>NC_041397.2:219245809-220453309 GCF_900747795.2 Erpetoichthys calabaricus | reverse complement strand
TAGTTGCCTCACATTTTCATGTAATCGTTTTGTTTACCCCCCTGAATTAAAGCTGAAAGTCTGCACTTCAACTGCATCTGAATTGTTTCATTTGAAATTCATTGTGGTAATTTACAGAACCAAAATTAGAAAAAAGTTGTCTCTGTCCAAATATTTATGGACCTAATGGTATATATATACTGATAGAAAAAAGAAATGCAGTCCTACAGTAGTTATTTTGCTGAAATAAAAATTAGTGAATAAAAACAAAATAGTGCAGTAAGAACTGTAAACATTAACAACACAGTCATTCAGTACCTTGTGTGATTGTGTCTTATGGAACCACTGTTTTGTACCTTGGAATCTATAGTTGTGGAATATTATAGCATTCCCAAAAAAGGGCCCGATTGTGTAATGGTCATGTTAGATTCAGGACATCTCACAGGTGTTCAGAAGTATTTGTAGTAGTAGTAGTAGTAGTTGTTGTTGTAATATTGTCACATGTACAATGTACAAAACAACATACTCTCCTGCACCATGATAAACAAGATCGTTGAAGTAGTGATCAGAGGACCTATCACCGGTCACCTTGCTCTAAGGTCAGTATCAAGGTGCTGATCCCTTACTATGCTTTTACTGATGTAGGTATTGTGTCTGCACTTTACGACTATAGAGCAGGATGCAGATTAAAACAGTCTCTCAAAGGTAGCAATTTAAGGTGTCAATCCTGCTCTGGTGTGGTTACTTGAAAGCGATTAGTTTTACTTTAGTGGTGTTTGTTGATATGTTGATCAAATAATACTTAGAGCACCCTATAAACATATTTGTTGAATTGTTTTGTATGATAGTTTAGTAAGAAATAACAAGATCTGTCTGATCTTCATTATTTAATTCTTGAGACACAGAAGCTGAATCACAAATATCCAATATGGCATGATAAAATCCAAGTTATGAATTATCCTGTATTAATTATTATTGATTTAGTAATAATATTTTTTCTTGGAATATAGCATATTTCTAATAAATGAAATAGTATATACTAGCCGACGCCCGCCGTAGCATACGGCAGTGTAAGCATAGGAACGGAAAACGGTGAGAAAGGAATTCAGAAATCAAGAAGAAATAAATACTTATTGAAAGACGAAGTTGTGCATAGGTGTTTTGGTGGAGAAGACAGATAATGAGTCAAAAGATCTAACCCTAGAAAAAGCCACGTACAACTGACCATGGCTGAAGACTGGTATCAGGTCTGTGCTCTGGTCTTTAGGTATCCGACAGTGCATGTAGAATTTCCAGCCAAGCAGGATTACATGTGAAAGTGATAAATAAATCAAGCTTTCCGAATTTACGTACTATGGCCATGGCATCCTGATAGTTTTGTTGCATGTATCTTGGACTTCCTGGAAATGTGGACGGTAATATGATAATTTTGCCTACACGTATGTTGTTATTTTCAGCGTTTGCTTCCAGTGCATCTGATAGTCCTTTGTATTGTTCCACGCGCAGATCTTGTTGATGTAATCTGAGATAGTTGAGATGCGCGCCCTCTGTTTTAACATATGCATCTACAACGTACTGTTGGAATAGTTTGCTGCTGGAGTGCAAAATACTAAATGTATTCCTCATTGCTAATCTGTACGCGTAAAATTGGCATTGAGTAAGACTTATTCGCTTGGCGGTTCTTTTATCGGGAACATGTTGTAAATCTTTGTGCCAGACAATGTCTCCGTAAGGGAATAAAAGTGGGTAAAGCATAGGATCACAATTCATATTGAGCGTGGAAATCTGTTTACAGCAGTTGCCTATGGGATAGATGCAAATGTCCCTTTTGACAGGCGGTTCGCCATCTTCTCTGACAAAAATTGATGCAACATCGGTGTGACATGTTGGGGCATTGTATCGTCGTAAATCCTGCCTAGGGTTTTCCTTGAAAACCATTTGTACAGATGCTGTTGGATTGGACTGAGCAATTTCATGCATGTGTTTGTATGATTTAGCGAAGGGGTTGATGGTTCTGAGCATGGAATCTAGCTGGAGAAGTACATTTTCGATGCATGATGAGTTTGCTTTATTTTGTAAGTGTACTTCAGTAGCTTGCGCTGTGTCAAAAACATACAACTGTCCATATCCTGGAGAGGTAGAAGTGTTAGCATATAGTGGAGAGATTTGGTGATAAATTTGCCCGTGTATTTTAAAACAGTATGGTCCGTGGCCAGGAGGTTGAGTTATCTGTGCACCCATGGAAGCAAACGCTAGAGAAGAGTTGTATTCTCGAATGTGTTCACGATAATTTTTAGCTTCTGATGTTTGCTGTGTAAGAAACTGTTGTAAAGACACAGGTGGCTCCCGTAAAGGTGGTAAAGCTACTTTACCATTGTGGCAGCACCTCGAGTACTTGTTGGATGTATTACGCTCAGCAGGCCAGTATAGTGCATGACAGTGTTTGAACTGCTGGTCTGGAGTCCCATTGTTGTACTCTTGGACGGGAAGACAGGAATTAGGTGAAGAAGTACCTGTGGTAACGGGAAGAGGATTGTGTGTATATCTGCTGAGACTGCGTTGATTTGAAAATGTTGCTTTGCAGATGTCGCATTGCAAGAGTTGTGAATGAGTTTTGTTGTGTTTAGTCAGGCAATCCTGTGTACTTCTTACTGCCTTTCTGCCACTCATATAGTTGCTGGGAAGAATGGCTTTTCTTGTGTTTAGTGAGTGAGGTTCGTGTTTGAAAAGTTTTGTTTTAGGAATCGCACTGGAAGAATGTGTTACTGGAGTGGGAGTCAGGTAATTTTTCAGCGGAGTGAATTTTTGTGTATTTGTGAAGATAGTTCTGCGTTGTGAAACGTTTTGTGCAAGTATGACATTGAAACAATTTGTCGTTGCAGTGAATTGTCTTGTGTTTGGCAAGGCTGGGTTTTGTTTTGAAAGGTTTACTATAAATGTCGCAGAGGAAGTTTGTACCAGTAGACGAAACTGTAGTGTTTTGTGGAACAGAATAATGACTGAGGACTAATTTGTTGGTGTTATTAGACATTATATGCTGCTGTGGAGACGTGATCGGAATCGGTAGGAGGGCTTCATAGTGGACATTGTCCAGTTGTCCTGAGTACAGAAGGTAAATGAAGAGAGTATTTCCAGAATAGTAAACGCAAGGTGGGATGTTGGGGTCGTGTTTGAAGTATATGACAATGGTAGCATGGAGAATCTCTGAAAGAGCTTGAATTTCAGCTTCACCACCATAAACTCCAGATGTTGCCATGTATTGATAGTACTCCTGACTTGTTGTGATAATTCGATTTGCGTTGGAAAGAACAACAGGAAGAACGTCTCCAAATCTGTCCCAATGTGATGCCACGAAATCTACTGCCCTATGTCATAGTGAGAGTGCATTGCCTTCGTCAACCGTTTGTGTCAAGAAATAACCCACTGATAGGAACAGGAAGTTGCCAGATCCCGGAATAGAGAAGACATTGTACAAAAACCCGTTGACAGAGAAGATGCTGTCGTTCATTTTATAACAAAGGCTTAGGAAACAACCGTCGCAGTATAACGAAAATAGCAAGGTGTATGGGAGGCCACAGGCAGCGTGGGGAAGGGTTTGGAAGGAGACGAATAGGAATCGAGAAATGCCATGTCGGCTGTGTGTGGGCGTGACCGGTTTTGAAGTGGAAGCAGGACGAACCAGAAGAGAAATATATATAAGAGATAGAATATTTAATGTAACATGCATATAATAAAGTTAAATAACCAGGCCAAGTGACTGCCAGCAAACTACACTGCTATCCCTCCTGCTTATGATTTTCAAATGCACATGATTTTTAATATTTATTTTATTCAGAGATGAGTTTCAGCCTACCATTACAACCAAAAGCAGTTCATATACAGTAGGTTACTGTAATTAAGGTCAGCCCCTACATTTGTACTGTAGCTGGGTGTAGTGTAGTGTTGGTGCTATGCAAAAAGTGGACACTGAGTGATAGAAACCTCAGTTGATGTTACCAGGAAGTACTCAGCAAACACAATTGTAGGAGTTCTCCTATTAGATTATACTGAAAAGTAGCTGTTTCAGAGGACCCTTGCAATCTAGACAATCCCACTGTTAAACTGGGTTCCCAAATCTTTAACAGTTTAGATATCTTCTTCTTTTAAAATGGCTTATCTATTAAAGATTTCTAATGTGCTGGAGCCTTTTTTTGGCCAAACTGGACACAAGGCATAAAGAAGCAACCAAAGCTCTCAGATACACTTGCACACACCTGTGGGGACATACAAGAAGCCAGTTAATATTACATTTGTATATTTGTGATGTGGACAGAAATTGTAACAACCCAAGGAAAACTAAGCATTCATGGAATAAAATATACAAACAGTGCCAGGGCAGATAATTGAATCCCAGTATCTATGCCAGTGAACCAGACACTTTGCCCAGTGCACAGCCCTGACCCAGTGATTTCTCTAACAGAATTATCATTAATTACAATGGAATATATTATTCAACTTGAATTTATAGTGGTATTCATTTACCTATGTTAGTATTTTCCTCAATTATCTGCAATTCTATTTTTTCTTGATTACACAGATATTTCAAGACCATGTATTGCAGTAATCTTTTTATTTTATTGGCTTTTAAATAAACCTGTTCCTGTTGACAGGAAAATCAAAGAGGAGTCTTACTATGTCTCCATGACAAACATTTAACATAAAGAGCTTATTGTGCTTTGTGAGCTTGATTAATTGCTTCAGTTTGTTTGCTGCAGCAGATGCCCTGCAAATTATTTAACGCCAGTCAAATTTATTTACTGAATAATCTTTTTTTCCAGTTATTTGTTATCATTGCTTCAAAACCTTTCTGAAAGCCTAAAGGGCTTACAGACAATATTATAATGACTGCTGTGCTCTTCATGGTGCCAAGAAAATTCAGTATGGAATATGACATTTCCAGATATTTACAATAGCATCAAACTGCTGTCAGACATTCTCAGTTTGCCAACACATTCTGTGAAATAAACTATTTGAATGCTTACAATAACATACTTTATACTTCTTTGAAACATGATTATCATATTCTTTATTTTATTAAATATGGTTTGGATTGGTACTTATTTTATTTTTTAATGCTATTTTCTATTTTTCCCATAAATATTCAATACTAAACTATATAAATTTTATTGATACACATTGAGGACATCTGAACAGTTACAGAACATTTGATTATCCAAGTGTCATTTAGCACTTCAGGTTAGGATGCATAAACATGATTTGAAAAAATATTTGAGATTTTGACATTTTTTTTGCCATATAAATTTGAAAGGAGCAAACTCACACTATGTAACAGACTGTGTAACTCTGGTGTGAACAACAAATATTATAATGTTGAAAGTAATAATTATCCAGAAAGAAGCAAAAAAGTATTACTTTAACGATAACAGTCCTAAAAGTAAAACATTTTAGCTGGAGCTGTATATATTGATGACAAAATAAATATGAGTATGGTAGCAATAGTTTACGTTTTACCATTGTTGGAAAATGTTTCTTAATAACCTCTAAAACTGATTGTGATTTAAAAAATGAAAGTTGAAATTCACCAGGAGTTCCTTTCAGCTAATTAAGTAGACATCTGGTGTCTCATTTATAAAAATCTGCGTGGATTCAAGTGTGAAAATATTCTTATGCTAAAAATCAAAAGAAGCGTTTGTCAAAAAAAAATCTGACTTATAAAATCTAGCATGCCCACATTTCTACCCAATTTACCCTTGTGACGGATGACCGGAGTCCTTGCCCAGCCGGAATGCACTGACCATGGGGGAGAGTCAGAGTATTTCCAGGATAGTTTCTCCCCCAGGCAGACAGAGGGCAGCCCCCTTGGTTTCCAGCGGGGCCCCAGCTCAAGAGCATGGGAGCTCAACCCTGCTAGGGCCCATGGCCACCACCAGGGGGCACATGGACATTTCCAGGGCCTTATTTGGCCACACTTTCACCACACCCAGAAGTGTGGTTCGAAGAAGCTTGTTGGGCACTTGGAGTCCTTCAGGGTGCCCTATAAAGGGAGCCAGTCACCACCACTCAATTGGCCAGACTCGGGAGTAAGAGGACAAATCCTGAGGAGGATGGGAGGCAGATGGACTGGCGGCAAAGAAGGGACTGTGTTAGGCTGTGAACCTTGTGTGCTGATTTGTGCACTGTGCTGTGGGGAGCAGGGTGAAACACTCCCCTATTGAAAATAGACGTATGCTGCGTGTTAAACCTGTGTCCTGCGTCTGTCTGTATTGGGGTTAGGGCAGCTGTACACACCCGGGCTTCTCACCCTTTATAAATCAAAATGATCTTGTATGTGTGTGTAAGTGAATAAGCCCCTAATTCTGCCTGGTCCACCCTGAAACAACCATACATGAACTATGCTAATGAACTCGTACATATGCAGTCGCAATGCTGCAGACCTTCATTGGCTGATGGAAAAGCCTTCCTCTTGATGCAGTCCAATGCTGTGCTCCGTGACAGAGTATATCAAGAGCATGTGCTGTATTGTAGCACCTCTGGGATTCAGAAAGACATAAGGTTCCAGCGTCTGAGCAAATACTCATTATCACCTGGCACATACAATGACATGATTGCTTTTATAGTGAATAGTACAAGCAAAGTGAAGAATTGAAGGTTCACCCTTACCCTTACTAACAAACCAGCTTCCATGTACAGCACCATTAGCAATTCATTCATCTACCAAAGCTACTTTGCCTCAAAATAAATGAATCATGAACTGATTCAGGCTACCAAGCCATGAGGTTTGTCTGCCTCATTTGGTATCTCAGATGACTTGTGCATTGATGAAATGTAACTACTTATGGTAAACAAAAGCAGCTTTGTTCTTGCTAGGTGCCTTTATTGAAGTAGGAGTGCAGTAAAGTGATCCAAGTAGGAGGACCAGACTCTGCAGAAAATTAATTAATGTTGGCAAAAATATGTTTTATCCATGTACACCCACACCAAAAAAAAATGGATATAACACCTCATCAGCACAACAGGCATGATGGAGTGAAGTTTGGCTGAGATATTCCTACCCTGTCAGCCAGCTCCTTGAGAAGTGAAAACAAGTAGACTAAATAAACTGACGAAATAGAGTGCAGATATTGGCCCTCTTAAAAGGGAACTAAAGTACAATTTGTGCATCATAATTACCAGTTTTGAGGTATAATATGTTTCTAATAATGACTCAGTGATATGATTTGTGATATGTGTGAATTGTTATTTTGCTGGTTTGACCGTCATCTGAAATGTTAGGTATGGATGGGGCAGAGCTGCAGTAAATATACACACGTTCTTCGTCAAGCTTACTATTATAAATCATGATATTTGCTTGGAAACTCCGAACGCACATTTCAAACCTCTTATTTTCTTTGCACAAGTTTTATAAATATAACCCTAGGAGATTCATAATATAGAAGTAACTACTAAAAAAATATTAATGATATGCAATGGCAGCCTCATAGTTTAATTTACACAGCAAGCAAAGAAAAATGCATTTGTCTGATTCATTTCCATCAGCTTGGCGGGTTGCTGTTTATATCATCTACTAATATTTTTCTCTGACTGTTCCTGATTATTTGAAAATCTCTTGCATTTTTTTCAAAATAAGCTGTAGTTTTGTTTTTGTTTTTTTTTAAGTACTGATAAACACTCAATTCTAATGTAAGCATACATTAACACTTTATTTGTTATCTTCTCTTGATAATATATTTAGTTGTGGTGGTGATGTATCAGTGAGTTATATGTTTTTTTCATATATATTGACGGTTTGAGTTTTTGCATGTAATATTTTTTGTTTTGTTTTCATGTGAATATTTCTGTAAAGTTGGAATTTATAGGGCATTCCCTTGGTTTTTCAGATTTAGAATAATTTCATTCAGGCTAAAATATAAAACAAAAGGTTTTTATTAGGAACATATATTGGGTTTCCTGTAGGTGCTATGGTTTCTTACCACATTACAAAAGAGGGCAGGTTAAGTTATGGGCCCTCCAATGACTAGAGACCTATCCATGACTGGTGAATGCCTTGCAACCAGTAGTCCTGGAATAGGCTCTGGTCTACAGTGACCCTGAATTGTATTAAATGAGCTATAGGATGTAGAATATTATGCTTTAAACTATAGCATCAAGTCACTAAATACAGTTATAACATTTAAAACTGAAGATATCTACTTTTTGTTATCAGAAATTATACATTAATTGCTAAAATTGCCTATAATTATTTTAAGACATTTAGGAAACTAAACACATTCATGTTTGCAAAGAAAAAGAATGATGTGCTGTATGATTGGTTGTGTAGCAAATGACTGGTCTGATTGTGTATTATCTTCAAATATTCCTCTTTGAACCACCCAGGTCATTTAGGCTCAAATGATCCACAAAATAATACCAATAGTTACATAAGTGAAAGGACTACAGTGGTAAGTGACGCATTTGTGGATTTAATTGCACATGTAAAGATCAGGGGCCTCATGTATAACGGCGTGCATAAAATTTACACTATAACATGGTATACGGACAAAAGCGGAAATGTGCATACGTACAAAAAAATCCAGATGCATAAATCTGTGTGAACGCTAACTTCCACATTCTTCTGCTACATAAATCCCGATCAGTGTGAAAAGTAACACATGTGCACGTGCCTGCTGCCCCACCCCAACTCCTCACAGAATTACGCCTCTTTGAATATGCAAATCAATATAAATAGCCCTTAAGTTCAGCGTTCTGTGAAAAGGCAATGGCAAAAGCACAGGGGGGAAATAAAAGAATTTCAGCAAATACCAAGTGGAGACAAGGAAAAATGTACTATTTGTTGGTTTAAACAGTGGTATAAACAACAAAAGGAAGTTGATCGAGTGACATATAGTGTCAGAGAAACTCGAAAGTTCAAGTTCACAAAGTCGCACATTGCCCAAAATAAAAAAGAAGTTATCGGATATCAAAGTCGCTGTGAAAAGGTGAGTCGTAGCCCACCGTCTGAGTGTCATATGAAAGCTTATTAGAGTACAGAGAAAAAAAATAGGAACACAGTGGGAAGAAAGCTCGAAATGTCAACTTTAATTTCGAAATTTCCACTTTAATTATGTAGTTTATTTTGTCATTAAAATAGAACATCATAAACTTCATCTTAAAATCGCTTAATTTACTAGTTTCTCAAATCCCATCATAACTAAAATAGCACATTAAATGCTTTGTTTTGTATTTGATCTGCTATGTGCTCTATGTGTGTGAATCACTATGTATTCTTAAACGGGCTTTCTCTTCCTCCGACAGGACACAGAATCCATTACATTCATGATATTACAGCTCTCTAAATTATCAAAATACTGAGATGTATACTTGATTTCATTTTCATGATGATAGAAGTTAAAGCATGTTATGAAACATGGGAACACAGTGGCGCAGTGATTGTTTATGCCTCACACAAGATGCTTGCTGCGCCATGAGTGACCTTCGATGAAATAATTTATTGCAGCAGTACTGTCTCTTTCAAACGTACTAACCCCCAATTCCTGTCCTTACTTTTCTTTCTCCAAATACCCAATCGCCACACAATCAGCTCTGTAATAGACGTTAAACTATCTGTAAGCTTAGAACGCAGATTCTTCAAAACTTTTAAGGAACATTGAAATATCTTTGTAGTATTTATTTAACTATTCTATCCATCTATCCTTGCAGTGTTGCGCCAGCCCCAGCAAGAATACAGCGCGAGGCAGGAACAATCCGTGAACGGAGCGCCAGCTCCTTGCTAGCGCTGCGGCACCATATCCTCACATGTTTAATTATTAACAATACTAGTCATTGAGCCCGTTACAATAATGGACGCTAGAACAGTAGTGCATAAACATTAGTAGGAACAGTCTATATTAAATGGCAAGGGACTTTGACCTCATTCTTTTTGTTGGTCGTATTTTTCTTTCTTTCAGCCTTTCTTTTGTTGATGTTTACTTGCTGAGCTGACCTTTCTTTGTGGGCTGCCGCTGTGTATTGTGTGTCTTTAATTTTCTGTGACAGTAATACTGTCTTGTATGTCCATAATATACCTTTAATTTTCTCTGGCGGTAATACTGGCGTGCGCGTCGGTAATATGCCTTTAATCTCCTCTGACAGTAATACTGGCTTGTATATGGCTGTAATATGAGTCACTGTATTGTGTACCTTTAATTTCCTCTCGCAGTAATACTGGTTTGTATTTCCGTAAAACACCTGTAACTTTCTCTGACAGTAATATCGTGCATTGCACCGTGCCCCGCTCATGCGCACTTCACCAGAAAAGACACACACACGGACACCTGGACGCACACAGGGATTTATTTAAAGAGGATAGATTATTTAAATGAAGTTAAAGTTTTATCTGTATAATATAATAAACATATTTTGCTCCATTTCATCTTAAAAATGATATTGTCACCATATGTAAATACGCGCTTTATAAAGTGGCTCAGGTTGTGCAATATTATAACTGTATCGCAAGTTTACAGTGAGGTAATTGTACTTATAAGTACAAAGTGTTCTACAAGGAGCACTTGATGGAATGATTGAGTGTGTTTATAGTTCTTGAGATGAAACTGATTCTGAACCGCGAAGAAAGGCTCTGAAGCTTTTCCCGTATGAGAGCAGTTCAACAGACAGCATGGCTGAGGCAGCGTGTGCTTGATGCTGTATACCGATAATTCTCTTTTCAATTAGCTGCTGTAGAGCTGTGATTCCACACTCAGATACAGTGATATAATACTCCGAGTGGTGCAGTGAGAGTAATATGAAAAAAGATGATCCGCTGTTGCAACCCCTAACGGCAGCAGCTGAAAGATGAAGAAGGTGCAGTGAGAGTAACAACGTTAAAGCAGCTAGTATTTAGAATAGTTGGTAAGCAGCTGGTATTTAGAATAGTTTGACCATTCTGTGGACCATTATATTGTTACAGGTTAATTACATTATGCGGTTAATTTCAGTGTATTAAAAAAATCAATTTTACTCATTTTTAATAATATTTAACTTTATTTTACTGACATCATTGCAATGCCATCCTGTGTTTTGGTTTCTTTAGAAGCAACAGCATTTTCTTATTGAATTCTATTGCCTCAGCCACATGACTTGCCGATCTGGACATCTGCCATCATAGTATTGAAGCTAAAAAAAAAATGGCTTACTATAAATATAAAGGCTTTGGATAATAACCAAACAAATGGTCATTATAGTAATTATATGTCTCTATACATGGTTTTTATTTGTTTTTTTACCACATAAAATTGATTTGTGGGAGTTACTAATAATTTTATTTTGTTTACACAAAGTTTATTTTTTGATTCATTCCATTATTTATTATGACTCGAGAGTCATGTCACGTGACCACCATCGACGCATTTGTGACATTAGTGGTAGTGATGCTATACATTTGATACCGGTTGGGTGTTTTTGGTATCCTTCAGTTGGATAAACTTTATGAATCTTTACCTTAAATAGTTTGCAACTCAAGTAGCCCAAGTGCAAGGTTTCATTTCAGTTTTTTGATCTCCTTTTGACTTTGAATTTGATTTTTGGTTTGTCCCTGTACTTTGTTCATTCATGTTTCTTTTTGAAACATCTTGGTTTTGACCTGGCTTGGCCCTAACTTTGATTCTTGTCTTGTGTTTTTATCTCCTTTTCTTTTCTTGTCTCTCAAATTAATCCATGTGCACACTGTTTTGTAACATACTGACAGTTC
Organism: Erpetoichthys calabaricus; assembly: GCF_900747795.2. Taxonomy (NCBI): domain Eukaryota; kingdom Metazoa; phylum Chordata; class Cladistia; order Polypteriformes; family Polypteridae; genus Erpetoichthys; species Erpetoichthys calabaricus. The sequence goes on along the minus strand of NC_041397.2, from coordinate 220,441,608 downwards.
ATGAATGTCCCCAACATAAGAAATATGGTGATGAACATAACACATTTTCATGAAGTGCAGCCTGCTTTAAAGGAGCAATTAAATGGTTTTGCTGCTACCATTCAGCTTGCTCTGAATGAAAACTCAGCCTTACAACAAAACAATGGAACAAAACAAAATCCAAAAAAATGAACTTTTTAAAAACACACAAAAAGAAAAAAAAATGTTTAGCGGCTCCCACATGATTTTTTATGGAATCAGATTTTTATAATGCAAACATAAACAGGTCTGTAACCAAGCAAATTGATGCAAAAAACCTGATACTATATGACCTGCTTCAGTGGAATCTACAATGTTTTCACAGATTACATAAACACCCCAAACCCCCCCCCCCCCCAAAACCCCCCCCCCCAAACCCTGCCTTGGGAAGGAAAATTATTAAGGATTAATTATTTCGGGTGGATAATTGTTTACCTAATTCTAGCCAAATTGTTATGTTATCTTGTGATGAGTTGTTTGTTGCAGTGCCAGCAAAAACATGGGTGGAGTGAGTGTACAAGTTTTGGTAAGTGACGTCAGCATTGTTCTCTACGATCAACATGTGACAGGAGGCTTGCAGCTCCAACAGGATCAGTCTGCGCATTTCAATGTTTGATTAAAGGTTCGAAGCAAATCATCAAACTTAAATGCTGACATGCAAATGTCTTCATGGTGCTTTTCTCCATTTATTTCTCGTATAGGCAATATAAGCATCGCCTATTACCCATCATAATGACTCAATACATTTAAACTGTGATGGGTGGCCACGGCCCTTACCTGGCTGGGACCCCAATTGCATGGAAGGACCAGGGAAGAGAGCATCAGTGGGGCAAAACCTTCCCCGGGATGCTAGAGGGCAGCTCTCCTGGGTGGCTGTGACACCATGAATTCCCGCAGGCTATGCAGGGACTTGGAATTTGGCACAGGCCTGTTGGGTTCCATGGGAGCTGCCAGGGGGAGCTGCAGAGCCCTTCATTGGGCTCTCACCACACCTGGGAGTGATTCCAGGTCTGATTAATGAGCCACCTGGAACACTCCCAGGGCCAGAGTTGGGAGGAAGAAGGATGAAGCTTGTTTGGGAGGAGTGGAGGCTGAAGGACTTGGAATTGGCAGCTGAAGGAAGGAATTGGTTGTGGTGCTTTATGTACCGTGCTATGGGGAGCAGAGAAAAACACTCCCCAGCTATAAATAAAACATGTGCATTGGACTGGAACTTATGTCTGCCTGTCTGTGTCGGGTTAGGGTGGCTGCATGTGCCCCGGTGGTTCACAAAAGGTATCACATACTGTCTCAACATTCGGTGTCTCTTTTGCCATCTTCACTTTTGTATATATTCTTCTGTTCCTGTTATTGAGTCTGTTATGCCATGTATGCTATACAGAAAGACCAGGGTACCTGCTGGCCTACTGGAATTAAAAACTTCACCTAAGAAGCAAAAAAACTTGCATTTTCAATTACACATATTGGGCAAATGCAGCTGACCAATTTATTCTCACCCAGCAGCTTTCTATTTATTCTTGATAAATGAATTACCAATACGACACAATGTCTCTCTTTCTTCTTGCTTTTTGTATAATTAAACCGATTTTCTTGTTGTTACAAAGTGTTTTGGCATTTTAACTAGCTCCACATACTGTGATTTGCATATGCTTCAAAATGATTATAATAGATTTGTGGTCTTTTTTTCTGCCTTGATTCCAAACATTAACTCAAAATATTAACTCCACATGTTTGAATTTATCTCATGACTCCGGTACTATAGGTTGCTGCCATTACAAATGTGTGGATGCTAATGGTATTTATCTTCTCATAATTTTTTTAGCCTATGCTCTATGAATTTTTCTTTAAAGTCCTAATTTGGTGCCCTGCAATGGACTGGTACCCTCTTTAGTGTGGTTCCTATCATGCGCCCAGTGCTATTGGGATAGTCTTTAGTCTCCATGAACCTCAAACTGCATTAGTGATGGGTGTTCCAATGGATCAAGTTATTTTCCATCCAATATGCTGCAATGGCACAGCATTTAGGTAAAGCACTACAAACAAAAGTATATAATAACCTAAACTGGATTAACAGGCTTTGGAAAATTATATGATATTGTATATAGTGTTGTATAAAGTACCCAACAGCCATACTTGAGTAAAAGTAGAGATACTTTACTGGAAAGTGACTTAAGCAAAAGTAAAATTTGCCTATGAGGAAACCACCCCAGTAGAAGTTTTATAAGATCTAATAATAAGCATACTTAAGTATCAAAACTAAAATAAATGCAGGGTTTCTCTCTGTTTTATATTTGATCAAAAAATGTTCTGACAGTCTTAAAATAATTTTCTTTTTGTGTAAGATTCATATTACAATCACTGAAGTATGAGCCAAGTAAGTGCAACTTGAAGCAGCGATGTTCAGAACATCTTAATGATTGCATCATAATTCAGCGGGGTTTGTAATAGGAGAGGTGTGCATGCTTCACCTGCCTTAATAAGGAGCCAATCTGTTTCATAATGCAAACACCTAATTGCAATTAATTGAAATGGAAAACATTTTTAAGTGTTCCCAGGCTCCCAAAATGACCCCAATTTTTGTTCAAATAATAATGGACTAAAAAGAAAGAATTAGTTTAATAATAACATGAATCAATAAGTCATTGCCCTTCATTAAATATTTTTAATAGAGTACTTTACCTAGACTTTCTAACTTCTAGTTTCACATTTACAGGAATAGTCTTTTGATATTTCTGTTGCTTTTCTATCTAGTTCACGATTGGTTTTGGAGCTGTGTTGACCTGGACAATGTGAGCTACATACATGACAAGGTGCGTGAACCACAACGGTATCTGATGTAGAAACAACTGAAACTGTGATTGCACATCTCCAACATCCAATTTTGTCCCAAACATTCAGCCCCTTTCCTGTCTGAACATTGGCATGAGGATAGTGGCTGAATTTAGCATCAGCTTTCAGAGTGACGGACACTGGTCACAACTTTAGCCCCACACCAAGCATCCAGCCCCTGCTCAGTTCGGTGTGACGCAGCAAGGTATATTTGGAATGACTGTATAGATTCACTTTAACTTGCTCAGATTTGGCTTCAGAAAATATTTAAAGGTATTTCCTGGTTGGTAGTATTCTGGATGCTTTTATGAATTTCATATGATTGAGAATGAACATTTTTGTTGTATTGTCTATTGCTGTGGCTCAGTATCTTCAGGGTTTCAGTCTGCTGACTCCTTTGACCCTGTGCTTTTGCATCTTCTGCACACATCTGTTTACTAAACTACATAACTACATAATTTCAGAAAGCATTATGGTATTTACTAGGTTATGCTCTTACCTCTGCACACATATTTTACTAATTCCAATTGCTTGTTAAGTTGCCAGTTTATTTTCACTAAAGAGTTGTACTTAGACGGTCTCCTGATCACATTTTAAGCCATTTCTTCAAGTGTGTTGTTAGACTGGGTACTTGCAGGAACCTGCTACAAAAATTCATAAATTCTGTTTCTAAGTGACAGCAAGAAGGAGCCTGCTACCCACATTGTGATTTTCTCCTGTGCAGATTACAAGCATATTGTCATCACATAGCTTTAGTTTTTCATATGTGAGGTTAATTTAAAATAACTGTAAACTTCTCCTCCAGAAAACTGGAATATTTTTAAAATTTTCATAATTGTCTAATAAACAATCATTTACAAAGCACAGCAGCTTGAACAAGGTTAAAAAGTCAGGATAGTGGCAATTACAGTATGTACTATATGTCTTTGCAACAGTTCTTGCAATTTTTTTTAGGAATGAATATTTGCTTTATCCTTTTAATAATATATCACACACAAATTAGTCTTTTGAATTATTATTATGTGCTTGAACCACAATTAAATAACTGTGATTTTATTATGCAATAAATTGCTTTTAATTGAAGCGAAGAACAGCTTTATTACCCACCATTACTTTTGTAGCACCCTCTCACTGTTCACTGATCAGTAAATGTTATCAGCTAAAGCCACATTGGATATACAGTAATAAAAAAGAACCACAATAAAACCTAATAAATTAAATAAAAAAGAAAGTCAAAAGGAAAAATTGTGCAATGTATAAATTACTAGTTAACTAAGTAGGCTCTGAACATTCCAGCCTTGGCAGGCACATGCTTCAAAGGAAGATCCCTAATGATGAGTGTGTTTTGATGGCTAATAGACTTTCCAAGATTACAATCTAGAAATATAGAATAGACTAATATTTTCTATGTATTTATTTCTGTGTGACTCTTATTAATTTGCATTTGTAAAGATAATTCTGTCTTTTTAATCAGGCAGCACAATCTCCTTGATCAATAAAAATGCCTAAAACGATTTACAAAATATACAAATATATATATATATATATATATATATTTTGTTCTTTATTTCACCTTATACAATTTCTTGTATTAGGAATTTGTTAGTTTTCGCATACCCCTTGGGGTCAGAGCGCAGGGTCAGCCATTGTACAGCACCCCTGGAGCAATTACAGGTTAAGGGTCTTGCTCAAGGGCCCAGCAGAGTAGGATCTCTTTAGGTAGTGACGGAGATTCAAACTGGCAACCTTCGGGACACCAGCACAGATCCTTAGTCTCAGAGCCACCATGTGGTGCAAAGCACAAAAATAGGTTAATGCTGTAATTGTGAACCAATAAAAAATATATATATATTAGAATTGTAATGTTTTCGGCAGCTCAGTCCTTTGCTGTATGTATGATTGGATTAATATGGGCAATCGCTTCTTAGAGGCTGAAAAAATGTGTTGGGCTTCAACTTACCCGTTAGCTTCTACTTACCCATTGGTTTGCCATCCAGCAGTGGGCTATAAAGCTTGTAAATTTTATTTTTTATGATTAAATGTCAGTTACTTTAACATCTCTGTGCTCAGCCTCATACACATCAGATTACCCATTATGGGTGTTAGAACAGTGGCATAAGGCAGGCTTGGCTCATAGGAAAACAGAAGAAGTCTACTCAAGTACAAGAAAAAATGAGGCCATCCACTAGATGACTAACCATCTGTGGCTAACAGGAAAATTTTTTAAGGCAGGCAAGTCAAGACAATAATTTTGAATTACTGCTAAAGGGGTTGGTAGAGCAACATGAAAAACATGAATACCATAGAAGACTCATGGTATGGAGGCAACAATGGCAAAAATTACTTCCTATTAGCGCCTGAGGCAGTGTTTTGATTCAATTAGTGTCTGTCAGTGAAAATCAGTACCAGCTATGGTTATAGAACTTGAGAGACAAACAAAAGCCTCACAATAATTTTGCAATGGTGCAGCTATAAAGATTTATTGTCTTAGTGGCAACTTCAACAAGATTTATTTCTGTAGCATATTTTCATAGCTCAATGTGCTTTACAAGATGTCCAAAATTAGTAATAAGAAAAGAAAAACAAATAAGATTAGGGAAAAATAAGAATGAATAATTAAGAAAATATAAATTAATATGAGCTTATATAACATACACATATAATTAGTAGAACAGTTGAGTCCTTAGATATACAGTAATAAGTCTCTAAAGATAAGTCCAATGATAAGGTCATATGGGTGGGTGACAGGAAAAACAAAACAAAAAAAAAACAGTTAAGCTGCAGAAACTAACAAAATCTGTAGGCGTTCCAAAACTAAAAGACCAGCCCAGCTCCCATTGGGCATTCTACCTAATATAAATATTCTTAAGTCATTTCTGATTGTTTCCAGGCTTTATCCCAGAGGATACAGTGTTGTTGGTCTTGTGGACACCTGCCTTCATTTGTGCATCACAGGTGGCTGCACAGTGCAAAACGTCACCACAGAAAAACTGGAACAGTAAGCAGAAATTAGTAAAGATTGCATATAATACAACATAATAATTCTAAAATAATAAGCTACAAAAAAAATCCAAATTAAAAAAGTGAGTTTTTATGAGTTTTTTAAAGTGATCTAAGGTGTTAGCCTTACTCTGTTGGTAACATATTCAAATTTTTTGGTACATAACAGCAAAAGGCCACTTTACCACTTCTTTTATGCTTAGTTCTTGGAATAATAAACAGAAGATTATTAGAAGATCTAAGGATACAGCTTGGAATGTAGGGGGGCAGGCATTCCAAAATATAGGATGGAACAATATTATTTAAGGCTTTACATATCATTAGTACTATTTCAAAATCAAATCGAAATTACACAGGTAACAAATATAACAAGCCAAGTCAAGTTGGGAGCATGCACTGGTACAATGCGTTGCCGCACCCACCACACGATGAAACAGCTCGGGATCCCGGTTGGCAACCCCCGAGGCAGACACGCGGTCCAGTCCCACCCTCTGGAAATGACCTTCTATCAACAGTGCAAAAGGTTTGATGTGCTCAAATTTTTTTTCCAGTTAAGATTTTTACTGCTGCATTCTGAATTAATTGCAGCTGGTTGATGTCTTTCTTAGGTAGTCCTATTAGGATTACATTATAGTAATCTAGTAGACTCATAACGAAAGTGTAATTTCTCAGCTTCTTGAAATGTTATAAAAGGTCCAACTTAAATGGAAAAATGCAGTCCTAGTAATCTGGTCAAAGTGTTATTCATTGTTCAAGTAATAATAACTTCAGAAGCTATTATGAAACCCCCAAAAACTGTCTGAGGTATTAAACGTATTTTACCTTATTTACCTTATTATGCATTATATGTTTAAAAAGACCTTCCATTTAGTCCTCACCTACAACATCCATCCATCCATTTTCCAACCCGCTGAATCCGAACACAGGGTCACGGGGGTCTGCCGGAGCCAATCCCAGCCAACACAGGGCACAAGGCAGGGAACCAATCCTGGGCAGGGTGCCAACCCACCACAGGACACACACAAACACACCCACACACCAAGCATACACTAGGGCCAATTTAGAATCGCCAATCCACCTAACCTGCATGTCTTTGGACTGTGGGAGGAAACCGGAGCGCCCGGAGGGAAACCCACGCAGACACGGGGAGAACATGCAAACTCCACGCAGGGCGGACCCGGGAAGCGAACCCGGGTCCCCAGATCTCCCAACTGCGAGGCAGCAGCGCTACCCACTGCGCCACCGTGCCGCCCCACCTACAACATCCTACTGTAAAATCTATCTACCTTGAGATCAGCCTGTACATTGCTACTCAAGCTGACCTTGTCCTGCTAATACATAAAACCAGCTTAAAAACAACGTATATAGTTCAGAATACAGTAATCCCTCGCTATATCGCGCTTCGCCTTTCGCGGCTTCACTCCATCGCGGATTTTATATGTAAGCATATTTAAATATATATCGCAGATTTTTTGCTGGTTTGCGGATTTCTGCAGACAATGGGTCTTTTAATTTCTGGTACATGCTTCCTCAGTTGGTTTGCCCAGTTGATTTCATACAAGGGACGCTATTGGCAGATGGCTGAGAAGCTACCCAACTTACTTTTCTCTATCTCTCTCTTGCGCTGACTTTCTCTGATCCTGACGTAGGGGGATTGAGCAGGGGGGCTGTTCGCACACCTAGACGATACAGACGCTCATCTAAAAATGCTGAAAGATTATCTTCACGTTGCTACCTTCTGTGCAGCTGCTTCCTGAAGCGACATGCTGCACGGTGCTTCGCATACTTAAAAGCTCGAAGGGCACGTATTGATTTTTGATTGAAAAACAAACTCTGTCTCTCTCTGTCTCTCTGTCTCTCTCTCTTTCTCTGCTCCTGACGGAGGGGGTGTGAGCTGCCCCCTTCAACAGCTTTGTGCCGCGGTGCTTCGCATACTTAAAAGCCAAACAGCCCTATTGATTTGTTTGCTTTTCTCTATCTCTCTGACATTACAGTATCTGCTCCTGATGCGCACTCCTTTGAAGAGGAAGATATGTTTGCATTCTTTTAATTGTGAGACGGAACTGTCATCTCTGTCTTGTCATGGAGCACAGTTTAAACTTTTGAAAAAGAGACAAATGTTTGTTTGCAGTGTTTGAATAAAGATCCTGTCTCTCTACAACCTCCTGTGTTTCTGTGCAAATCTGTGACCCAAGCATGACAATATAAAAATAACCATATAAACATATGGTTTCTACTTCGCGGATTTTCTTATTTCGCGGGTGGCTCTGGAACGCAACCCCCGCGATGGAGGAGGGATTACTGTATTTCAGTTTGTCAAAAAGAAGACATTTTTGTCCCCTTAATTATTTTCAATACTGTTTTAGTTATTTCTTCTTCTGTTTGAATAGTTTGTATTATACCATCCTGCAGTATTTTAATTGGAATTAGGTCTGGATTCTGGCTGTTCTAAAATGTAGAATTTCATTTGCTTAAGCCACCCAGACGTAATTTACTTCTGTTTTTCTAATCATTGTCATGCTTAATAACACAGTGTCCTTTGAGTTTCAGTTCAAGGAAAGTGGCCTTCATTTTCTCTTGTAGAATTTTCATCTTGTTGATGCCTTCATGTCTTAAATCCTTATAGGCCCAGAAACAGCAAAGCACCCCACACCATGATGTACAGATGGGAGTAGGATTTGGGGCTGGTGTTTAGTGTTTTGTATTCTCCTGAAAATGCTCTGTACTTTAGGCGATAAGTTCAACACCTCCCATGTTTGTCTAAAGAACATTGTTCCAGCAGTGTTATGGAGCATTCAAGTGGTCTTTAGCAACTTTGAGATACAAATTTCTTTGTTGATAATTATTATTTTTTAAAAAGTAACCTTATGTGAAAAAATACCCACGTTTAATGTTCTTATTTAAGACTCAGAACCAAAGATGTTATTAAATGAAAGAGAACCCTGTAGCTCCATAGTTTTCAGTTTATGGTTCTTTGTCACCTCCATGAATAACGCGGAACATGTGTCCTCTTGCAGTGATCTTTGTAGGATGTCCACACCTATAGCAGCAATGGTCCTGAATTTCTTCCACTTATGCATCTCACTGGTTGTGTACTGATAGGGGCAGAGGTTCTTAGAAATACTTTTGATGCCATCTTCCAGTTTTATTTGCTTCAGGAGCTCTTCTTCTGAGGTCCTCTGAATTCTCTGTTTATATTGAATTCCCAACTGGGAACTTGCTGAAGACAATCTGATGTCTTCAAGATCTCCAGGATCTCTCTCTCTCTTCTAAACAGAGTGTTGTGCATCACTGATGACTGCTGGGTTGCCTGTCCACTAGTGTGCTGAAGAAATCTCCTCAAAGTCCATTTGGATCACCACCCTTTCTTGATAGAACATGAGGTACTCACTGTACATTCTGGGTTATATACTAATGCTAGGAGCATTGCATGTTTCCCCCCATGTTTTCTAAGTTTCTCTCTGTGTCTCTCTTTCTACCGCCTTTGTTACATTGTCGGTGCACTTTCAAGATCTCACACATAATGGAGTCTGGCATCCACTAATTTCCCCTGCCAGCCCATACTGGAGTATATAAGAGTTCTACCTGTGCCAGTATAGTACTTTCTCTCTTCTGGCATTTTAATGCAGAACTTTCTCCTAACCTGTGTTATCCTGGTGGTGCATTTGACCCTGTTCCTCAGACAATAATGTAAAAGGGTTTCATTTTACTTACTAAATACAATTTAGAAAGAGTACCGTTTGATCTCATTATGAACGTTTCTTTTAACTATTTTAATGGTTCTTACTAGACAACTGTTACATCTATTATAAAATTAACCGGTCGACTCGATCTAATTTCTGTGTTCATTTTCTACACATCACCCGTCTTTTAAAGAAGCAAGCGACTGGCAAGGTACATAACTCACGTGTGACATTGGAGCCAGGCAGCAGACCTTGTTGACACAAGCCACTTTTTTTCCACTCTGGGTATGTAACACAGCTCTGATTGATATTACTAGAGCTATTTTTTAATAGGGTTTTTTTTTCACAGCCATTGAGTCACTGAGCTGGTTGTGATTTGTAGTCTTTGTCTTTAACAAAATGTTTATCTGGTGCCTCCCAGGGGTTTATCATAAGTTGTCTTGCATTATGTATTAACAATAGTAAAAAATATATCGCTTTAACACATTTTTTCTGTGATTTTTTTACTGGCACATTTTTTCATTTGGATTTACAAGATATATTATGTATGTTAAGCTTGTTTAATGCAAAGAGTGTTATGAGATTCTGATATAATAATCAGGATGCTCAGATTAAGAAAGAATGTTTGACAAGATACACCTTACATACATAAAATATTTAGCATATATTTGTCATGTTTAGGTTAACAGGCGAGAAACACTTTATAAACTTCCTAACTTAAGAGGAGTCAGAGATCACGTTTGGAAAAAGACAAAAAAATTGATTGTAGTGAGATGATGTGAAACAGAGGAAACACCTAACATGGGTAGGATAACCACAGTGTTGAATGTCTTCAATTAAAGCTTGTCTGTGGAAACATGTCCAACCAGTGGGAAGTATGCCCCAGGTTTGTAGGGGTTGCCCAAGAAGGAGATTTTAAGGGGATGCTAGATTAAGGCACTTTGGGAGACTGGCAGTTCAGTGGCTTTATTTCCTTTAGGTGCTATATGCCAATAGCAAGTCTCTAGATGAAGTTTCAAGTTGATTTGCAGTGCAGTGTTTGGAGTTCAAGTATCTTGGGGTCTTGTTCACGAGTGAGGGAAGAATGGAGCGTGAGATCGACAGGCGGATCGGTGCAGCGTCCGCAGTGATGCGGGCTCTGCATCGGTCTGTCGTGGTGAAAAAGGAGCTGAGCCATAAGGCAAAGCTCTCAATTTACCGGTCGATCTATGTTCCTACCCTCACCTATGGTCATGAGCTATGGGTTGTGACCGAAAGAATGAGATCGTGAATACAAGCGGCTGAAATGAGTTTCCTCCGCAGGGTGTCTGGGCTCTCCCTTAAAGATAGGGTGAGAAGCTCAGTCATCCGGGAGGGGCTCAGAGTAGAGCCGCTGCTCCTCCGCATCGAGAGGAGTCAGATGAGGTGGCTCGGGCATCTGATTAGGATGCCTCCTGGACGCCTCCCTGGTGAGGTGTTCCGGGCACGTCCAACCGGGAGGAGGCCCCGGGGAAGACCCAGGAGGAGGGACTATGTCTCCCGGCTGGCCTGGGAACGCCTCGGGATTCTCCCGGAAGAGCTAGAAGAAGTGGCCAGGGAGAGGGATGTATGGGCATCTCTGCTCAAGCTGCTACCCCCGCGACCCGACCTCGGATAAGCGGAAGAGAATGGATGGATGGATGGATGGATGGATGTTTGGCTGTATAAGTAAAATTCACAGCTAACAGCGGCTATGGATGACCTGGATATATGGGTTTGTAAATCATCCACTGAGCCCAGAAATCACTGTGGGGCTGCCCATAGAAGTAATTCTGTGGCAAAATAAGTTTTGTAAATTGTAGCTAACTACCAGCATTTACTGATTCCAAAGATATTACTGCCTGATAATTCAGCAAAGCAGAGAGACAAGCGGGACAGTGTTGTGTGTTGTTAACATGAGAATGCAGGCTATGCTGCCCCAGGACATTACTGTGGCAACACAGAAACCCTAAAAAATGGGCTTATGTTTAATGCTTTCAGGGCTGAATTTTTGCAGCAGTATGTATTTATTGCTTTTTTCAAAAACATTCTACCATGCTGTACCATCTTGTTATACTTTCTTTGTTCCTGCTAATCCTTTGCAATCTGTAACACTGATATGCCTGATCTGATAATGCAGTGAAGTAACTCCCATCTCCATCTGAACTGAAAATTAAGGAACTCAAAGTGAGCCTTCTATAGCTCCTCAAAATACTTTTTTGACTAATACAATAAGGTTGGCAACAAAATCCTTCAGCATAGTACCATACTGTATACAGTGGTGTGAAAAACTATTTGCCCCCTTCCTGATTTCTTATTCTTTTGCATGTTTGTCACACAAAATGTTTCTGATCATCTAACACATTTAACCATTAGTCAAATATAACACAAGTAAACACAAAATGCAGTTTGTAAATGGTGGTTTTTATTATTTAGGGAGAAAAAAAAATCCAAACCTACATGGCCCTGTGTGAAAAAGTAATTGCCCCCTGAACCTAATAACTGGTTGGGCCACCCTTAGCAGCAATAACTGCAATCAAGCGTTTGCGATAACTTGCAATGAGTCTTTTACAGCGCTCTGGAGGAATTTTGGCCCACTCATCTTTGCAAAATTGTTGTAATTCAGCTTTATTTGAGGGTTTTCTAGCATGAACCGCCTTTTTAAGGTCATGCCATAGCATCTCAATTGGATTCAGGTCAGGACTTTGACTAGGCCACTCCAAAGTCTTCATTTTGTTTTTCTTCAGCCATTCAGAGGTGGATTTGCTGGTGTGTTTTGGGTCATTGTCCTGTTGCAGCACCCAAGATCGCTTCAGCTTGAGTTGACGAACAGATGGCCGGACATTCTCCTTCAGGATTTTTTGGTAGACAGTAGAATTCATGGTTCCATCTATCACAGCAAGCTTTCCAGGTCCTGAAGCAGCAAAACAACCCCAGACCATCACACTACCACCACCATATTTTACTGTTGGTATGATGTTCTTTTTCTGAAATGCTGTGTTCCTTTTACGCCAGATGTAACGGGACATTTGCCTTCCAAAAAGTTCAACTTTTGTCTCATCAGTCCACAAGGTATTTTCCCAAAAGTCTTGGCAATCATTGAGATGTTTCTTAGCAAAATTGAGACGAGCCCTAATGTTCTTTTTGCTTAACAGTGGTTTGCGTCTTGGAAATCTGCCATGCAGGCCGTTTTTTGCCCAGTCTCTTTCTTATGGTGGAGTCGTGAACACTGACCTTAATTGAGGCAAGTGAGGCCTGCAGTTCTTTAGACGTTGTCCTGGGCTCTTTTGTGACCTCTCGGATGAGTCGTCTCTGCGCTCTTGGGGTAATTTTGGTCGGCCGGCCACTCCTGGGAAGGTTCACCACTGTTCCATGTTTTTGCCATTTGTGGATAATGGCTGTCACTGTGGTTTGCTGGAGTCCCAAAGCTTTAGAAATGGCTTTATAACCTTTACCAGACTGATAGATCTCAATTACTTCTGTTCTCATTTGTTCCTGAATTTCTTTGGATCTTGGCATGATGTCTAGATTTTGAGGTGCTTTTGGTCTACTTCTCTGTGTCAGGCAGCTCCTATTTAAGTGATTTCTTGATTGAAACAGGTGTGGCAGTAATCAGGCCTGGGGGGTGGCTACGGAAATTGAACTCAGGTGTGATACACCACAGTTTGGTTATTTTTTAACAAGGGGGCAATTACTTTTTCACACAGGGCCATGTAGGTTTGGATTTTTTTTCTCCCTAAATAATAAAAACCATCATTTAAAAACTGCATTTTGTGTTTACTTGTGTTATATTTGACTAATGGTTAAATGTGTTTGATGATCAGAAACATTTTGTGTGACAAACATGCAAAAGAATAAGAAATCAGGAAGGGGGCAAATAGTTTTTCACACCACTGTATGTTCAGGTGCTAAATTTTAATAATTACTAGATCATGTAAAGATATAGCATAGTTTAGGTGCAGGGTATTGAAATTTGATGGTTACTACTAGATAATGTACAGTTTATGGTTAAAGTGTGGAATTTGCTACCCCAAATCACAATTAACATGAAAAATAGTCATCATGCTCTCTGAAAAATCCATTTCAAGCAAATGAATGCAAAAAAGGAGACAAAATAGTAAGATTCTTACCAATCAATCCATCAAGGCAAATTGAAAGTGCATATCTAATTTTTATTGTAAAATAATTCATAATATAAAACTACTATAAGCTACAAAAACAATACTTTGCCCAATAGGGGGAGCTCACATACAAATAATAATATTTGCATTTCTACCAGTACCTTTCTGCAGTATGTTTTATTCTTTCTTTCTTTTTTGCTTTAAAAGTTAAATAGAACAGCTGTACCTTAAAATAAATATTTTTCTTTTCTTTTATCCAGTAAAACTTTTCTTTTGGGGCTTCGTTAAAAGAGCTAATTAATTCTCTAGAACTATTACATTGTTATTACCAAGTGAAACTTATCACTGATTAATAGGTCTCATGAAACATACTGTATCATCCATCCATCCATTTTCTCAACTTTTTGTTTACAGGAACCTATGCCAGCAGCAATGGGTGGAAGACAGGAACCAGCCCTACACTGGATATCAGGGCATCACTGTTTACAAATACAATGGCCAATTTGTACAAGGCAATTAACCATATCTGCATTATGTGAAAAAGGACTAAAACATTTGGGAATCATGCACACTTAACATAAACAGCATCAGTACTCTGAAGTAGATGGTGGAGCTAAAATGCAGCTGCATTTATGCCACCTCTCAGAATATTCTATTGCCATTCTGCCTTGTTCTGTATGCTAAAATGATATACTTTATTACACACAATTATACATTATAGTTTCCTTAACTATAATAGTGTACTTTCACACGAGTTGTACAATAACTGGGTTTACTTTAGTTTTAAAGGGAAATGCAGTGGCTGAGTTCTGCCTCATGCTGAAAGACATGGATAACTAAAGTGACTGAGAGTTAGCCATGGATTTTGAACTAGGTCATTGCCACTAAGAAATAAGGTAGCTTGTGAATGTACATGAACACTTGGACAGTCAATGAGTCTGTCATATTAGAGAATCTCATCTCTCCTCTCTCTCATCTGCACCTTTAACTGTGTTTTTTTTTATTTAAACTCAGCCTTTGCTAGGTACTGTATATTTGCAAGACTCCCTTCACTCCAAAATAATACTAACTTCCCTGCACATGCAGAATATGTTTAGGTGTGAGATCTTTGGGTTTCAGATTGGTATTGTTGTGGCACTGATTTTTTAGCTTAGATGTAATCATTTTGTACCCTAAAAAATGTAAAGGAGATCCAGCCATCTGTGAAAAATTAGTTCATATTGTGTAATGACTGCACAGGGTGGAAACAGTTTTAAGTAATATTGAACCAAGGGAGATTGAACATATAGTTATAGTAATAACAAGCCACGGTTGAAACCATGAGAGTGAGATTCAAATAAATAATAGCGAGGAACCAAGACAAAATTGTAAATTGTGAGATGTAGCAAGAAAGACAAAAAAACTGAATATTTCAAAATTCAAAATGAAAGTCAAGGTCGAAGACCAGAAAACAATTCTTAATCAGAGAGATCTTTAACAACAACACCACTAGAGTTTAAAGTTTTGAATTATTCAAAACTTTGGGCCATAAAGTTTTGTAGGAAACTGACCTATAATATGGCCACAGTAATTACATCACACATCACACACTCCCAGACATCATGACTAGCAACAGCCTGACAACCCTGCCTTACAAGCAGCAAATGGTGGCAAAATGGCACCTCAGAAAGACATATTTCAAAACAAACGTCTTCAAGAACACCCTCAATTTCTTGAATTTTTCAATCCGAATCCTGAATTCTTCATCTCTAAACCCCAACAAAATTCTACCTGAATTATTTTAAGAGGTCAAGAAAAAAGGCTGTAAAAAAATGAATAAAAATAAAAAGCAAAGTTTAGATTATCAGCACATATAGAGCCTCACCTGTTTGGAAAGCCTAAGTGGACTACTGATATTCAACACTGCAGTCATCCTGAAATGAATGAATTCCCATAGGAATTTACGTTAGTCTTTGCAACTCCAGAAGTAACACCAAAAGCCCACTGAATTGAGGAGTACACTGAGGGATGTCAGCAGAGGTAAAGTGTGGTGGGTCAGTGACACAGGGTGATCGTGCAGCTCCATAAAGGCTGCAAACAGGACAGAAATAAACCCAGATCCAGGTATGTGCAAAGCAGCACTTAACACTGCCACCTTGCCAGCCAAAAGATTTCTTGTCAAACTAGAAAAATAACAAGTTGTATTTCATATTCATTCTTCCATAAAATATAATTTGCCACTTTGTTTTTAAAAGGCTTGTGGAGAAGCTTGTAACTAGGTGTAGGAAATCATGACCCTTAACAGGCAAAATTTGTGCTTTCGGAATGCCTCCTAGTATCATTAAACAATTGCTTTTCATATTCTGGAAATGACAATCATATTTTGTTCACTTTTATTTTATAAATAATATGATTTTAAGATGCATTCACTCGTTTAAGACTTGCTAATTAAGACTATTTATTGCCATGTCTAAAAGAATAAATAGATGCCATTTTATAACTTTTAATTGTATTTATGATGCAAATTTTGTGGCTATTCTACAATTGGATTATGTTTTTAACCTTGTTTGTTATAAAAAATCTTTCTAAGCAGCAGATTGTATAATGAGACTCTAAGAGAATAGGCAAGAACACTCTCAACCTTGTAAAAATGAGTTTTTTATATTAGAATGTTAACCAAGAAAACTCACATCAAGGAACCTGACACTTGACAGTAGGCTGGAACTAACTAGGAACTCATCCATGTATAGCAGCAATAATACCTGCTGGTCTGCTCTGCCTCTGTGAGAAGAGAAGTCACTGTGCTACAGTTCATTATAAAAACACTAAAATAATTTACAGTGCAATACTGTTCATATTCACTCAAAAGAAAAGTTTGTTTCTAAAATAAATACAAGCAAAAAGTGCTATGCCTGTCTGCTGTAAACATGGAGCCACAGCAAAGACAATGTCAGGTGAGCTTCCCTATATTTAAGCAGTATATAATTCAATGCACATTGGTTACTTGGAGAAATTGCACTGTCTCAAAGTATAAAGTACCAGCAATTGGGTTACGTAGAAAATAAATGTTAGCTTCTGTCATTGCTGGATTTAAGCTATACTTTACCTTGTGCTATTTAGGCTATTTAGTCCAATACACTTTTAGCTGTGACTAAAACCATTCGTTTTCTTTTCCTACCTTCTCTGACAAAGAAAACTATTACTGCGTTTCTACATTCTGCTGAAATAAATTAATTTGCCGCAGTCTATTCTTTGGCAGCTGGCCAGAACGCTCTTGGTAATCCTTCTAAGAATTTGTTAGTAAATTATGTGATCCCTAGTCATTATCCCCGTCATTGCCATGCTTTTTCTAATAAAATAACAGCTTTGTATATGAATATGCAAATTTCTCCTTTAGGCTTAGCTTGTGAGTTTGCAGAATTCTTATGCTTATTGCATGCCTTAGTAAAGCCTCCATTGTAGAAGCTCATGAAAGAACGTAAATAAGCCAGATATAATGATACAGTATAAAACAGACTCCAAGTAGTTTCCCTAAGGTCTAAATGAGTCTGCATAAATGATGAAGCTGGCAAACACAAAAATTATGAGCTGCTTAAATCCAGGCTCTCTTTTGAAATGTTTTATGGTACATGTGTACTCATCAGTTTTCTATTTTTTTTTTAATAAGAAATCACATTACTCTGTCTAGATCAACATATATAGTCTGTGCACGCATTCATTACTTGAGAATAATTCAGTCTTATTTTTTCAATGTCAATACAAGGTGCATTGGACACAACAGATTATTCATTTAAGATATGATGCTAAAAAGTTTGTATTATCTGTAATATAGTAGCTAACTATAAACGTATTGTACATTGCTCCAGTTAAAAGTTTAAACAGACAATTTCCTCTAAGTCAGCCCACGTTCTTAAGTGCATTGTTCATTTATATTAAAACAAGGCATTTTGAAACATGTTGCCAATGTCTTGTTTTGTGAGTGAAGCATACATAACTCATTGCGCAACATGTAGCAGTCAGACCAATCTAAAGAAAGTACTACTTACTGTAGGTGGATAAAACAGCTATAGCACTGTTCACAAACATGTGTATTGTCTGCTTAATCAGAATTTAATCAGTAGATTTAAGGTGTCTGAAGTCTGAAGTACAAATTGTTGGAGGTACAAACTGCACAAAAGGCCATTTACAGTGCTGTTTGCATTTACTTCTGATATTTTGAAACATCTTTGTTCATAAATCAGAGACACTAAAATGTAATATTTTGTTCGAAATGAAGCAGCTGCAACAAATGAAAACAGATACTGGAGTTGTAAAATAATGTCACAGAACTCATTTAGAGTTTAAGCAAATAAAGGTGAGAAGAATTACAATTCTAAAATTGTCCTACATGTTAAGTTCATAGCAAAAAAGAGGAAATCACGCAATAGCTTTTAAAGGAAAATAGTTTTTGCTATCTATAGTATGTTGTTAATACCCAAAGCTGCTCTTGAAAAAAAATGTTGGGGTTATCAGAAAGAACTCAAGAACGTGGACCATGATATTAGAGAAGTGATAAGCATAAATCAAACAACTATGGCAATGGAAGCAGAAAAAAGTAAGCTGGACCTAATCCATTAAGACCTGTTTTGTCATTGAAGGCAGAGTCCAATAATCAATTCTTCAAAAGAGAAAGGGTTAACAATTATTTGAAACAGTTTTGAATTAGAAGATACCAAAATGGACAATGGAAGAATTGAATGAAACTGAAGATGATGATGATTGGGTTTAATTAGATGGGAGCTAAAGGGGTGATAGCTGGGCTGATTGTGACAGGAGCAGGGCAAATGACACACTTGTGTGGATGATCTAGAAAAAAAATAATTTAAGTATTTACAGAACTTTTGAGCAAAAGAAATCTGTAGTGTGGGAAACCTTCCTACCTGATAGCTTGTGTTTACCCAAGTTACACCATAGTTAGTGATTTAATGCTTTTTCTCCTTGAATTTAAGCTCTTGTCTTCATAAACCCTGGCAGGCTTACAGGCAATGGGATACTTTGTTCTTATTTTTATTTTTTTATCAAATTCACCTTGACCAGGATAATGCATTCCTACTAACCTTTTCAGCTTATGTTTTTGTAAATTGTAACATTTCTGCTGCCAATTACTGAAGTGCTGGTTGAAACATCTTATTGAACTTTGCCTTTGCAAATGAAATTGTCTATACAGAGAATTCAGTTTGCAGAAATTTCATTTACAAGACTTCTATTTCAGTTATTTCTTGTAATCATTTGCAGCATTTGCAGACTGTTAAAATGTGCAGTACTAATATCAGTAATCTTTGATGGCTTCACTGATTTAGTCCCCATCAACTACCTCGTGGAATTCCCTAAATATGCCTTGTTCAATACCCAGTCACTAAGAAATTGATAAATATTTTTAAGTTATCATTATTGATCAGGAAATTTGTCTTATATGCTTAAGAAAAAAGCTGTCATTGCCATGGTGATCTTCTTTTGAATGAATTTTCTCCAATGGGAATAGAATTGTAATCAAATATTTTTTATCAACACATGATCATTTTTACAACTTTGTACAAGTATATACTTAAATTAAGTTGTTACAATGGATTATTAAAAGTGTAAGGAAAAAGGATTATCTAAATGTTATTTTAAGCATGTGAGGCTTTTCTCTCATCTAGAGCAGCCACCAAGATAGTTGCTAAGGTTAAAATGAAGTAGATGTGTAATGAACACTTCCTTAAAATACGAGAACAAACCAGTGAGAAAGCCCAAACACCCCTGTTCTGAAGCGGAGATAAGATCAACGGGAAAACCCGTAGGACACCCCTATTAACGAAATGGTGTTTACAATAATGCAAGAATCAAAATGTATACAAAGTTATTGGTGGCTGTAGTCGATTGGATAAGATAACAGAATTCTGCATATTAAGAGTAAAGTAATGGTAATAGAAAAGTTTATAAAGAAATGAATTGTTTTTTGATTGCTCTCTCCATGGATATTGTTCTACATTTTCATCTGGTCTCTGAGAATGATTTATCTGAATATAGAGGAAAGGTTTTTCCACAACATGGGCATGGAAAATTTTAATGTGTTTGCACTGCCTCTTTCAGATCCAGAAACATTTAAATGCCCTGCTTTAAAATAGCAAATTTCTTAGCTATTATTTATTGTAAAGCAAATACCAAGTTGTGTCATATAATAATGTAAATTGCCAAGTAAAGCAGTTAAGTTAGCTTGCCATGCGTACAGTATATACTGCTAATGCAATGAAGTCTAAGGCCTTAGCATCTGACTGGACTGACGGTGGTTATTTTGTCAACCTGTGGGGCTACAGGCTCCTTCAGCAAAGTTAAGTTTTTTTTTTATATACAGAATGAAAGAGTGAGGAATAGTATTGCAGTGAAAGGACCAGCCCTTCTGGGTTGTTGATTTTAAGGTGTAGTGTTTGAACCTTTAACTATTGTTTGACTGCAAAAAAAGTTTATTTTGATTATTCATTAACCTGTCAGTTATTTTCTTAATTAATTGATTAGTCATTTTTCCATAAAATGTCAGAAAATGATGAAAAAAATCAATCGTTATTTCCCAAGGTGATATACAGAGTTGCATTGTATTGTCCTTATGAAAAGTACCTTAGCCAAAGATTTTTCACTATCACAGATGACTGAAAAAACAGAACACATTCACATTTGAGAAGCTGGAATCAGAGAATATGGAAATATTCTTCTTACAAAATGCCTCAAAATGATTGATTATTTGACTATTTGGCAATTTATTCTGTGGGTGGCAACTCCTTGATTAATCGACTAATCATTGCAACTCTACATTAAAGTAGGGTTATTGTACTAATGTTGTTGGTCAGACTAAAAAAGAGCAAAGTAAGACTCATAATTAATCTAATGTAATGACATAAAAATTATAAGATTAAGTTGAGCGGCCTGGGACAAGGCCGAGCGATTGTTTAAAAGTCAGGTGAACTATGCCACACACTGACACAAACAATACGTCATTTGCCAATTGATGAGTGTCAACTTCACATTCCTAGTAATCAAATTGTCATAATATTTATCGTTGACTTTTATTTTGGTATGAAATCATACATGTGATGTTTCATAAACTGTCACAAAAAATATTTGAAAAAATCATAGTAATTATTCTGTCTAAGGAATACCCAAGTGTTATGCATCAATCAAAAAGTCCCAACCAATAGATTTCAACCAATGCTATGAACCCTTCCACCAACCAAGCAAATCCAAGTTATAGGCTGAAAACCAGAGACAGCATTATAATAATAATAATAATAATAAATTTTATTTATATTGCACTTTATATTTTAGCAATCCCAAATTTTTTGGGTGTTCTTTTGTATTACTTCAGAAAACAACAGCAAATATCTACAAATGACATGCAAGTAAAGCAATGCAAAATATCATATAGATAGCTATAACAACAGATTGCTGGACTGTACATCATCACAGTTTTACTGGAGTGACTTCTCACTGGATAGACCCTGAAAGTCTTGAGAGATGCTCAGTTGCTCTTGCATACAGGTGGCTTAATGGAACCCATAAATTTAATACATACTGAGCACAACATCTGTGAGAAAATTCTAAGAACCAACAGTACAATGGGTTCAATTTCTTGAAGGCCTTCAGGGTTTAGGATCTTGACAAAAACAACAATACAAACAAAGGAAGAGTTATAAGGAGTATCTGACAATGAGTAAAATGAGGTTATGGGAATGGAAGTAGAAGCTGTTGAAGATGTATCTGTCATGGATGATGACTATGATTGCTCAGAATACCAGCTTCCAAAGCATCATCACTGTGGTTGTCATCTTCTCAACCTTGTCTCAACATAGGATGCCACAAAAACAAACTCAAATAAAAGTTGCAAAAAGATTTCACATGCAGCATTTGCCAAGTGCTGGTGACTGTGGAAAAGTTGTGGAAAGAGTGGTTAATCTACAATAGCTGCAGAGGCAGTTGAAAGAGAGTCTTAGCCCCAGTTCATTCACTCCTCAATTTCATAAGCCCGATTGCTTAATGTAATGAATATGGAGACAAATGTCAATATGGTTGGTGCCCACCATAACCCTCCTAAAGGCAAAGCTTGACTAACTACGGCTCTCCTCTAAATTCTGCCAGCTACTGATTGATGCCCTTCAAGACAGACTACAGACAAGACGCTACAGTAGTGGGAATATGATTAATGTATCTTATTGAGGTAGTTGGATATATGTTCAGAACCCGGAAGTGGAAGTCCTGTGCTGTTCATCATTGGATGAGCAATACAGTATAAAGAAGAGGAGGGGCATTAGGTGACAGTGCCAGCCCTTGACTCGGGATGGAATTAGCATTCAACGAGCCCTGAAGTTGTTTTCCAAATGCACATGTATGACATGACCCACCCCTCAGGCCTGCTCCGTTGGCTCGAGTAGCTTGAATATTGATGCTGAACCTTGAATTTTAATGTCAGGAGGTCCAAAAACCATCTGATGACAGGCGGATTTGCCTCTATGAAAACCATCCATTGAAGAAGAGCATGGCCAGTGATAAGAGTAAACTCAGGGTCAAGAAAGTAGTGTAGAACAGTGACTATGTTCTGTTGTTTATGTACCTTGACAGCCACTGTAGTTAAGAAGAAGGAGGGGCATTTTCAAGTAAGGTCTGGATGTGCGTACAGATTTTTTTTTTTTTTTTGGTGTACAATAAACTGCTGACAATTTCAATAACTGTACCACTTGTCATTCAACATGGCATCAGAACTCATCAATAATTAAGTCTCATTGAAGCACAATGAGTAACTGAAGTGCACAAACTCATTTAATATACATTGACGGCATGGTAGAAGGATTTTGTAGCTGGTGATTGATGGAAATGTCACGGAGAATTGGTCTATGTTTGAACAAGAATATCATATTTTCATAGCGGCTGCACATTCATGCAAAGATGCAGTCACATGACCATTTATACTTCTCAATTTGGCAGGTTTGGAGGCTACCGAGCGATAGCGTTCTTTTTATGCAGGAGAAGGAGAAAACCGTGGTGTCATCGCTCAAGCTGAAATACACAAAGATCCAGAATGCTTAAACCATAAATTCTGAGAACTGTGTAACTCCCAGACAAATATAACAATGGAGAGACATAAATTCAATATAAGAAATCAAAAGCCTGGTGAAACTGTTGAAACATATGTTACTGACTTAAGAAATAAAGCAAAGACATGAAGATTTGGGGATCTACATGACGATTTAATTAAGAACCAACTTGTATGTGGCATTAATAATGATGCAATGAGGAAAATTCTACTACATGATAGTGAATTAACATTGAGCAAAGCTACTGAAATTTTCCAGATACTGTACATGAAATCACATAAAACATACTAGTATACTCACTGGATCTGCTGCTGCAAATGTTGACAGTGTGCAACAAAAAAATAAGACAATACGCTCACATAAGAATAAACTGAGGAGCTATGCCACACCAACTCCTATTGTTAATTGTCACAATTATGAAGGCAGTCAAGAACCTAAACAGGAAAAATGCTTAATCTGTGGTCAGCAGTGTCATAAACAGAAAAAGTGAAATAAATTAAAAAGTTCAGCAAATCAACACAGACTCATGATAAATTTTATCCAAAAAGACACTAGATCAAATTGAGACTGTAGCAGACCCTGACAACAGTAATTAAACATTTTATGTCGATGGTATTTCTGTGGTCGATGAAACAGCTGCAACAGCAAAGAGTGAAATATTTTGCACTGTACAAATTAATGTAGTCAGAAGTAATGCATAATCATTACCAGGCTTTAGAAGACAGCGTAAGAATGGTATTGATTTCGGTCAATAAGGAAATTCACCATCTAATAGAAATAAAAATGACATGACATGACAACATGATGTTTTTTACATGACATCTTTAAAGAATATGCTGACATCTTCAAAGATGAAAATGGTAAGCATCCAGTTCCATATTCCATGAAGGTGAACCATGAATTAAACCTAGTTGTTAGACATGTACGTATGATCCCAGTAGCAATGCAAAGTAAAGTAAAAGCAGAATTAGACAGGATGGTGAATTTAGGTGTTCTTACTCCTGTACCAGAGCCTACTGAATGTGTATCATCTATGGTCACAGCACACAAGAAAAGCTCAGATGACATTTGGATATGCATTGATCCTAGAGACATAAATAAAGCCCTTAAACGTCCTCATCATCCAATGCACACAGAGGGGAGGTAGCAGCACTAATGCTAAATTTGACTGTTTTCTCAGTTTTAGATGCCAAGAACTCATTTTGGTAAACCTCACTGGATTATAGATTTTCTTTATTAACAACATTCAGCACACCATATGGGAGATTCAGATTTTTGAGGATAACATTTGGGATCAGTTCTGCCAATGAGGTACTCCAAAATTTGCTAGGTATCCTATTGCCATTATAGTGGATGATGTTATCATTGAAGGCAATGGAGACAAGGAACATAACAGAAATCTCAGGAAAG
The DNA here is from genome assembly GCF_900747795.2 of Erpetoichthys calabaricus. NCBI lineage: Eukaryota > Metazoa > Chordata > Cladistia > Polypteriformes > Polypteridae > Erpetoichthys > Erpetoichthys calabaricus. The sequence continues at coordinate 220,417,470 of NC_041397.2, read as the reverse complement.
TTCTAGACTGTGCACATGAGGCCAACCTCAAGCTAAAATGTAAATTTAAATTGAAAGAAGTCATCTACATTGGTCACCTGTTCACAAGTGAAGGACCACAGCCAGATCCTTCAAAAATAATAGCAATCAATGAAATGCCAGTCCCAGAGAATATCACATCTTTACAGTGTTTCCTGGGTATGATTATTTATTTAGGAAAATTCATCCCAAAGATTGTGAGCTATCTGCACCATTACGGGAACTGACAGATAAACATTTAAAATGATGTTGGCTTGAACAGTAGCAAGAGCCATTTGATACTTTAAAAAAGAGAATTGCCAATCCACTCACACTGAGATACTATGATGGCCATAAGCCTATGACACTCACTTGTGATGCCTCTCAGTATGGACTTGGTGCAGCATGTCTTAAGGAAGGCATTCCAGTTGCATATGCATCCCATACCCTGACTGAAACAGAGATACACTATGCACAGATAGAAAACAAACTTCTTGCTGTTGTGTTTGCATGTCCCATTCAATGACTGTATATACAGAAGACCAATCCAGATTGATCACTAGCCACATTTGTTGATTTTGAATAAGCCGATACATACAGCCCCAGCAAGATTGCAACACATGATGCTAAAGCTGCAAAAATGTGCATGGCTTTACACCAAGTTTAGTTTTTATATATCTCGAAACAAGCATGGAAACAGGCATACGCAACATTTTTGTGCATCTGCACAGTTTATACACTACATGAGGCCCTAAGTCTAGTTTTGAAAGTCCCTAAAGTCCTGCTGTCTACAACACAACTTGGTAGCTTATTCCAAGTGCCTATGGTTCTCTGTGTAAAGAAAAACTTGCTAATGTTTGTGTGAATTTACCCTTAACAGGTTTCCAACTGAGTCGCCATGCTGTTGATGAACTCATTTTAAAATAACAGTCTCGATCCACTGTACTAATTCCCTTCATAATTTTAAAATCTTCAGTCATGTTTCCTCTTAATCTTCTTTTGCTTAAACTGAAAAGGCTCAGCTCTTTTAATCTTTCCTCATATTTCATCCCCTATAGCCCTGGAATCAGCCTATTTGCTCTTCTCTGGACTTTTTTCTTGTGCTGCTATGTCCTTTTTGTAGCCTGAAGACCAAAACTGTGTACAGTACTCTAGATGAGGTTATAAAGCTTGAGCATAAGTTCCTTGGACTTCTCCTCTACACATTGTGCTACATAACTTACCATTCTGTTAGTCTGCTTAATGATTCTGAACACTGTCTGGAAATTGATAGTGACAAGTCCACTAGGACTCCTAAATCCTTCTCATAAGGTGTACTTTCAATTTTCAGACCTCCCATTGTGTATTCAAACCTAACATTTTTACTTCCTAAATGTACTGTTTTACATTTACTGCCATTAAATTTCATCTGCCACAAATCTGCCCAATCCTGTATGCTGACCAAGTCCCTCTGTAATGATTTAACAGATTGTAGATTATCTGTCAATTCACCTGTCTTTGTATCATCTGAAAACTTAACCAGTTTGTTACTTATAGTCCTATCCAAATTATTGAATATTAAAAATAGTAGCAGCCCTAGCACTGACCCTTGTGGAACACCACTCTTAACATCAGCCAATTCTGATAGGGTTCCTCGCACCATCACCCTCTGCTTCCTGTGTCATCCAATTTTGCATCCATCTACAAACATCACCCTTAACTCCCACTTCTAGTTTGATGTGCAACCTCTCATGTGGCACCTTATCAAATGCTTTCTGAAAGTCAAAATTAATAATATTGTATGTTCCATTTTGATCATACCTTTTTGTTGCTTCCTCACAGAATTACAGCATGTTAACAAAACATGACCTCCCTCTTCTGAACCCATGCTGACTGTTCAGTAAAACTCCTGTTTTTGCCTTGAGTTGCTCAATCTTATCTTTAATAATTCCATCCATTCATTTTCCTGTGATGCATGTTAAGCTCACCGGCCTATAGTTGCTTGAATCTGCCCAGTCACCCTTTTTATATAACGGAATAATATTTGCCATTTTCCAGTCTTTCAGAATTTCTCCTGTGCACAGTAACTTCCTAAAAATATGCGTCAAGGGTTTATATATGTACTCACTAACCTCCCTAAGAACTCGAGGGTAAATATTATCTGGTCCTGGAGATTTGCTTGATTTCAGCTTATTTAATCTAAGCAGTACTTCTCCCTCTACAATTTATAAATCCCCCAGTCCCTTTTTAATAATCCCGTTTATCACAAGGATGTTATCTACTTCCTCACATGTGAAGACCTCAGGAAATTCAAGTTTAGAGCATTCACTATTTCACTGTCTGTATTTTTAATTGCTCTTTACCATTCCTGATGCATTTTACCTCCTTGACTTTTCTCTTACTACTAAAATACTGAAAGAATCTCTTTGGGTCATCTTTCGCTTTTTCTGCTATATTTCTCTCTGTCTTTTAGCCTCTCTAATATCCTATTTAATGGATGCCCTTATGTCCTCATACGCCCTAAGTTTCACATTGGAGTTATTAATCTTATATGCTTTATACAGCTGCTTTTTCCATTGCAGCTTCTCCCATGACTATAATATCCCACTTTAAACTTGCCTTTTTAATATTAATAAAAAGATGTGTGTTGAAATTACTGTCTGCATTGGGTGGTCTATAACACACTTCTAAAATAAGACCTTTTTCCCTAATGCTTTTCAGGCGAAGCCACATGACTTCAATAAGATGGGGCTCTTCATCCAACTGAAGAGGACTTGCGTTTAAATTCTGTTTGACATAAACAGCAACCCCACCTTCCTTTCTGTTCAGTCTATCCTTCTTAAAAATATATATCCCTCTATGTTATACTCATCCCCATCTTATGTTATTTAGCCAGGTTTCCGTGATTCCTATAATATCATAATTATGCTCCTCTACATACAACTCCAACTTCTAGCATTAAGGCAATTTATTTTTAATGTGTTACTGATTTTACTTTTACATTTAAATGTTAGAATTTATATTACTATGCATTTTTATTTTTACAGCATTGTTTGTTTGCAGTTGCAGTTGTGACCTGCTGGGCTGGCTACTTTGAGCAGTTGTTCAAAGCTAATCCTCCGGCTAGGACGCTGGATATCTCTGGGTCCATGGTTCTTGAGGCTGATCCTTCAATTAGCTGTGAACCACCCAGTCTCACTGAGATTGCACAGATGGTGAACCAGCTGAGGGGAGGAAAGGCTGCAAGGATCTGTGGTATCTGGGGTGAACTTCTCCAGGCTGGTGGTAAGGCTGTCCTCCTGGCATTGCAAGCAATCTTTGCTTCCATTTGGGGAGACTGGCACCATCCCAACTGACTGGAAAACGGGACTTGTTGTCCCTATCTGGAAAAGGAAGGGTGATTGCCTGGATTGCAGCAACTACAGGGGGATAACACTGCTCTCAGAGCCGGATATGGTCCTTGCTAGGGTCGTCCACTTTGAACTACTTTTTGTATGAAAATGTGCTACATAAATAAATGTTGTTGTTGTTGTTGTCCTCAATATGATCTGTGATCACTTGCTCACCTACCAGCGACCGGAACAGTCTGGTTTTACACCAAAGAAGTTTACCATCGACTGCATCCTGGCACTGAGGGTTCTCATGGAGCGCAAACGCGAATATCGGCAGTTTCCTTGCAGCCTTTGTCAGTTTTCGTAAAGCATTTGACTCAGTTGATCGAGCTGCCCAGTGGGACATCCTGAGGGTTCGCAGGATCCCATCGAGGTTGCTGGCCTATACATTAGTACTGTGAGTGCTGTGAAGAGTTGAGGCAGAACCTCTGTGTTTTTCCCAGTTGATTCTGGGGTTCATCAGGGGTGTGTTCTTGCTCCTACTCTGTTCAATGCTTGTATGGACTGGGTGTTGGGCAAGGTCGTGGGGTCCAGTGGCTGTGGGGCATCTGTTGGTGAAGTAAGATTCACAGATCTTGACTTTGCTGATGATGCTGTGGTCTTTGCAGAGTCAATGGAGTCTCTGATCAGGGCACTTGAGAGACTGAGCGAGGAGTCTGAGTGTCTAGGCTTGCGAGTGTCCTGGATAAAAACCAAGATCCAGGACTTTGATGACCTCTTGGGCACAGCCATCAGCATTGTGTCTGTCTGCGGAGAGAGTGTCGACCTTGTCGAGAGGTTTACTTACCTTGGCAGTGACATTCACGTCTCTGGTGACTCTTCCTATGAAGTCAGTAGACGGAGTGGGAGAGCATGGGGAGTCATGAGGTCGCTGGAAAGGGGTGTGTGGTGGTCCCGATATCTATGCAAAAGGACAAAGGTCCATGTCTTTAGAGTCCTGATGCTTCCTGTCTTGCTATAAGGTTGCGAAACATGGACGCTCTCCAGTGACCTGAGATGAAGACTGGACTCCTTTGGTACTGTGTTTCTCCGGAAAATCCTTGGGTACCGTTGGTTTGACTTTGTGTCGAATGAGCGGTTGCTCATGGAGTCCCGAATGAGGCACATTACCTGCATTGTGAGGGAGCGTCAGTTATAGCACTATGGCCATGTGGCACGTTTCCCCGAGGGTGATCCTGCTCGTAAGATCCTCATTGTTGGGGACCCGAGCGGCTGGACCAGGCCAAGGGGTTGCCCACGTAACACCTGGCTGAGGCAGATAGAGGGTCACTTCCGGAGGGTGGGACTGGACTGGGGTCTGCCTGGGGAGTTGCCAACCAGGATCCCAAATTGTTTCATTGTATGATGGGTGCGGCAACACACTGTACCAGTGCATGCTCCCCAACTTGACTTGACTTGATTGTTTGTTTCTCCATGTACAATTTCTAAACCGGGCCTGTCCTAAACTCCCTGCACAATCTCTCCCTAGTTTAAACAATCCTTGACTAACCATATAGGGGGATCTGAGCTGCTTGCACACACTCCATATTCTCTTTTAAAATAGGATGGATTTTGTCAAATTTAACTATAACTGCCCAATATATTCAAGTATATTTGTGGAAGGAAGTGCCTTGTTCTCCCATCCCACTTGTGGAATGTACAATAGACCATGGGGTTGTCTACCATACAACAATTCAAATGGCGAGAACCCTGTAGAGGCTTGTGGGACTTCTCAAAATGCAAATAATACAAGAGGGTTTAAATGGTCCTAGTTCCTCTCATCTTCATTGACCATCTTGCGTATCATTTGTTTAAATATGTCTAGTGCTATCAGGCATTTCAATGATTCCTCCTGGGGCACTCATGAAGTTTATTTTGAAATACCATTTTGAAATATCTGAACAATGTACATGTTATTTATTTATTTATTTATATCGATTGATTGATTGGCTCTATTATTTATCCTGTGAGTCTGTATCCTTGCTTTTGTGTTTCTGCTGCTATATGCAAGTGAATTTCCCCATAGGATTAATAATGTTTTTCTAATCTAATCTAATTTGATTAAACCATTCTACTAAACTCTCAGTTTTAGTATGATATACTGAGGAATATGAGATATGATTCTGAGTAACTTTGTACCATCCCTGAACGTGTCTGAAATTAAAGGTGTCCCATGGTCCATAAGGACTACTTTAAGGATGCCCACATGGGCAAAGATCCCCCACTAGTTCCTGTACAATATTTTTAGAAATGACTTGTCACAGTGTGAAAGCCTCTGGATATCAGAGCATAACCCATAAGGACCAGAATGTATTTATGCCCTTTGGCTGAGATTTGCCCTACTACATCTACCCCAATCCGCTTAAACAGGATATCTATTAATGGTACAGGAATGAGAGGACTTCAGTCCTTCCATGAAATCTGTTGTACTTGATTCAGAGCAGGATTCAAGGCAGAAAATACAAAAGAAATAGACCTACTCATTAATTTCCAGTCAATAGGACCACAGCATAATTCACTCCAAAGTCTTATTGGACCCAAGGTGGGCTCCTAGGAAATGGATGTAGGCCATCTCGGAAACCTGCCATTGGTAGGCCTTCAGCACTAGCAACAGTGCCCACAACTCTTCCTCGTATTGAGCTACACTATATAATAAGCCATAGTTAATTACAAAATGCAGTCCCTGAGGCACTGGATATACGGTTCACTGTTCATTTATGAGAATGACTATATTTTTAGAAGATTTTAAGAAATCATTGCTCCATTGTCCTCTTTTAAATGATGCTGGCAAATGCTGGAACTGAACATGTATCTTGGAGAGAGGATCTGCCGTGACCTCCTTGGTAAATATTCCAAAATCAAAATCTACAGTCTGTAATTTTTGTCTATAAGTGAGCTCAGGTTGTAGAACAAATTAAGCATGATGTCTTACTTTTAAGTTTATCATAAATTTTTTGTTACATAGTAACTTACTTTATGCCATTAAATTGTCAAGAATGATGAATGCATCAGTGGAAAATATTTTAATGAATTTTAAATACAGGCAGTAACAATTTTAATATGTGCTTTTTCAGGTGAGGAACTATTTTCTGGCTGCAACAATGTACTTGGATTTGTTATGGCGTTTAATGTGTCATATGGAATTAGTATAAGATAGCAATGATAGTCAAGCTGTAGACTTCTTTTTAAAATCAAAAGCTTTACCTTTAGTCTTTGTCTTTGAGCTCAGAAAGTCCTCTGTACTGATGTGATTTGTATAAGTATTATATAATAATGTTATTTGTGACCTAAAGTCACTCTCAGTTTGTGTCTATGCTTTAATGTCATCATTCATGACTGAATCTAACAGCCAAATTTTTGTTATCCCACCAAAATAATGATATTCTCCTCAGACATCCATGAAATTTTAAACTTCTAAATGACCTTTTGCAAAGGATCTTAGACATGAGTGTAAATCCAAACAAGTACAAGGACATTTGAAGATTTAATGTATAATTTATCTCTTGGGCATACACTATAGAATTTGCTTGTGTGCCAAGACTTGGGTGGAATAACAAATTTTACTGAGCATAAAATCCATATATGTCATATAAACTCCTTGTAACTGCCCATTACTTGGGATTGTTCTTCACTGTAGACAATGAAGGGAAAACACAGGGGAAAAAGTCTTATTGCAAAATTTAAATAGTCATGAGAGAGATGCAAGCAAGAATGCTTGTTACATTTGGTTTGGCAATTAATCTATAGGTAACTCTTTTCATATATTTTACTATGAGGCACTGTAATGGCCAGAATAGTTAATAGTTTGAGGTTCATCCAGTCAGATAATTAGCAGTTACTGTAAGCAATTTACAGAACCTGATGTGTGGTTTCATATTTAGCCATTCCTTTATTTAAAATTATAAGGAAAAAAAGAGTTCTGGCTTTTTCTAAAATGTAATTTTTAATTTATGCTGCTTTTGAGATCATAGTTACTCAGTTTCCTTCAGTATACTTATTTAATAAAAGCATGGTCAATTTCAGTGAGTAAATATCAGTGTAATCAGAAGGTTCAAATATATATTTTACACAGGTCAACAGGTCATTTTCATTAGAGAATTTTATGTGAGTTTGGTAGTATTTTTCTTGCTGATTTCAAGTCTGTGTTTAATTGTTCCCTAGCACATCTAGTTTTTGTGATGAAGCTAATTATATGTTGCACGATATTTGTTATAATTAGCCTAAGAGTATTACAAGATTTAATGACAGTTGTCTATATTTTTATGTTACAGATGGTATTAACTATGATTGATTTCAGTTGTTATCATGCCTAGAAATTGTATTAATCATCCAGACAGTTTCTGTTATGTGTGTGGTTTATTCATGACGAAGCATAACATCATCCAATTATCAAAGATCTTAAGAAGATATACAAATTGTACTTCAGCTGCACATATGGTGACCAGGATAAATCATTTATAGGTCCACAAATCAAGTCCATTTTGCAGGATGATGGTTTTAAACAATCTCTCTCAGTAGCCAAGCTAGAAGCTTGGGAGGCATTCAAGTGGCTCTGTGAAAACTTTCTGGGCAGCCATAGGTCTGCTGCATACAAGGAAGGAGTTCAGAATCTGCTTGATTCATACCAGAAACTGAGTTGTCGCATGTTATTTAAAATATACTTCTTCAACACACTTCTAGAGTACTTTCCAGAAAATCTTGGTATGGTGAGTGATAATCAAGGAGAACATTTTCACCAGGACATTCAGTTAATGGAGTGTCGCTACTAAGGTTTCTGAAATAAGAGTATGATGGCTGACAACTACTAGATACTGTACTGTGACAATCCAGACAGAGTGTACACAAGAAAGTCCTACTCTAAGCGTTTTGGAAGAAACAGTGGTAGCTGACTGACACTGTTTAGTATATGCCACAGTGTGTGCCTATTTGACTTTGCCCTGAAGATATTGATACATTTGCTTCATTGGTGCTTACATTTTAGTAAAAACTATATGCAAGTGCACAGTAAACTATCCATCCATCCATTATCCAACCTGCTGAATCCGAACACAGGGTCACGGGGGTCTGCTGGAGCCAATCCCAGCCAACACAGGGCACAAGGCAGGAACCAATCCCGGGCAGGGTGCCAACCCACCGCAGGACACACACAAACACATCCACACACCAAACACACACTAGGGCCAATTTAGAATCGCCAATCCACCTAACCTGCATGTCTTTGGACTGTGGGAGGAAACCCACGCAGACACGGGGAGAACATGCAAACTCCACGCAGGGAGGACCCGGGAAGCGAACCCAGGTCCCCAGGTCTCCCAACTGCGAGGCAGCAGCGCTACCCACTGTGCCACCGTGCCGCCCCGCGCAGTAAACTAACATTACTCATATCTCAGAAAGTTGACGTGACTGGAAAAACTGATTTTGAAAAGTGTGTTTTGGTCTCTGTTGATTACCAAAAACATTTTTTGTTGCCTTGTGTTATCATTATGAATAATGTCTGCTCATCAGAAGTTCATTACTTTAGTGGAGAAATTTGAATACAATTGAAGAGACTAAAAAAAGACGTTTTCTCTCAACAAAAAATTATCCATACATCTATTTTGTGAATCAAATTTATTTTCATTACAGGTTTGCAGAATGCCAAAGTCTAACTAACTCTAAATGGACAGAGCCCAGAACCCAATCATGCACATGACAGTCTATTAAAAAAAGGAAAAAAGTATATTAACATTTATTATGAAATGAAAATAGTAAGCAATTGTTAACTACTAAAAAAAACAATAAATAAGGTATCAAGCAATTTGCAGTGGTCATATTGGTGGTATTAAAAATCTGTAGTCACCGCAGCACTCCAGGACTGGGCCTAATTTTTCTGTCACCTACATACACAGTATGGCCAAATGTACTGTATGTGGTCACCCCTCCAAATTGTTGAGTTCAGGTGTTGCATTGTTAACAGTTGCATAAAATCAAGAAAACAGCCATGCAATCTCCATTGACAAACATTGGCAGTAGAATGGGTCACACTGAAGAGCTTGGAAAAGCCTTCCTAGTAGAGTGGAGGCTGCTAAAGGCAATAAGAGAGAGGCAACTCCATGTTAACAACCATGGTTTTCAAATGGGATGTCCAACAAGGTCATACAGGTGCGATGGTCAGGTGTCCATAAACATTCGGCCATACAGTGACCATATATTATACAGTGTGTGTGTATATACAGGTGTGTGTATATATATATATATATATATATATATATATATATCCATCCATCCATCCATTGTCTCCCGCTTATCTGAGGTCAGGTCGCGGGGGCAGCAGCTTGAGCAGAGATGCCCAGACTTCCCTCTCCCCGGCCACTTCTTCTAGCTCTTCCGGGAGAATCCCAAGGCGTTCCCAGGCCAGTCGAGAGACATAGTCCCTCCAACGTGTCCTGGGTCTTCCCCGGGGCCTCCTCCCGGTTAGACGTGCCCGGAACACCTCACCAGGGAGGCGTCCAGGAGGCATCCTGATCAGATGCCCGAGCCACCTCATCTGACTCCTCTCGATGCGGAGGAGCAGCGGCTCTACTCTGAGCCCCTCCCGGATGACTGAGCTTCTCACCCTATCTTTAAGGGAAAGCCCAGACACCCTGCGGAGGAAACTCATTTCAGCCGCTTGTATTCGCGATCTCGTTCTTTCGGTCACTACCCATAGCTCATGACCATAGGTGAGGGTAGGAACATAGATCGGCTGGTAAATTGAGAGCTTCGCCTTGCGGCTCAGCTCCTTTTTCACCATGACAGACCGATGCAGCGCCCGCATTACTGCGGATGCCGCACCAATCCGCCTGTCGATCTCACGCTCCATTCTTTCCTCACTCGTGAACAAGACCCTGAGATACTTGAACTCCTCCAATTGGGGCAGGATCTCGCTACCAACCCTGAGAGGGCACTTCACCCTTTTCCAGCTGAGGACCATGGTCTCGGATTTGGAGGTGCTGATTCTCATCCCAGCCGCTTCACACTCGGCTGCGAACCGATCCAGAGAGAGCTGAAGATCACGGCCTGATGAAGCAAACAGGACAACATCATCTGCAAAAAGCAGTGACCCAATCCTGAGCCCACCAAACTGGACCCCCTCAACGCTCTGGCTGCGCCTAGAAATTCTGTCCATAAAAGTTATGAACAGAATCGGTGACAAAGGGCAGCCCTGGCGGAGTCCAACTCTCACTGGAAACGGGTTCGACTTACTGCCGGCAATGCGGACCAAGCTCTGGCACCGATCGTACAGGGACCGAACAGCCCTTATCTCGGAGTACCCCCCACAGGATTCCCCGAGGGACACGGTCGAATGCCTTTTCCAAGTCCACAAAACACATGTAGACTGGTTGGGCAAACTCCCATGCACCCTCCAGGACCCTGCTAAGGGTATAGAGCTGGTCCACTGTTCCGCGACCAGGACGAAAACCACACTGTTCTTCCTGAATCCGAGGCTCGACTATCCAACGGACCCTCCTCTCCAGGGCCCCTGAATAGACTTTTCCAGGGAGGCTGAGGAGTGTGATCCCTCTGTAGTTGGAACACACCCTCCGATCCCCCTTCTTAAAGAGGGGGACTACCACCCCGGTCTGCCAATCCAGAGGCACTGTCCCTGATGTCCATGTGATGTTGCAGAGGCGTGTCAACCAAGACAGTCCTACAACATCCAGAGCCTTGAGGAACTCCGGGCGTATCTCATCCACCCCTGGGGCCCTGCCACCAAAGAGTTTTTTGACCACCTCGGTGACCTCAGTCCCAGAGATGGGGGAGCCCACCTCTGAGTCCCCAGGCTCTGCTTCCTCATTGGAAGGCATGTTAATGGGATTGAGGAGGTCTTCGAAGTACTCCCCCCACCGACCCACAACGTCCCGAGTCGAGGTCAGCAGCGCACCATCCCCACCATATACAGTGTTGACACTGCACTGCTTCCCCTTCCTGAGACGCCGGATGGTGGACCAGAATCTCCTCGAAGCCATCCGAAAGTCGTTCTCCATAGCCTCCCCAAACTCCTCCCACGCCCGAGTTTTTGCCTCAGCAACCACCAAAGCCGTATTCCGCTTGGCCTACCGGTACCTATCAGCTGCCTCTAGGGTCCCACAGGACAAAAGGGTCCTGTAGGACTCCTTCTTCAGCTTGACGGCATCCTTCACCACTGGTGTCCACCAACGGGTTCGGGGATTGCCGCCACGACAGGCACCGACCACCTTACGGCCACAGCTCCGGTCAGCCGCCTCAACAATAGAGGCACGGAACATGGCCCATTCGGACTCGATGTCCCCCACCTCCCTCGGGATGTGGTCGAAGTTCTGCCGGAGGTGGGAGTTGAAGCTACTTCTGACAGGGGGCTCTGCCAGACGTTCCCAGCAGACCCTCACAACACGTTTGGGCCTACCAGGCCTGACCGGCATCCTCCCCCACCATCGAAGCCAACTCACCACCAGGTGGTGATCAGTTGACAGCTCCGCCCCTCTCTTCACCCGAGTGTCCAAGACATGTGGCCGCAAGTCCGACGACACGACCACAAAGTCGATCATCGAACTGAGGCCTAGGGTGTCCTGGTGCCAAGTGCACATATGAACACCCCTATGCTTGAACATGGTGTTCATTATGGACAATCCGTGATGAGCACAGAAGTCCAATAACAAAACACCGCTTGGGTTCAGATCGGGGAGGCCATTCCTCCCAATCACGCCCTTCCAGGTCTCACTGTCATTGCCCACGTGAGCATTGAAGTCTCCCAGCAGAACGAGGGAGTCCTCAAAAGGTATGCCCTCTAGCACCCCCTCCAGGGACTCCAAAAAGGGTGGGTACTCTGAACTGCTGTTCGGTGCATACGCACAAACAACAGTTAGGACCCGTCCCCCCACCCAAAGGCGAAGGGAGGCTACCCTCTCATCCACCGGGGTAAACCCCAATGTACAGGCTCCAAGTCGGGGGGCAATAAGTATACCCACACCCGCTCGGCGCCTCTCACCGGGGGCAACTCCAGAGTGGCACAGAGTCCAGCCCCTCTCAAGGAGATTGGTTCTAGAGTCCAAGCTGTGCGTCGAGGTGAGTCCGACTATATCTAGCCGGAACCTCTCAACTTCGCGCACTAGCTCAGGCTCCTTCCCCTTCAGAGAGGTGACATTCCACGTCCCAAGAGCCAGATTCTGTAGCCGAGGATTGGACCGCCAAGGTCCCCACCTTCGGCCACCACCCAACTCACAGTGCACCCGACCTCCTTGGCCCCTCCCATAGGTGGTGAGCCCATGGGAAGGGGGACCCACGTTGCCTCTTCGGGCTGTGCCCGGCCGAGCCCCATGGGTGCAGGCCCGGCCACCAGGCACTCACCATCGAGCCCCACCTCCAGGCCTGGCTCCAGAGTGGGGCCCCGGTGACCCGCGTCTGGGCAAGGGAAAACGCCGTCCAAAATTGTTTTTCATCATATGAGGTATTGTTTAACCGCAATTTGTCTCATCCCTCACCTAGGACCAGTTTGCCTTGGATGGCCCTACCAGGGGCATAAAGCCCCGGACAACAGAGCTCCTAGGATCATTGGGACATGCAAACCCCTCCACCACGATAAGGTGGCGGTTAAAGGAGGGGATATATATATCCATCCATCCATCCATCCATCCATTTTCCAACCCGCTGAATCCGAACACAGGGTCACGGGGGTCTGCTGGAGCCAATCCCAGCCAACACAGGGCACAAGGCAGGAACCAATCCCGGGCAGGGTGCCAACCCACCGCAGGACACACACAAACACACCCACACACCAAGCACACACTAGGGCCAATTTAGAATCACCAATCCACCTAACCTGCATGTCTTTGGACTGTGGGAGGAAGCCGGAGTGCCCGGAGGAAACCCACGCAGACACGGGGAGAACATGCAAACTCCACGCAGGGAGGACCCGGGAAGCGAACCCAGGTCCTCAGATCTCCCAACTGCGAGGCAGCAGCACTACCCACTGCGCCACCGTGCCGCCCGGATATATATATATATATATGTGTATATATATATATATATATATATATATATATATATATATATATATATATATATATATATATATATATATATATATATATATATATATATATATATATATATATATATATATATATATATTTTGCAGTTGGAGATCCACGAAGGGAGAAAAAACGAATCACGTATCATAAAATAGTTTTATATGCTAGTTGAATATTATGCTCTGTTCTGTTATGGAAAAATGTAAACTGTGCGATGTTAGGGTGGAGACTCTGAAGTCCATGTTTACTTTAGTAGAGCATGGGCCTTATGCTAATATTATTATTCATTAGCATAAAGCCCGATCTGTTGCCGAGAAGAGTTGCCACAATGACTAATTGGCTTGGCTATTGTAATCCAGTTCAGGCATCAAAAATGAGTATGTTAACGTTATATTGAGTACAGCAACATTCATTTGTTACAGGTAGCTATGAATTTGGCAGAACATACAGGGTAAATTTTAATTTTTTTGGAAAACATAATTCTAACTTTTACTCAAAATTATTTCAAAATTACATACTTTTATATTGGCAACAATCATTAGGAAGTAAAGTAGGAACTTTTATATGGTAAAAATATATATCAAGACTATTAGCATTAGTCTTCATGCATCTGAATTTATTGTGCAGAAAAGCAGTAAAAATCACATCCCACAGCACTGTTGGTGGTAGATTACTTCTTTTGTAATAAATTTAACATTGTTGCTTTCTTTGCTGGAAACATTTGTTGATAAATAATAAACCTGCAGACAAATTACTTCTTACTAAGTGAAAATCTAAGCTTGATTGTAATAATGGCAGAGGAATTTGTTTTTGTGTAATAAAGTTAGCAAAATGGAAAAATTCTAAAAGGCTTTGTACAGACATGACTGGCATTTAAAATAAGTAGTCAAACCAAATTGTGAATTCTCGTCTGCCCCTGTAAAAATGAAAATGGCACTCAATGCTGTAAAAAAAGCAAAATAATAAATTTCATATAGTATACATGAAAAAAATATATAGCACTTTATATATATATATATATATATATATATATATATGCTTATCAAAGGTACACATAATGTATATATGCCTATATCTATATATACTATACTGTATATATTTGTATATCTATATACATTTATTCTCTATATATACATAAAAGGTGGAAAAAGGATTTCTGGCCACTTACTGAAGTAGTTGATAAGTGTAATTGCATAGCGATAGCCATGTGGTGCAATTTGGAATGGTCCCAGTCTGGTTTCCGCACTGGTCATAGTACAGCAACGGCACTAACGCGGGTTGTAAACGACATTCTGATATCCTCTGATGAAGGAAACTCCACTGTAATTATGTTGTTAGACTTAAGTGCAGCATTTGACACCATTGACCATTCTGTTTTACTGCACAGGCTAGAAAATGATGTTGGGCTTACAGGCACTGTGCTCACTTGGGTTAGTTTTTATTTACCAAATCGATTCCAATATGTACAGAAATGTGCTGACAGTACTCCATCATTATACACAGAAGTGAGATATGGTGTCCCACAGGGCTCAGTACTGGGACCTTTACTGTTTTCACCTTACATGCTTCCACTGGGATCTATCATTAGGAAACATAATGTTAATTTTCACTCGTATGCAGATGACACCCAGTTATACCTTTCATTTAGATCAAATGAAGTTTCTCCGATGTTGTCTTTAATTAGTTGTGTTAGTGAATTAAAGCAGTGGATAGATGAGAACTACTTGAATTTAAACACCAATAAAACAGATATGTTAATTGTTGGAGGGAATGATGCTGATCACAATATTTTGTCATCATTTAACTCAGGTGGAATCACCATTCATTTTACTGAATCAGCCCGCAGTCTAGGAGTTATTTTTGACTCTAGCATGTCATTTAAAGCGCATATTACAAAGTTGTCCAAATCATGTTTCTTCCATCATAAAAATGTTGGAAAATTAAGGTGCTTTCTAAATAAACAGGATTCTGAGAAATTAATTCATGCATTTATTTCTAGTAGGATTGACTACTGCAATGTGGTGTTCACAGGATGTTCAAACTATTCATTATATAGCCTCCAGTTAATCCAAAATGCTGCTGCAGAGAATTATTACAAGAACAAGAAAGTACAAACACATAACTCCAGTTCTTAAATCCTTAAACTGGCTCCTGATTAAGTTTAGGGCAGATTTCAAAGTCCTCCTTTTAACATATAAAGCATTAAATGGCCAAGGTCCAGCTTACTTGTCTGAACTTATCATGACTTGCAAACCAGAGCGCACATAAAGATCTCAAGATGCCGGTCTGCTTATGGTTCCAAGGATTAATAAAATAACAATGGGAGGTCGAGCTTTTAGTTACAGGGCCCCTAAACTGTGGAATGGTCTGCCTGCTACTATAAGAGATGCCCCATCGGTCTCAGCTTTTAAATCCTGGCTGAAGACTCACTACTTCAGTTTAGCATATCCTGACTGGAGCTGCTGATTAGCTGTACAGACTGCACCTCTGTTGTTAGTCATTAGCACTAAAACATAAGTAACATGATAGTTATAATTTGTTACTAACTCAGTAGCGTAGCGTGGGTGTCAGCCGCCCGGGGCGGAGGAAAATTCCGCCGCCCCCTTATTTAGGTATGGTTCAAATTTTTACAAGGTATTATTTTTATTTATTGTGAAATTTTGCCGGCCCCTAAAAGTGCCGCCCGGGACGGGCCGCCCCTGCCGCCCCCACTACGCTACGCCACTGCACTAACTCTCACCTATTCTGTTTCTCTTCTCAGTACTCAAACATGGCACTTGGTGCCCACAGCCCACCTGCCAAGTTGTTTTGTGTGCCTAAGGTAAAGTCATCCCTGATGGAGGATTGCAGGAATCGTGGGGTATAGGGGTCCTCTCATCGGATTAGCTGGTGTCACAAGCGGCTGGGAGACAGACCCAGCCGGGACACCTGGAAGGACCAGGAGGTGGCATGTTTGGTCTCTGGGCCACGAGGGGGCTAAAGCCCGTTGGGGCCCGTGGCCGCCACCAGGGGGTGCCCTGAGCCTCATGGAACCCGGGAAATGTACACTTCCGCCACACCCGGGAAGATGGAGGAAGATCCTTCCAGGGATGCCCGGAGTGCTTCCGGGTGCAAGAGCAACACTTCCACCACACCAGGAAGTGCTGCCAGAAGGACGTCATCAGACACCTGGAACACATCCGGGTGGAAATAAAAGGGACCGCCTCCCTATAATCAGGGAGCTAGAGTCGGGAGTGGGAGCAGGACGAGGCTCTTGTGTATAAGGTGATTAGTGTGCTGTGCAGGATTGTGTGTAAAAAGAACTGTAAATAAACGTGTGCTTTTGGATAAAGATGTGGTGTCAGTCTGGTGGTGTCCGGGCATGTCTCACACTGGCCAAGCAATGTTTCAGCTGTGGAATGGCCAAATGGAGGAGGCAGCTTGATGGTTGAAAGTCTCCAGGACTCTAAACAAATCCAAATCATATTATGTGATATCATCTACTGTTAAATTCTGGTCCGTACTTGTAAAATTTTTATTTTTATACTGTACTAAGGATTTGTTCTGTTCTGTGTATTGTATTGACCCCCTTCTTTTTGACACCAATTGCACGCCCAACCTACCTGGAAAGGGGTCTCTCTTTGAACTGCCTTTCCCAAGGTTTCTTCCATTTTTTCCCTATAAGGGTTTTTTTGGGAGTTTTTCCTTGTCTTTTTAGAGAGTCAAGGCTGGGGAGCTGTCAAGAGGCAGGGCCTGTTAAAGTCCATTGCGGCACTTCTTGTGTGATTTTGGGCTGTACAAAAATAAATTGCATTGTATTGTATTGTATCAATAGCAGGTTTGTCCCAAGCTGTATTTTGAGATGGGCACTGGTTGTAATGGAACCGCATTTGTGTTAGTAGTTTTATCATGCTGTATGCAAGTTGTGCTTGATTTGATAGCATCTTCCACTTGGGAGTCCATGCCAGGTCACCAATTTAAATTCCTGAATCCCTGTTTCGTTCATACAATCCCTTCATGTGTAGAATGTGCCAGATGAATCATCTTAGACTGTAGTTCTGATGGGACAATGATTCGCTGAGTGCCACAAATAATAAGTCAATTTTGTACAGCCAACTCAATCTGAATTCTAACATTTGGAATAAATACAGGCTCACATCCTTTTTAAGTACAAGGCTATCCTTTGGTAATATACATCTTGCCCTTTTGTAAAATAGAGCACATGGCACAAGCACTTAGAAACAGATCTTCAGTCACTGCAGCAAAGTCAGCAGACACCAGTGCAACCACTTCCATGTCAAGTTCCTGCTCAAATGCTGTCTCAGACAGTGGCAAGTGCAATAAGCATTCAGCAGTGATATTTTCATGCCCAAATTTATACTTATTGCTGTAGCTGAATGACATGACATGTCGAGCTGATCGTCTTGCAATTCTCGTGCCCGTTTTTTCAAAGCCCCTTGCTAGTGAGTAATGTTCTTAATGGACAGTGATCAGTGCATAAGGTAAAATGACATACCCACAAGTAGGTATGCCATTTTTCTGTGGTCCACACACAAGCAAGAGCCTCTTTTTCAATAACAGAGTATTGTCACAGCCTGAGAATGTACGGGATGCAATGGCAACAGTTTTCTCACCTCCACCATAGTCTTGTGTAAGAACAGCATCAGTTCCGTATTCCTAAGCATCTGTAGTTATAACTTGTAGGCAAAGAAAGGTAAAAAATTGCAAGCACTGGACTTGTAGTAATACGTTTTTTAATATGATTGTAGTTTTCTTGTGAAACATTTGTCCAAGAAAATTCTCCAGAATTCCTAAGCAATGCATGAAGATGTTCTACCAAACTGATATAATTTGGAAGGAACTTGGAGTACCAAGCAGTCAGTCCAAGAAATGAGTGTAAAGAGTGTACGTCATGAGGTGAGGGAGCTTCGGTTACCGCACTTACGTATTCTACATTAGGCTAAAGATCAGCAAAAGAATTGAAATGTTAGTTCAGTTTTTCTGAATTGTCATTTCTCTATATTAAGCTGCATCCCACTGTCATGAAGACAATGGAGTACTATAGTAACTTGTGTTCATGGACAGACGGTAAATCCCCATACACTATAATATCATTTAAGCAAATTGCACCCCATCCTGCCCTGATAGTATCAGGGACATCATTCACTGAAATGCACTTGGAGCTGACATCAGGCCATTGAGTACTCTTTTAAAATTAAAAACTCCATCGTGTTTTATAAATGCTGTGATATCTCTGCTATCCTAATGTAAAGGTTCTTCATGGTAAGCATTTTGAAGGTCAGGGGTAGAGAACATTTTAGCTCCTCGAAGATGTGTGTAGAGGGTGGCTATCTATCACCACAACTTTGTTTAGCTCACATAGGTACATACATAGTTGTATTTCATCTGACTTTTTCTGAATTACTACTAATGGTGACACCCAATGCAAAAATCAGTTCTGTTTATAAAGCCTTCATGTTCAAGTCTCTTTAACTCTTTAGAGACAGCCTCACGGACAGAAAATGGCGAATGATGAAGTTTCTGCTGAAAAGGTGTTACCTCATGTCGCAGTTTAACTTTATGTATAAATCTATTAGTCACACCTAGTGCATGACCATTCTTAACATTCATTACTGTCATCTTG
Source organism: Erpetoichthys calabaricus (assembly GCF_900747795.2). Classification (NCBI taxonomy): domain Eukaryota; kingdom Metazoa; phylum Chordata; class Cladistia; order Polypteriformes; family Polypteridae; genus Erpetoichthys; species Erpetoichthys calabaricus. Next base: position 220,398,472 of record NC_041397.2, on the reverse strand, counting down.
TATAAAGACTCATTTACCATTTTCTTGGCTGCAGCTTGTCCATTTCTGATTTGTAACTTAAATGCTGTAAAAAAGGTTCATGCCTAACAGAGCTGCTCTCAATTGCACAATGTAAAATATAGCTTGTGTATGATTTGTATCCATAGTAATAAAAAGAGGGATATATATCCAAGTATGGTAATTGGTTTATGCATATTAGTCATTAGTTGTACTTTTGAATGGGCAAGTGGTACATTACTAAAATGCTGATGGTAGAATTCTTATGGCAGAACTGAAACTGCTGAGCCCATGTCCACAAGTAAATCTGCTTGAACTGGTTGACTGCCGGCAGCTTGCAGGAACACTGTGCACCAGAGACCCTTTGTTGTGAATCTGTAGTGTCATCAATGCTAAGAACAGTAAGGTGAGGCACAGTAACATCTTGTACAGCACAAGTGGATGTGGCGCAATAACATACTTTGGCAAAATGTCCAGATTTACTGCACTGTCTGCATCTTACTGCTTTTGTTGTACATTTGGGGTTATTAGCAAGGTGCATTCAAGATCAGTAGTGATAACTCTTTTTTTGTTGAATCTCAGATGAAGGCTGGGTTTTTGCTATTCACTTCTCAGGTGCTCATATTTTAAATACAGGTTCCTGCCTTGCTCTTCCCATATTTTTTGAATTTGTATATAGCATTAACAGGCGATTCAGTATTAGCAGTGATGACTTTAGTTTCAGACGCAGCACATTCAATTTACCCAGCAATAGCCATCACTTTTTGTAGTGTAAAGTCCATCTTTAGGAGTAATCGCTCTTGAATGTGAGGCATATTTGTTTTCTATATGATTTGATCTCAAAGCATGTCGTCCACTAGTGTGGTAAAATTACAATTAACAATGCCTGTAAGCCCAACATCATTTTCTAGCCTGTGTAGTAAAATAGAATGGTTGATGGTGTCAAATGCTGCACTTAAGTCCAACAACATAATTACAGTGGAGTTTCCTTCATCGGAGGATATCAGAATGACGCGGGTTGTAAACGACATTCTGATATCCTCAGATGAAGGAAACTCCAGTGTAATTATGTTGTTGGACTTAAGTGGAGCATTTGACACCATCGACCATTCTATTTTACTACACAGGCTATAAAATGATGTTGGGCTTACAGGCACCGTGCTCGCTTGGTTTAGTTCTTATTTATCAAATCGATTCCAATATGTACAGAAATGTGCTGACAGTACTCCATCATTATACACAGAAGTTCAATATGATGTCCCGCAGGGCTCAGTACTGGGACCTTTACTGTTTTCACTTTACATGCTTCCACTGGGATCTATCATTAGGAAACATAATGTTAATTTTCACTCAGATGACACCCAGTTATACCTTTCATTTAAATCAGATGAAGTTTCTCCGATGTTGTCTTTAATTAGTTGTGTTAGCGAATTAAAGGAGTGGATGAATGAGAACTACTTGTCTTTAAATACAGGTAAAACAGAGATGTTAATTGTTGGAGGGAATGATGCTGATCATAACAATATTTTGTCATCATTTAACTCAGTTGGAATCCCAATTAATTTTACTGAATCAGCCCGCGATCTAGGAGTTATCTTTGACTCTAGCATGTCATTTAAAGCGCATATTACAAAGTTGTCCAAAACATGTTTCTTCCATCTTAAAATGTTAGGAAATTAAGGCGCTTTCTAAATAAACAGGATTCTGAGAAATTAATTCATGCATTTATCTCTAGTAGGATTGACTACTGCAATGCAGTGTTCACTGGATGTTCAAACTGTTCTTTATACAGCCTCCCGTTAATACAAAATGCGGCTGCAAGAATTATTACAAGAACAAGAAAATACGAACACATAACTCCAGTTTTTAAATCCTTACACTGGCTCCCGGTTAAGTTTAGGGCAGATTTCAAAATCCTTCTTTTAACATATAAAGCATTAAATGGCAGAGGTCCGGCTTAATTGTCTGAACTTATCATGACTTACAAAAAAGAGCACACATTAAGATCTCAAGATGCCGGTCTGCTTATGGTTCCAAGGATTAATAAAATAACAATGGGAGGTCGAGCTTTTAGTTACAGGGCCCCTAAACTGTGGAATGGTCTGCCTGCTACTATAAGAGATGCCCCTTCGGTCTCAGCTTTTAAATCCCGGCTGAAGACTCACTACTTCAGTGTAGCATATCCTGACTAGAGCTGCTGATTAACTGTACATACTTCATCTCTGTTGTTAGTCATTAGCACAAAAACATAAGTAACATGATAGTTAGAATTGGATACTAACCCTCACCTATTCTATTTCTCTTCTTGGTACTCAAATGTGGCACTTGGTGCCATGGCCCACCTGCCAAGTTGTTTTGCCTACATAAGGTAAAGTCATCCCTGATGGAGGATCGCGGGAATCGTGAGAAAGAGGGGTCCTTTCATCGGATTGGCTGGCCCAACACTGTTTCAGCCGTGGAATGGCCAAATGGGGGAGGCAGCTTGATGGATGAGGTCTCCAGGAGTCTAAAATTATCCAAATCTTATTATGTGATATCCATCAATCCATCCATTTTCCAACCCGCTGAATCCGAACACAGGGCCACGGGGGTCTGCTGGAGCCAATCCCAGCCAACACAGGGCACAAGGCAGGAACCAATCCCGGGCAGGGTGCCAACCCACCGCAGGACACACACAAACACACCCACACACCAAGCACACACTAGGGCCAATTTAGAATCGCCAATCCACCTAACCTGTATGTCTTTGGACTGTGGGAGGAAATCGGAGCACCCAGAGGAAACCCATGCAGACACGGGGAGAACATGCAAACTCCACGCAGGGAGGACCCAGGAACCAAACCCAGGTCCCCAGGTCTCCCAACTGCGAGGCAGCAGTTCTATCCACTGTGCCACCGTGCCGCCCTATGTGATATCATCTACTGTTAAATTCTGGTCCGTACTTCTAAAAAATTTTTTATTTTTTATTGAGGAATTGTTCTGTTCTGTGTATTGTGTTGTATTGACCCCCTTCTTTTTGACATCCACTGCACGCCCAACCTACCTGGAAAGGGGTCTCTCTTTGAACTGCCTTTCCCAAGGCTTCTTTCATTTTTCCCTACTAGGTTTTTTTTGGGAGTTTTTCCTTGTCTTCTTAGAGAGTCAAGGCTGGGGGGCTGTCAAAAGGCAGGGCCTGTTAAAGCCCATTGCAGCACTTCCTGTGTGATTTTGGGCTATACAAAAATAAACTGTATTATATTGTATTGTAATGAGCTTATGCATTGCAGCAACATATTGCAAAATGGATTCACCTGACTTCTGCGCTCTTCAGTGAAACTAACTTCTCTCAGCCACAACATTCACTTTTGGAACAAAACTATCTTTTAGTGCAGCAAGGGCAGCTGCAAATGTAACAGTAAGAGTACAGAAAATACACTGAGATTCAGTCCCTAAGTAATGAATCGGGGCGCATTTACATTTATCTGAAAGTGGTGTATCAGTAAGAGTACATAGTTGTCACACATCCTAATTCAAGAATTAAACAGTATTGCTGGCTCACCCAAATTTTCAAGCAATGCAGGAGGTGGTGAGAGTCTAAAAGCCACCATCTGCATTGCCAATATGTTGCATAGCTGAAATAAATGAACCACACACTATTGTTAGTTTTTCCTCTCCTTTATTCTTCTTCTCTCTCTCCTCTCCTCCTCCTCTTGACCCCTCCTCCTAGCACCCTTTATCTCCTTATCAACATATTTCATCAATATCTCACACTACTCTATTACTACTGTTTTCATTCTAGTATACAGTAAATCATGAGTAGAGTAGGCATAAATCTTTGGGCATCAAGGGCCACATTTCAAATAGATAGTTCAGATGGAGACTCCTGATGATAAATTCAAGTAGCAGTGTGTTGGGGCATCTTTTCCCTTGCACTCATAACTGCCACAGATGATCACAGTCACAACTTTAAGTATTTGCTTCACAGATGATTCACCAATCAAGTAAAAGTATTTTCTAAACCCACCCTCTCAGTTTTGATGGGTTAAAATAACAGTTATCATTTCAAGGTGTATTTCATGTTGCATGCAGTGTCACTGAATTAATAAATGAAGGAATAATTAAATAAAGATATAAAGAAATAAGGATTAAAACTTATTTTGTGACACATTTTAAATTGTTTATGCTTACGTATCATTATGTTATTATTTTTATTGTCCCATAATGCATTTGTGTATTTCTTTTTGCCCAGAGTATCCCCCCTTACACTATATTGAATGAAGTGGAATCACTTTGTTAGCCAAGTACATTTACACATAACAAGGAATTTGACTTGGAGACACAACAAATGCATACACATAGCAGAACCATTGTAAAAAAAATACAAAAAGATTGAAGTAAGAAGTAAGATTGTCATTAATTTTTAATATTATTATAAGAATAGCAGAGACAAATGCATGAAAATTCAATTTTACAAACTTTTCTATTATGGTGACGCTTCAGTTTATCCAAGATAATTAACTGCTCAAAAGATTTTGCACATGAAAAATCTTATTCCCAAATTAAATATCCTGCTGTCTTCAATGGCTTGGATAATCCAAGTTATGGGTTACCAAGAATGGTATCCAAGAATGCCATCCTTACTTCCTTAAAAACTGTTTATGTACTGACATACCGTATATACTCGTGGATAAGTTCTCACATAGATAAGTCGGGACTTGATTTTACAGTATAATTTCTGGTATTTTATAATGTCGGTCATATAAGTTGAATGCGGAAAACTCACGCTATTGGTACAAAGGATTATGATATGCTAACATCCACATGAGGGAGTAACCACAGAGCACACTGCCTTTTTTTCTATGTGGGTAACCTCTCTCTCTCTCGCTCTCACTCTCTATTGTGCCTACGTGACCACACAGTAGTACCCAAACTATCCATCCATCCATCCATTATCCAACCTGCTATATCCTAACTACAGGGTCATGGGGATCTGTTGGAACCAATCCCAGCCAGCACAGGGCGCAAGGCAGGAACAAACCACGGGCAAGACACCACCCACCGCAGGGCACACACACACACACACACCAAGCACACACCAGGGACAATTTAGAATCGCCAATGCACCTAACCTGCATGTCTTTGGACTGTGGGAGGAAACCGGAGTACCTGGAGGAAACCCACGCAGACACGGGGTGAACATGCAAACTCCACTCAGGGAGGACCTGGGAAGCAAACCCGGGTCTCCTAACTGCGAGGCAGCAGCGCTACCACTGCACCACCGTGCCGCCCATAACCGAACTATTCCAAAGCAATGTTTACATTGATTTGTGTTTTTTGTATCTCACACCCTCATACACCTTTATCATAAGAGCATACCTTATCTACAATGGAGCATTCAATCAGAAGAAAATATGAAGCTGGTTTTAAATTAAATGTTGTTGAAGTAGCAAAAGAAATTGGTAACTGTGCTGTTGCAAGAAAATTTGATGCATCTGAGAAGTATCTAGGGGTGCATATGAGCAATAAGCTAGACTGGTCCAGGAACTCGCTGGCCATATACAAGAAGGGTCAAAGTAGGCTATATTTCCTATGCAAGCTCAGATCTTTTAGTGTCAGCAGCACTATGTTGCAGATATTCTATGACAGTGTGGTTGCCAGTGCCTTTTTCTTCACTGTGGCATGCTGGGGGAGCAGCATGAAAGTGGCAGACATCAGGAGACTAAACAAACTAATTCAGAAGGCTTTCTCTGTGGTAGGAAAGAAACTGGACAGCTTGGAAACTGTGGCAGATCAGAGAATGTTGTCTAGGCTTCGGTCTATTATTGAAAATGCTAATCACCCACTTCATAGTGTTGTGGTTGGACAAAGGAGCGTTTTCAGCAGTAGACTGACTAGCATCAAGTGCTCCACTGAACGTTACAGAAAATCCTTCCTCCCCACAGCCATCAGACTCAGTAACTCCTTTTCCAGTCACTCACCCATACTTTAAGCTATTACCCTTTTTCTTTATTGGATATCCAAGTACATTTTTCAAGTACTTGAAATATGCAACATACTGTCTGTTCTTGTGCAATAAATTGTCTTCTCTTCACATGAGAATAACCTTATTTGTTCTCAGAATGTGCAATATTAGCTTAAGGTGCAACACTCTGCACTCTAGTTTGATACTTACATTTATTATACTCTATATTTAATTGATTACTTTATACTTGCTCTTAGTGTAACATGTCCCTTGTTTGTTGTTAAGTTGTAACATAAGTAATTTCCTTTGGGATTAATAAAGTTTTCTGATTCTGATTCTGATTCTGAAACTGATGCAAGATTGAAAGAGGAAAGAAAAAAGTTAAGTGTCACATTTTTAAACGGGCGTATAAGTCAGGGTTTGATTCTATGATAGATTTTTTGGGTTTCAAGAACAGACTTATACGTGAGCATATACATTACTTAAATCAGATCAATCTTGAAGCAAATAAGAAAACTGTTCTAGAAGTAGAAATTCAACATTTAGAAAGACAAATTGAAAATAGAAAGAGTCAAACTGTCAAAGACAATTGAAGGACTCACAAAACTCTCCACATGTAACTTGTGTGGACTGCCAGGCGGGCACCGCCGCCTTAACCTGACACAGACAGGCATGGGACACAAGTTCAAGACACACACAGTTTTTATTTTTTCCCTCATGGGAAACGCCTTCCCCGTTCCCCACAAGTTCAGCACAGTTCAGCACACAGCACAATACTTCTTCTTTCTTTCTCTCTTCTTCTCCACTCTTTTTCTCACCCCCTCCTCCTCCTGGCAAGCTTCGTTTCCCTCCTTTCGAATTTGGCTTCTGGAGTAGTTGCTGCTGGCTCCTTTTATAAGGCACCCAGAAGTGCTCCAGGTGCTTGTTGACACATTTCCGGTAGCACTTCTGGGTGTGGCGGAAGAGCTGCTGAGAAGGGCTCAGCAGCTGCTGTAGCTCCCCCTGGCAGTGCCCACGGAGCCCAACAGGGCTGTATCCAACTCCAACTCCCATGGAGCACTGTGGGAGTCCAAGGCACTGTTGTAACGCAGGGGGGCTGCCATCTAGCACTCCGGGGGAGGTAATGCTGTGGATACACTCCCTCCCCTTGTCCTTCCAGTGTGGAGACGTCCTGGCTGGGCAAGGGCCTCGGCCGTCTGCCACACTTATTAAAGCATTTCAATTGTGCATGAGAGCCAGAAGCCACAGACAGCTCCTTCCTGAACTCCCCTTCCTTTGTCACTTTAAAGCAACACTAGTATCTTACAATTCACAGCCATATCCACGCTAGTGGATCATATTGTAAACATATTTTCTCAATATTTTAAATGAAGTCAGAGATACTAAATCAATAAACACATATATTTAGGATACTTGTATGTGATGTTAAGTTAATGTGTATTAATTTCTAAAAAAATCAATTGCAAAGTTAATGTGCTTCAGAATCCACATAAAATCTTTATTTGCTTGTTCTAAGGAAGTAATGCTTCTGAGGAAAATGGCAATAAAGACCTTGATAAGTGAAACAAGTGAGAAATTTTCCTTGGCCAAAATGATTCTCACTCCATGCACAGCATCATAGTATAAAATTGCCCTGTAGTTAACTCAGCTCGGTAAGTTCCCATATCAAAGTGCTAGAAATACTTAATATAAAAATTTTTTGAATTGGTTCAGCATTATGACATTGAACTTTGCAAAATTAGTTTATTTTACTTTTTTTATTTTAGATTTTTTTACAGCGAAGAAATTCTGCTGTATTGATGTGGTCTTCTGAGCAAGTACCTGCACATTGTGTGGAAAAAATATATTGATTCACTAATTGAAGTGTGACTCTGCCAAAGTATACTGTGAGGAAAGGTTTCATATTTCCTGTAATTTCCGCTATTTTTATGTAAACATTGCACACTTCATATTTTAGCATTTATTGAGCTATTAAATTTTGAGTTGATCTCCCTGAACCATCTTTTAATAAAAATGAAAAACTGTTTTTGGCTTTGTTGTATAATTTCAGTGCTCAAAAGTTCTATTTCTGAAGTTTATTTTTTCAGACATACATTCAAGTCAGACTGCAGATGCTCATTGTTATCCAAACCATCGAATGTCAGGGCAGAATACACTTTGGCATAATGTTAATGAATCAGTCCCCTTCAGGAAACTGAACTCCATAGAAAATGTTTGTGTTTACCTCTCATAAAAAAGAGCATTGGATGGAATTAAAGTGTAGCAAAGTACATAACAAGATTAAAACATTATTACAATTTGAGAAATGTAGCATTTAGCAATGAATACAATTTTTAAAATTGCATTTCTAGCTTATTGAAGTTAAATAAAAAGGTGTTATTAGATATGATCAGTATGTTATTCAAGAATGTAATTATGAATTTAATTATGAGTATTAAAATATGATTAAATATTCAAAATAAACATATTGACTTGCTTTATTGCAAGATTTAGGCTTCAGGGATTCACTCAAAATGCACTCTTAATGCACTCTTAATTAAAAAGCATTTCAATTTTTAATTTTATGTAGATGGATACAGTAAGGAAACTGTTTCTTTATGAGCACTCATTCTACAGGGGTTAGCAACTAAGGAGGGATGCCACCCAAAGAAAGTAGAACGGGGAGTGGGCACTTGCTTTGGTGATTGGCACAGGTGTATGTCAGGTCTGAAGGCAACCTTTTAGTCTGCTTAGTGCTTAAAAATGTTGTTTCTTTTTCATTTTTTTTTGTTTTTTAGTCATTCTGGTGTGTGTGTTCAGACCATATATTGTATTATATTTATTTATTTATAATAATAATAATAATACATTTTATTTATGTGTGTTCAGACCATATATTGTATTGTATTTATTTATTTATAATAATAATAATAATACATTTTATTTATATAATGCATTTCCCTAGCTCAAGGTACTTCACAGAGTCTCAGAAAGAACAGCAGGGTATATGTGACATTGGATACATATATTTTCTGAATAGAACATTAAAGAGATAAATACAGGATATGAAAAGTATTAAACAGAATAAAAGAAAAAATAAACCAGAGTAAAATACTAAATTCAATATTAAAAGAAACAAATAACATCATTTGTGATATAACACACACAAAAATTATCCTGAGCATCTGGACAGAGAGGTAAACTGAAAGAAGGGGCAGAATGTCAGGTTAAGTTAAATGCCTTCCTGAACAGATGAGTTTTAAATTGTTTTTTAAAAGAATGAGTTGAGCCAACTGATCTAATTCATTTTGGGAGGTCATTCCACAGTCTGGTTGCTATACAGCTGAAGACCCTGTCATCCATAGGTTAGGCCCCAGGTTAGTGTGGGGCACAACAAGGTCGCCAGAATCAGAGGACTTTAGTGGGTGAACAGGAAAATAGTGATGGAGAGTGTCACAGATGTAGTAGCTTTGTAGGTTATGAATAGAATTTTATATTCAATCCTATAAGACAGGGAGCCAATGAAGGTGAAGCATGATGGTTGTTATGGTGCTGGTTCATGCAAGGACTCTTGCAGCAGACTGTTGAATCAAATGGAGCTGTGATACAAGATTTGAAGGGGCACCTGCCAGTAGAGAGTTACAATAATCAATACAGGATGTGATAAAAGCATGGACAATTGTCTCAGAATTATAAAAGGAGAGGAATGAGTGAACATGGGATATGTTACGGAGGTGAAAGTACAAAAGTTTCTTAATATGGTTTATGTGGGTGAAATAATAAAGGGAGGAATCAAAAATGTCACCAAAATTCAATGCATTAGAAGAAGGTGTGATGAGATCACCGTCAAGAGTGACTGAAAAAGAGCTGTTTTTCTTCAGTTGTGCTTTATATATTTATTTATTTAAAGAGTTTCTGTAAAAAGCCAAATTTCCCCCGGGGGCAAATAAAGTTCACTCGCTTGATCTATCTATCTATTTATCTAGTGTCTTTGCTTAAATCAGCTGTGCACACTCAGATAAGACTGTACACGTTGGTACAGGTGTAGGTGACCCAAAATAACATAGGAATGTCCATGATAATATAGTCAAGAGACACTGATAAATGCACCTGGTGTGTGACTGCCATATTCCTACAGGGATTAGCAACTGAGAAAAGACATTTTTCGATAGAAAGTAGTGTGGTGAATGAGCAACTACTTTGGTGATTAGCACAGGTTTTCTAATTGATATGTCTGCTAGTAAGTCTCTTTGCTTGAAGTGGGATGCTATAAACCACTTATATTAAAGTACAAATACATTTCCAGGATAAAACTAGGTGAGACTTGAATAAAGTGTTTCTTTCCATATGTAGGAAAAAATCACATCTGGTTTTATCTGGTTAATCTAAATTAGTAGAGCCATGTGGCTGTTTGGCAGTATGGTGTTCTGGTGAAGGCATTAGACTTTAAACCCCAGCATGGCTAGTTTAATTCCTGCCTATGACTCAAAGGATAATATTGAATGTCTTATCCTGTCTATGCTCCAACTGTAAAAAAATATCTATAAACAGTTATACCATATTCTTGAACTGGTTATTCACTTTGGGTAAAGTTGCCAAATGTAAAATAATAATGCCGTCAGTAATGGAGGTATCCATTGCTTTCAACAACCAATGTACTGTCAGTTCATCCTGTTAACTAACATACTCATAAGCAAATTTACACAGCACAGGCTTCCAGTGAACCTACAGCCACTCTGCTATTGTTTTAGCATGTACAGTATACTGAATTGATACTCTACTGGTCAACAGATTGGTAACACTACCACAATTTGTTGAAGTGCAAGACGTAGTGCATTGAGAACATTCAGAAAACAGATGGAAAGATGGTTGAAAATAAAAAAATTCAATCTGACTTTTTCCTAGCATTGGATAAAGCTGGTTAAAGAATTGATGGATGACTGAAATATTGTTACGTTTATGTAATTTATAATCTGAAAAACATTATTTAAAAGGAAAACACAAAACATAATTGGCCATATGTTCATTTACAGTGTAACAGTAGGGGGTGCTTTTGCTCCCTTGAACCCTCAGGTACAAGTCTAAGACTCTTTATTTTTATTATAATAATGTGCACCAAGCACCTTCCACTCCACACTACTCATAAACACTATACAATACTTCTCAACAATACTCAATACCAATCCTCCTCTCTCAGACACTCAGCCACCCTTCCTCCCAGCTCAGCTCAGCGTCTGGGCCTTTCCAACGTCCTTTTATATCCCCTGACCCGGAAATGGTTCCAACCCTGCAGTCCATGACTCGTTATCACTTCTGGGTCAGATTAAAAGTCCTTTTCTTCATCCCAGAAGCACGTCGTTCCTTCTGGTCATGTGATCAGGACATACTTCCGGGTTATAGGGCACATAGCATTCCGCAAGCCTCCCTACAGAGGCTCCTGGTGGTCCCCATGGTATCCAGCAGGGCTGTTTATAAAAACTACATGGTCCATGAGGCCCTGCTGGAATTCGGGGAGCCTCCATACTGCTGGGAGGGCTCCACCTGGCGGTTTGGAGGTATGGGCCGGAATACATGGCCGGCCATCCCTCACAACAGGTTTACATTCTGCATTTTCTCTGTTATCGACAGGCATTCTGTTCAAGGCTGCTTCCCGTTTTGTGCCTGATGCTGCCAAGATAGACATTCCCTCTTGGATCAAGCAGGTTTGAAAACATCTGAACTAGAAATTTAGGAAAAAGGACACAAAAATATGATATGCTAGTGGAGTATTGTACATTGACAATATTTATTGCACAATGTAGTGTATTATTTAATAATACAAATGAAATTACCTCATGAAATGTTAGTTATAATGTTGTTTTTTAGTTTTTGCTGAAAAAGGTTCTCTGTTCAGGTTTGCACCTTAATGATTCATATTTGAACTGACAGTATCAAAGAATTTTGTATATGATATAGTAAATAAAAACATTTGTACAGTCAAAAAACAAAGGGCATTGTCAATTATAACAGTGTCTCACCAAAATGACATGAAGTTTGTATGTATGTTTTGCTTTAAGAAAAGGCAAGTCTTACATATATATAATGTCTTATGCGATGTTTAATACAGCTGCATTCATATCTTATATATAAACGTCTATGCATGCATCCCTTTTACTTTTCCTCCTGCCGCTAATCCACAAGCGAGGCGAGTACGTCGGCAAAACAAAACCTTCTAGGACAGAGATGCCCAGAGTAGTTCCTTTCAATTACCTGACATCTCTACATTTCAATTTTTTTCTGACAATTTCAATAGTTTCTAGGACCCCGGGCTTTTTACAGCATGGGCTTACACAACTAATACAGTATAAGAAAGTTATATACATTTAAAGTGTGAGCTGTAAACATATTAATACTTTGTGTATTTAGGAAATATCTACATTTTAAATCTATCCATCCACATTCTACAATATGAAGGATCAGAGCCTGTCCTGCTGCTGTTGGTTATAATGCAGATTCCTGACCTGGAGTGAACACCAACCCATCATAGAGCACTCTGACTCCCACATTGCAAATTTTGACTTACCAAATAACCTAGTATGATGTTCTCTGGAAAGCAATAGGAAACCAGAATAATTCAAGAACGTAATGTAGGTATGACAATGAAATAACTGACTCTAATGCATTGGGATAATCACTCAACAAGACTATTAACCTGTGAGCCGAAGAATTCTTTTCATTTAAAGGACACTTTAATAAAGTCACCCAAGAGTGTTCATCACTTAATCACTACAGTAAAAATGTTCATGCTTCTAATATGTGCTTCTCCAATAGCACTGGTCCTACCCTTATGTCTGTATTCATTCTCCCTATGGATTGGTTGGAGTCTTACAGCTGGGTTTACTAAATTGCACATCTAATTAAAAGGTAATAATACACCTGACCTCCTACATTCTCTTTCAGAACTGATACTGCCTCAGGTAACTCAGGCTGCATTCCCTCTGGCTCTTCGTAGTCATTTTTTACCACCATTTCCTCTTTTTCATTTGGCACAGAATGTTGACCTTTGACTATGAGACAACATAGTGATGCACACAGAGCCAAGGAGATAAGGAGAACAGCTGGTGCAAATATGCCTTTCAGACAAAAAGTCAAATGTGTAGAACATCAGATTAATCTACAGTATCTACTATATCTGTATAACTGAGGTCAAAATGAGACAGATAATGTAGAAAAATATTACATTTTTAAGTGAAACTATATGGCACCATAAAAAATGTTTTTAAGGATGAAGATAAAAGCTATTGCTATAGATAAATTAATTCTTGAGCTTAAAAATGTTGTTCTAAGAATAAAGACTGAGAACAATAACTATCAGGATAAAGCAAATTATGACACTTTACTTGTAGTAACAGATTTTAGCAACAACTAAATGGCAAGAATAGGCCATAAACTATATCATACTATTGTTCATGAATTTCTATTCACCTAAATGTTACAAAACTACACTGATTTGAGATCTCAAATTGTTATTTTCAGCTTCATTATTGAGTATAATGCTTGGTTCAATATTTCAGCTGTCCACTGCATAAACAAATAATTTCTTGCATTTGTGAGAAATATATAAAAAAGAGATTTCATCTGTTCTCCTTTAATCTTGATAAGATTTGATAGAAGGGATACCCAAGTGACAGCCTAAATATACTGAAAATTGCACCTTTATTAAACAAAAAACACAAGGGAAGGAGAAAAACAGGAGAAAACTAAGGGCTTATAAACAGGCTAAAAAATCTAGTGCTGCTATGGGTCTTAATAACATGTCATGGACCCCAATTAATCTAGTGGGGGTATAGCTTAACTTCTTCCTCACCACAATACCACACCAAAACATTCTTTTCCTAACCTTTCAATCTCTTTCTAGATTCTGTTGTCTCTTCCATTTGAGTATACCATATGTCTACTCATCTCTTGACTCTTCACTCGGATTGCTTCCTGTCACAAGGTAACTTCTTGACAAGCCCTGAATCTCTTCAAGGATAAGGGACAGCCCTGCATTCATTTTAGAAACACTCAGCTAATGTTTTCTTTAATAGCTTCTGGTGACCCTGCACCTCTGTGCCTATGATTGTTCTTAACTCTTTCAGGGCTGATGTCGACTTTTCAAAATTCAGCTGTAGAGGACAGTAATCAGCTGTAAAGTGCGACAAAACTCACCATTAGATTTTAGTTCGACTCTCATTGCTAGAGGGAAAATGACATAGCTTTGTTCATTCAACCTCAATTCTCTACGTGTGCATGAGTAGCAAAGAGCAAACAACCTCTAAAATGGCATCAACATCTGGTGAGAGACCAACACGAATGTGCAAAGCAAAATACTCCATGGACGTTTTACATCATTTCGTTGAGTAGGACTCTTACTTGTCGGACTCCGAGTTTAATGCAAGTGATCTGGAGATGGAGATCAAAAACGAAAGTGAGGCACCGGCATCATCTGACCAGTCTCCAGGTGATTGTGGTGCTGAACACTTTAGTGTAGCTGATGCGCCTACAGCAGCGTTCACCTGGGAGAACCACCATTTATGATGACAAGAGGTACAAACCATATTGCGTCACACTGCCACCGCCACCGCCGCACACCTGCTGTGCAAAGACAGCCTGGTAGCCGGCCCACTGTGCATTCCTGCTGACCATCGAGGTGCCCTTGCACAGCCACTGCCACCAGAGATGACGAACATGCGCCAACAGCAGCCACAGCACATAGCAACAGACATTTTATGTTGATGTATGTGTGAAACCAGTGCATTGTGTGCTTTACAGAAAAGTGAGTTTTTTGGAAAAAATATTCAGTCCTCAAAGAGTTAAAGGACCAGGACTTTCAAGGCAGTTCCCCATAGTCTGCTCAAACAGTGAGACAGTATGAACCCTCCTCCTCCATAATGTGCCTAAACAACTAGGGTATTCTACAAAGGTCATTTTGTCTCCCACTTGTACAGTTGCATTTTCCTAATGCCCAGCCAGGGTATAAAGCACATACATATACAGAACAAACCACTCAGCCAGGTGCCCTTGTGCTTCCACAATGGGTATTGCACAGTTTCCCCTGGTGCCAACATGGTGCTCTCTCTTCCCTGGTGGTTTTCTGCAGGGATTAGCTTTGTTCTGTACCATCCTGGTGGTGCCTTTTTCCATCTCACAATCTCTTGCCTGCTGAGTAGCCACTCAAAGTATTTATTTTAAAGTAATAGTTGCTATAAATCTACAGTAACTTGCACTATTTATAAGTTTATGCCCCCTTATAATGCCTCCTTTTAATTTCAGTTTGGTTAAACTGAAACTATTCAACTCTTGCAGTTTTCCTAATAACTAATACCCTGCAGCTTTTTAATATACGGTATCTAGAGGTGCTCTTCTAAAATGTCTGTTTATTATCCCTTGTGGTTATCAGCAAACTATAAAAAAAACATCAGCTTTATCAAACTGTATAAGTCAATCACCTGTTTTGCTTTTGATTGAAATTTATTCTGTTCTGTTAAAAACAGGAATGCCTCTTCAGTGCTCATCTAATTTCATAGGAATACATTATTTTCAGAGTGAAAGTGTTCTCATATCTGCAGTGTAACTGCACAATTTATCCTTTATTAGGGTTATGAGTTGTTTGCTACATAACAAGTTAATATGGGTATAAGTCCAAGTAGGATAGAACCAGCCCAGGAAGGAGGAAATTTATACTGGTAAGGAATAGGTCTACAACCTAGGGCACCATTAATTACTTGTAAACATTGTAGTAGTACTGGGTGGTGCAGAAATACTTAAGGTCATGAGACAGTAAAGTGAAGGGGGTTATTAAGAAAAGACCTTCTGGATGATCAGTGGCAATACATAATGCATAGCTAGGAAATTTAGAATCATGTTTTCTTCAAAGGGAATGCTCAAGGCACCTGGGACAAGACCAAGTAATGCCCTTTAACATTTTAGGTAGAAAATGAGAATTGTGTTTACAGAGATATAAAGGGCCACTAAGAGAAATTCTAGACTATCGTCACTGTAGCCAAAGTCAGCTATCCAGCACTCAGAAGTGATTCTGAAGCTTGACTAGAATTGACTCCTGAATGGAATATAAAAACACTTCAGTCCAGTGATTTAATAATTGAAAAGATGACAAGAAAGATAGTACAAAGGTAACTTGTAAGAGGAAAAAATGAAGGTTATGACACAAAGACAACAAGTGAGAAGGTGCTTTGATTGTACCTTTGATTCAAGTGAATGGATTAGCTGATCCACTAGACAGACTAGAATCCAAGCTTGTATTAAAAGTACTCTGTGGAGCAGACAGCTTTTAATTTTGTTTCTTTTTTTCACTTTTGCATTTTCCCTTTGTTGATCACTTCCTTGTGTGTATATTTAAAACTAATAACATTTTTAATATATATAGTAGTGCATTATATTTATTTCAGCTACTGCCTTACCTGTACTTTTCTTAATGAAAATTGAGAAATAAGAATTTATTTTGGACCAACATTTAATGCAGGTTGTAGGAGGGATCATGGAGTGGATAACAGTAAAACAGGTGACTATATTCATTTCAGCTTCACCCCGACTACGAAATTCCTTAACATGAGCCAAAAATTATTAGAAGCTGTCACGTTTCGTGTTCAGAGTTGAAAAAATGACGGTCCTTTTAAACACACTATGTTCTCTAAGGTGAAGAAACAATATTGGAGTATTTATTAGACACAAAGCTAATGTGATACACTTCATTAGCTGTTTGACTCCAAACAAAAGTTCCTTGGAATTAAAAAAATTTAAAGATGTCTTCCTCAGCACCATCAAGTTGTAAAGAGGCAGAGCCAGCAGTGCCACACACTGTCTGTAAGAAAGAAAAGCCGGCCATGTTGTGAACTGATTGCAGCAAATTACCAGCTTTAAAGATTTTTGTTACCAGGAGATATGAGACTATCACATACAGTATCTGCATTCGATCCTGCACTTGTTAAACTGCTATCTGTCTAAAAGTGTGTTTTCTTTGGAAATAAATCAGTTCTAAAAACAGAAAGTGCAGCCAGTTTGCTCACAAAGCATTTTCAGCTGAACAGTGACAGACTTGGGTCTCTCAAACAGGGGAACATTGTATAGGAACTATTTTCTAGATACATCAGAAAAGATTTTTTTTAAGATAGAATGCTTGACACCAGGGTTTGAGTAAAGCAGTGTAAAGGGGCACAGAGAGGACAGCTTTGCTATGTGAAGTCCTAAACACTAAACAAGACAAACAGGCTAGCTTTCAGTTTTATTTGCCCCTTTAATGGTAATGCACTATTAAACCTCCGTCAAAGCACACATTTTCATAAGCATATCACAATAAGTCGTCTTGCAAAAACAGTGACAAATTTACAGAAGGAGTTGTACTAAATTGTTCTTAAATGCTCACACAATGTCTCATAAAATGCTATACTTTCTATAGGAGAGACACTATATATGTGAGGTGAGCTGAGGCATGCCTGGGGATCAGAAAAATGTGTGCGACAGAAGTTGCCACAAGAAATTTGAGAAAGTTACCACTTCATTGCAGTTTCATTTCTACAGATTAATATTTTTCTTTCCTATATTAACTGGGCACTAAGTGTTGTTTAGCTTGATCAGCTATAGAGTACCAAACAGTGTTATTGGTAAAATAAACAACAAAACCCCATTTTTATTTTAGTTATGGTTGAAGTTCTACAATTAAGGTTGCTGCTGCATAAAAACATATTTTCCTGAATCCCACACATGTCTGCTAGTCTCACATTATAAGACAAGTAGTATTTTTGAACGCATGTATATGTTTAGAAAGTAGCTTATTCTTCATTCGCAAGTTTTCAGAGCTATGAGTTCAGTGTGTTAATGAGACTTTCTGGCTATACTTTTCAAAGAAATGATTTGTTACATGGTCTGCACAAAAAACAAACTTTTGTTGGGAACAATAAAGATCAAACTAAACATATTAAATGCCTATCACTTCACTCCAAATACAATTCTACCATAAAAATTGATGACTAGGTTATATTAGTTTATTTTAAAATATTAATTTATGAGAAAGGTCAGTATCAAGCCACAAGTTGGAGAAGTTGGGGTGCTTTTTAATTGTCTGACTTGGTGCTCCAGTTCACGTGAAATTTCCAATGTGTAAACTCATGTTTACTGTATGTCCGATAGCATTTATACAACAGCTTCCACAATCATGCTTGACATTTATGTGAGAAAACTTTTAACAATATGCATGAGGTTTAAGGAAATGTTTGCTTTGGCAATAGTCCTCATGCTATGATATCTCTAAATTGACTGAAGCTGAAAGTGTCAGCCTGCAGAAGACATGGCCACATACATTTATGTTTGTTCCAACAATAGCATCAAATCTTTGTGAAGTATGCTGTACTTGAGTAGACTACTGCAATAAACACACATTTTCTTTAACCCCTTATGCAGAGCTAATCTTTTCACCTAGATGACAGACATTAAATAGAAAGCATTATAGAAAAGCTTTCTGTTTTAGATGAAGGCTGTTTTTGCCTGCAAACCTCACAGTAAAATAGAGTTTAGCTTGAATGGCTACTGACTGACAGGCTGCTGCTTTCATGCCTAAACACTTCATACAAAATAGTATATCAGGTAAACAAACACTGTTTGTATTACTTAAAATGTTAATGTACATTAACATCACATTTTCAACCACAGAGAATCCAATTTTGTTTGAATGAATAAATAAATGCTCCCGCACATTGATATCTTTAACTAAATAGGAATTGATTTGAATACATCTATAAATAATTTCAAGAGTTCTTAGAAAATTTTAAAGAAAACTGTAAATCATTTAGCAATATCTGTAACTTAATTCAGGACATTCTCACATGATCTCTTAATTTGTTTTGCATTTAAAATATCTTAAATCACTTAGAAATATATTTAATAGTATAAAGTTATCTGTAACAGATAATGTAAAATCATATAAAGATTTCTCAAAATGATAATTCGTCTTGCTGTAATGACCAAAAAGTACCAAATGAACTGTCCTCTAAATCGATGAAACTACATCCGCCTGAGCCTCTGAACCTTATAATACAACATTCGATTTCTACTATTCACACATCTTTTCCAACAAATCTCAAAACTAAAGAAAAGACATAATAGACATGATAACTATTAAGCTTCCATCTGTCCTCTCCTGGATTATGACAGTTCAACTGGTACGTTGGAGTATCTCTTTATATTCATGCCATTGCAGAGAAATTAGCACCCCTGGGAAAAACTTATCAGTAACAAAATGGAAGTAAAAATTGATCTCCCTTTACAACATAAATATTACTGACCACAATAAAATGCAAAACCTTATCATGCAAGAAGGAATTTCTTGTTCCAGTAATTCTATTGGGAAACTGGACCTGTTGTGTTGGTGATGCATTGAATATCAAATAGGTGAGTGATAGTAGAATACACACCAATTGAACAGAATTCATCGATTATGTTAGATTCCAGTGAATATAAAAATGCTACATTACCATATTTACATTGCTTTCAACACCATCTGGTATCTTAACGATTCAAATATATTTCCCCTCTGCAAAGTTACAGCTTCATTCAAAGTACTATAGATAAGATAACGTCAGTTTCAATGTTAGCATTTTGTCATAGTCCTTCAAAGAAGAATTAAAGTGTTAATAAAGTGCAATCTTGGACACAGTTTAATAAGGTAACTTGAATTCTTATTATGTAGTTCCCACGTCACTTATAAGCAATAAAAAGAGACTATTCAGATCAGAATGTTATGATCGGGAACTGAATAGGAAGATCAAAACAACTAAAAAAAACCCTGCCAAGGCCATATCTAAATAATTACATTTAATGTATTCAATTGTATAAATAATATAGAAATGATAAATCCAAAATACAAACACAAATTATATTAATTCAGTGCTCTAATAACAGTCAAATCAGATAACAAATATATATAACAAAGTTACCTACACAGCAAAGAAACTACCGTAATCAAAAGCCAGAAAAATCCTAAACAAAAGAAAAAAGGAAGATGAGTAACACAGCTACAAGAGCTAATATAATAGCACAGCAAAGAAGCTGTAATTTAAATTGCCCTCAGTTTACTGCAACTTTAAAAATGTAAGCACCTGAGGGCTACAACTTAATTTAAAACCCAATTTCCCCAGTTACTAATCAGTATAATACAACATTACAAGATATGTAGCACACAGTTATTAAGTTAAATAGAACAAATTATAAACAGAACAATCAAGAATATAAAAGATTAACAATATGAAAGACAGAAATAGGAAAAAAGATACCAAAGGGCACTCAAGATAGGAACCCCAGCTAAATCTTAATCTAGAGAAGATTATTGAAAAAAAAGGATTTAAAAGCTCTTAAGCAAGGCTCACATTTTTACTACCTGATCAGCTCTGTAATATTTCATTGCATTGTAGTCAAGTGAGCTATTAAAATTGTTGAATTTTTGAGGTAAACCCAGAGGCTCAGTGCATGACAGAAACCATTAATGACTTACTGTATTCCATCTCACTTTAGGTGATGGCTTTGAGACTACTGGGCTATCTGGGCTTCCTTTGGGTTTGATCATAACATAGATTGCAAAAATAGGCAATTTGAAATAATTTTTTTTTTTCATATTGGTGATTTCTGGACCTATGAGGCAAAATATTGCTAACCAAAAGACTACCTTGTTGCTTGTTTATTTATCCAACAACTCTGGGCAGTGTCAAACTTACGGGAGCCGATGAATGAGCAGGATGAACAAAAATAGTATTGGTGAGATAACCACTTGAGGTAATGCTCAGGACTGTGTCCGCATATGTCTGCATAAGGAAAAAGGGTTAATTCCATTATGAAAAAAGTTGAGAAATGGTTATAAGCATATTACCATTTTCTGAACCTGTGTACCCCATTACAGGCTGAAGATGGTTAGTACTGTTAGGGAAAGACTCAGGCTTCATAATTGATCAATTAGTGTTTATTCTTTTAGTCCTTAATCAAATATCATTATACAGATACAGTACTGTGAAGAAGAAGTGAAGTGTCATATGAAAAAGTTTGGGAACCCCTCTTAATTCTTTGGATTTTTGTTTATCATTGGCTGAGCTTTCAAAGTAGCAACTTCCTTTTAATATATGAGATGCCTTATGGAAACAGTAGTATTTCAGCAGTGATATTAAGTTTATTGGATTAACAGAAAATATGCAATATGCATCATAACAAAATTAGACAGGTACATAAATTTGGGCACCCCAACAGAGATATTACATCAATACTTTGTTGAGCCTCCTTTTGCAAATATATCAGCTTCTAGACGCCTCCTATAGCCTTTGATGAGTGTCTGGATTCTGGATGGAGGTATTTTTGACCATTTCATACAAAATGTGAAAAAAATTTGATGGCTGCCGAATATGAACAGCCTGCTTCAAATCATCCCAAAGATTTTTGATGATATTCAAGTCAGGGGACTGTGACGGCCATTCCAGAACATTGTGCTTCTCCCTCTGCACGAATGCCTTTGTAGATTTTGAACTGTGTTTTGGGTCATTGTCTTGTTGGAATGTCCAACCCCTGCGTAACTTCAACTTTGTGACTGATGCTTGAACATTGTCCTGAAGAATTTGTTGATATTGGGTTGAATTCATCCGACCCTCGACTTTAACAAGGGCCCCAGTCCCTGAACTAGCCACACAGCCCCACAGCATGATGGAACCTCCACCAAATTTAACAGTAGGTAGCAGGTGTTTTTCTTGGAATGCGGTGTTCTTCTTCCACCATGCAAAGCGCTTTTTGTTATGACCAAATAACTCAATTTTTATCTCATCAGTCCAAAGCACTTTGTTCCAAAATGAATCTGGCTGGTCTAAATGAGTATTTGCATACAACAAGCAACTCTGTTTATGGCGTGAGTGCAGAAAGGGCTTCTTTCTCATCACCCTGCCATACAGATGTTCTTTGTGCAAAATGCGCTAAATTGTAGAATGATGTACAGATACACCATCTGCAGCCAGATGTTCTTGCAGGTCTTTGGAGGTGATTTGTGGGTTGTCTGTAACCATTCTCATAATCCTGCACATATGGTGCTCCTGTATTTTTCTTGGCCTGCCAGACCTGGGTTTAACAGCAACTGTGCCTGTGGCCTTCCATTTCCTGCTTACATTTCGTACAGTTGAAACTGAGAGTATAAAAAAAATCCCGGGAGGGAGAGATTAGGGAGACGAGACTTGATCTTCATGGAAAACACTTAAAAGACCCGCGAGACGAAAGAGATTGGCCACGGAGCATCTCGCGGGGACCTTAAACATGAGACTTTGTGCCAAGAGCTTGACCCAGTACCTTCTCACAGGGACATAGAACATGAGATTCTTACAAGACACGCCCTACTTATAACTAATATCAAATAAGACCACGGGCAGCAAAACACTCAGTTGTGTAAAGGCTTTTAGCAGACACAGATCCAGCTCTCAACGCATATGAGCGCTTTGAGTAGTGAGAAAAGCGCTATATAAATGCAAAGAATTATTATAAAGCGTATAAGGACAATACATTATAGATGAAACGCCAACGACTAAGCGAAGAAGAAAGAGCAGCGCGGAGAAAAGAGACCCAAAAGTGTTGGAGAGAAAAAAATGCAAAAAAAAAAAAAGAATAGTCTAGGTGTAAATTCAGAAAATAAGGAAAGTAATAATCATCCCAGAACAAGTGGAATTGAAAAAAAGTAGGTCCAATCAGGCTCAGAAATAAAAGACAAAGTAGAACTTCATAAAGATGTTAAAAAACGCTGGTGCGATACACATGCAGAGAAAGTTAAAGAATATGAAAGCAGGAAAATTAGAAAGTATCAAAAAAAAGATAGTAAAGATCGCAGTAGCACAAACAAACGGAAATTATTACTCGAAAAAAGGGAAAATAATCACCACGGACCAGGTGTAATTGAAAAAAAAAAACAGGACAAAGCGAGGTCAGAAATAAAAGACAAAGAGTAGAAAACAATGTAAAACTTCATAAAGAGGTTAAAAAACAAGGGGGCCAAACACATGCAGGGCAGGTTAAGGTTAGAGATAATGAAAACAGTGGAATTCAAAAGATTAAAACAAAAAGTAGGCGCGATACACATGCAGAGCAAGATACAGAATAATAAAGCAGAAAAAAACCAAAGTGTCAAAACAGAGAAAGTAAAGATCGCATTAGCGCAAACAAAGAGAAATTATTACTCGGAGAAATAACAGAAAGGCGAATAGAGATCGAATATATGGACATAGGTGATATGTCAGAAGTATGTAAATATTGTAAGGCTTTGAAGTTTAAGTCAGAGACTTGTAGATCGTCTAATTCGTGTTGTCATCAGGGAAAAGTAGTGTTTATACACAATGAGAAGGCATATCCAAGAGAATTAAAAGATTTGATGTTTGGGGAAAGTGAAATCCACAAACATTACAGGCAAAATATTTGAGACTACAATAATCTTTTCGTATTCGCATCATTCAATGCTCAAAACGTAGATTTACACAAGAATGGACCATACGCTCTGAGAATCTGTGGTTCAGCACAATTAAAGCAACAACAAGTTTAATTTCGAAGAAACCACAATTCGGTCAGGTGTATATTTATGATCATGGAGAATTGATGCAACATAGAATTGAAAGAGTTAAACGATCACACGTATTAGAAATTATACAACCAATAATGGATACAAATCCATACGTCCAAAAGTATTGCACTTTACACGAAATTTGTCTGCAAAACACAGACAAAGAAGTTTCCTTGGATTTCTGTACGAATCACAAAGACCACGCACGCATATATAATAAACCAACATGTGACGAATTATCAGCAATAATAGTTTCGAAAGACGGAAATATCAAAAACAGAGCAGATGTTTGTGTTTATCTAAAAGCAAAACATGAATCGACATTTCTGTCTAATAATTTACCATATTACGATCCATTACTCTTTCTTTTGCTTTTCCCAGATGGAGAAACAGAATGGCCATACAATATGAAACACACGAATTAAGAAAAGCGAATAACACCAACACAATATTTCGGGGCAAAATTAGCAATATGTTCCAATGTATTTAACCCTCTTCTGTCATCTCAACATCTAATGCAACATTAAATTATTAATGCTGTCACACACATGCACATGGGAGGCAGCTAAAAGGCTTGAGTAAGGGCAATTCCGAATCAGACCAGGGTGTGGCAGAGTGCACTGATTCTTTTTCTCCATTTCCTGCAGACCATTCATGGAAGATTCCACCTGGCCCTCTTGACATCACTTCCGGGTCCAAGCCTATGGAAGAAGACCTTGCCGGCTCCAGCCCCTGTGATGTCATGTCCGGGCTCGAGCCTATGGTTGAAGACCAACATGAGCCTGACCCCTTTGATCTCACTTCCTGTCTTCCCCTTTAAAAGCCTCCACCTTTTCCCTATTCCCTCAGTTCTGTTTTGGACTTTGTTTTATGCACAGCAGTGCTATCATTTAAACCTCACTTTGCAGCGAGGAAACCAAATATATGGGTGGCTGCCCCAAACTTTACTATGGCTCTTTGTGGAGTTTGTGACAGTGGCGTAGTCAGCAGGATGGAACGGTCCTGGAAGAGAAGGGGACAGGACCTGCAATGTACCCAGGTGGGAGCGTACTGGGGCTGAGTTTTCAGGCGGGGAGGGTGTCCCGTGGTTCAGAGAGACCTGGTACGAGCTCTGCTCCCGGCATGCTTCACTAGGCAACCAGGGGCTACGGAGGGGGGAGGCAAAAGGGTCTTATTATGCTCTCTCGGAGAAGAGTGCCTGCCTCCCTGTGAAGCCAGAGCCCCGATTTCCACCTAGGGGTGCCCCAGACTGGCAGGTGACTAGAGTGGAAAACTGGAGGTTCAACCCAGAGCGGCCGACTCCTCAACAAGCTTGATCTTTATGGGCAAGGGTAGGGCAGTGGCTACGGCCACAGGAGAACAAGCCCTACCAAATAATAGAACAGGTGGCCTGCTACCTGCTCCTGAAAGCAGTACCCCGTGGCTTCACCCAGCCAGTCTGGGGTAAACACTTTAAGAACATGGCAGGGCTCATAGAGCTCATAGAGACACATAGGACGGCCTCACAATCTGAGGGAGCAGAACCATCCTTTAGTCGAACTCAGCCGGAGTACGTCCCAAGACCTAGCCCCCCCGTACAATCCAGAGTTTGTGCCGACGTCCCTGGAGTCGCGGGCATGCAAACTGCTTGGGAGTGAGGAGGAATGCAGGTGGAGGGGGAGGAGGGGTTGGTGTGCTCTGACTAACCTGTTGGTGGCCCCACACATAGGCGTGGTGATCGTAAATGGGTACAAGACCACAGCCTTGTTCGATTCCGGCAGCAACATTACCATTGTTGCCCGCTGATTTGTGCTACTGCAACAGTGGTTAAAATGTATGACCAGTATAACCTGTGTCCACAGAGAAATCCGCTGGCACAGGTCCACCATCTGTGTCATCAGTTACGGAGGATCGTTTCAGAAATTAACCGTGGTGGTCCTCCCAGATGCTGCACACCTGATGATACTAAGGCAGGACTGGTCTAAAATTAAAAGTGGTGAGACTCCTGGTGTTAACTTAGGCCTAGTTATAGATGGGGATGAGTTGTTTCAAGCTGCCTCCACGCCGTGTAACCAGCCTGGCGGAGAGAGACGAAGCAGTCTCCCTGAGTGACGTGGCAACTCCAGGACCGTCACGTGCTGATACATCATCCACCAGCGCTGAGAAGGAATGGGAAGAAACCACACCCCTTGAGGTCTGCCTGGACCCTCTCTCCCTTTTGCAGTTTCAATTTAGTTTTTAGTTTAGTTTAATTTCTTTTAAAAGGGAGCAGTGGAATGACGATTCCTTTAAGTTTGCCAAAAATGCAGTGATCCTGGTCTATGGCCAATGCACTCACCAGTCGATGCCACAGGGTCCTCATTTTGTGTTGGAAAACGACCTTCTGTATCGCGTAGCTGAGCATGATGGGCAGGAGAGGAAGCTACTGCTAATCCCACAGACCTTCCGGCGGCAGGTCTGTGAGTTAGCATACGCCCACCTCCTAGGTGGCTATTTGGGCAAAGAGAAAACCCTGGAGCGGATCAAGTTCATCTTTTATTGGCCGGGAATCAATGAGGAGGTTCGTCGTTTTTGCACTTCCTGCCTGGAGTGTCAATTGCGACAAATTCCTAGGAAGGACCGTGCTCCTCTCGTTCCTATTCCCCTAATTGATGTTCCCTTTCACAGAATTGGGGTCGGTTTAGTCGGACCCCTAGAGCCCTCCGCTTGACGACACAGGTACATTTTAGTCCTCGTGGATTATGCTACCAGATACCCAGAAGCTGTTCCGTTGCGCTCAGCTACTTCTAAAGCCATCGCACTGGAATTACTAGGGGTCTTTGCACGTGTCGGTATCCCTAAGGAAGTCCTGACGAACCAAGGGACGCCTTTTACCTTGGCAACGTTCAAGGAGACTGCCAAGTTACATAAAATAAAGCATCTAAAGACTGCGGTATATCATCCTCAAACTAACGGTTTGGTAGAGAGATTCAATCAGACTCTCAAACAAATTGTACGTAAGGTGGTCAACAAGGACGGGAGGAACTGGGAACAGCTCCTCCCCCTCATCCTTTTTGCCTATCGGGAAGTCCCTCAAACCTCCATGGGGTTCTTGCCTTTTGAATTATTGTATGGGCGACAACCCTGGGGCCTATTAGATATCTTAAAAGAAGGATGGGAAGAAGAGACAAATATATCGGAGTATATTGCACAATTACGCAATAGATTTGGTAAAATTTGGCCCCTCCTTAAAAGTCACATGGAAGAGGTTCAAGCAGCACAGGTCCGATATTACGACCGTGGCACGTCTCTCCGGTAGTTCCACCCGGGAGATCACATCATGGTTCTAGTATCTATCTTCCACTCTAAGTTACTTGCCCATTGGGAAGGCCCCTACGAAGTTAAGGAGAGGAAAGGACTCGTCGACTATTTGGTGAGTCAACCCAATCGTCAGCCGAGGGAGAGGGTTTATCATGTAAATCTGCTGAAACCATGGAAGGACAGGGATCCCGATCCCTCCTCCAGTCAGCCTCGCTCACTCTTTGCTCACATGGCTAGCCTTAACTTCAGTGCGGATTTAAGTCCCAGACAGCGACGAGAGCTGGAAGCAGTTATCCTGTCCGTCCAGGAGGTAGTGAGTGAAAACCCCGGAAGGACCTCTCTGATTGAGCATGACATTGTGACAGAGAGGTTATAGTCCGAGAACGACCGTAGCGTCTTCCCGAGGCAAAAAGAGCTGAAGTGGAGCTTGAGATCAAGCACATGCTGGAACTGAGAGTAATCGAGGAAAGTCATAGTCCCTGGTCCAGTCCCATTGTATTGGTCGCTAAGCCTGACGGGAGTTGGAGGTTTTGCAACGACTTCCGTCAACTTAATCAAGTCTCCCAATTTGATGCTTATCCAATGCCACTAGTGGAAGACCTCCTCGAGAGGCTTGGAGAATCTCAATATTTGACCACACTGGACATGTCAAAGGGGTACTGGCAGGTTCCTTTAACAGACTCCGCGAAGGTTAAGACCGCGTTTAGTACCCCTAGCGGACACTGGCAGTATCGTGTCCTTCCATTTGGGTTACACGGAGCTCTGGCAACCTTTCAGCGTCTGGTGGACAAAGTGCTCAGGCCTCATAACTCATACAGTGCTGCCTACCTGGATGACGTGGTCATCTATTCCAGCACATGGATGGAACACCTACAGCAGGTTTGAGCGGTATTGCGGAGACTTGGTGAGGCCGGGCTTCGGATTAATTCCAAGAAATGTTTCTTTAGATTGAGCGAAGCCAAGTATTTAGGCTACTCTATGTAAAAAGCATGAATTAATCAACAGAAATAACTGCAATCAACATTTTAAACTTAATGATTTACAGTGCATACCAATTTATAAATTTTATGTCCGTTTGAGGTTAAAAAGAAAAAAAATTACACTTTCTCCCCAGCGGGGAATCAAACTCGGGTCTCAGAGGCATAGCAGGGCTGTTGCACTCTGAGTCAGCAAATCTTAGCGTTACACACACGGAAGGTGTTGTATTGTTCTTGAACCTTTTGTGAAAGTGTTTATTTGATCTTTGGACTTCAGGTTTCACACATTCTATAGTTTATGCCTACATTTTGTAACATTTATTACTAAAATATGAAAATGTTTCTGTTTTAACAATGTGTTTACACAGATTACTGTAGAAACGGAACACACATGAAATGAGTGTGTTCCAAATAACAATCTATTATTTCCACTCTATAACTCCAGCCGTTCAGTCACTTTCAGATAATCAAACAAGGCATGAGCTGGGAAAACTTAGTGAACATTCTGCGACGGTGGGGGATGGAATAGCTGGCTGCTTGCTGCTCATCTTAATCGGCACATTTAGAAGACAAAAGACGCTGGTGGAGAGGTGAGAATGGTTTTAAGGTGGGCTGTTTTTTCGTAGACTCTGGTAATTCTAGTGTTAAAGGCCCTGGTGGTGGTAATTCCTTATCAATCAACAGGGTGGTGCTGTAGACTAGATGAATGGCAACCTTATCACCTCTGACATCACTTCCAGCATCCGACAGCCTTATTGTTTGGAATTTAAAATATATAGGGTTGTGGTGTTACTCCAAACCTTTATCTGTCTGTGTCCTCTTTTACAGTATGTGGTGTGTCAGGTAGTTGTTATTAATTTGTGTCTTCTAACCCTGTGTTAAAATGGACAAACACATTTTGCAAAGAGTATTACACAACAGGAAATAGAATGCAAAAATGCATGGTTCTTTAATGTATTCATTTAAGTCACTTTTAAATACTTTTCTGTATCATTTTTTCTTTTGATATATACAAAGTGGCTTTCCAAAAGTAGAATAAAAAAAATCAACAAAAAATAATATAATAGGTGTGAGTGACGTCCCCAAAGTATCAAAAACTTAAGTACTGACCAGCAGTTATAGACTTTTTAACTACAAATGAAGCAGAATCTGCTTACTCTTCAGTAAAGTTAGATACAACTGAAAAGAAATGCACTTATTATTTTAAAAATTGAATGCAATCTCTGGTGTCTGATTGTTTTACAGGTTTTATGCTAATAAACGAATTAAAGAGGAAAAAATAATAAGTTTTACATTTCCAGAAGTAATAATCTTCTTTGCAGGGGACTTGGGCAAGCTAACTGCTGCATTAATCAAGACTGCTGTATGGTCTGATATCATTGGGTCTAAACTTGATTAATTAAAAGTTTAACAAACAAAATTAAAAATGTGGTCCTTTTTCTAAGTGAGAAGATTAACATATTGAAATAAAGCAATCAAATAAATGAAAAAAAATCAGAACCGAATTTCTTATTTGTTATGTCAACATGATTACTAAATTTTCCATTACGAGCAACACAGGGCAAAATGAACAAACATATAATGGCATAGATGGAAAAGCAACAAAGTTACAGGTCTGTGGAATTGCATGTAAAGAGGGAGTTAAAAAGTTTAAAAAGCTCTTTTTCTGGCCCTCTAAATACTCAAAACACTGGTTCAGATTAATAGATGTAAACAGAAAGAACTCTTGTCCACTGGCTCATTTGACAAATAGGATATCAAAACTGCTTTGTCACACAAACATTAGCATCAAGACATTTTGAACTTCTTAAATGATAAAACTACTAATATAAGATTGGAAACTTAAGTATTAAATATTATCTTTTCTTCTGCACATCATCATAGTAATTTATAGTTGAAAATAATTCATAATTTATTTTCTAAATTGAAACCTACATCCTGTTCTGTAGACCCTTTTTCAACAATTGTACATTTACAATTGTAAATAGAATGTTGACTGACACAACTTCTAATGCACTATAAGTGCCATTTATAAATTATTGAAAAAAATTAGAGTTAGACACAAGGATACTTAATTATAGACCTATTTCAAATTTACCTTTTCTTTCTAAAGTACTTGAAAAAGAAGTTGCAGCACAGCTCTTATCTTAATCATGACAAGTTACCTTGAGAAGTTTTATTTACTCTTGCTTTTGCATCATTCAAAGTACATAAACAAGTTGTCAATGAAATTTTAATGTCTTCTGATGAAGGTAACACAAAATTATTATATTGTTAGATTTAAATGTAGCCTTTGACACCAACAATCATTCCATTCTGTTGCATGAGTTTGAATATGGCATTGAGCTATGAGGCAGTAGCCTTATGCAGTTTAATTTATACTTATCAAATCAATTTCACTATGCATGCAAAAATAAAAACAGCACTTCATAATTACATTCTGAAGTTAGATAGTCTTCCTTGGGGCTCAATACTGGGCACATCGCTGTTTTCACTTCACTTGCATCTTTTGTAGATATACAATAGTTACAAAATATAATATTTGGTTTTAGTTGTGTGGTACAAGTGATAGCTAAATCTTTCCAACCAAATAATATTTAAATACAAATCAATACAGAAACAACAGAAATGTTATTGATTGGTTGGAAAGGTACAGAAAAGTTAATTCATGCATTTATTGTGCGCATAATAATTACTTCATGGATGCTTTGAAATCACTTCAGTTTTTTTTTTTTGTCTGGTGTCTGCTGACTTACCAGAAAACCCGAACATATGATATACCGTTCAACATGTCTTGATGTCTGGTTACACAAGAGGTTGAGATTTTTGGTTTTCCCACCTATTTTTGGACATCTAGGTACACAAACTCCAATTTTTAGGCCATTTTTGTACCATACTTTGTGCATGAAATTTTACCCTTAAGATAAAGACTAAACCAAGAGGTGTTTTCAGCAGAAACAATCAGAGAGACTTGAAGCCATGCATGCCACATAAAATAAGCCCAGGGGTTCACCCTCTAATAGGACACGAGGGGTCAAAGTTACTCCTGTTCACAAAAACTTAAAAAAACAGGGATCAGTAATATAGGAATGATATTTTGAGATTGCTTATGACATATATGATAATATTTTTGATATAGGTATCTTTCGAAAAGCCACTCCCAGAAGGTTAAAAATGACAAATGTCAAACATAAGCATGTTGGGTATCATTTTTGATCCCTTAAAAGGGGTCTAGCAGTTTATGGACCTCTATCATCCACCCATCCATTATCCAACCCGCTATATCCGAACTACAGGGTCACAGGGGTCTGCTGGAACTAATCCCAGCCAACACAGGGCACAAGGCAGGAAACAAACCCCAGGCAGGCACCAGTCCACCACAGGGACCTCTATCAGAGGGTGAAAAATGACAAAGTTCTATTGCAATTGAGAATATTTAGAATAAACATTTCAACTGAAGCACATATTTTGATATTTCAAATATTGTTGTTTATTATGTACTTCTGCCTCTGAAGAAAATAATTGCATTTCTTATGAACACCCCAAATTAGGGCGGCTTATGCCTATTC
The DNA here is from genome assembly GCF_900747795.2 of Erpetoichthys calabaricus. NCBI lineage: Eukaryota > Metazoa > Chordata > Cladistia > Polypteriformes > Polypteridae > Erpetoichthys > Erpetoichthys calabaricus. The sequence continues at coordinate 220,367,131 of NC_041397.2, read as the reverse complement.
AGTCGTTTTTCCAGTAGGATTAAATATTGCAATGGAGAAGGATGCTAAGGATAGAGCTGCCAGGAAAGAAGAAAAGATGAAGGCCTTAGAGAATATTTATGGATGTGGTGAGAGAGGACATGCAGGGGATGGGTGTAACAGAACAAGATGCAGGGGACAGAAAGATATGGAAGAAGATGATCTGTTGTGGCAACCCTTAATGGGAACAGCCGAAAGAAGAAGATCAAATATTGCAATGCATTATTCACAGAGTGTATTTATTATTATTTTTTACATGTCAATTAATTCAAAGTCCTACTTTAAAAATCATTGCTCACGCTAGTAAGTGCAACCAAATAACTCTTAAGTCTTTGTCCTGGCTTCCGGTTATAGTAAGTTAAGTTTAGGCATGATTTAAAAATATTTTTTCTAATATATGAAGTTTTAAATGGCCTAGGTCCTAACTACGTGTCTGAACGTATCAATATATACACACCATATTCATACATAACAATCTCAAGATGCTGGTCTATTAAAGGATTTATAAAATAACAGGTAAAATAACAGTGGGGGGACAAGCTTTTAGCTACAGGTTCCCAAAGCTGTAGAATGATCTGCTTACTTGTATAAGAAATGCCCCGTCGGTGTCAGTATTTAAACCCTCTCAAAAGACACTACTTTACTCTACCATACCGTAATTACACTAATTAATGCTTCATACTTCACCTCTGTTACATGCACAAAATACAAGCGAGAAGATCATCATGAATTATTATCAAAACATCTCTATTCTTCGACTACTTTCTCACTGTATCTCGACTTGTAAATGCATACATATTGTGCATATGTACACACACAGACTGACCACAGTAGTACCAGAACATTTCACCATCTTCTGTTCTCTCAGTGGATTGTACTGTTGGCTACAGGCTGTGAGGCTATGTGAGTGAGAGAGACAGAAAAATAGACTGAGAGGAGTGAAGTGAGTGGCTCACACTTCAACTTTAGTGCATCTGTCCTGTCAAATGATCCTGTTAAATCTAGATCATTCCCCAAAGCCAAAACCAAAAAGCCTAACTGAAGCAAAGAATAGGAGCAGACAACATATAGATGAAAGGAGAACATTTCTTCTTTAAAACAGAAAGGAGTATACCAGAAAACATCCAGATATAGCATTGAAATTACTCCAACAAGGTGCAGCAATATTTAAGAAAATTATCAAATTATGATCTAGATCCTCACATATTCTTAATATTGTGTCATGGATAATAATAATCAAAGCACTTTACTTAGTGAGTGAGAAGAGAAACCAACCACCACTAATGTGAAGCATCCATCTGTATGATGCAACAGCAGCCATTTTGTGCCAGTACACTCACCACACATTAGCTGTTAAGTGGTGAGGGGGTGAGAGATAGTTAGCCTGTCAGAGACGAGATGATTAGGGGTCCAGAATGATAGGCTGTGGTGGGTAATTTAGACAGGACATCAGGATACACCCTACTCTATATGAAGGATGCCAAGGGATCTTTTATGATCACAGAGAGTCAGGACCTCGATTTTCTATTTCATCCAAAGAACAGTGCTATTTTTAGAGTACAGTGTCACTGTGCTGGGGTGTTGGGATCCACATTCAGAACACAGGGTAAGCACCCATAACTGTCCTTGACAACACCTCTTCCAGCAGGAACCAAGGCTTCTCCTGGTTGGTCTGCCATCCAAGTACTGGCTGAACCCGAACATGCTTAGTTTCAGGTGGATTACCTTTTCTGGAGTGCATGTTGCATGGCTACTGACTGAGCCAAGTACAGCACCTGTGGACCATTACAGCATAATTTGAGGAAAGTAGCTGCAAGGGAATCAGAGAATGGGGACAATGCAGCACCAGCACTGCACATGTTTCAATGTTGTTAGCACAGTGGTACCTCTGCTCACGACCGTAATTCATTCCAAAACTCTAGACGCGACCCGATTTGGTCGCAACCCAAACGTAATTTCCCCATAAGATTGTATGTAAATACAATTAATCTGTTCCAGACCGTACGAACTGTATGTAAATATATATATATTTTTAAGCACAAAAATATTTAATTATACCATAGAATGCACAGTGTAATAGTAAACTAAATGTAAAAACATTGAATAACACTGAGAAAACCTTGAACAACTGAGAAAACTAACATTGTAAGAGTTCGCGCTAGACCCTTACCAACTGCTCAATGTAAGCACTTTTTTATGAGTTTTAAGCTCAGGGAAAAAAATTAAATGCTACTTCTCTTGCGAAACTTTTCACACCATCCTCTACTGGCTTTAAATTCCTCACCTTCGCCACTTAAAGAAGGATTTTTTTTTCAGCACATCACCACGAATCTTCCTGGCTTTCTCACATACGATCGGCTCGCTTACGCTATCCCCTGCAAGTTGCTTCTCGTTCAACCACACTGGCAACAGTTTTTCCACCTCTTCCAGCACTTGAGACCTCTGCTTGGTTAACATTGTAACTCCTTTTGAAACATCAGCTGCTTTGTTAGGCCCTGTATAAGCAAACAAAAGAAAATGGGAAACAGAGAATGGGAAATCATTGGCGCATACGGATGTGCATAAGGAAACTGGCCGCCAGTGTTTTTGCTCACCACCAGAGCGTGTGGTCATGAAAAGATGCTAAATTTTGGCAAACTTTTTGATCGTAACCAGATTTGTACATGTTCGGAAACGTTCATGACCAGAGGTTCTACTGTATACTGTACTGCATTACTTACAAACCAATAGGCAATATTATGTGTTAATTCAGCTTTATTTCACTGAAGAAAGTGACAAGATGGTAAATGTCTGGTCAATTGTGGTGAGCTAGTCTGCAGAAAAGTCCACGGCCAACTTTTGATCTTAGTTCATCCTTGCCTATGTGCTGTATAAACATTACCATTTAAAGATTCTGGTCTCTTAAGGATTTCAAGGATTAATAAAAAGCCAACAGGAGGTCAATCTTTCAATTACGCATCCCCAAAGCTATGGAATAACTTGCCTACAGGTATAAAAGTTGCCCCTACGAGATTAGTTTTAAATCAGGACTTAAGGCCCATTTCTTTATTCCAGCATACCCCGATAAAAGCTTCTGATTAGAAACTGTATCATATTTAGTCTCTGTTTGTTCATCATTTGCACAAAAATACAAGCAAGGCAGTCATTGTGTACTGTTTTTGCCTGTCATTTCCTTTTCTCTTCTTAGAATACTGCTATATTGTCAAGCTGCTCCTTCATGAGAAGTGACACCAGAGATATTGAGAGAATATGTGGAGCTGCATGGAGGGAGCCATGGAAGATTGAAATGACAGCAGCAGCATGTAAGGCAGTCTAAGATATAGACTGCGGTTTTGCCTGTGGAATAATCCTTTAGGAAGCAATATTTCTTGCTTTTCTTCCTATAACTCATTTCAGTAAGTTTTCCTCCTCGTAACAGCAAAATCGCATACAAAATTAATTTTGGGGCAATTTCACAAAACTGTATGTGAAATTAAACTTAGCTGTTTTACTCATCACTAGTTTTCAACATTATACTATCTTCTGATTAGGAAATACTACATTTATCTTATTTCTTTGACCAAATTACTCTTTTTAATAGGCTCAAAAATTAAGATGGCCTTTCTGTGCTTGAATGGTTTCGTTCCTGTTAATTAAATCAATTTCAGTATGTACAAAATAATGTGATAACAGTACTCTATATTATAATTCTGCATTAAGATATAGTGCACGTCAGAGTTCAGCACTGGATTGTTTTAATTTTTTACTTAAGATGTTCCTGCTAAGTGTTATAGTTTTAAAGTACAATATTCACTTTCACACTTACGCAGACAATGTTATTCTGCTATTATCTGTTTAAATAATGGCTATAAATAAATGTGGAAAAAACTGAAATGCTATTCGTTGGTGGGAATGGTACAGGCAGTAACAGGGCAGTGTCACTTTTTTAGCCTTCAAAAATAGTTTTGTTGAATCAGGATGCAACTTAGAATGGGTGTCTGAAATTATTCTTAATGTTTTATTACTCCTATTAGCGCACTATTCAAAAATCTGTTTTTTTCCAGTAAAGAAATATAGCACAAGGTAGGAACAAAGCCTGGACAGGGTGCCAGTCCAATGCAGATTTGTAGCTATTAAGTATTTTAAAATACTAGAACAATTATCATTTCCTGGACTAGAATGTATATAATTAGGTAATATATTTCCCATTCTTTAAGTCTCCATATTAGTTTCCATTTCAGTTTCAAGATCCTCTAAGTGGTATATATATTAAAATTTTAAATAATGTGAATACCATTAAATGAACACATTTATGAATGCATTTGTCACACCCCACAGTCCTCCAACAAAGCTATTTTGGGACCTAAGAGCATTTGGTAGGGACCAAGCACCAGCAGGACAATAAGTGACTCAGACAAAAGAGGTGCTAATGCAAACATTGTGTGCTTTTATTGTGCAATACATAATTCAGAATTAGTGTTATTAAAATGGTGACACAGTATTCTTTAAAAACTTGCATAATAAATTAAAAACACACACACACCTTTAGTTCTAATGTTCAGTATAATTCTCTGTCAGGATGTGATCATTCTGTAGTGGGTTTACTTACAGTATATATGTGCACTGTATTAGTAATATAATAATGGGCCATAGTATAAGTAAAAATCCAGGAAAAGCGGTATAAATGCAAATAACTTAATTACCAATTCACTTATAGATGTGCAATGTATTCAAACTATAATTACAGACCATAGTTTAAATCTGGACAAAGCAACATAAACATGAGTAACTTAATTACCATTTCAATCTGCCGTAATACTTAGATTCAGCTCTGCTCTTCCAAAACCTTAAATGTTACTTTACTAAATATTAGAGCATTAACCAGCAAGAGACTTTTTACATTAACGATCTTATCAGTGATAAGAAAATAGATTTTCTTACATTAAGTGAAACATGGCTGTGTTAACTGAAGTAGCACCTCCAAATTACAATTTTGTTCAGTTGGCTTGCCAGGGCAAAAAAGGGGACATGCACAAAAGAAGTGCTAATGAAAACAATATGTGCTTTAATTGTGTAAAACATTAGTTTTATTAAAATGGTGACACAGTGTCCTTTAAAAACTTGCACAATATATTAAAAAAACACACAAACATATACACATTATATATATATATATATATATATATATATATATATATATATATATATATATATAGTGGGTGCGGAAAGTATTCAGACCCCCTTCAATTTTTCACTCTTTGTTATATTGCAGCCATTTGCTAAAATCATTTAAATTAATTTTTTTTCCTCATTAATGTACACACAGCACCACATATTGACAGACAAAAAAAAGAATTTTTGAAATTGTTGCAGATTTATTAAAACTGAAATATCACATGGTCCTAAGTATTCAGACCCTGTGCTCAGTATTTAGTAGAAGCACCCTTTTGAGCTAACACAGCCATGAGTCTTCTTGGGAAAGATGCAACAAGTTTTTCACACCTGGATTTGGGGATCCTCTGCCATTCCTCCTTGCAGATCCTTTCCAGTTCTGTCAGGTTGGATGGTAACGTTGGTGGACAGCCATTTTTAGGTCTCTCCAGAGATGCTCAATTGGGTTTAAGTCAGGGCTCTAGCTGGGCCATTCAAGAACAGCCACAGAGTTGTTGTGAAGCCACTCCTTCGTTATTTTAGCTGTGTGCTTAGGGTCATTGTCTTGTTGGAAGGTAAACCTTCGGCCCAGTCTGAGGTCCTTAGCACTCTGGAGAAGGTTTTTGTCCAGGATATCCCTGTACTTGGCCGCATTCATCTTTCCCTCGATTGCAACCAGTCGTCCTGTCCCTGCAGCTGAAAAACACCCCCACAGCATGATGCTGCCACCGCCATGCTTCACTGTGAGGACTGTATTGGACAAGTGATGAGCAGTGCCTGGTTGTCTCCACACATACCGCTTAGAATTAAGGCCAAAAAGTTCTATCTTGGTCTCATCAGACCAGAGAATCTTATTTCTCACCATCTCAGAGTCCTTCAGGTGTCTTTTAGCAAACTCCATGCGGGCTGTCATGTGTCTTGCACTGAGGAGAGGCTTCCGACAGGCCACTCTGCAATAAAGCCCTGACTGGTGGAGGGCTGCAGGGATGGTTGACTTTCTACAACTTTCTCCCATCTCCTGACTGCATCTCTGGAGCTCAGTCAAAGTGATCTTTGGGTTCTTCTTTACCTCTCTCACCAAGGCTCTTCTCCCCCGGTAGTTCAGCTTGGCCGGACGGCCAGCTCTAGGAAGGGTTCTGGTCGTCCCAAACGTCTTCCATTTAAGGATTATGGAGACCACTGTGCTCTTGGGAACCTTAAGTGCAGCAGAAATTTTTTGTAACCTTGGCCAGATCTGTGCCTTGCCACAATTCTGTCTCTGAGCTCTTCAGGCAGTTCCTTTGACCTCATGATTCTCATTTGCTCTGACATGCATTGTGAGCTGTAAGGTCTTATATAGACAGGTGTGTGGCTTTCCTAATCAAGTCCAATCAGTTTAATCAAACACAGCTGGACTCAAATGAAAGTGATCTCAAGGATGATCAGAAGAAATGGAAAGCACCTGAGTTAAATATGAGTGTCACAGCAAAGCGTCTGAATACTTAGGACCATGTGATATTTCAGTTTTTCTTTTTTAATAAATCTGCAACAATTTCAAAAATTATTTTTTTTGTCTGTCAATATGGGGTGCTGTGTGTACATTAATGAGGAAAAAAATTAATTTAAATGATTTTAGCAAATGGCTGCAATATAACAAAGAGTGAAAAATTGAAGGGGGTCTGAATACTTTCCGTACCCACTTGTATGTGTGTGTGTGTGCGTGTGTGTGTATATATATATAATATATACAGTATATATATATCAGTGTTTCCCAACCTCGGTCCTGGGGACCCCCTGTGGCTGCAGGTTTTTGTTCCAACCAGATTCCTAATCAGTGACAACACCTGATAGCACTGATCTCATTTAATTAGCTGGTATTATTTTTCTTTTATCCTACATTCAGAAAAGCACAGCAGCATGATTTTTACATTTATAAGACATTTAGAAATATTTCTGCTTTTGCTTTAGATTTAAATGCTTAATTCTCTTTTGTTGATTTCATCATATTTTACCCTTTCTCTGTGCAGTTTTTCCACTTTGTTGTATCTTATTAATGAGAATTAAAAATGAGAAGAGCAGACACGCTAGCAAACAACACTGAATAATCAAAGGCTGCAACTACTTTAGCATCAGATCCACTAATTAGTAAATAATGGATTAAATAAACAATTAGAACACCTAGAAAAGTAGAATGAAAATCAAAATGAAAATAGTGTTAAAAAGAAAAAAATACATTATTTCCATATAACTTCTTGGTACATTTTAATATATATATATATTGTGGGGAACAGCCCGGACACAGACAGGTAGACAAGATGGTTTCACCACACACACATTTATTACACATTATGTACTAGGTTCAAGTGCACAATACCCAGTGCCGCAGCACCAATCACCCCTTAAGTCCTGGCCACACAACACAATGCCTTCTCAGTTTCTGGTCCGCCTCCACTCCTCTCCACCAAGCTTCGTCCTCTTCCACGCGACTCTTGCCATTGACTGGAGGGAGGCAGCCCCTTTTATACACCCCGGATGAACTCCAGGTGCTTCCTGAGGAGCCTCTGTGGACACACCCCTGTGTGGCGGAAGCTCTGGTTGTGTACCCAGAAGTCCTCCAGGTTTCCCCAATCCTCTTCCCCCCAGTACTTTCGGGTGTGGCGGAAGTGCTGAGGTCCAGGGCTCCCAAGGCATTGGGGCACCCCCTGGCGGTGACCACGGGCCCCTACAGGGCTGAGCTTCCAAGCTCTGTACCCGTGGCCCCCAAAGCAACCAGGGTGGTCGCCCCCTTGTGTTCCGGAGGAGGCACAAGCCCTCCTCTGGTCCTCCTGGGCATCCCGGCCGGGCATGAACCCCAGCCGGGTGCCACAATATATATATTTTTTTAACCAAACTTAGTTTTCTAATTTCTATATTGTTCCCTAAACACAGATCTTGGGAAATAACAGTTCACTTAATTAGCCCAGGAGTCCAATTAAAACCAGAAGCTGGTTGGAACAAAAACCTGCAGCCACAGTGGGTCCCCAGGACCAAGGTTGAGAAACACTGATATATATATATATATATATATATATATATATATATATATATATATATATATATATATATATATGTATAACTTACCTCAGTTCAATATTACACATATAAACTTAGAAACAATCAAAAGTGTAACACAAAAAAAAATTAATTATGAGTGCTATGCAGTTTTCTCTATCTTATAACTATTCAGGGAAAGTAATTAAACTTTCCTGTTTCACAGCACACCGTCTCCTTGTCCCTACTTTCACTCACTGACTTTGCGTCTAACCTCTTCTTCTTCTTCTGTTTTATGGCAATTGGCAGTGCTAACCTCTCCTCAATTAAAAAAACAGGTTTACCAGTACATCCGCTTATGATGGACTGAGCTCCAGCACCTTGTCACATGCAAGCACATGCTGTAAATTACGCCATATCCTCATTTATGCATCTTTATTCCAATAGGTGCATTGAACCCACGTGCACCACACAAACCAACCTGAAAGATCTTGAACAAAACCCATAGTCCTCCTGTTGCCCCCACCTGGAGACCATGTTTGACAGATGACAGTGACACCACCAGGTAAATAAAAAAAACCTTTTCTCCAAATGGGCCGTTAGTATGACACAAAGAATAAGACCCCAAAAACAAAGGTAGGAAAAACAAATTGACTAAAGATCTGCTAGGTGATGCATCTACCACAGCATGACACTCTGTAGGACAAAGTGGGTATTGCTTATGTAACCTGGGTCAGGTTTCAAAAGGAATATATATAACTGCGAGTTTTGTGTAAATAAAGTTTATTGAAGTTGAGTATATATGTAGGTGTCCTCGGATTGGTTGGGGGGGAGACGCCATTGTAAGATAGTTAAACAAGAGATGTAAGATAGTTCAGAAGAGTCGCGGTACGAAGAGGAGAAGACGGGAGTGGTGAGAGAGAAAGAAAAAGAAAAGAGAGCTTCAGGCAAAACGCCGAAGCGAGAAGAAAGAGAGAGCTTCAGGCAAAACGCCGAGGCCAGAAGAAAGAAAGTTTCAGGCAAAACGCAGAGACCAGAAGAAAGAGAGTTTTAGGCAACACACCAAAACAAGACGGAGAAAGAACTAGAAAGAGAGTCGCTGTTGAGGCAGCACGCCGAAGCAAGACGGACAGAACGAAAGAGGAAGTTGTAGTTGAAGCAGCACGTCGAAGAAAGACAGACTGAAAGAGAAAAGAGAACCGCAGTTGAAGCAAAACGCCGATGCAAGACAGAGAGAAAGAAAGAAGGACTAAATGTAGCAAGCGGATAAAACAAAAAGAAGAGTTGTTGGATAAAGAGAAAGAGGGCAGGCAGGACACAAGTGCAGAAATGGTGATCAGTGAGTAAAGAGAGTGGTTGAGAAAGAAGGAGAAGGAAGAATATACAAAACAAGGTCGGTGTGTTTTTTTTGTTTATTTGTGTTAAAGTGGCTTGAGTAAATTCTCAAGTGAAGGGGCCAGTTTCTGTTTTGTTTGTTTGGCCACTACGCACCCGAGCTACGTTTGGGGCCCCCAACGGAGTGAGTAATATTCATTGACTGGAAATATGTCCGGGTGAGCTCACCAATAGTGTCGGGACCAAAATATATATATCGGGTTATAAATAAGTTACTGCTTGTATTCTATGTATAGTGTATATATTGTAAATTATCAATTTAAAAAAAAAACTGTTCACTTTCAATTTAGTAAAGAGAGTTTTGTTTATATATTGGAGGAACTGATTTGATTATTGATTATAAGGTTGAAGGTGGGTGATAGTGTACTTTCCCACAGTAGAGGTGGCGACACCATTATAAAAGAGCTCAGGACCTTGCATACCGATAACGGAAGGGTGTTGCAAGGGGGTTACACATGGAGGCACCGCTGAGACATTTTATTTAAGATTTACGTTGGATACCTAAGGGTTCACTTTAAGTTTTCTTTCTTTCTATTTAAAGTATATGTTCTGTGATATTATTGTGAAACTTGTATATTGTGTAATGTTCAAAATTAGAATTTTATGCTGGTCTGATTTTTGAGTGGACTAATACATTGCTAGGTGAGACACAGGATTGTTTGTGTGTGTAAGCATGGAGGATGCAGAAGGGAGTAATCTCTTGTCGGTTGACTTGCGCAACTGGTGCAGAGGAGAAGGTATAGACCCTGCTCATGCTGTAATGTTAACTGGTATAAGAGAAGACACTGAGATAGCACATATTGAGGAAGCCATGCATGGTATTAAAGTTTTAGGACGTGTCCAAGTAAGGGGCAAAATGTACAGCCCTACACAGAGGAGTTTAAAGGTGCTTTGCGAATGCCAAGCTGAGGTGGATACAGAAGCACTCCCCCCAGAAGTCTTACCTAATGGTGGGGAGGGGGGTGTTTGGAAACTAGTGACTACCAATAGAGTGAGTGGTAGCCCAGAAAGTTTCGCTGGATAATTTGAAAAACTACTTAAAGATGAAGGGATGACTATGGACGATGTACAAGCTCTGTACATGCGTGATAAGTCTGGTCAAAGTAACCCAGAGTCTATTATCCGGGCTGTTGGGGAGCTGATAGGAAAGACAGTCAGGCCCTCAAATGAAAATAATGCCTATAGGCGTTTAAGGGTTTTTTCTGGTGTGAGTCCCACACCTGCAGGTGAAGAAGGCTTAGATGTTTGGGCTGATCAAGCAAGGCTTATGGTGGAGGAATGTGACTGCTCCGATAGAGAAAAACGGAGGAGGTTGATTGAGAGTCTGAAAGGGCCAGCTTTAGAAGTCATTCAAGCCGTAAGAGTGGCTAATCCTGATGCTCGGCCTGCAGAATATATTGAGGCTGTAGAAAATATATTTGGGACAACTGAGTCAGGGGAAGACTTATACATTGCATTTAGGATGCTACGTCAGCAAAGAGGGGAACTATTGTCTACGTTCCTTAGGAGGTTAGAGAAGTTACTTGCTAAAGTAGTGCGGAAAGGAGGTCTTTCGGCTGATCTAGCAGATAAAGCCCGGGTGGAACAGTTATTAAGAGGGGCTACTGAGTCTGAAATTATGCTGTTACATCTCAGGCTAAGGGAGAGAAAACAAAACCCCCCATCTTTTTTGAAGCTGCTCACAGAAATTCGTGAGGAGGAAGAATGGGAAGAGCGTAGACAACAGTCCAGTTGGAGCACAAAACAACCCCGAGTTCGCTCAGCTCGTGTGCAGGAAGAGGTTAATCCTGGGTTATTTGACTTTAACAGATTAAAAGCGGAAATTTCCGATTTGAAAGTACAGTTAGCGAAGACTCCTAGATTGGCACAGTCCCATGCTGCAAGTGTCCCTACTGAGGCAAAAAAGACAAAAAACATGAAGTTTGAGAAAGATGCTGAACTGCAGGCATTACAGAAACAAGTGTTGGACCTGCAGAGGGAGCTAAAAGTGTTAACTGTACGACAATTTAGAGAGGGGAGCTGTTCCTAGTATGAGTGATTCACGGGAAGGGGCAGGAACTGTGACTGCCCATTATCCCTCTAACTTACGACCGTATGGGGGAGCCAACTGATGTGCCTTTGACTGTGATACACCGGGGAATAGTTTTACAGATTGGAGGTGAACCAGAGGTTCAGGAGGTTGAGAAATACAAAGGTTCATCTCACTATGTAAATTCATGTGCTACTTGTTGTGCTAGGTTTGTGCCTTACCCCCTTAGTGGAATTGGGGAAAGGAGTCTGATGAGGACATCTAGACTTTAGATGGTGTAGGGTGTAACCTGGGTCAGGTTTCAAAAGGAATATATATAACTGCGAGTTTTGTGTAAATAAAGTTTATTGAAGTTGAGTATATATGTAGGTGTCCTCGGATTGGTTGGGGGGGAGACGCCATTGTAAGATAGTTAAACAAGAGATGTAAGATAGTTCAGAAGAGTCGCGGTACGAAGAGGAGAAGACGGGAGTGGTGAGAGAGAAAGAAAAAGAAAAGAGAGCTTCAGGCAAAACGCCGAAGCAAGAAGAAAGAGAGAGCTTCAGGCAAAACGCCGAGGCCAGAAGAAAGAAAGTTTCAGGCAAAACGCAGAGACCAGAAGAAAGAGAGTTTTAGGCAACACGCCAAAACAAGACGGAGAAAGAACTAGAAAGAGAGTCGCTTTTGAGGCAGCACGCCGAAGCAAGACGGACAGAACGAAAGAGGAAGTTGTAGTTGAAGCAGCACGTCGAAGAAAGACGGACTGAAAGAGAAAAGAGAACCGCAGTTGAAGCAAAACGCCGATGCAAGACAGAGAGAAAGAAAGAAGGACTAAATGTAGCAAGCGGATAAAACAAAAAGAAGAGTTGTTGGATAAAGAGAAAGAGGGCAGGCAGGACACAAGTGCAGAAATGGTGATCAGTGAGTAAAGAGAGTGGTTGAGAAAGAAGGAGAAGGAAGAATATACAAAACAAGGTCGGTGTGTTTTTTTTGTTTATTTGTGTTAAAGTGGCTTGAGTAAATTCTCAAGTGAAGGGGCCAGTTTCTGTTTTGTTTGTTTGGCCACTACGCACCCGAGCTACATTTGGGGCCCCCAACGGAGTGAGTAATATTCATTGACTGGAAATATGTCCGGGTGAGCTCACCAATAGTGTCGGGACCAAAATATATATATCGGGTTATAAATAAGTTACTGCTTGTATTCTATGTATAGTGTATATATTGTAAATTATCAATTTAAAAAAAAAAACTGTTCACTTTCAATTTAGTAAAGAGAGTTTTGTTTATATATTGGAGGAACTGATTTGATTATTGATTATAAGGTTGAAGGTGGGTGATAGTGTACTTTCCCACAGTAGAGGTGGCGACACCATTATAAAAGAGCTCAGGACCTTGCATACCGATAACGGAAGGGTGTTGCAAGGGGGTTACACTTACATTCCAAAATAAGTGACTGAACTCTTTGTACCAAATCTGGCCTGTACTTCACTTGATAACAAAGGTGTAAATCAGAGTTGTACTGACATCTTTGCAGAGGCCCCTCTGCAAACTTCTTGAGCAAGAAGACACTAAATGGACTCAAGCAAGAACAAAGACCTATAAATCAAGGAATGCCAACTGGGATAGATAGAATAACTTGCCTGATATTGTAAATGGAAGTGACTTTATTCTAATCACTAGATTTTGCAAATTCCTTTTTAAACACAAACCATATCCACACATTCTCTCAGAAGGTCACTCTCACTGAATTCCCTTGGGGGAGACTGAGATTCTCTTGGGACACTCTCTCTGAGGAATACTTTGCTCTTATTCTGCAAAATGACCTTCTGAAACTTTTCTCTGAAACTAAAAGCTGATGAGCCATCCTCTCTTTTGGGAGATGAGAACGGACAACCTCTTTCTCTTTGTGGACCTGAAACTGACAATCCCTCTGCCAAGACAAGCTCTGAGCCAGTGGGCTAAAAAGGCTGAGAAACAGCCACTACTTCAAGAAGGGAACATCAGCATCTAAACTATAGTGCCAGAAAAAACATATGTCATATTATGTCTGTGTTCCAGCCCATTATATAGCCATTGGCCATATTACATATAATGTTGAAAAAGAAGATAACTTTAATATCAGATATTCCCTTTCTTGGAAATGTATTCTTGTACTTACAGTAAATAAGCAAAATTATTTTGTTTGCTCTGAACAGAACTAAAAGCAAAACAAAAAAATCTACTCAGCAAACTACTTCTTTGCTGACTACAGAGAAAGCTGACTAAAGCTACTTGTTGACCAGATTTTAAACGTTGATGACTGTAAATGCAATGTGCTGTACTTCTTTTTTAATTAAATGAGGGCAAGTAAGAGCAAGACTTTAATTCTACCTGTGACATTAACTGGAACTAAATCCTAAACATTGAGCTTTCCACAATTTAAATTCATTCACTCATCCTAATTCTGCACTGAAATCCCTTTGACTGCTGTTATTCTTTGAATGTATGCCTAAAAAATAATCTTCAAGGGGTAATGTGTTTTATTAACCATACGGTAAATGTGAAATATTTTCAGCTGGTAACTAAGAGTTTCATAGTAGACAGCCACACAAGTATTTAAGGAGTAAAATGAGACTCAGCCAAGGTTCTTGTGTCACAAAATCAATTCAACAATATGGATTCATTCAATTCAGCATATGGATGCTGACTTGAATGACTTAATTTGACTTTCTTTTTTGTGTATCTAAAAATGAAACTATTAGTGTTTGCATATTTTGACAGACAGGTCTGAAAACATATAATCATTAGGACACCGTGAAAAGTTACATAAATTAAAATCAATGATGAAGTAACTCCTCTTACCCATGAAAGGGAAAAAAAACCAAAACAGAACTTGTTTTAGTTCTGATGCCTTCCAATTTTATTACATTAATAGTGTCCCTGGGTAAAATGTTTCCTCTTCTCAATTCAGCATGTCATAGAAATGGAAAATGGAATACAAGACATGCATAAATGCACCAGAATATTGCTGTAAATGATAACACAATGCAAGCTCAATGCCCTTTGTAATTACATATTGTTAACATTGAAATTTGGTCTCATCACAGCTCATTACTAACATCATTTGTAGTGTAACAATTTACATAACTATACCTTTGGGAATCTTTAAGAATAATTTCCCCCCTTTTTTTCCCTTATGTTGTTTTTATGTTGTTCTCCCATTCAGGTTGCCGACAAAAGGGGTCAGTGCTGTTTTGCCTTTGTTTTCCAATAGACTTCATGTGGAAAACATACAACTGCTCTCTTTCTCAAAATTTCTTGCAATACAGTGTGGATTTAAGCAATTAAACAAAATATGAAAAGTGCATAGAGCATGTAACACAACTCCTGGTGAGGTAATACATCTCTCAAATCAAATAACCTGTACATACGTGTGTGTGACTCCAAAACCTTATTGTATAGTCGGAGACCTTGTTACAATATGAACTCACCCTGTCAAAGCCAAAGTAGTTCCTTGACTAAGATAAATTCAGAATTTGCATCCTCACGTTTAGCATGTCACCCTGTGACACCACAATATCTCACTTGAATTTGTACTTGACTGATGTGCTGTTTGCTTCACTGTAATACCTTTATTTATTCTTTTTCATACAGAACACCTTAATGCCAGTTTGGTTCCTCCAGTGATTTATGCTCATATGAGAAACGACTCACTATACAAGACACTGCATAAAATATTTAGTGGTACCTTGAATTAATTTGTTGTTTGCTTTATTATTATTCTTTACATTTTTGGGTACATAGAGAGGTGCCAGACTGAAAATGGAGTTACAGGCAACAGAGTGCGCTAAAGAAAGGGGGATCATAAAGTTACAGTTAGTAAAAAAAAAAAAAAGGGGCAGTAACAATACAAGTGACTGTTCTAATATCACCAGGGAGCAATAGAATTTTTGTTTTTGGAGAAGGAACTACTTCAGTTTCACCAAAGTATGAGTACTGCAGCATGGGGTTCCAGTGTATTATGTCAAAATCTAGCATATCTGCGCCATCATTATACATTAAAGGATAGGTTTGGTATTTCTCAAGTCAAAGTTGTTTCTTCACAATCATGGTATATATTAGTTTGTCACACAAAACTGCATTATAAAGTGATTTTATAATGGAGATTATGGATAACTGGGTCCCATTATAAAAAAGTCTTAAAACCTACAGAATACATACATTTTTAAAACCAAAAATGTTATCAAGTATCAATCCACATCTTAGGATTTCACACATATTTCAAAATAGCAAATCCATGTTGTTTGAAGAAAGAAAAAAGCAAACTACTATTGTGAGGTTCAGCTATTTTAAAAGTAGACCAGCTGTGCGCCTTACTTTGCTAAATGTGTCTTCTTCTGCTGCAGTGCGGCACCTTTCAGAGCCAGGAGCATGGATTCACCTTGGAAAGTCCTCACCAACCTCTGTTATTCACATTTAATGTTGATGCCAATATGAATTGCCATCTCAGTTCTGTAGATATCTGTGCTTTAATAACTGATGAAATGCAGGCAGTTTCTTATCCATTTTCTGGGTGTCCAGCAGATTACAATGATGCTTTTCATGCTGACACCTCATAGCTTCACCCCAAACAACAATAAGCAATTACATCATGTCTGCAAATGAACCCATAACTTTTCGTTTAAGGGCAGACGTTTTGGAAAAGATCACACCTTATAAAAGACTGGCCTCCACCTGCCAACCAAATTGGTTGATATTGAGTTTAAGAACTCGTGCCAAACATGAGGTATTGTTACATAATCAGCTGCCATCTCCATCTCTTGTTTTTTGTTCAAATACTACAGTATAATGTACTGTATCAACTGAGAACGAGTCATGTCTAATGATAGTGTAGTGCAGAGGTGCCCAGCTCTGATCCTGGAGGGTCACAGTGGCTACAGGTTTTCATTCTAACCATTTTCTAATTAAGCAACTGAGTTGCAACAAAAACCTGCACCCAACTATGGCCCTCTAGAACCATTGATCATGCATTATTTAGTGGAATCCATATAAATAAATCAATGAAAAAGCCTGATATAAATTTCGATATATGACCTTCAACTTTTACTTTAATGAAAAAAAATCTTGAAAATATTTATTATTACCCCATACCGCTCCTTGTGAGGTTTTCCATGATGCACACTTAACTGCATAAGTCTCCCTTGAATAAGCCACATTTTCCATTTAAGGTTCAATCAGTTCAACAAATGCAAAGAGTTTCTTGTTAACTCAAAACAGGCTTAGACAAATCCACAATTATTCACACACTCATGGTATTTACAACGAATAGAGTTTGTACATAGCAAGGTTTATTTTATATAATTACATAGTAGTTTATCAAAAAGTAACAAAAATATCAAGCAGTCATTTTTATATTAAATGGACATTTTAGGCAGCCTATATTTTTATATAAATTGTGTCTAATTTTTTTTTTCATTCTATCTTTTGGTCTTCTACATCAGTGTGTCAGTAGAAAAGATCAAATTTTAGATTTCCACACATTCATTTTGCAAAAAATGAATTTTTTTCATTAAAGCAAAGTGACATATTAAATAATTGACCACTTTTTAAGTAACCTTACATCAAAGGTGAAGTGTGTGATACTGCCTGCAGTACTCTACCTGGTCTAAATGGGCAACGCAAAATAAAAGACTCACACACTTGAGACCTCTTAGGTTACCACTTGGCAAAACTTTAAAATCTTATTAAAATTATTATTAAACCACTCTGTCTGTTATTTTATTAAAATAATTTATTTTGATACAAATTAAACAAACAAAAAAAAAAACTATCCATGAGGTTTTAACAATGGTTTTAATATTATTTAAAGGTTTTGTAAAGTGGAAACCAAGACTGTGTCCGGTTTGCTACAAGGCTCACACATGGCGGATGTCTAACCACACCAGAGTCTGCATATGGATAGGAACACGAGAACATACACACCCACATACACACTATAGGGACAATCTAGCAGTATCAATTCAACTAGGTTTAATCAGGTTGAAGTTTAGTAAGTTTAATACAGATGTTTAAACATAGGCCTAGTGGTAGCACAGAGCTGCCATTCCTGACTCACAGCGTTAGGTTCAACATGGAGTTTGGATGTTCTCCCCAAGTATTTACGAATTGATTGCCATCAGTGCCAGTGAATCTACTCAATCAAAAAAATTGTGGTCAGGTCTTTTATTACCATATCATCTGCAAGGGCAACTTATCATGTATTAAAAAAATCAATAATTGGTTTCTGGCACTTCTATTTACTCTGTCGCACAGTCTGCCTTTTTCAATTTCTGTGTTTTTTTTTGTTAATCACAAGCATGCAAGACATGTCATGAGAAAGCTGGCTTCATGCCACTTTCAAATATCTAAAGGTTTTATTAAAAATGCAAAGCAGTATAATAAGTTCAGTTCAGATGTATTGTTATGTGTACAAAATGCAATGAAACTCACTATGCTGCCACCCGCCATGCTTCTCGTTCTGTAGGCTATGTAAAATGACAACACAGAATGTAATAGGTTGGGATTTATTCGACATTGGATTGTTATAAATCCTTCTACAATAGCCACTGCAAACAGACAAATGAGCAAGAAACGTATCCTTACCTTTGAGAAAATAGGACCAGGAGTCTGATAAAATAATTATTTCTAGTTCCTTTTGTTATCATAAGGATGCCTAATAAATGCAGAAGGCATGTTTTCTTAAATCGAAACCTTTGCCACCTCAAAGTGGATATATTTGGAAAGTTTTAAGGTTTCTTCTTTCACCTTTGGACTCTGCTACCCTATTGACCCATTGTAAACTGACAGACCAATCAAGGTATTTTTTAAAAATTTATAAAACATGTTTAACTTAAGAACATAATTACAAGTGGAAAATATATACCATGATTGTGAAGAAATAACCTTGACTGTGTGCAATACCCTTTTCATCTCAAATACCACACAGTACATTACAATACATAACAGTACAATAAAGACCTGATCCTGAAGAGTCACTGTGGCTTTTTGTTACATTCACTTTTAGTTGGAATCTGATGTCTCATATACCTCATTTGTGTATTCCTGCATGATACTAATACTAAACAAAAAAAATGGAAGTAGGCATTTTGGCGTTCTCCAAAATATCAGCCCAGTCTGTGTTGTCATTGAGATCACAGGACTATGCTCCGGTTTGTATTAAACACATCACTTATTTGCTAAAAGGCAAGTCACTTCTGATGAGGAGAGACAAGTGTGATTGACAGGCACAAATCAATTCATTGTTATTCACACTGGTGTCTGCTCAAGAGAAATCGGCTGATTTTTATAAAGCTTTTAGAATCAAGTTGTCTGACTAAAGATGAAAAAGATTTTTAATTTGACCAATACAATAAAATATGTTGTTTTTTTATTTGTTAGAAAACTTATTTTTTTTAAATGACATTTAGGAAAGAGTTATTAATTCACATTTGTAATCTGCAGAGGTTTCACAAACTCCAGCATTTCAATTTAAATCTTAGTCATATTGTTTCAAGACATGGGCAAAAAGCAGGATTATGGAAAGATAAACAAGAGTGAAATATTAGCAGGAGAGGACCAGAAGAGAACACAAACAATATTCCCCAGTAAAACTAAGCTTGTTTAAATAACAAAATAAAATGTATTTCAAGATAAGGCACTAGTAATTGTTGCTAAGCAACTTTGTAGATCGCTGAAAGTAATCTGGCAAAGAAAGAACTGCCATTTTAACTTATCAAGAGAGCACAGTCCTTGCAAAACTCAAGGCTTATTATTATTTTTATTAGTAGCAGTAGCATTAACCTATTTAGTACCTATTTTTATCCAAGACAACTTTCAAAATAATATACATAGAATACATTTCAGTCATTAGCATGAAAGTGCAAAAATAAAAGGCAATAAATAATAAACCATGAAGTACTATTTATTTCCATTTATTCGCATTAAGTGCACATTCATTTATGAGTCCAGTACATAATTAAAAGTATAATATAAAAAAGGAAGTGCAGCATAAGGGCAAATAATGTCTAATGAATAAAGTATGTACAGAAATAAATATCTGCAGACCACAATTATAATATTTTAGCCAGGTGCTAAGTCTAAGTGGTCAGAATGAGAATATTAGCAGAATAGTAGAAGCATCAATCCCAGAAATTGATTAATAGTAGAGGGTCAGCCAATGTGGAGTTCAGGGCGAACAGTCCCAGGACTGATACCCAGGTTGTCCTGGAAATGCTTCAGGGCTGGGATGTTAAACGGCCTACTTGCCATACATTTGGTAGGAGGGAAAATGAATGACTGAAAAGTGTGTTGGAATAGAAAAGAAGGCCACCTATCCTACAGTGGTCCTAAGGGAGGTTAATGAGCTTCTTGTTGTGTTTAGGAAGGACAGGCATGCTATACTGTATTGTTTGGTATTGTCATTCCACTTGCATCATTATACCCTTCACCCTTACCAACATCTCCATGGCGCCTTCCTTGGTTTGGGGTCTGCTGAAGAGCACCCTTTAAAGCTAACTTATATGTAAAATATTAGCATAAAGCACATCCCATGATGATTTGTACTACTTTAGTTCCAAGGCATGATGAAAACTAGAAGTATAACATATTCATATTTGTTTGTCAATTACAGTAAAATACTCTGCAATAGATACCCAAAAGGAAATGTATAGCAGGATACTATACAGTAGATAAAATAAGCCATTTATAAGGCGTGGGGAAGAAGTCGTCCTTATGAGAGACCTGAACATCAGTAACAAGCAGCTTCAGAGTAGCAACTCAGGAACAACATATTTTATAGCTTATATGGCAAGATGAGGGACAGTTAATGCACAGGTCCAAGCAGTACAGAGAGTTTTAAGAAAGTAAGAGATCTGAGGCTTGAATTAGTGTGGTTAAAAAGAATGGTGCAAGAACTTGCAGATTAAAATATGAGTTTTAGCATATGTAACCTGGCAACAACCGGAAGCCATTGGTGAAAGTGAAACACAAGTAATGCAGATAAAGAGAGGAACATAATATTCCAATCAGTGTAGCAGCATTATATATAAGGTGGAGAGGTTATATCACAGTTGCTAAGAGCATGAGGCAAAAGAAGGTTGTTAGGAAAGATTACGTTGTGATAACATTTTGAAAAAGAAGCAACATAACTAAGAAAACAAAGAAAGTTATTGATTAAAGATCTGTGGATAAAAAAGTGGAAGGTAATCACAAAATACTGAAATTAAACTGATTAATTTTAAGGGGATATTCATAGTGTGACACTAGAGGATGCTGTCGCTCCTCAAAACCCCACAGACAAACGTCCAGACACCAGGTTAAAGCACTAGAAATACTTTTAATTTCTGTTTCTTTGAAATTGTGCCAGAGTGCACCACAATTACCTCAATGAACAATAAATCAATAATAATAACAACAATCCTCCTCTCCTCCCAACAGCTCCGTCACTCTACCTCCCAACTCTGGCTCAGCTTGCTGGGTCTCGCATAGTTCTTTATATAGTCCTTGACCCGAAAGTGCTCCTGTCCTTCAGTCCATGTGATTCAATAGCACTTCCGTGTCAGATGAAGACTTATATTTTTCTTCAGCCCAGAAGTACTTCTGTTCTTCCGTCCCCGTGACTTAGGAGTACTTCCAGGCTATACCGAAAATAAAAATCCCTGCATCTCCCTGCAGCATCACACGTTGGCACCCACGGTATCCATCAGGGTTGTGAATCCAAACTCCATCTCCCATGATGCCCTGTGGAAATCCGGGGCACCTCTATGCTTCAGGGAGGACTCCATCTAGCGGCCTGGATGTGTCAGCTGGGATGAGCTGCTGGCTGTCCATCACAATTCCCCACCCTTAGCTGAGCACAGTGGGGCGCAGCATCCAGCCCCGCGAGAGTTGTCTTCCTCCAGGTGGTGTCATTTGTTGTGGCCGGTCCGTGGCTTCGTCCTTTAAAATAATCACAGGAGAACCGTGGGGAGACACTGCATACATGTTTCACTTCCTCCCTGGTTCTCTGTGGACAATTTCTCCACATATGGCCCAGCTGGTGGCATTCATAGCACAGCCGCCTACCTCCTGATAGTCTCACCCTGCGAGACTGAAAACAGGTTGGAAACTCTGGCTCCGCCCCTTTTACAGCTGAGGATGGGCCTTCAGCAACACATGAGCTCACAGCTCCACGCTCTGTATTATCAGGAGAGCTCCGTTTCTCTTCCAGGATCTCCTTTTTAATCTGGGGCTCTCTCACAGTCTAGGTCTCTCTATTCATAAGAGAGAGACCCTTTGCTGATTGCATCCCTTTTGATTTACAGAATGAATGACAGGCGCCGATGTCTTAAGGATCACATCGCTCTGGGAGGCAACACTACCCCGTTGCCCCCGACCAAATCACAGCAGGTATTCTCCAACCTGTTTCAAAGGCGCTTTGGCCGCTGCTTCCAGCTCCTCCGCTATCTTCTTAATGAACGCTATCTTCTTAATGGTCGCTGCACTGTAGCAGACCTCTCGGTGCATCTCTCCATATTTTGTACCTGCTTTTTGTTCTTAAATCGTGTAAAATTGTTTTCTTTTTGTTTTCTTTGGTTTTATTTTACTAGTTTGCAAGTAGTTATTTCTATAAAATGCTTTATAACATTTGCGAAAGTTTCTTACTTTTGATCATTATTGCCTTTGGAATCCAACGGGACACTAACGCACTACCTGCGCAGGAAATCCCAGGTGTGTGGCCGGTGCTGTTCATTTACAGCCAGGATGCGCTGCTATCAATGAGACCAGCTACCAGTTACTCCCCGGGTATTACTAATATACCGGACGAATTAAAATCTTTGAAACCCAGAAAGCGAGGAAAAAGAGGGGGACTACGAGTACGTCTGAGATGGAGAAGTTTTAAAACACCTTTGCCAACCATCATCATGAGCAACGCACAGTCCTTGCAAAACAAACTGGACGAGCTGAGAGCATCTGCGCGATACCTCCACGAGTACCGTGAAAGCTGTCTTATGTGCTTTACGGAGACCTGGTTTAAGAATACAGACTCGGATACAGCAGTCGAAGTAGATGGATTTGTTTGTGTACGGCAAGACAGAAATCCAGGTTCTGGTAAGCAGACAGGTGGTGGGGTCTGCCTTTACATTAACAAAAGGTGGTGCAGGAATATCACTGAAAAAGAGCGCATCTGCATGCCAAATATTGAACTACTCACCATCGGACTTTGCCCATACTATCTACCACGGGAGTTTAATCAATTATTTGTGACAGTCGTATACATTCCGCCGCATGCTGATGTGGGAGCTGCAGCTGAATCGATTCTTGAAACTGCTCATAAACTAGAAACCAAATCACCTGGGGCCTCATGTATAATGCCGTGCGTAGAACTCACACTATAACATGGCATAAGCACAAAAGTGGGAATGTGCGTGCGCACAGAAAAATCCAGATGCAGGAATCTGTACGTACGAAAACTTCCACGTTCTTCCGCTAAATAAATCCTGATCAACGTGAAAAGTAACACACGTGCACGCACCTTCTGTCCCGCCCCAACTCCTCCCAGAATTACGTCTCTTTGAATATGCAAATCAATATAAATAGCCTTCTGTGAAAAGACAATGGGAAAAGCACGGGGGAAAATATAAGAATTTCAGCGAATACCAAGTGGAGGCAAAGGAAAAACATACTATTTATTGGTTTAAACAGTGGTATAATCAACAAAAGGAAGTTGATCGAGTGACAGAGTGTCAGAGAAACTCGAAAGTTCAAGTTCACAAAGTCTCACAGTGCCTGAAATAAAAAAGAAATCACATATCAAAGTCGCCGTTTAAAGGCGAGTCGTAGCCCACCATCTGAGTGTCATATGAAAGTTTATTAGGGTACAGACAAAAAAAATAGGCACACAGTGGGGAAAAAAGCACAAAATGTCAACTTTAATGGCAAAATAAACTACATGATTAAAGTGGAAATTTCGAGATTAAAGTAGAACATCATAAACTTCATCTTAAAATCGTTTAATTTACTAGTTTCTCAAATCCCATTGTAACTAATGTAGCACGTTAAATGCTTTGTTCTGTATTTGATCTTCTATGTGCTCTATGTGTGTGAATCACTACCGGCTTCTTAAATGGGCTTTCTCTTTCTCCAACAGGACACATAATCTATTACATTCATGATATTACAGCTCTCTGAATAATTAAAATACTGAGATGTATACGTGATATCTTTGTTCATAATGATAGGAATGAAAGCATGTTATTAAAGATGGGAAAAAGGTGGCGCAGTGCTTGTTCATGTCTCATGCAAGAGGCTTGCTGCACCATATCTCTTTCAAACATACTAACCTCCAATTCCTGTCCTTACTTTTCTTTCTCCAAATACCCAATAACCACACAATCAGCTATGTAATAGACGTGAAACCATTTGTAAGCTTAGAACGCCTATTCTTCAAAACTTTTAAGGAACATTGAAATATCTTCGTAGTACATGTTTAATTATTTTATCCGTCTATCCTTCCAGTGTCACGTCAGCACCAGCAAGAATACAATGCAATGCAGGAACAATCCCTGAACTAGCTAGCGCTGCGGCACCGTGTCCTCACATGTTTAATTATTAACAATACAGATTATTTAAATGAAGTTAAAGTTTTATCTGTATAATATAACCAACATATTTTGCTGCATTTCCTCTTAAAAATGATTTTGTCATCATATGTAAATACGCGCTTTATAAAGTGGCGCAGGTTGTGCAATATTATAACTGTAGTGCAAGTTTACAGTGAGGTAATTGTACTTATAAGTACAAACAGTTCTACAAGGAGCACTTGATGGACTGATTGAGTGCGTTTATAGTTCTTGGGATGAAACTTTTTCTAAACCCGCGAAGTCCGTACTGGGAAGTCTCTGAAGCGTTTTGCCGTGGCTGAGGCAGCATCTGCTTCATGCTGTATACCGATAATTCTCTTTCCAATCAGCTGCTGCTGTGATTCCCTACTCAGATACAGTGATATAAATACTCTGAGTGGTGCAGTGAGAGTAATATGGAAAAAGATGATCTGCTGTGGCAACCCCTAATGGGAGCAGCTGAAAGAAGAAGAAGATGCAGTGAGAGTTACAACGCTAAAGCAGTTATGGTATTTGGAATACTATGGCTATTCCCTGGACCAATATATTGCTGCAGGTTAATTACAATCAGATGCATTACACTAATAAACAATATGCAGTTAGTTTCAGTGTATTTATAAAGCCGTGTCAGGAATGTGGATCTAAAAAAGAAAGGGTGACCACACAGGAACAGTAACACTGCTTTGACGCTGGGTGCCGCCAGTCTGCAAAACCGAGCGGAGAAATTGCGTACGCCAGGGTATGAGGTACCGTGGAAATGTGCGTGGCTTTATGCCAAGTTTAGGTTTTATACATCGCGATTTGAGCGTGGAACACGGCATACACACCGTTTATACATGAGGCCCCTGGTTCTTTCAAACTTGTGATGGGTGATTTTAATTTATGCAATCTGGAGTCGGTATTACCAAATTACCATCAGTATGTGAATATAAACACTAGAGATAAAACTCTGGACACATGCTATGAAAACGTTCCTGGTGCCTACATATCACAGAGCAGCCCTGGGTGCGTCTGACCATGTCGTTATTCATTTACTCCTGAAGTACAAACAGAAACTGAAACAAGAAAAAACAGCCATACATATGACACAAAACTGGTGCAAGAACAGTGTAGAGGAACTGCAGGAATGCTTCTCCAGTACAATTTGGGATGTGCTGATATCCTCACAGTCACTTACATTGTCAGTCAATACCATATATACTTGAGTATAAGCCGACCCGAATATAAGCCGAGGTACCTAATTTTACCTACAAAAACTGGAAAAACTTATTGACTCGAGTATAAGCCTAGGATGGGAAATGAGGCAGCTACTGGTAAGTTTAAATAATCAAAATAAATACCAATAAAATTACCATACATTAATTTAAATCTTTAAAAACAGGCCAGGTGCATTCTTTAACTGCCTTCTCTGCCTTATGCAGCCAGCCCTCGCTCTCTCTTTCGCTCGGCGCGTGTGTGTGTGTCTCTCTCTCTCGCGCACGCGTGTCTGTCTGTCTCACGCTCTCACTCTCGCTTGCAGTGGGACCTGACTCGAATATAAGCCAAGGGTGACGTTTTTCAGCACATTTTGGGTTTATATTCGAGTATATACGGTATATGAAATTCTGTGAGTCTGTGATCATTAAGGAAAAAACTGTCAAGTTGTACCCAAATAGTAAGCCATGGATCACTAAAGAGGTTAAAGCATTACTACTGAAAAAAGCAACATGCACATCAAGAAAATAAGATAGAAGATAAGCAAATATTACAGCAAAGGATTAAGAAGTTAATTAAACAAAATAGAAAGATGTATGGGGAAAAAAATCAAGAGGTGGTTTAATGATAACAATCCAAAGCAGGTCTGGAAGGGACTAAAAACAATTACAGGACTGAGCTCTAAAAAGAAAGTGAATTTTCCAGCTGACAAAGACCACAAGCTTTTAGCAGATGAACTGAATAATTTTTTTGCCAGATTTGAAACAAGTGATTTCAGCACCCAAAATACAAAAATAAAGGAGATGCTTTACAAAAACACCAGAAACTCTGCTGTGATGGGGTTCAGTTTAACTGAAGTGGAGAAAGGCTTGCGGCAGGCCAAAACAAGCAGTGCAGTGGGACCAGACGGCATATCAGGTCGGCTCGTAAAGTCTTGCTTTAAGCAGCTCTCTCCAGTTTTTCATTTGCTTTTTAACTGGTCTCTGACCTGTGGTATTGTACCTAATCTGTGGAAACAATCAATCATTACCCCTGTATCTAAGGTTTCTAGGCAAAGCTGTTTAAATTACTACAGACCAGTGGCACTTACATCTATTCCAATGAAATGCTTTGAACATTTGGTGAAAAAACATTTTAATGACAGAGACAAAGTCTTTTCAAGACAACAATCAATTTGCTTACTGTGCAAACAGAAGTGTGTAAGTTATCTTACATCAAATCTACACCTTTCTTGATCAGCCTGTTTCATATGTCAGAGCACTGTTTTTGGATTTTTCTTCAGCGTTCAATACCATACAGCCTCATATACTGATTGGGAAATTGAACAGTATGAATGTAAACCCATTTATTACACTATGGATTCAGAACTTTCTTTTAAATCGTTCACAGACAGTTAAAGTACAGGACACTTTTTCAATAAGTCATTCATTCAAACATAGGAAGTCCACAGGGGTGTGCCTTATCACCATTACTGTTTAGTCTGTACATAAGTGACCTGAGACAGAATAATGACCACTGCTCTATTATTAAGTATGCGGATGACACCATGATCATAGGATGCATATCTGAGGAGGATGAAAGCCACTATCTAAATCAAGTGGACTGTATGGTAAACTGGTGCAATAAAAACTCTCTCTCTCTGAATGTAAAAAAGACCAAAGAAATTATATTTGATTTTAAGGGACAGAAATCTGTATGTTCACCTATTGTAGTTCTGGGAGAGGAGGTAGAAATAGTGACTGAATATAAATACTTAGGAACTTACCTAGATAACAATCTTAACTGGAATACAAATACAAAAAAAATATTCTCTAAATGCAACCAGCGCTTATTTCTCCTCCATAAACTCGAACTATTTAAAGTAGACAAGGAACTCATGTTGTCCTTTTATCGCAGTATGATCCAGTCTGTGATCACTTTCAGTTTCTTTGCCTGGTTTAATAGTCTGACAAACCAAAACTCAAAAAAGCTCCAGCAGATTATGAAGTATGCTGTTATTGGGGACTGATGTAGATGATTTGTCTAGTGTGTGTTAGAGGGCAATGTTAAAGAAACTGGAAATCATCTCAACTGATGACAGACATCCATTACATGTAGAACTAAAGTTCAGTAAATCAGGAAGGATAGTTGCTTTGAAAACCCACACAAATCGCTTCAGAAACTCCTTTCTTCTTGGTGCCATACGACTTTTCAATAAGAAATATCGGAGATTTTTTTCAGTCCGTTTATAGGAGATGGACGTCTGAAGCAGAGCTCCGCTAGCAGCGGCTTTATTTTCCCACGTATTTCATATTATTTAGAGGTATCCTGTATTTAACCCGACCAAGGAACTTCCACTACAATATACAAGCATGAGTAACAAGAAGAAAAGTCAGAAAGAACAGGAAAAGAAACTTAAAGCTGCATCAAAGTCTGGACAGACTTCCGGCCTGAGTGCAAGGTATGGCCTCACGGAGACTGACCTGGAACAGGCAGACGAATGCGCAGATTTCCTGGGACCCCGCTCCATTGTATCGTCTCCAGTCAAGAGTGAAAATGGGAGCGAAGGTGCAAGTGATACAGGTCGCAATGGATCGCTGATTTCTGAGGATCATTCGAGACTAGAAAAGGCCCTGCAGGATGTGCTCTCATTTACTCATCACGAGCCTGCAGCATCTGCTGTAACAGGAGCTGCATTTCCACTCGCGGAGCATGAAAACCGAAGCGAACTGTCCGAACTGAAAGGGATGATCGCTACACTGGCCACTGCCATGGTTACGGCCATAAATGAGCTTAAGAAAGATAACAAGAATGATCTTAAGAAGGCGACCATTGAGCTCAAGAAGGATAACAAAGATAAGGAAACGCGTCTATTTAAACGTTTTGACGTGAACTTTAAAGGCATGTTGGAGAAATTAGTGGAACACATCGAAGAAACTAATTCCAAACTGAAAATGCTTGCTGACCAGATTAATGACGTTTCAGATCAGCTGGAAGACGTTAAGCAGGGACTCATGGCTCGAGTTGAAACAGCGGAACAACTGGCGTCTAACGCTGATGAAAAAGCCACAGCTGCGAATTCCGAATGCAAAAAACTTGGAGACAGACTTGCAGCCCTGGAGGATGGGTGCAGAAGAAATAATATAAGAATTGAGGGTATACCTGAGAAACGAGAAAGCTCAAGCTCAAGCCCAGTGAAATTTGCAGTAGAATTACTGTCTAAAATAATTGGAGATGACTTTAAACTCGACATTGAGATAGCCACGGCTTATCGCACAAACAGACCAAGCACCTTTAAACCTAGGTCTTTTATTGTCCGCTTCGAGCGACTACGATGTAAGCTTGATGTGATGGCACTTCTCAGACACAAGCAAGAGATTATATTCGAAAATAATCTTATTCGTATTTTCCCCGACTTCTCACCATCAACAGCTGCAAAACGCAGATCCTACATTGACATTAAAAAGTTGCTACGGAAAGCCGATATCAAATACAGTAATCCCTCCTCCATCGCGGGGGTTGCGTTCCAGAGCCACCCGCAAAATAAGAAAATCCGCGAAGTAGAAACCATATGTTTATATGGTTATTTTTATATTGTCATGCTTGGGTTACAGATTTGCGCAGAAACACAGGAGGTTGTAGAGAGACAGGAACGTTATTCAAACACTGCAAACAAACATTTGTCTCTTTTTCAAAAGTGTAAACTGTGCTCCATGACAAGACAGAGATGACAGTTCCGTCTCACAATTAAAAGAATGCAAACATATTTTCCTCTTCAAAGGACTGCGCGTCAGGAGCAGAGTCTGTCAGAAAGACAGAGGAAAGCAAACAAATCAATAGGGCTGTTTGTTTTTAAGTATGTGAAGCACCGCGGCACAAAGCTGTTGAAGGCGGCAGCTCCATCAGGAGCAGGGAGCTCCGTCAGGAGCAGGGAGAGAGAGAGAGAGACAGAGTTTGTTTTTCAATCAAAAATCAATACGTGCCCTTCGAGCTTTTAAGTATGCGAAGCACTGTGCAGCATGTCGTTTCAGGAAGCAGCTGCACAAAAGATAGCAACGTGAAGATAATCTTTCAGCATTTTTAGACGAGCGTCCTTATCGTCTAGGTGTGCGAACAGCCCCCCTGCTCAATCCCCCTACGTCAGGATCAGAGAAAGTCAGCGCAAGAGAGACAGAAAAGTAAGCCGGGTAGCTTCTCAGCCATCTGCCAAAAGCGTCCCTTGTATGAAATCAACTGGGCAAACCAACTGAGGAAGCATGTACCAGAAATTAAAAGACCCATTGTCCGCAGAAATCCGCGAACCAGCAAAAAATCCGCGATATATATTTAAATATGCTTACATATAAAATCCGCGATGGAGTGAAGCCGCGAAAGGCGAAGCGCGATATAGCGAGGGATTACTTTACAGCCTCTTGTATCCCGCCAAACTGAAAGTGGAAGTTCAAGATCAATATTATATTTTCCTAAGCAAAGAAGAAGCTGAAAAGGAACTAAAGAAGCTGTTTCCGACACTTTTTTGAAAGTTAATAAGGAGCTGTATTCTATCAAGGCACGGGAAGGACCTATGATCTGCTCCCTGGATCCATGTTTAAAGAGACTGGTATTATAATTATACATCCTTTTCTTTATCTGGACTTTATATGTTTATGTTTTAATCAGAGTTATAGAGTTATAGACATGAGTGTGAAAATGTGGAAGTAATTAAAGTAGGATTCGTTTTTTTTTTTCTTTTTTTTTTTTTTAAATTTTACTATACCTTAAAGTAGACTGTTTAACTTCATACCCTTGGTTTATTGCTTGTTCTACTATTTATATAATTACCATTATACTATTACAGTAGGAATTACCAGGTTTATCCTAGACTAGTTTTTAAAATCATTCCCAGGGTTGATTCTTCTTCCTTTTTTTTTTTTTTTTAATCTTAATATCTTAACTTAAAAGCGCTGAAGATTATTTCAAGCTTAAATACTGTTAATGATAATATTTTCGGCAGATAGTATTAAGAATTTAGCTGCAAAAGATATCTCTGTTTTAATTCTCTAACGCCGCTGCAGGGTGGGGTTTGTTTTGTTTTGGACGTGCTCTGTCTCTTCGTATGTCAGAGGACTGGGACATCGTGAAGTGGGATCTAGCCTCATGTGGGGAGGCAAAATGGGGGGGTGGGGGGATAAAGGGGGGAAGAGAAGGAGAGCAGGTTATATCTAATCTATTCTTGTAATCCTTATAATTATAAATATCAATGCAACAATAGGCTAAAATGCAATAACTCATGGGGAATCTTGAAACTAAAACTGCCATATTACCAATTAAAACTATAAAATGACATTAAAAACTCAGAATCAATGTCTCCATGATGGGACAGTTAACTTTGTGAGCTGGAATGTTAAAGGCCTGAATCACGAATTAAAGAGAAAGAAAGTATGCTCTCACCTAACAGGCTTAAACGCTAAAATAGTATTTTTACAGGAGACCCACTTACTAATCAAGGATCAGTTCAGACTACAAAAAGACTGGACTGGCCAAATGTTCCATTCTAGCTTTATAAAGAAAACTAGAGGGGTGGGAATTCTCATACATAGAACAGTTCCATTTGTAGCATCAGATGTAGTGTCGGACCCTGAAGGGAGATATGTGATGGTCATGGGCAACTTATATAACAGTAAAATGATTTTGATAAATGTTTATGCACCCAATGTTGATGATAAGGAATTCATGCAAAATCTATTTGCATCCATTCCCAATGTGAACATTCATAAAATTATAATGGCTGGGGACTTTAATTGTGTTTTAAATCCACTCTTAGATAGGACTCCTGTGACAGGGGGTATGACATCTAATACTGCAAAGATAATTACACAGTTTTTAAATGATCACAACTTATCAGACCCCTGGAGGTTTCTTAACCCAAACTCAAGAACATATTCGTTCTACTCACCAGTGCATTATAGCTACTCAAGAATTCATTATTTTTTTATAGATAATAATTTCCTGCCTACAATTAATTCATGCAAATACGACACAATTGTTATCTCTGACCATGCCCCTTTAGTCTTGGAGCTAAAATCATTAAGCCCCTCACACTCACCTCGGAGATGGCGTCTTAACCCTCTTTTATTGGCAGACGAGAACTGCACAGAATTTATATCCAAACAAATCAGCTTCTTCCTAGAGACAAACACGTCCACAGAGGTTTCTGCAGGAACACTCTGGGAAACTCTAAAGGCCTTCTTAAGAGGACGGATTATTTCATATCTTTCCCACAGAAATAAATTAGAAACCAAGAAAGTGTCAGAGCTAAGAAGTGAAATTTCTAGAATAGATGAAGAACAAGCCAGGCGTCCAAATGAAGTTCTCCACAGGAAAAGGCAGGCTCTGCATACAGAACTTAACATCTTAACAACTAAAGAAACTAAACAACTTATATATAAGTCTAGACAGCATTACTATGAACACGGAGAAAAAACTAATAAGCTTTTAGCTCAACAAATTCACAAACAAGAAATTCACAATGCAATACCTGTAATCACCAACAAGAATGGAGAAGAAATCATTGACCATAATTAAATAATGCACACATTTAGAGAGTACTATAAGTCTTTATATTCTACTGAGCACAAAGAAGACAACACACAATCTAATGCATTTCTGGATACATCACAGATACCACAAATACATGCTTTAAGTGCTGAGGAACTGGATAAACCTCTAACGCTAACAGAATTACTAGACGCTATAAAGTCACTACAAAGCGGGAAATCATCAGGCCCTGATGGTTACCCCGTAGAATTTTATAAGAAATTCTCCACTCAGCTAGCTCCCCTTTTATTGGCAACATTTACAGAAGCTAGAGACAACCAAATACTACCTCAAACATTTCGACAAGCATTAACCACCGTCTTTCCTAAACAAAATAAGGACTTGTTACAATGTGCATCATACAGACCAATTTCTCTCCTGAATAATGATGTTAAGATACTCTCAAAAATCCTAGCTAGAAGGATGGAGAAAGTGCTGCCCTCGGTAATATCACAAGATCAAACTGGATTTATTAAAGGCTGACACCTATCTTCAAATCTCCGACGCTTGTTTAATGTTATATATTCACCAGCAAAATCAAACACCCCAGAGATATTACTATCATTAGACGCAGAAAAAGCATTTGATATGATTGAATGGAATTACCTTTTCACTGCATTGGAGAAATTTGGGTTTGGCCCGAATATTTGTGCATGGATCAAACTACTGTATACCAATCCAGAAGCTTCAGTTTGTATTAATAACCTTTGCTCAGACTACTTTAAACTAGAACGTGGTACCAGACAAGGATGTCCCTTGTCGCCACTGTTGTTTGCAATCGCTATTGAACCACTGGCGGTTCACTGCCGAAATTCTTATCAGATAAGGAGGATTGTCAGAGAAGGACTGGAACAGAAAATTTCTCTATATGCAGATGATATGGTCTTATATATATCAGACCCAGAAAACACTGCCCCTGCTGTTTTAACAGCACTAACAGAATTTCAAAAGATATCTGGTCTTAGAATTAATCTGAATAAAAGTATACTCTTTCCAGTGAATTCACAAGCATATAACATTAGATTACACACCCTACCTTTTACCATAGCAGATCAGTTTAAATACCTAGGGGTAAATATCACAAGTAAACATAAAGCTCTTTATCAACAAAATTTTGGCGTCTGTATGGAAAAAATTAAGCAAGACTTGCATAGATGGTCAACCCTTCATCTCACTCTAGCCGGAAGAATTAACATTGTTAAGATGAATATCCTTCCTAAACTTCTCTTTTTATTTCAAAACATTCCAATATATATCAATAAATCGTTTTTTAAACAGTTAGATTTAACAATAACCTCATTCATTTGGAACTCAAAACACCCACATATCCGAAGAGCGACTCCACAAAGACCTCAGGCAGAAGGTGGCATGGCTTTACCTAATTTTCAGTTTTATTACTGGGCAGCAAACATACAAGCCATAAAAACCTGGACACAAATAAATAAACATACACAGGCTTGGTCCGCAATAGAAGTAAAATCCTGTAATACTTCTTTATATTCCCTGCTCTGCTCTCCAATAAATGAAAGTTATCGCAAATATACTAATAACCCAATTGCGCTTTACTCACTCAGAATATGGAACCAAATTAGAAAGCATTTTAAGATAGAAAATCTTTTATCAGTGGCACCTCTGCAAGAGAACCACCTCTTTCAACCTTCGCAAGTATATCCAGTGTTTAATACCTGGAAAAGTTTTGGGATTAAAATGCTCAGAGATCTTTATATAGACAACATATTTACATCTTTTGAACAATTACGTTCAAAATTCAACCTCCCAGCTACACATTTCTTTTACTATCTTCAAATTAGAAATTTTGTTAAACAGAAATTGCCCGATTTCCCCCACCTTACACCCTCCACAATGCTGGAAAAAATACTGCTCAATTTCGAGGAAACAAACGCTATTTCCGCAATATATAAAATCTTATTAGAGTCCCTACCTTTCAAAGATCCAAGAGGACATTGGGAAGAAGATCTCTTAATCAATATATCAGAAAAGGAGTGGAAGGTAGCAAAGCAGAGAATTCACTCGAGTTCTATATGCGCAAAGCATAGAATTATTCAACTAAAAATTATATATCGAGCTCATCTGTCTCGCTTAAAACTGTCCAAAATGTTTCCAGGGCAGGATCCAACCTGCGAATGCTGCAACCAAGCTCCTGCCTCACTGGGTCACATGTTCTGGGCCTGCACCAAACTAACATCATTTTGGACAAAAATTTTTAAGTGCCTTTCAGACAGCCTTGGTATCACAATCCCTCCTAACCCATTAACAGCTGTGTTCAGTGTTCTTCCAGATGGACTTGAATTGGAGAAGGACAAGCAAATGGTGATTGCATTCACTACACTATTGGCACGCAGACTTATTTTGTTAAATTGGAAGAATCCTAATTCTCCTCTTATAAGTCAGTGGGAAACCGATGTTTTATATTATTTGAAATTGGAAAAAATCAAATTCTCAGTTAGAGGATCTGTACAAAATTTTTTCAAAACCTGGCAGGATTTAATCAATATTACTTTAGAATAAGATAACAATAACTATTACCGCATTTAACTCCATTCTCCATCTTTTATTTACATATATATTTACTTCTCCCTTTCTTTTGTTTAATGTTGCCTTATTAAAAAGCCTTAAGCAATTTTCCTTTAGCTAAGCTCTCCTTCTCAGGGGTGGGGTTTGATTTGTCTTCAAATTTGTTGGGTTATAAATTGATCTGTTTGTATGGAATGATTACAATGAAAATTAATAAAATAAAAATATAAAAAAAAAAAAAAAAAGAAAGAAATATCGGAGATAATGATTAAGGTTTTGATATATATCCTGTAACTTTTTTTTTTGCTGTAAATATGTATTATCTAACTGCCTTACCATAACCTTTCTTGTTTCTATTTGTCTGTTTTATTTCATTCTGTCTGTTATTAGTTGCAACTGAGAAGGCAAATTTCATGTTTTCTTCTGTAAACATGACTAAATAAAGAAACCTTAAACCTTAATCTTAATTGATGCTGCTACCTGCAAGAAACTGCACGGGCTGTATCAGACTTTCCAGCTTCCGCACGTCAATAATATTATTTGAATCGGCCGGAGGTGGGCTCGAGCCATCATCAGCCTCACCTCCCGGCCATGAGCCAATGAGCACGCCCGTTTCTGGCGGATGCTCTGTTGGGTTTTGCAAGGGCGGCTAGGAAATGGAGTTCCGGAATGTAGCTAATGACCAACTGTGATCCGGACCTCCTTACCTTTATGTGGGGTGAGCGATCCCTCGCTTGCCTCCCCCTTTCCCTTCAGAAAGTCCAAGTCCGTCATTTTGTGGGTGAAGTAGGACACAGCAGGACATGGACCTTCATCTTCCCACAATTCCTCGGGGCAGGTCACATGTGTCTTGCCGGCAAACTGTAGGCACTTAAACGAGTTGTGGAAAGCATATTACCGTCTTCGGGATTATCTTCTGCCTCCCGCAGAATCTCCAGATGATCTCTTTCTACGAGATATGAGCACAGGACAAAGTGCATTACTTTGAAAATTTTCTCAATCCCTTCCCTGGCACATACCTCGTTGTGGTCGCCATCATCTGGAACTTCCTCCCGATACACGTAGTCACTCAATATCTCGTCCTGAGCACAGGCAACATTGAGCGCTTGACTTCCCCTTGTGTTGTCGGTCTGCTTCGTCTTTTTCTTCCACATGATGGACTTGCGAATGGGTTTGGCGGGTTCCTGCGTATCATGATGCTGTCTTGAGGGCTGTGTGCACAGAATAACTTTTTTTTCTTTTCAGGTTTTCTGCCAAACAGACAGCCAGAAAATCCTGCCGACTACGCCACTATGACACTAGAGGGTGCTGTCGCTCCTCAAAACCCCACAGACAAACGTCCAGACACCAGGTAAAAGCACTAGAAATGGTTTTAATTTCTTCGTTCCTTTGAAATTGTGCCACAGTGCAGCACAATCACCCCAATGAACAATAAATCAATAATAATAATAACAATAATCCTCCTTTCCTCCCAGCAGCTCTGTCACTCTACCTTCCAACTCCGGCTCAGCTTGCTGGGTCTCACATAGTCCTTTATATAGTCTTTGACCTGGAAGTGCTCCTGTCCTTCAGTCCATGTGATTCAATAGCACTTCCGGGTCAGATGAAGACTTATATTTTTCTATAGGCTATAGGGAAAATAAAAATCCCAGCGTCTCCCTGCAGCATCACATGGTGGCACCCACAGTACCCAGCAGGGTTGTGAATTCAAACTCCATCTCCCATGATGCCCTGCGGAAATCTGGGGCACCTCTATGCTGCAGGAAGGACTCCATCTAGCGGCCTGGATGTGTCGGCCAGGATGAGCTGCCGGCCGTCCATCACAATAGGTATATGAGAGTGCAAAGATGCAGCTGGAGATCTAATAAGAAATTTATGGATTGAAAGACGATATTGAAAGAAAGATCAAGAAATCATTGGCATAGAGGTGGTAAACAGTTTATGCCATTAGCAAAGATACAGAGTAGTAGTGCTGGGCGGTATGACCAAAATTCTATATCACGGTATTTTTCAAAATTGTACTGGTTTCACGGTATTCAACAGTATTTTTTTCCCATGCATGAGTTAACCACATTTTCCACTGCAATTACTGCAGAAGACTGGCTAAGAATAACATATTCCACTGTCACGAGAATTGTAAATTGTACAAAAAAACATTTTAATGTGCACACAAGTATTAATGCAGGTTTGGATGGCCCCATAAAGTGATAGTTTTCAAGGAGGTGGGCACTAACGAAGAGAAGGAATCACACTGCATGACAGTTGCAGTCAAAATATAGAACCTTTTTCATCGATCCATTTTCCAACCCGCTGAATCCAAACACAGGGTCACGGGGGTCTGCTGGAGCCAATCCAGCCAACACAGGGCACAAGGCAGGAACCAATCCCGGGCAGGGTGCCAACCCACCGCAGGACACACACAAACACACCCACACACCAAGGCCAATTTAGAATCGCCAAACCACCTAACCTGCATGTCTTTGGACTGTGGGAGGAAACCAGAGCGCCCGGAGGAAACCCACGCAGACACGGAGAGAACATGCAAACTCCATGCAAGGAGGACCCAGGAAGCAAACCCGGGTCTCCTTACTGCGAGGCAGCAGCGCTACCATTGCGCCACCATGCTGCCCTAGAACCTTTTTATTAAACAAATTTTGCAAACAGCTTAAACTAAAATTTTGAAAA
The DNA here is from genome assembly GCF_900747795.2 of Erpetoichthys calabaricus. Classification (NCBI taxonomy): domain Eukaryota; kingdom Metazoa; phylum Chordata; class Cladistia; order Polypteriformes; family Polypteridae; genus Erpetoichthys; species Erpetoichthys calabaricus. The sequence goes on along the minus strand of NC_041397.2, from coordinate 220,329,985 downwards.
CAAATTGTCAACCATCCAAAGAGGCATTTAGACTTAGTAAAATATCCAGAGGTGATTGTCAAAAGTTGTGTTGCACTGAACATGTCTTAGAAAAGAAATAAATGGTAAATATTTTTTGTAAACCAACTACACTTTCTGTTAATATTAACAATCTCTGTCCACTGACACATTAAAGTGACTTTTTAAACAACTTTACCATCATTAAGCTTCATAATAGTTAAACTAATAAATAATAACAATAAAATAAATAATAGTGCAACTTCCAGTAATAATACTATTACTTCCAAACTTCAAGCCCAGGTACATTACACAGTATTCACCAAAATAAAATAAAACAAGTGCAACTTGGTGATGACATCTTTACCAACTGAACCATCATTAAGGCAAATTGCATTAATATAGTAGACCTTGCTTCAAGCACAAGCTATATACATAAATAATAAAACTGCAACTTGCATTTATAATGCTATTTGTGGTTTAGTGGGTCCGCAGCTTCAAAAAAAAAAAAAGGTCAGTTTTTAAATCCAGTTCATGTCCGTCTCTGTGGGCGCGATTGCATGACCGCGGGGAGTTGATGAGGTGATTGGGGCGAGTCGCAGCCAATCGTTCTCAATTGCTTCGTCAGCTTACTGCAGCGTGTGAATAAGGTGCTGCGTCCACGAAGACGTATATTTATGGGCCGGCAGGATAGGGGGAAGGAAAAAAGAAAAGATAGAACACAAGGAGGTTAAAGAAGGGAAAAGGCAGTCATGGGAGATGATCCAGACACCAGGAAGGAGAAGGCAGCATGAGCTGCAGCTCCTTGAGGGAGCGCAAGCTGAGGCGATCTAGGGGCTGGTTCACCCCACTGACTAAGCGTGTAGAGTGGGGTGAGTGAAATGTAAGACCTCCCAATGGATCTGAGGAGCGACTGAGTGAGCGCGAAGGAAGACAGGAGGTGTGCCGACCTTGGACGGTCTGGCTGCGCAGTGTGGCGGCAGCCAAAACAGGGGTTGGCAGAAAGCAGTTCATGCTGCAAAGGCTTCGACAGCAACGCCAGTGAAGGGTGAGCCGTGGAGACAAAAGGTGGTGTGCTGCGATCGGGCGAGGACAGAGATTGCATTTTAACGGATTTATTTATTATGGATTTTATCGTTTCACTGGCTTTATGGATTTGCTATTTATTTGGGTACTGTATTTTTCTGAACACTGCACAATGGACACTTTCCACCATCCCCTGGCTTCAGTGAGATTTCTCAGCTCATCTCGGTCATAACTATCAATGGTGTTGGTTCAACAGACTCCCATGTGGGAAGAGGGAGTCTGTAGGGGACCTGCACCGTCACACTATTACACCGTAAACAGATACATTACACAGTACTGAAAAAAATAAATAAATAAAACAAGTACAACTTGGCTTGCAGTATTATCCAGTAGTATAGAAACAGTATTCATACATTTGAACAAAATGGTCCACATCCGACCTTTTAAATCCAAAGTATCTCCAGACAACAGACACGGCACCTTTTTTCGTCAAAAGTTCTTCTGTGTCATCATGTTCAACTTTATCGTCTGCTACAGCTTCAGTTTCAGAATGTTCTCTGTCCATTTTCACTGCTCAATACTTCCACTAACACATGTACTCTGTTGGACGTGTATTTTGCGGTGCACCAGTGAAAAAGGTCCCCCCTTAAACAGTTTCCCGCTGCGCCACATTCCGAATGTTGTTTAGACTATTTAAACCGGTGTTCCGGTATAAGAAAAAACCATATCATAACAAAAATAAAAAACGTTTTTTGGTATGAACCGGTATACCACCCAGCACTACAGAGTAGTATAAAAATTCCTGATATCGAATAATGCAACCAAAGAAAAGAATCACTTAGAAAAGACAACAGCTCTTTGACTTAACTAGAGTATCTCTATTATAAAAAAAATCTTGGAAGGAGACAAGACTGTGACAATATCGGTTAGCTGCATGCTCCCATCTGCTGTCTGGGAGGCCTGGAACGCATCACCGTCGGTAATGCTACCGATGAGCTAGGCAGTGAGGCACAACAATAGAGCAAGAGGATGGTGTACAAAAGTGCCAAGTGCTTTTATTAAAACAACAGAACAAAACAGTGCTCAAATTAAATAAAGTGCAGTGCTTCAAAACAGTCTTCCTTAAATAAATAATCCATTAAAAGCAAGTGAAAAACATGGAGGTTAAAATCCATTAGATAGAAAAACAATCCTTTAAAAACCGAAGTTAAAACACAATGCAGGATGGAGCGGGATTGGTGCCAGATTTTAAAGAACCCACGGACCCATGCTGGAGGAGGACATTTTAATTGACTGAGCTTTTTTATGGACATTTATTTATTGATTGTTTTATTTGTCTTTTAAAAGTTCTTATTCTTTTAATGTCCTGTTTTTATGAAGGGGGCTTGGGTTGGTTTTATTTTGGGCTTTGTTTTAGTGCTTTTATTTGTTTTAGTGCAGTGTAGTTTGTAGAGTGGCCGAACTGTGGACCTGGGCTCCAGTTGCACAGGGTTGGCAGTGGTGGGATGAGCTAGCAGTGGGGACAGAAGAGGAGACTGAGAAGCAAGCGGGACTGGAGCCTCCCCGTACAGCTGGAGGCTTATGGGGGGTGGAATGTGGTATAGCGGGTCCACAGCTCCCATCAAAGGCCAGTTTTAAAATCATCACCACGCTCACGGCTTGGTGAGGGGGCATGGTGGTTGTGTGGCTGAAGCGGTTCTCAGGGCGATTCGCGATGTGAGCGTTTCTCACCTAAGTGCACAGGTGAGAAACTGTCTGCATCTGTGATTGTTCCTGGGGCTGCTGATTTGCCACAGCTGCAATGCCCTTTTGATAAAATAGAAGCGCGAGTCAGCTAGGGGGGGAGGAAAAAAAAGAGAGGCAACAGGTGAAAGAAAGCTGAAGGTTGCAGGAGAGCAGGAAGCTGCAGCAGCAGGAGAAAGTCGGTGCGGGAGAGTGACCTGATCAGGGAGCTTGGGTGTTAGGCCGACACCCGAGGAGTAGCAGTAGTGGTCGCTCCCGCAGAGTTTATTCTGAAGTGACCGGAAGGCAGATGACTCTCCACGGAAGGCAGCAGGAGTCGGGACTTGGGGTGTGTATTCCCCAGCGTGGGTGCCCTAGTCGCTGTGGAACCCAAGTCACTGTATGGAGAAGCCTACCAGAGCCAGGGGTCGGTAAGGCGATCCGAACAGTAGGACACTGCAGAAAAGGTCAGCTGCATGTAGAGCGACTCCCCTGTTGAGAAGCCGAGATGGGAGAAGCAGGGGGGCCGCCAGTAGTAGAAGCAGGATGCACCGGATTTTTAAAAGTACAGCTTCCAGCATTGTTTTAACCTCGTTGTTTTTAGAAGACTTTTTTCTAATGGATTTTAACCTTGATGTTTCACTACTGTTTTTATGGATTATTTATTTAATGACTCTTTTTGAATCACTGCACTTTATTTAATCTGAACACTGTATTGTTCTCTTGTTTTAATAAAAGCACTTGGCACTTTTATACACCGTCCCCTTGCTCCATTGTTGTTGCCTCACTGTCTATCTCATTGGTAGCATTACTGACTGTGAAGAACACAGAAGATGGACAGAAGATGGGAGCTTGCATGAACCCACATCATCACAAAGACGTGATTTTTCAGAGAGACACTTTCACGTCCAGTGAGACGAGTCTTTGTGCCGGAAATAAAAGACAAAGAATAGATGCCAAAGTAGAATGTCGTAAAGAAGATGCCAAAGTAGAATGTCGTAAAGAATTCAAAAATGTTGGAGCGGTACACATGCAGAGCAGGTTAGAGATAATGGAAGTACGAAAATTCAAAAGTCTCAAAAAAGGATAGTAAAGATCGTATTAGTGCAAACAAACGGAAATTATTACTCAGTAAAATAACGGAACATGAAAAGAGATCATATATATTGTTCAGATTTAAACTTTAGGTCGGAGACTTGTAGATTGTCTAATTCGTGTTACCATCAAGGAAAAAAAAAAGTACTGTTTCTTCCCAATGAAGAGGTGTGAGAATTAAAAGATTTGTTGTTTGATAAAAGTGAAATCCCGCAAGAGAAAATTTAAAGCCCCGTGAGGCAAGAGCTTATGCAAAGAGATTTGAAAAAGTCCTGCCCACATAACCACGCACACAGTTCAATCATTTCTCATTTGTGCGAATGCTATTGTCAGACATATTTCTTGCAGAGAGAAAGAAATGATATTCACTCACGGGCAGTTATAAATTGCGTTGTCATGAAGTAATTCCAAACACAGAATCAAAATTCAATGCAATATTGATGAAAAGGTAAAAGCGAAAAGAGATTGAATATATGGACATAGGTGATATGACAGAAGTATGTAGATATTGTTTGGCTTTAAACTTTAAGTCGGAGACATGTAGATCATTTCATTCATGTTGCCATCTGGGAAAAGTAATGTTTCTTCCCAATGAAGAGGCCTATCCGCGGGAATTAAAAGTTTTGTTGTTTGGTGAAAGTGAAATCCACATACGCGACCAACAGAGACGTGAAGTTGCTGGCGCAAAGCACAGGCGGGGGGTTGGCAAGCAAATAGAGCAGGGGACGAAGCCCCCTAGTTTATTATTATTATTAGTAGTAGTAGTAGTAGTATTGTCAAGCGTATAGACGGGCTGTTAAGTTGGCTTTTAAATTAAGGCTTTTAAATGAATAAATATTAGTAGTGCAAATGTATGTTTTTTTGTAGCTACTAAATATTACCTTTTAAACCTGATCCATCAGAACAAAATTTTGCTATTCTAACATTTTATTATTGAAACCCCTGGTGATTCAGTGAGTACAATTTAGCAGCATGTTGATTTCCCCAGCTTCTGTTCAGACTAGTTGATGTCATATATACTGAATATACCTTTGTATATTTGTATTACCCATTTGTAAAAAAATTATTTAGTAATTTAATGATGCATTTCTGGTTGTTTACCTTTTTTTAATTATTATGTCTGGAACAGTATAATTCTAGGGACAATTCTGCAAAAAAAAAAGGATAACTTTCCTCTTTGATTTCTGTTATAATATCTGTGAATGCACTCAATCAAATTTAGGTTATTTAGGCCATGTGCATGCTGATATGGGACACTTGCCTCCTACTAAAAGTAATATGGCTTGGTAAGCAATGACTCATAACACATAAAATTTTAATGTTTTAATATAGTTATCTAAACACCTGTGTATACTCCTTTAGAATATAAATGTATAATGCTTACATGAACTTGTAAATTAACAGGGGACATTTAATGAGAGAGTAGCAAAATGAAATGAATATTTTAATATCAGGGTAGTAAAATTTGTTTATGATGTGCTATAATCAGTATCTTTCTGCATCATAAGGCTTTAGATACTGGAGTCTGGAAGTACTCCATATGTGGCTAGATTTATATATCCTTTGAAAGTATATCATTTACATCCATACTCTCTATTACAGTAGCAACTTGGTTTTTAACTAGTGATAAGCACTCTGAGAGCAATTAGACTTTGGTATATGGCTGGGTTATTATAAAATGCTTATTTCGGTTATATTAGTCTCTTTAGTTTCTGTCTATTAAAGAAAATCAGGAAAATAGTTTTAATAAAGAAATAAGAAATGACAAAGCTGATTTTAAAAAGCAGTAATTATTCTCCAAGAAATTATCTCTTATACTTTTTAATCTTATATATGTACAAGAAGTGAAATACCAACACAGAAAAAAATATATGTAGGTCAAATGTGAAATCTTAACAATATCTAAAATATGTTCGGGTATCACACTAATATATTGTAAGGGATTCAAGAGGTCAAGTGGCTGCAGTTTAATTAAATAATACTTTCAAGTTGAAAATGATTCTGTGCATTTTTAATATTGGTGAATTAATAATTATATAATAAGTATTTTTGCTCTCAAATTAAATCTATTTGAAATTTGAAACAAAAGTTAACAGGTTGAACCAACAGAAAAAGGAACAATATTATGGCTAATTATATATTAACCTTCTTGACCCTTGAACACTATCACATTCATTTCATTATTTAATGACTTTCTAACTTATGGTAAACTTGAAGAAGTATCAGCCAAAAACATGTCCCTGTGACAGGTGCACCTAATAAGTATAATCTGCCTGAACAGCTGTATGGTGAGTACAGGTTCATTGACCATACAAAGATAAATAGATAACAGCTGTTTTTTCCACAAGGTGCTCACACATCATAACAGTCCTGTTTCCTCACATGAATCTTATTGCTTGGTAATGTAGTCAGAAACGTATAACTTTCCACCAATACACACGTTTGATTAAACAAATATACATGTGTATGAATTAATTATAACTTTTTGAATCATTTCTGTGTATTTTTACTGTGTTTTCCTGTTAATTGTACAATTAGAAAAGTAAACAGTAAAAATTATTTAAACACACAACCAATATATGTATGATAAAGTTTATTTAAGATGTGTGACATGGAAAGTCTACATATAACAACTATTTAAAAAATGTCACATTTACAAAGAAACAACACATAGTGCAGCATACAAAATATTATTTTTAAGAGGGGTGCCACCCCTAACTGCCCCTTTAAAGGGCTTATGCACTAGAGTGGAAATGGAGAGGGAAACAAAGCAATGTCAGGGCTACAAGTTCTTGAAAGGATTCATAAAGTGACACAGAATTTCTTACCATTGTGCAAATTACCATTTTAATCCAGGATACACTTTCAAAGCTAACCTCTCCTAAGCAATTAATAAAAACAAAACATTATTGTAAATGGTTGAACCATGATGAAATGATAAAATATATAATATTTTGTGGCTATTACTGTTCTGTGGATCATTTGGATTTTCACAAGATAATAAGACAAAAGAAAAGCAATCGAAATATACATGGCAGCTTACACATACTGTATGTGCATCATTAGAAAACTGATACTTTTCACAAGTAATGGTATATACACTTTTGTGCCTATATTACTGAACCTGCCTTTTCTTATTTGAACTGACAGATATGACATGATAAGCAACAACAGGGAGGAATAAGACATGGAACAACTGCGTTAGTTACTTCCTATTTTATGCATTTTTAAACATAAAATAAACAAATTTAGATGTATTATAATACATTCCTCCAAAGTTAATCCTGTTGAACTTTAGCATGCTCTTTTTAACAACTTAAATTCCTTCACTGAAATAGGTTTACATGAACTCCAAAAAATAATTTTGCAATGATGTCTCTAATATGCTGACTGATGTACTTGACATGGTTAACTCGTCGTTAGATAGATGTTTCTCTTTTTGACAACTTTAGACCTATTTCTAACCTGCCTTTTTAAGTAAAATTCAGGAAAAAAATGTTTTTCAGCAGTTAAATGATAATGTGTACAAACATTTTATTCTTGATTAGTGACTTGACTGACTAGTTTCTTTCAAGTTTTAGAACAAATAACAGTGCTAGAACTGCACTGGATAAAGTAGCAAATGACTTGCAGGTTAATGTGGACACAAGCAACTTATCTTTTCTTGTTTTCCTAAACCTGCACTCATTATATGACACCATAGATCACGTTATTCTTATAAATTACCTTAGATTTGGAGTGTTGAGCTCCAGTCCTGGAGGGCGACAGTGGCTGCAGGTTTTCATTCTAACCATCTTCTTCATTAGGGACCAGTTTTTTCTGCGAATTAACTTCTTTTGCCTTAGTTTTAATTAACTTGACTCAGGCTCCTTAATTGTTTCATTTTCCTTAATTAGCAGCCAAACAATAATGAGACATGAAACAAACAGTCACATGACCAGCTTACCTGTGCCCTTCACACAATATCTGAAAATAAAGAAAGGCGAAGGTCTCAGTAAGGTTGATCTCTCAGGTCACCAAAACTTTTTGATGATGTTCTTAGAAAAAACAGAAAGTCAGCACTTTTAGAAATGTCTGCTGTGGCAGAATGAGAGCAGCAATAAGCTGTGGAATTAAATAGCAGGTTTATTTACCAGCAAGAATGGGCTTCTCATTAAGAAACTGGTTGGGGTCAAATTGGTTGGCGTTTGAAGCTCCAATTTAGCTGGTCATCTGTCAGCTCGTTTCACGTCTCATTTCTGTTTGGCTGTCATTTAATGAAGAATAGAATCAATTCAGAGGACTGGATCCTTAAAAACAGGGCTATTAAAATGAAGGGAAAAGAAGTTAACTAGCATTGAAACCTGGTCACTGATAGGGAAAGGGTTAGAATGAAAACCTGCAGCGACTGGGAGGGAATCATTATGATCACAGTGATCAGCAATGAGAGACAGACAGACAGACAGACGGGGGGTTGGTTGAGTTCAGTGAGTATTAAGGCAAGGCATTGCTTACAATTAAAACATTTCCCCAATGCAGAGGTGGCAGAAGTACAGAAATACATTACTTAAGTAAAAGTGCAAGTCCTTATCTATGAAAATACTCTGGTAAGTGTCAAAGTATGAGTTAATTATATTTACTCAAGCAAAAGTATATGTTCTTAAATTTTCTTTTGAATAAAAAAGTAAAAATCAGAGGTATAAGAAAGATGTTTAATAAACAATTATTTATTTCAAGTAGTAAGACAGAAAATGCATAATGAGTAATAAAATGTAAACAAATATGCATTAAGCGCTTCAGTTACAAAAATCTGTCAAGAAGTCTTATAAAATTACTTATAAATCTGATAACTAATCTTGAATTAATTAATATTAAACTTAATTTTAATATTAAAATTAATTGGGCTTGAATTTATCTCATTTCTTTGGCTTCCATTCCTGTTAATTATCTCCCCATATCTCTGCCATCTGAATCAACATTAGCCTATATATATCTGTGTGTGTATTATAATGTGACAAACAGACATACCTTGATTTATCAAGAAAACACTTTTTCTTTACTCTTTTTTTAATACTGGTAATGTTGTACATTCAAGTAATATAATCACTACAAATGGCAATATTCAAATTTCGATCTTTTTTTAGTCCTGATACTGGGACTCATGCACCAGGCAGCATTGGTTAGTGCTGGCAGGCAAACTCAACCCCCCTTTAAACTTCAGTAAAACACTCCCATTGCCGAAAGTTATAAACCAACATTAAACACAACTGTTTGACACCCAACATGAAAGAAATCATAATTAATGTCTAATTTTAGGTGCAGCACTGCAGAGCCTCCTGGGATGTCAGTGCAGTCTGTTGCTACATCAAATATAATATATATTTACGAGGGGAAGTCAAGCTAACATTACGAGGACAAGACAAATCCTTTTATTCTGCTGGGATTCAGGCACTTCCAGGCAGGTGGCGCAAGTGCATTGAGAAGGGTGGAGACCACATTGAGAAATGACATTATCAGTTTTGTTAAGGTTCGTTCCATTTTCTAATAAATCTCATTTTCTAATTTTAGCTTGACTCTCTCTTTTATATAGCACCATAAATATCAAATAACTAAGCTACAGGTTGTCCTACTATGCTCTGTACATTACTGTGTGTGCCTATCCAAGTTTTGCATGTTACCAGTTATATGTGAATAAAGCCTTTGTGTAACATACCTTATAAAGGCCTTTGTCTAACCAAGCAACTTTAGCATAGCTGCTTTTGCTGCATCAAATAGGTAGTTTCATGTGCAGTGCTCCTGAGATCATGGTGAAATAAAATGTTTCATACCAGAGCTGTTTCTTGGTATATGCGGGCTATGCAGATGCATAGGGCCCCGGAACCACTAGGGGCCCCCCATGCTTCAAGTTCAGCCTCAGTATATTTGGGGAGTATTAACATTACCTGTCTGTTTGTAGCCAGCTAAGCCCCATCATGTGTTTAATACAGCACTTACATGCTTAAAAATTAAAAGTAGGATAAAAACAAAACTAAGCTGCAATGGTAGGGGAGCTTTGGCTTGTGTTTGTGGGTTAATCAATGATTATCACTAGACTGTCATGTCATGCAATGAGTGATGACTACTAACAGGTAAGATGGGATGACTCACTGGTAACCACACATCACACGACAAGGAAAATAACAGTAGCCAAATGCAACATTGATACCTAAGAGGGCATCAAAAAGGGCTTATTCCCCTGGTGTTGAAAAACATAAAAAGAAGACACTTGAACATAAATGTGCACAGAATAAAGGTAAAGCATTTGTTAACAATGTTGCAATGCATTTGAGGTGGGAAGTAGCAAAGCAAAAGAATCTCGTTACTATTGTTAAGTAGAATTTTCATGTAGGCTGTTTCTTTACTTGAGTATTTTGTTTGAGACTTTCTTATTTTAACTCCGTACATTTCAAAGGAAAAAAAAACCTGTGCTCCCTACAGTAGAAAATATCCATAACTTATTATCTTGCCAACAGGTTTCTGTGTCCGAAAAACAGGGGAAACTAGGTCAGATAATTTTATTAAATTATTCACATATACAGTATATGTGAAATTTGAGGGACTATCCCATTATTTATTTATTTAGCATCTTTGACTTCTTTGTATACAAAACATTAAGTGCACAGCAGTGCACAATATATATACTGTATATATACTGTGTATATATATATATATATATATATATATACAGTAATCCCTCCTCCATCGCGGGGGTTGCGTTCCAGAGCCACCCGCGAAATAAGAAAATCCGCGAAGTAGAAACCATATGTTTATATGGTTATTTTTATATTGTCATGCTTGGGTCACAGATTTGCGCAGAAACACAGGAGGTTGTAGAGAGACAGGAACGTTATTCAAACACTGCAAACAAACATTTGTCTCTTTTTCAAAAGTTTAAACTGTGCTCCATGACAAGACAGAGATGACAGTTCCGTCTCACAATTAAAAGAATGCAAACATATCTTCCTCTTCAAAGGAGTGCGTGTCAGGAGCACAGAATGTCACATAGATAGAGAAAACAATCTCTAGCAAACAAATCAATAGGGCTGTTTGGCTTTTAAGTATGCGAAGCACCGCGGCACAAAGCTGTTGAAGGCGGCAGCTCACACCCCCTCCGTCAGGAGCAGACAAAGAGAGAGAGAGCCAGAGAAAAATAAAGTCAAAAATCAATACGTGCCCTTTGAGCTTTTAAGTATGCGAAGCACCGTGCAGCATGTCCTTCAGGAAGCAGCTGCACACAGAAAGTAGCAACGTCCCTATCGTCTAGGTGTGCGAACAGCCCCCCTGCTCACACACCCCTAAGTCAGCGCAAGAGAGAGAGAGAGAGAGAGAGAGAGAGAGAAAGTAAGTTGGGTAGCTTCTCAGCCATCTGCCAATAGCGTCCCTTGTATGAAATCAACTGGGCAAACCAACTGAGGAAGCATGTACCAGAAATTAAAAGACCCATTGTCCGCAGAAACCCGCGAAGCAGCGAAAAATCCGCGATATATATTTAAATATGCTTACATATAAAATCCGCGATGAAGTGAAGCCGCGAAAGGCGAAGCGCGATATAGCGAGGGATCACTGTATATATATATATATATATATATATATATATATATATATATATATATATATATATATATATATATATATATATATATATACACACACACAAAAGACAACACATTCACCAAGGCTTGTTTTTGTGCCAACCATTTGTACGGGGCATATTTTCTGACCTACTTGTTTCTTTGATCTCATTAATATGTCCAGTGTTGCTTGACATTGGTTTGACTATATCTTCACTGCTGTGTACTTAATGTTTTGTATACAAAGAAGTCAAAGATGCTAAATAAATAAATAATGGAATAGTCCCTCAAATTTCACATATACTGTATATGTGAATAATTTAATAAAATTATCTGACCTAGTTTCCCCTGTTTTTCGGACACAGAAACCTGTTGGCAAGATAATAAGTTATGGATATTTTCTACTGTAGGGAGCGCAGGTTTTTTTTTCTTTGAAATGTAGGGAGTTAAAATAAAAAGTCTCAAACAAAATACTCAAGTAAAGAAACAGCCTACATGAAAATTCTACTTAACAATAGTAACGAGATTCTTTTGCTTTGCTACTTCCCACTTCAAATCCATTGCAACATTGTTAACAAATGCTTTACCTTTATTCTGTGCACATTTTTGTTCAAGTGTCTTCTTTTTATGTTTTTCAACACCAGGGGGATAAGCCCTTTTTTATGCCCTCTTAGGTATCAATGTTGCATTTGGCTACTGTTATTTTCCTTGTCATGTGATGTGTGGCTATCAGTGAGTCATCCCATCTTACCTGTTAGTAGACATCACTCATTGCATGACATGACAGTCTAGTGATAATCATTGATTAACCCACAAACACAAGCCAAATGTCCCCTACCATTGCAGCTTAGTTTTGTTTTTATCCTACTTTTAATTTTTAAGCATGTAAGTGCTTTATTAAACACATGATGGGGCTTAGCTGGCTACAAACAGACAGGTAATGTTAATACTCCCCAAATATACTGAGGCTGAACTTGCAGCTTGGGGGGCCCCTAGTGGTTCCGGGGCCCTATGCATCTGCATATCCCGCATATAGCAAGAAACAGCTCTGGTGTGAAACATTTTATTTCACCATGATCTCAGGAGCACTGCACATGAAACTACCTATTTGATGCAGCAAAAGCAGCTATGCTAAAGTTGCTTGGTTAGACAAAGGCCTTTATAAGGTATATTACACAAAGGCTTTATTCACATATAACTGGTAACATGCCAAACTTGGATAGGCACACACAGTAATGTACAGAGCATAGTAGGACAACCTGTAGCTTAGTTATTTGATATTTATGGTGCTTGCTCCAGGACAACAGCTGCACCATGGAAAAGTACTGGCTGTCTTTTAAGGCAGGGAGCTTAAAAGCTTAAAACACTACAGTATTACAAAAATGAATTCTCCAAAAATGCATACACTGCATAACATAAGGCAATGTAGTAAGTAATGGAAAACATAGTATATCACAATAATAGTAATTATTGTGGAGCCTACACAATTTTGTAAAATCAGGTAGCTATACAATTCACTCAACTATACAATTAATCCTAACCCTGATTTCTGATATAGTAGGCACAATGAACACAAGACTGTCAAATGAACTGCCAATTAATTAAACACCTTTAAACACAAAAACATAATCTAATCTGATTTAAAATTGTGTATCACACAAATCTTTCTGAACTCAGACTAAGCAAAATGTAGCTGGGTCAGGATCTCAAGTGTGTTGTAAAACACCTGCTTCACTGAGTTATATGCTTTGGTACCAAAGCTGTGCTTACTTACCAGAGAGTCTTGAACTCAGAATAATCCCTAATTCATTTAAACCACTTTTTTCCTAGCATCTGAAGGACACATTACAGCTAAATGAACAATCTATTGTGATAATTCACCCGACATTGCTGCCCTTAAATCTTATCTTGCTCAACTAGGGGAATCCTCAGCCACCTACTATAACTCAATTGAAAACGATTTTCCTTAAAAGTACAAAACCATCCAATTAACTTTACAAGGATATGCTTAAAAAGTCCTTACCAATCAGTCAAGCATTTGTTATTTTTGTCCTCGATTAACTGAATATGCTGGTCTGTTGCTAATCTTTTTGGATACTTTCGAACCTTTGATTGATAACTTTCTTTCTTTCTTTCTTTCTTTCTTTCTTTCTTTCTTTCTTTCTTTCTTTCTTTCTTTCTTTCTTTCCATACTAACTACAGTAATCCTGCATTTAACAACAAATGGCCTTCCTGTAGGGAGTGACAATGTATCTTTTAATGTTATCTGTTCTTATTTAGACTTAAACCTCTTTTACTTGTTTTTACTGTTCATAACTTGTCTTTTAATAATTACTTTCAGGTCTGTCAATAGCAATTTGTAAATCTCGAAAAAGAAAAAAGTTGAATAAAATAGGACTTGTGACTTGCTCAATATATTAGTTGCTCTGGCCAAAGCCAGAATTCATCTAAAATACAAATTGTATAAAATGACATTTAATGTGGACACTTCTTTCACAGGGTGATGTATTAATGAGGCACTTTATAATATCCAGAAAATTTTATGGACTTTATTTATTGGAGATGTAATTTGAGACTTCTTTATTGTTTGTTGTTTTTTGTGTTGTTCTTTGTGGTTATGTTGATGTAAAAAGTGATTGATTTCTGGTTAATAAAGTTGTTTTTAAAATATTTCTTTCTTTCTTTTCTGAATGGGTAGGGGAGGGTTATGTGATCTGTATTGAATATCATGTGTTCTTGTATGCCTTACATGAATAACATTACTGACCTCAATAAAATATATTAAATAATAAAAATAAATAAGCACTTTCAGAAAATGGGCACATTCTTAAATACTAAAGCCATGATAATACTCCAAATTACCAGGATTCAACTGTAAGACCATCAGCCCCTTCCTTTTATTTGTTCTGTAATATTTTTTTTGTGCTATTCACATGGATGAGCTAACTTCAGGGAGATAAAAATAAGATTCTGAGCATTAGAAAAAGACATGCAACACAGCAGCCATGAAAAATAATTTTACCAAAGGATTATGGTTCAACTTCATTATTAAACTTGGCTGATCTCAGGATACAATGCAATGTAAATTATACTGACTTCTTCAAACAGTGTGCAGATTCTCAAAATGAGCATCTTTTATGGGATTTATTCTTTATTTGACAAACAGTGCATCTCCTTACTGTTCAACCTTTATGGAACATTTCTTCTCCACTTTTCAGAATAGTTTGTGAAATAATAATTGGTAATACCAACTTAGAATAATTTGTATTATAAAAAAGAAATGTTTCTTACATACAATGCACATATTCAGGTTTTAAGCACAATCAAGTTTCTTTTTACTGTTCAGTTAATTTTGTTTTAATTGTACTTTTATTTATTAAAATAGTACTAAGTAATTGTAATTACTATTTGTTTTTCATAATTGTTTAATTTCCAAATGCCTAACACATGACTGAGACTCATAACTAGTCTACTATAAAATGTAATAAAATCTAGTTAGAACTTCAAGGAGAAGGGCTTGCGGATCGATTTTTCAAATGTCAACATCATTGGTTTAACACTTGCATTGGTATTTGTGTGTGTTTTACCCCAGCAATATCACAGATCAGCCTTATTGCAATTTTTCAGTATTTTATCTAATACAAAATGAATGGCTGTGATAGCTAAATATTTAGTCAAACGTTTTTGATTTTTTTTTCCATTTTGCTCTGTATGCGTGAGTCCATACTTACAAGTGCCACCTTTCACGTGTTTGATGGGTACAGCATCTGCTTGGCTTTAGGTTCCTTGGACAATAGTATTTATTACCCAGCAATGTTGCTTTATGTAGGATAAATTTTGTACTGTTGGTTGTTGTCTGTTGTGTATGCACTCTCAGGTAATTCGGTGTAAACTGAAAATACTGTTTGTTTTATTTGTATTGTAATTATTGGCTCTTCTGTGAACGTCCAATAGCCCCCTGTTAAATTTCTCCTTGCGCCAACTCTGTTCATGGCCCTCACTGGTGAAAAATGCTTTTCCCAAAAGCCCTATGGCCACTAAAATAACTTTTTAATACTTGCACTATGTTCTTCATTCCTGAGTCAATTCTATGCTTTAAACAGAGATGCACACAAACAGAAGAATAAAGGTGAATAAGAAGTTTAAAAAAACAAGAGGACACCATTGAGTTTATTGAGATAATTTAATTAGTTAATATCAGATATTTCATTCTTAAATATTTTCAAAACCCACACGGACTCTGATTCAGCTGCTGCACATAACTCAGTAAGTTGTTCCAGAATCCTATGTCCCTTTCTGCAAAGAAGTTCTTCCTGATTCTTACCTTGAATAAGTTTCCTTTATTTTCCACCCATTACATTGAATATTAGATTCAATATTTAACTTACAGATTTTTATATGAATCTATCTATTCTTTTGAGAATTTTGAAGACTCTGATAAGGTTCCATATGTAGACTGGGAAAATTTCTAAGACAATGGGCCTCAGTTATAGTGCCAAGGGTTAATCAGTTGTATAAGAAGTACTATGTAAGTAACTGGGCATTTTTCTCCCACAGAGGCTAATGTTATTAGTTCACTGGAGCAATTGCACATGAGTCGAACATTCCTGCCGTAGATCAGTTCTTGCTTTTCCTAGTAACTTGGCTTTTGTTGATGGTTATACCCTGTAGTAAAACAGAATTTTACAGGAAACTGTATTTGGTAACAGTTTAGTTTAGATACTGCAAAAATGTGTCTATTGTGCATTTACTACTATGTAACAATACCTTAACAAATTCTTCTTTGGGTCTTAATAACACTTACAAAAGCATCACAAGTGTTTATTCTTCTCTGCAATGTGACCACTTTGTAGTGGTCTGAGGTGGCTTAACTGAGGCATATTTCTTTTGATATTACATACACAGTATAAGATCTGTGAGTCCTTTATTTTCCATCCGTCCATCCATCCATTATCCACCGCTTATCCGAGGTCGGGTCGCGGGGGCAGCAGCTTAAGCAGGGAAGCCCAGACCTCCCGCTCCCCAGCCACCTCCTCCATCTCCTCTGGGAGGACCCCGAGGCATTCCTCCAGCGTGTCCTGGGTCTGCCCCATGGCCTTCTCCCAGGGGGGCATGCCCGGAACACCCCCCCAGGGAGGTGTCCAGGGGGCATCCTAACCAGATGCCCGAACCACCTCTCAATGCGGAGGAGCAGCGACTCTACTCCGAGTCTCTCCCAGATAACTGAACTCCTCACCCTATCTCTAAGGGAAAGTCCAGCTACCCTGTGGAGAAAACTCATTTCGGCCTCTTGTATCCGTGTTCTTGCTCTTTCGGTCACTACCCAAAGCTCGTGGCCTTAGGTGAGGGTAGAAACGTAGATCGACTGGTAAATCGACAGCCTCGCCTTTTGGCTCAGCTCTCTCTTCACCACGATGGACCGTTGCAGAGCCCGCATTACTGTGGATGCCGCTCCACTGTACACAGTGTTGGTGGAGCACCGCTTTCCCCTCCTGAGGCGCCTGATGAGGCGCCTGATGGTTTGCCAGAACCTTCTCGGTGCCGACCATGGCTTCCCCAAACTCCTCCCATGCCCGAGTTTTTGCCTCTGCAACAGCCAATGCCGCCACAGGCTTGGCCCGCCGGTACCCCTCAGCTGCCTCTGGAGTCCCACTGGTCCACCACCGGGTTCATGGATTGCCACCACGAGAGGCACCGACAACCTTGCGGCCACAGCTCTGTTCTGCTGCTTCGACAATGGAGGCTCGGAACATGGCCCATTCAGACTCAACGTCCTTCGCCTCCCTCGGAATGAGGTTGAAGCTCTGCCGGAGGTGGCAGTTAAAGATCTTTCTGACCGGTTCCTCCGCCAGACGTTCCCAGCAGACCCTCATTATTCGTTTGGGTCTGCCTGGTCTGTCCGGCAGCCTCTCCCACCATCTGATCCAACTTACCACCAGGTGGTGATAAATTGACAGTTCAGCCCCTCTCTTCACCCGAGTGTCCAAGACATAAGGTCGCAGATCTGATGACACGATTACAAAGTCGATCATCGAGCCAAGTGCACTTATGGACACCCTTATACTCGAACATGGTGTTCGTTATGGACAATCCATGGCCAGCACTGAAGTCCAACAACTGAACACTACTCGAGTTTAGATCAGGGAGGCCGTTCCTCCCAATCACACCTCTCCAGGTTTCACTGTCATTGCCGACGTGAGCGTTTAAGTCTCCCAGTAGGACGATAGAGTCCCCAGGAGCTGCGCCTCACAGCGCCTCTTCCAGGGACTCCAAGAAGGCTGGATACTCTGAACTGCTGTTTGGGACATAAGCGCAAACAACAGTCAGAGTCCTTCCCCCAACTCGAAGGCGTAGGGAAACAACCCTCTCATCCAACGGGGAGAACCCCAACGTACAGGCCTCAAGCCGGGCGGCCATAAGCAAGCCCACCCCTGCCCTATGCCTCTCACCCACAGCAACTCCAGAGTGGAACAAAGTCCTGCCTCTCTCAAGAGGAATGGTTCCAGAGCCCAGACCATGCATAGAGGTGAGCCCGACTATATCTAGCCGGTACCTCTCAACCTCTCGCACCAGTTCAGGCTCCTTCCCTTCCAGAGAGGTAACATTCCATGTCCCAAAAGCCAGTTTCGGCAACCGAGGGTCGGAACACCAGAGTTCCCGCCTTCGGCTACCACCCATATCACACTGCACCCGACCCCTATGGCCTCTCTTGCAGGTGGTGGGCCCACAAGAGAGCGGAACAACGTTGCTCCTTCGAGCTGAGCTCGGCTGGGCCCCATGGTCAAAGGTCCAGCCACCAGATGCTCGCCAGTGAGCCCCTCCCCCGGGCCTGGTTCCAGGGTGGGGCCCCGGGTACCCTTTCCCGGGCAAAGGAAACGCTGATCCTCGATTTAACTCCATATGGGATCTCAGGATCGTGTTAGTCTGGATCTTCACCTCTGACCTGTTTGCCTTGGGAAGCCCTACCAGGAGCATGTAGCTCCAAACAACATAGCTCTGAGGATTACTAGACCGCGCAAGCCCTTCTGCCACAACAAGGTCTCGATCCAAGAAGGGGTCCTTTATTTTAATAAGTAATTTTATGTATTTTCCTTTATTTTAACAAGTAATTTTATGTCAATATGTCACACTGCACAGGGATGAATAACCTCTCTACTGATGTATAATAAAGGTTATGAAGACCAGAAGAAGCCTTTGTTAAGGTCTCATTACATAAGAGTGAATGAGTAATAGATATATTTTTGCAGTACCCAAACTAAAGTGTTACCCTGAACTGTTCTGAATTCAAAGAAGTCATAAGTGGAATAAAGGGAATTTTGATTATAAATATATTTTCATCCTGGATGACTTCCTGTAAGAATGGTAGCTTGAATGAATGAAATGTTTTGATTTGTAATCTTATATCTTACATAATTTTGGAGGGTTTAGCTGAAAAGCAATATGCACTGAGTAATGGCTTACTTTTACTTATTACATACAGCAGTGATGTTTACAGGCTGCACATTTATGTGAACTATGGAATTAACTGAATGTTTTTAGCATTTAAAACAAAATAAAATGTGAAAACAAATAATATTGTGAACTGTATACAGTGTCCACCTCCTCTTTATTATACCCATGGTGAACCCCCTGGACTGAGCTGCACAAGCATTTAAACTGATCAAGGCATGCCTTTGCTCCTGGCTTGTGTTGTGCCATGGCCTTGAAGTGGGCTGGAATGCCGTACTGGCTCTTCCCTGGTTCTGCTTTGTGAATAAGAGTGTATTGGCACATCATGGCCTGACGTCAAAGGGTACACCCCAGCTCTCTACAGTACTGTATTCTGCCAGCAAGAATCATCCCACAACCCTGTTCTTTAAAGCATAGTATACATATATAAGCAGAACCAGCTTGTAATTGTATGTGTTTTATACCACATTCTCTGGAGTAATAAGAGAATAGAGAATACTCAGTGCACCCAAGGAGGCCACTTGCTAACCACATATTCTTCCAGTTTTGCCTATTTTTTTCCATCGCATCTCATTTTCTGTGCAGCTCATCACCCTATCTCTTTTTCCTGTGCAGGGCAATTGCCTTTCTTTACTTGCCACCAGCTCAATTTCTTTGCATGATTACATCAACAAGTTCAGCTTGCTCAGTGGCATGTTTCTGCTTGTGGCATTTGCACTTATCAGCACTGAGCTGAGAAAAGGACCTGATGCCTAAGAAACAGCACACTCGCTTCAGCATAATTAGGTAAACAAACAATAAACATAGGTCAGCTAATTTTGATTTTTTTAAAAACATCACCAATTTTTAATCAAATCAGTCAAAGTGTTTTAGAGATTTGGGGGTAATATAGTCTTTCTGTTGTGTGTGGAGGTTGTACCATCCTGCTAAATGCCAGTGTTGTTGTTGATGAGTGAGTCAGTGACCTTTGCAAGACCCCATAGCAGATTATTTTCTACATAGGAAAAAAAACAGATACTAGTTCTAGAAAAGGTGGATGAACCCTCAAATCAACAGTAACCCTTGTGCAGACATGTCCAGAATAAATCACTATGAATATCATTTTATGGGATGTGCAAAACAAATACTTTAGTACTTACCCAAACCTCCAAGACCTGTTGTAAGGATTGTTCCATCATAATTGGCTACATGAAATTGTCCTACTTCCTGAAAAGATTTCTGAGTTTTAGCTCAGATAATTTTTTAATGTAGCCTGAACATTTTCACTTTCACTTGAAGTTCACTGTTTACAATAAAAATTTGACATGTGAACCACAGGGTAGACACCACTTTAATTTTTTTTCAGAAATATGAATTTTGATATTTGCAATATTTTGTTAATGTAGTAAGATAAATTATTTAGGAAAAAAACATCATTCCAAGGCATGTCAAAATGATTGATGCAGTTTGTTCACCAAGGTTTTGCAATTTTTTTGGATGCTAGATCCCAACATAAGTCACTTTATCAGTGGAGATGATGCCAATTAAGTAATGGGATAGAGCAACACCTCACATTATGGAATAGTTTTCTGCTTGTCTTGTAAAGATTCATGTCTGTTGTGCTCCGATCCAAGGTAAAGCCTCCTACTTTTCAGATTTTTTGGAATTCTTGGGTACATACTTTTACAGGATTACAAAATAGTACAGTAAAATAAATAAACAGTCTAAATTAAGAGCATTACATTATTAGGATTATTACCTTTGGTACAAAAGGATAGAATGAGAATACAGTTTTGATAAAGCTGGCCTAAAGTTCAGGAAAGAAGAGGTGAATCTTTAAGCAATTTAAATGAGTTTACCAGTGGAGTTTCACAAACCGATCTAGGGAGAGAGTTGCACAGATCAAGAGTCACAAAGCTGAATAAAATGAATAATTTTAGATTGTAGGTCCCTTCTGAAACTTCAACTACCTGAATTTCAATTACAAATACAAAGCAATGCTGACTCACCCAATGATAATCCATCAAAAGAAAAAAAAATCTATTCATCCATTTTTTTTATCACATTTTCTTTTACAGAATTACAAAAAGCTGGAGCCTCACTGGATGCAATGTAGGACTGAGATCTGAACAGAATGCAGGACACACACTGTCATACCAGGCCAATTTAGGTTCACTAACGCTTGAAATTCCTAAGCGCACTCCCTAGGCAAGCAGAAGGAGTGAGGAATAAAATACACAGATTGAAAGCTGGGACCCTCTCAGGAATTCATTAATTATTCACACCTTGAATATAACATAAATAATGTTACTGTGCTTTTAAAACCTTTACATTTTTAAACATATAAAAGCATGAAGCACTGTACCTGAGTATGAGGCATATTAGACACTAATGATGTGATTTGATATAATTGCTGTTAATGAGCACATCCTCCAAATGAAGGCATATGTTCTGGGATTTTTAGTCAATATAAATTGTACACAAATATTCTCAGTAGTATACATTCCAGGGAAGCCTTGACAGATTTTTTAATTTCATGAAGGTTTTATAAAGACCTGTTGACTTTCGGTGATTAATCTATTTTGCAATAAATTCTGAATTTCATAACATAAGTCAAAAATGAAGAAGCACCAAGCCACCCTTTTAAATCTGTCAAAGATATCTGCAATACAAATAAACAGCCACCATTTTTTATTGGAAAGTTAGGAAACAGATAAGCACCAGAAAAGAAATTAATCCCCACAATATTGCTTGACCTCAAACAATACTTTGTATATACTTAATATTTCTTTCATTTAGGTAAAAGATGAGTAACTTGCTGCCATTTACTATTTTTATTTAATGGAACGGTATTATAAACTATACTCTAACTAAATTATTACAAAAATGTAAAAGAAGAGTTTGCAGTGACATTGGTTTATCTACATGTGAGTTCCCATATAATATTTGAAAATAATAAAAAGTTGAAAGACAATTAAAAAAAAACTAAAACTATATTTTAAGATAGATTTTAACCAATTGTTTTTAGAAATTATTTCCCATTCATCTCATAATCACAAAGTATGAAATTAACAAAAAGGGAAAATTTATAAATTTAGTCAATTAATTAATTTTATTTTATACTGCAACATTAACAGTATGTAATATCAAAAATAGGTTTCCAGTGAAAGAAGATTGCATTATAATATTAAAAGTGTACAGTGATCAGTTCAATAAAATGAACACAACATATAATTAAAAAATAACTTTAACTTTATACACAGTTTTTTGTAAAAAATATTGTATCTCTCGTATATTGAAACGTTGAAGTTGTTCATCATGTGGTCATTACTTTTCATAAACTTTAAGAAGGTTCGTCTGTTTTTAAATCAGACAGGAGACTTAATTATAGGCTGACCAGATTTACATTATTCTACAACAGGACAGTACAGTAGTTGTCCCCCTTGGAATTTTTGTTAAATTATGGGATAAAATGCATTAAAAAAATAACTGTCCCAAGAGAAAATGGTATGGCTGGTCACTCTGTTTAGTGTAGTTAAGTCAAATTTTTATTTGGGAGAATGGGTAAACCTTATGAATTTGCTGAGCTTTTAGTTTTCTAAAAACATAGTCTTCATGAAGATATAATTTGCATTATTTGGGAAACCTTGCTTGTGGTGTGTATCTTTTTGTTAAATAATACATGTTATAGAAATAACGTATAAGCTATGTTGAAATGCAATACATTAGCAAGTGGGACATCTAATTTTGACATGGTTTTATCGTGTCATAATTAAAGATATATCAACCAAATGATCAATTGCTTTTCACTTTGACACACAATTTTGTGTCAGTGTAAAATGCAATAGTATTACATTTTAATTCATGTTCATAGATTGCATGTCATAACTAGAAGCAAAGCAGATGTATTGCTTTCTGTTTAGCAGCACCTCCGTGTTTATTGCATTTTGATTTGAGACCATGCTTTAATTGTGCCAAAACTAAAAGTAATCAAATGAGTGATCAGTGGCAAAAGGTAGAGAAAGGGGTGTCAACAGTTGTGGCGTGAATAATTTTCCGTAACAAAGCAAACAATATACAGATAAATTCAGCCAGAGTTCAAAAGACAAAGAATAATGATAAATACTGTGCCACCATGCCCCCCAAGTGTAAGTGTTTTTGTGTTTTATTATTATTTTTTTGCAGTTAGTCCTTCTGGGCCTGTTCTATTTGTGCATTTTGTGAAATGGATGTATTGTATATGTATATTTATTAACAATACATGGAAATACTTATGCCCTAATAAAACACATTTACTGTTTACTAAGACATCTACAAGCCATGTGATAACTGTCACTGTGTCCAACACTAGTTCCTGTGTTGTGCAAGTTGTTACTGGAATGGGCTCAGGCCCACAATGCACTGCTAGGGTGGACCTTTGAAATTTTTACTGTGTAGCACTGAATGACAAAAAGAATTGAGAATTCTAGACAGTATAAAAGAACTCTCACATGATTCTGTAGAAATGGCAAATATCAGTGACATAACATTGTCAGACATTCTTAACAATTTGTAGAAATGGAAAATCGATTTTCTAAAATGAACCTAAACCTCATGAAGGAAACATTTGCCCGTTACCTAAATATGATGCATTTCTTGACAACTAACCTGTGATAAACCAGTGTTGCTGAACACCCAACGAAATGTTTGTTAAGAACTTGTTATATTTTTGCAGTACCTAAACTAAAGTGTTACCAATTTTTTTTACTAAAAGTTATCTTTCACAGGTTGAATAAATACCTAAATTAAATTATCTGACAAGCAAGCATATTGACAGGACTAAAGCTGTCCCAGCCTGAGTTTCACAATCGCAGAATATTTAATTGGTCAGAACTTCTCTGTTGTGACTAGTAGGGGGAATTGCAGTACCCCAAACCTCAGACACCACCACACAGACACAAGTCCAATGTTGATATAAATGATTTATTATTAATAAAATCTTCCCAATGGTCTTCAATGCACACAATACTTCTTTACCTCTTTCTTTCCTCTCCTACACAACTCTTAGAAAAATTTGTCCTCCTGACTCTGACATGCCCGGATGTGGCAGGGTGGGTCCTTTTATTATGGACCAGCAAATACTTCTGGTGCCAGGTCATAGCACCATGGAGGTACTTCTGAGTCATTCGAAAGTTAGAGAGAGTAGAGATCACACATCCCTGCAGCACACCCTGGTGTCACCCATGGGACACAACAAGGCTTCTCTATTGGAATCTAGTTCCCAGCGTGCCTTGCTGCTTTCCATACTGGCAGCATCACCCAGGGAGACTGCCATCTGTCGTGTCTGGGGAGCCTACAGCCCCCTTTCCATCCTTCCTACTGGTCTCCAACCTAGGAAAGGAATCAGAACCCATTCCTGACTGGGATGCCCGCACATGTGTACTGTCCTTTACACTATTTTAAACAGAAGTGATGTACAGTAATTGTTGTTTAAACTGAATGCACAAATCTTTGCACAAGCTACTACTGTAATAAATTACTTTTGTCTAAAATAAATGACAAATGGAGATTTTCTTAAGAATAAGTTGGGATATCTACATTTGGGGTGACATATGGGACATCGGGTTAGCTTAGCCTTAAGCATTTGCTACATCAATCAATCAGCAGCTACTCTGATTCCATTCATCTGCACAATTGGACAATCCCACCATAACACCAGATGTCCTTTGCCATTACAGTGCAATAATTTCTTCTTGAAAGTGTCAGCTGTTTTCATGTGAAGCTAACAAAGTTAACAATGGTAGTTAATATTTTTAGTAAGAGGTTTTTCTGGTTCCAAACCTATCTCTTCCTCACAATCCAACCATCAAATATATCTTCCCATATTGTTCTTAATTTCTGGTTTTGACCCTAAAAAGGTAATGTAATATCAGTGATCTGGTAGGCATTTACAGAGAAATTTGAAGAACTGTTGTTTGCACATCTGGACTTTGTCAAGTGCAGATTTGACTTTTCTTAAATACAAGCTGCAATATAGTCAGATGCTTTGTTTTAGGAAAGCCACAGTATTAGAATGCATTCCTAACATCTAGTCTAACTGTACTAAAAGAAAACATATCTTGAAAAACTGTTCTCTGAAAGATAATCTTCACATATTAGAGTTGTCTGAAAATGCAAAGGTCAGTGATCTAAATGGAATAGCTCCTTGCTTGAAGAGCAAAAGCACTGAAACTATAGAACCTAATCTGAATTATAACCATAATGCTATAATGATAATGAAAGTGCTAACGTTGAAGGACAAACTTTAAATACTTTAGTTTTCAAGTGCATTCAAGACTGCAGAACAATGTGTATCTGAAATTCAGTGATGCAGGAAAGAAAATCCTACAATCTGACCATACAGAAAGATAAGCAAGCAGACAAGTAGTCATCCTTCTTGTATCTTGAAAAGCAGAAAATCACATCAGGCTCATCATACCTTTTTACGATTTCCCACTTGCTGTCCTGAAACTAATATTAACTTTATTATCAGTGATACAACACACTTTCCTTATTATAAAATAGAAATTTGTCATTCATATCCAATCTTACAATTCCTGTCACTGTTTTGTTTAACTTCTGGTTAAGTCAGCAATTATATCAGTTATATTTTAAACTTAAATGTAAACTGTTGATCCAGTTTTACAATTAGACAGACAGACAGAACTTTATTTGATCCCATGGAGAAATCTGGCTTTTTACAGAAGCTCTTTAAATAAAAAATAGATATATAAATATATACACACACACACACACACTATAGTCTGGACAAAACTCCAGAATTACTAAAAAGGAAGAAAAATAAAATGAAAGAAAAACTTCTGATTTGGCAGTTACAGTGAATCATTATGCATATGTATTGATGTTGGTATAAAGATGTCCCAGTAGTGTGTCCTGACAGAATTCTACTGACTAATTTGATGGCCAAAAATACTCAGTGTCCATGTGTCTGAGAGAAAATGTGCAGCATTGTTCATAATGGCATCAGTTTTGTTTTAATTCTACTTCCAAGGGGGTCTAGAGTATGTGCCATAACTGAGCCGGCCCTTCCAATTAGTCTGTTGAATTGATTTTCCTCTGTTGAAGTGATATTACTGGCCACAGCTCATCACAGAATAGAAAATCACACTGGCCACCACAGAGTTGTAGAACATGTGAAGGATGTTGTTTCCCATATTCAAGGAAGGCAGTCTCCTAAGAAAAAAAAATAAAAAACCTGCTCTGCCTTTTCTTATATAGTTCCACTGTGTTGTGAGACAACTCCAACCTGTCACTGATGTGGACCCCCAAGTACTTGTAGGAGTGCACCACCTCTACCTCAACTCCCTGAACAGTGACCGCACATAGAGGCTTTTTGATGTGGCAAAAGTCAGTAACCCATTTCTTGAATCTGCTTATGTTAAGTTGCAGACAATTCTTTCTGTGTCAAGGTTTGTCAATAAAGTTCTCCACCTGACTCCTATACTTTGTCTCATCCCCTTTATCAATACACCCCATAAGTGTAGAATAATTTGAGAATTTCTGCAAGTGACATGACCTGGCATTATATTTATAGTCTGAGGTGTACAAAGTGAAGAGAAAAGGAGACAGGATTGTTCCTTGCGGGGCTCCAATTTTGCTCACATCAGTAACAGAAACACATTCCTTGAATCTCACAAACTGTTGTCTGCTAGTTAGATAGACTACTATCCAGGTCACCATAAGCTCATCCACCTGCATATGCAGTATCTTAGTTTACCCACTCATGTAGTCCAGGGCAGGCCCCTGAAAGGTCATCATGATGTGAGACATAAGTGCCTATAGTCATTAGGTGAGGAGGCACCTGCCATCTTTGGAACAGAAAAATGCAGGATGTTTTCCACAACAGCAGCGCTTTTGTAGAGCCATAGGGGCAACCTGAATAGGCTGACTGGGACATCACAAAGTTGGTTATCGCAGGTCTTAAGAACTTGAGGATTGACTCCATCTGGTCCTGCAGCTTTTCCTGAGTGTAGCTTCCTCAGTTGTCTCCTTCCTTGGTCTTCAGTTATGGATAGTCCATACTGATGTCAGAGGTGGCCTTATCACTGACCATTGTAATTGAAGCAGTAGGAGTTGTTGATATAGTAGAGATTGGCGTTGGGGGACTGGTCATTGGAAGGAGGTAGCAATGGGAGGTGATATGTTCTAAAAATGTGTTCAGGATGTTTGTTATGTCCAAAGCCCCTCCCAGCACATGATCCCAGGATTGCTTGAGTCCAGTAATTATGACCAGTCCAATCCAGACCTATCATGTTATTCTCTGTGAGTTTGTTTTCTACTTTGGCTTTGTAACCTTCCTTTACTTTACTTGGCTTTGTCTTCATCACGTGCTGTGCATCCTTCACAGTCTCTTTGTCACTGGATTTGAATCATCTTTTTTCTTATTTTCTCAATTAATATAATAGCTAAAGCAGTATCCAAAGTTACTTTTTGATTTTGTAAACAGAATACTATCACTGCCTAACTAAAAATAGCAGTGTTTTATAGTTAGCTTTGCTTATCACTTGTTTAATCTCACTACATTGCTTTCTCTTTGGGGTGAAGATGTTACCATATGGTTTGTCACACATTTGCACCTCATCCTTTTGGCTCTGGTAAGGTAAGCAGGTCCACCCCCACAATGAGGAGGGGCTAGTTAGTCACTAGCATTGTCTTCTTTCCCTCCCACAGTTCAGACAGGCAGTCCCAGGAAGATGCCTTCCACCTGCCTTCACCTCTTAGATAGCTTGACCCCTTTTCATTTGAGGCACAATGAAAATGGGTCGCACCAAACAATCGCAGCTCATTCTGGGACCGAATAGTGAAGGAGATGGAGGTCTCTATAACACAGCTTGAATAGATTTGTGACTAATCAGTTCACAAAGATGTAAAAAGTTCAGTAGTTATTATGCTCTGCCTGAAGACAGTAAACAACTACTTATGTCCCTGAGCCCATTTTTTCAGTTTTGCCTATTTGGTTAATATGGAACATTTGGTCACACATTATATTTTTATTCAACAGGTTTCCCTTTTGGTTTGATTTGTGTCATCCTTGAAAAGTTGTGCTTGGGTCAGAAGAATAGAAGCCATAGTTACCAGAAGGAAGCTCCAGTTTATTTAGGACTATCCTTAATGCTGGACGTGCTTTTCCTTTTTAGTCAAATTTAGAATACAGTGATCCCTCGCTATATCGCGCTTCGCCTTTCGCAGCTTCACTCCATCGCGGATTTTATATGTAAGCATATTTAAATATATATCGCGGATTTTTCGCTGCTTCGCGGGTTTCTGAGGACAATGGGTCTTTTAATTTCTGGTACATGCTTCCTCAGTTGGTTTGCCCAGTTGATTTCATACAAGGGACGCTATTGGCAGATGGCTGAGAAGCTACCCAACTTACTTTCTCTCTCTCTTGCGCTGACATAGGGGGGTGTGAGCAGGGGGGCTGTTCGCACACCTAGACGATAGGGACGTTGCTACCTTCTGTGTGCACCTGCTTCCTGAAGGACATGCTGCATGGTGCTTCGCATACTTAAAAGCTCGAAGGGCACGTATTGATTTTTTTATCTGTCTCTCTCTCTCTCTCTCTCTCTCTCTCTCCCTGCTCCTGACGGAAGGGGTGTGAGCTGCCGCCTTCAACAGCTTTGTACCGGCGGTGCTTCGCATACTTAAAACAGCCCTATTTGATTTGTTTGCTTTTCTCTCTCTGACCCGCACTCCATTGAAGAGGAAGATATGTTTGCATTCTTTTAATTGTGAGACTGAACTGTCATCTCTGTCTTGTCATGGAGCACAGTTTAAACTTTTGAAAAAGAGACAAATGTTTGATTGCAGTGTTTGAATAACGTTCCTGTCTCTCTACAACCTCCTGTGTTTCTGCGCAAATCTGAGACCCAAGCATGACAATATAAAAATAACCATATAAACATATGGTTTCTACTTCGCGGATTTTCTTATTTCGCGGGTGGCTCTGGAACGCAACCCCCGCGATGGAGGAGGGATTACTGTATTGCAGGAGTATTCTGATTATTGAAAGAATTAATAACAAATGAGTGAGGCATCATCCTGAACAATTTAAGACAGGACCAGGATTGGAATTTATCAGTAAGTAGGTAGGTATAAGAACTTTGTTATGTTGTAATTTCCATCCATCCATCCATCCATCCATCCATCCATCCATCCATTGTCTCCCGCTTATCCGAGGTCGGGTCGCGGGGGCAGCAGCTTGAGCAGAGATGCCCAGACTTCCCTCTCCCCGGCCACTTCTTCTAGCTCTTCCGGGAGAATCCCAAGGCGTTCCCAGGCCAGTCGAGAGACATAGTCCCTCCAGCGTGTCCTGGGTCTTCCCCGGGGCCTCCTCCCGGTTGGACGTGCCTGGAACACCTCACCAGGGAGGCGTCCAGGAGGCATCCTGATCAGATGCCCGAGCCACCTCATCTGACTCCTCTCGATGCGGAGGAGCAGCGGCTCTACTCTGAGCCCCTCCCGGATGACTGAGCTTCTCACCCTATCTTTAAGGGAAAGCCCAGACACCCTGCGGAGGAAACTCATTTCAGCCGCTTGTATTCGCGATCTCGTTCTTTCGGTCACTACCCATAGCTCATGACCATAGGTGAGGGTAGGAACATAGATCGACTGGTAAATTGAGAGCTTCGCCTTGCGGCTCAGCTCCTTTTTCACCACGACAGACCGATGCAACGCCCGCATTACTGCGGATGCCGCACCGATCCGCCTGTCGATCTCACGCTCCATTCTTCCCTCACTCGTGAACAAGACCCCGAGATACTTGAACTCCTCCACTTGGGGCAGGATCTCGCTACCAACCCTGAGAGGGCATTCCACCCTTTTCCGGTTGAGGACCATGGTCTCGGATTTGGAGGTGCTGATTCTCATCCCAGCCGCTTCACACTCGGCTGCGAACCGATCCAGAGAGAGCTGAAATTAGACCCCTCCTTTAACCGTCACCTTATCGTGGTGGAGGGGTTTGCGTGTCCCAATGATCCTAGGAGCTCTGTTGTCCGGGGCTTTATGCCCCTCGTAGGGCCACCCAAGGCAAACTGGTCCTAGGTGAGGGATGAGACAAAGAGCGGTTAAACAAACCTCCTATGAAGAAAAACCATTTTGGATGGCGTTTTCCCTTGCCCGGACGCGGGTCACCGGGGCCCCACTCTGGAGCCAGGCCTGGAGGTGGGGCTCGATGGCGAGCGCCTGGTGGCCGGGCCTGCACCCATGGGGCCTCGGCCGGGCACAGCCCAAAGAGGCAACGTGGGTCCCCCTTCCCATGGGCTCACCACCTATGGGAGGGGCCAAGGAGGTCGGGTGCAGTGTGAGTTGGGTGGTGGCCGAAGGCGGGGACCTTGGCGGTCCGATCCTCGGCTACAGAAACTGGCTCTTGGGACGTGGAATGTTGTAATTTGCTGCTTTTAATTGTTTTGTCATAGTTTGGATGTAGCCTCTTATGTCATATGTCTGTGCACTGGTAGCCTATAGCAGCAGGTAAAATGAGTCTTAATCTGTAATATCCTTATAATAAACTCATCAGTTTAACATTGAGTACAATTATCTCTGCATCCAAAGTTACTTTTCGGTTTTCTAAAGAGCATACCTGCACAGCATAATTAACACTAGCATTGTATTCTTGGCTACTACACCTACATTTTTTCATTAATGCAGTGTTTTTAATAATGTCTGCATGACCAGTGTTCTGACACATAAATCATAAGAGTTATTATCATTACATAATTAAAACTGAGATACGAGAACATCATCACTCCAACTATGTGGGTGAAAAAATTCTCAAGTGATAAAAACAGCACTGTGTAGGCAATGCCTTTAGGGCTCTCAGTTAAATGATTATTTAATCCCTTTTAATATCTGAATTCCTGGGAGCTGTATCGGCTGAAATCCAGAACACATCAGGGGTGGGTAAACAGCCAAGTAAGTAATGTTTCATTCCTCTGCTTTACTCGTATTGAGCCAATATATTTCTCACAAAAATCTTTTTCTGGTTTTCTCACTTCATTCCTTTGCAGGTGGCGGAGAAATGCACCGATATATGCTTTACCTTTTTATGCAGACTATTTTACACTTTTACCTTCTATTAAAACGGTGTATATTACATTACTATAAATGAACATGCAGCCTGTCCAGGGCAATTTAGTATTGATAGCAGTCTAACAGTGTAAACACCTAATGATAAATCTCAGTAAGATATTTCATAAGATATTTTCATAAGATAACATTAATTGTTTTCATTAAAGCCTCTGTGTTTTGACAAATATTTTAATTTAAGTATAACTCCTACAAAATTCACTTATTGAGAGGCACACAATGTGGCTCATTCTTTTCTAAGAATATTCAATAGCAATACTGAACTCCCTTCTATTTGTTTATGGTTCTCAGCCATAAATTGCCTTTTTCAAGTTCTGCCACTAATTCTGAATTGAACTCCAGGACATTAACAATGTTGTTTTTAAGTCATTCCTGTGTAGCTTTCAGTGTACGCTTGCAGACATTGTCTTGCTGGGAAACAAATCTTCTCCCAAGGTTCAGGTTTTTTGCAGACTGCAACAAGTTTTCGTCCAGGATTTGTTTGCATTTTGCTGCATTCATTTGCCCCCTGTCCTGAGAAGCCTTTTAGGACCTGTTTTAGAGAAGCATCCCCACAGCATGATTCTGCCCTCACCATGAAGTGACAAAAAGCTCAATGTTGGTCTCATCAGGCCATAGAATTTCTTCCGGCTGACTTCAAAGTCACTCTGGCAAACTCTAGCTGAGATGTCATATGCACTTTTTGTCCTTGCCACTCATAAAGCTTTGACTGGTTAAGCACTCAGGCAACAGATGTTGTATGCAAAGTCTTTCCAATTTTCAATGATTGATTTAACTGGACTCCAAGAGATATTCAGTGGCTTACATATTTTTCTGTATCTATCCCCTGACCTGTGCTTCTCAATCACCTTTTCCTGGAGTTTTCTCTTGTCTTTATTGTGTAGGTTTGGCCATGATACTGACTCGACACAAGTTGGACCTTCCAGGTATGGTGTATTCATACTATAATCAATTGAAACCCCTTGTCTTCAAACCGGTGACCTCCATTGAACTAATTCTGTGACTTCTAAAACTAACTGGCTGCCATAGTAATGATATAAGTGTGTTGCGTTAAAGGAGATGAATACCTGTGCAATCAATTATTTTATATTCTGCATTTGTAATTCATTTTAGGCCACATAGCAGAGACCTGTTTTCACTTTGATATTAAAGAGTCTTTCTTTTGATTAGTATCAAGAAAGGCACATTAAATCCACTGTGATTCAATGTTGTATAACAATAAAATGGGAACACTTACAAAGGGATAATACTTTTTATAGGCACTATATATAAACTACTCAAAAAAATGAAAGGAACACTTTGAAAACATATCAGATCTCACTGGGAAAAACAATCATACTGGATATCTATACTGATATGGACTGGGTAATGTGTTAGGAATGAAAGGATGCCACATCGTTTGATGGAACTGAAAATTATCAACCTACAGAGGGCTGAATTCAAAGACACCCCAAAAATCAAAGTGAAAAAATAATGCGACAGGCTAGTCCATTTTGCCGAAATTTCATTGCAGCAACTCAAAATCATACTCAGTATTTTGTATGGCCCCCATGTGTTTGTATGCTTGCCTGACAATGAGGCATCCTAATGAGATGACAGATGATCTCCTCTCAGATCTGGACCAGGGCATCACTGAGCAGCTGGACAGTCTGAGTTGCAACCTGGCGGCATTGGATGGACTGAAACATAATGTCCCAGAGGTGGCCAGTCAATAGTATCAATTACTTCATCCTCCAGGAACTGTCTGCGTACTCTCGCCACATGAGGCCAGGCATTGTCGTGCACCAGGAGGAACCCAGGACCCACTACACTAGCATAGGGTCTGACAATGGGTACAAGGATTTCATCCCGATATCTAATGGCAGTCAAGGTGCCATTGTCTAGCCTGTAGAGGTCTGTGTGTCCCTCCATGGTTATGCCTCCCCAGACCATCACTGACCCACCACCAAACTGGTTATGATGGACAATGTCACAGGCAGCATAATGTTCTCCACGGCTTCTCCAGACCCTTTCACGTCTGTCACATATGCTCAGGGTGAACCTGCTCTCATCTGTGAAAAGCACAGGGCACCAGTGGTGGACCTGCCATTTCTGGTGTTCTATGGCAAATACCAATCGAGCTCCATGGTGCCAGGAAATGAGCACAGGGGCCACTATAGGATGTCAGGCCCTCAGCCAAAACCTCTGTTTCTGATTGTTTAGTCACACCAGTGGCCTGCTGCAGGTCATTTTGTAGAGCTCTGGCAGTGCTCATCCTGTTACTCCTTGCCCAAAGGAGCAGATACCGGTCCTGCTGATCTCCTCCATGCCTGTGAGACTGTGCTAGGAGACACAACAAACCTTCTGTCAATGGGTACACGTATTGATGTGCCATCCTGGAGAAGTTGGACTACCTGTGCAACCTCTGTAGGGACCAGGTATTACCTTATGCTACCAGTAGTGACACTGACCGTAGCCAAATGCAAAACTAGTGAAAAAACAGTCAGAAAAGACGAGGAGGGAAAAATGTCAGTGGCCTCCACCTGTTAAACCATTCCTGTTTTGGAGGTCGTCTCATTTTTACCACTTAAGTGCACCTGTTGTTAATTTCATTAGCACCAAACTGATTACCCTCTCTGCTACTTAACTGACCAGATCAATATCCCAGAAGTTCCATCGACTTGATGCTATACTTGGATTAAAAAGTGTTCCTTATATATATATATATATATATATATATATATATATATATATATATATATATATATTGTTCTGATTGTTCTGATTCAAGTCATGTAAGTGAGTTACATGGCCTTGACAATAATTAGATACTAAATAATTAGATACTAATTGGCTACTAAATGGTTATGTAGTCATTGATTTTGTTTTTATTCAGATATCTGTAATGATTGTGTTAACAAAAAACTGATGCTGTAATACTTGTTGCTTATTCTATGTCCTTACCTAAGAGCATCTTCCTCTAGCATGATTTTTTTATTTTCAAAATATTCAGGTTCTAGCACTGCTAGTTCAAAAATTTCATGAGGGAATTAATTATAGGAATGCTTTATTTTCAGGCTTTTCAAATAGTAACTATTGTACAGTTAATCCAAAACTCTGTAACAAGGATTATTTTAAAGACTCGTGCTCATACCACAACATTTTATAAGACCACTTAATCCTGAACAAAGTTGCAGGGGTGCTGGAGCCTATGCCAGCAAGTATAATGCACAAGGCAGGAACAATCCCCTGGACAGGGTGCCAGTCAATCACAAACATACACACCCAGTGGGGCCAATTTAGAATAAGCAATCTATCTAACCTATATGTCTTTAGACTCTGGAAGGATCCATGCAGACACAAGGAGAATATGCAAACTCTACACAAGGAGGACTCAGTGTGAGGCAGCAGCACTACCAGTGTGCCACTGTGCCACTAAAGTATGCTCATATTACTCTTACAGTTGTTTCCAGTTATAATTAGACACAAAGTTAAAACACTCCTTAAAGCTATAAATGACTTAGCTACCGTTTATTCTTATACACCATATTGTACATTCTTATCAGAAGATGCAGGGCCTATTAGAACTTAACAAATTAAAAGCATTGTAGTTGACATAACCTACACAGCCCTCAAACTCTGGAATAATCTACTTACTTGAACGGCTTAACCTGTCTCAGCACTAAAATGAAGGTCAAAATGCAAGTTATTATAGCACAGCATATTCTTGTTAGAGCTGTGGCTGATGCATTTCATTTTTTAAAAGGCAGCAATCAGCTTGATTTGCTGTTAATAACTTGCTTCTTAGTTCAAGTGAGTTCCATTGCCAACTGTGTACAACTATAAAAAAAATCAACAATTGAACTCTATACTAGCCATGTAACTCACCATAGAGATGGCTGTCAGCCAAATGCACACTAACAATAATTTACTAATGATTTTAATAAATGCAGTTTATTTAAATGATATAAATGTTATATTTTTCAAATACCCAATTTTTCATTATTGCTTTGTTGTTTTATATGATATAATCTAGTCATAATACAAAAGCCTAAACCATTTTTATCTGGTCTCATAAGAGCAAAAGAGACAGTGCTAATAAAGAGTAACTGAAGAATAAGTGGGCAGCACGGTGGCACAGTGGTAGCGCTGCTGCCTCACAGTAAGGAGACCTGGATTCGCTCCCTGGGTCCTCCCTGCGTGGAGTTTGCATGTTCTCCCCGTGTCTGTGTGGGTTTCCTCCGGGTGCTCCAGTTTCCTCCCACAGTCCAAAGACATGCAGGTTAGGTGCATTGGCAATCCTAAATTGTCCTTAGTGTGTGCTTGGTGGGTGTGTGTGTCTGTGCGTGTGCCCTGCGGTGGGCTGGCGCCCTGCCCAGGATTTGTTCCTGCCTTGCGCCCTGTGCTGGCTGGGATTGGCTCCAGCAGACCCCCGTGACCCTGTGTTAAGATATAGCGGGTTGGAAAATGACTGACTGACTGAAGAATAAGCTACTGTTTGATGTACATTTTATGTCATATGAAAAGTAAAAATGAATAAATGGTACCTGTTCACATTTATACAGGGACACTTTGGAAGGGCTGTGTGCTCTTAGGGAAGGGTTGTTGTTACATTTGTTTTTCTATGACTATTGAGAGTTTTTCTACTTAAACTTAAAATAAGAATTTTTTCTCATAAAAAAGGAAAAAAAGAGATTCACGACCAACTAAGTGGTAACAGTTATTTGAAGAATATTTGCATCATATATGAGGGGCCTCAGGGGGAGGTGGGCCCTGGGCTTGAACCATTTTTAGGGTCTCACCTAGTTTTTCTAAGGGAACAATGGAAAAACTAACATGTAATGTCAATGCATAAGATTTGCCTAAAGTTGAATAGATAGTACACAAGAACAGCAAGTACTGTAGTTTGAAAGTATGCAATAAGGTTATGGATACCCATAAAACAGCATCTGCGATTATCAGTGACACACACATATACACATACACACACATGCACACACACACACACACACATATATATATATATATATATATATATATATATATATATATATATATATATATATATACATATATATATATACATATATATATATATATATATATATATACACATATATATATATATATATATATATATATATATATATATATATATATATATATATATATATATATATATATATATATGTATATATATATAAAGAGAGAGAGACAGATTATGCAATGTCAATGTTAAACATTGTGCTTGACAGCAACAGATCATAGTATTCCATGTCAAATATTAACATTGAGAGTATGATCTTTCAACTACCTTTTTGAGAGTATGAAGGAAGTAAAATATTTAAAGGCATTATTCTGGTACAAAATTACTTTCACAATATCAGATAATTATGAAAAATAAAAATAAATGTAAAAAATTAAATAAAATAAAAAAGAAACACATCAGCAGGTTTAGTTTCTCACTGTTTTGCAGGCTCTATGCATTTTTATCAAGCTACCACAAACTTTACCTGTTGCACAGCAGTGATCCTGCCAACTCAGTAATTTTTCCATGTTTGCTTGGAACCTTTCAGTTCCTTAAAGAATGATTTCATTTTCTAAAAAGATTTCTCACTACTGTGCAAAGCTGTCGACAAAATGTAAAAACCTGAGAAATAATCCAAAACATTTTTCATTTGTGACCTGCTGTACATAAGGTGTTTCAAAAAAGTTTTTGTTAAATAGTATGTTTAAATTTCAGCACAGAATAAGCACAGAATGCCAGCAGCTCATCATAACTGACATCACATTTCAACTGCACCCACTAATTTAGTTTCAGTGTGTACGCTGCTCTGCATGTCTGTTAGGCTCAGCCACAATTATATCTATAACTGCCATCACTTATCAACAGACTGAAATTTTGTAAGGGATCATCTGTTTTGTGTCTTGAAGATCAGGGAATGGCATCCTTGAAAGATATCCATGTGAAGGAAATTAATTTTTATGTATTTTTCAAAATGTTTTATATATTCTTGTATTCATTTATCATATGTATACTCTGTGACATATGGCCGGTCATTCATCCCGGCCAATACCCCCAGACCGGTAGATGGTGCCCTCCTTGCAGCATGGAGGTGCCCCGAATGTCAGCAGGGAATTATGGACAATGGAGTTTTTATGCACAGCCCTGCTGGCTACCATGGGGGCCGCCAGGAGTCGCTGCAGGGAGGCACAAGGACGTGTATGTTCCCTATAACCCGGAAGTACGTCTTAGTCACAGCGACAGAGGGAATGACGTATTTCCGGGATGAAGAAAAGGAGAAGTTTTTACCTGACCCGGAAGTGATAGAAAGTCACATGGACTGAGGGACAGAAACACTTCCGGGTCATGGACTATAAAGGATTGTGGGAAATCCCAGACAGACGAGCTGAGCTGGGTGGAAGGGTGGCAACGCACCTGGGAGAGTGGAGGATTGATTAGTGTTTGATTATTGTTTATTTGTATGAGTATTGTGGAGTGGAGGGTGCTTTGTGCACTTAGTCTAATAATAAATATTAATAATTGGACTTTTAGCTGGTGTCTGGCATCTGATCAGAGGGGTCAAGGGAGCGAGAGCGCCCCCTATCTGTCACAATTCATATATTCTCTTTATATATTTCCATTATAATAAAAAAGGATCTACATCTGCCAAAGTTGGCACAAGTTTGAACATGTGTTAAGTTGTTTTTTCCATTTTTTAGTCTATAGGATAATTTACTGGTTTTCCTATCATGGGACTGTAACGCATAATGGAATGCCCTTGTTAGCCAGACAGGTTTCAGTTAAATGAAGAATTGACTTATTTGTCTCAAATGGATCTGTTGATGCTGGCCTTAGAGGCAGGGCTTTGAAGAAAAAAAACATATCTGAAACTGGCAAATAAAAATAAAAGCTTACAATGGGAAACAGAACACAGACATTTGACAGGGGATGACTGGAAAAGCATATTATAGTCAGCATCCTGGATTCAACTTTTTCCTAGTGATTGGGTGTGTATTTAAGAAGCCAACTGAGGAACTTAAAGACATTTGTTTCTCAAATTACAGTCTCTGATGGACTTATCATATTAAGCAATTGTCCATGTCTGCCTTTCCTTTCTTTTTCTTTCCTGGTTAAATCCAGTTTTCTCTCTTCTCTCAAGAAAGTATTAGATGCATTTGTATGAAATCTTCAGTTTCATGACAATCTGCTGCATGGAATGAAATTCATTCTGTTTCAATTTGACCATTTCTGAACCTAGAACTAAACTTTAGGAATGCAGTAACCTTGCAACCCAAGTGAACACATTTACAGTTTTCAGCGGTAATATTACAATCACAAATCTCTATTAACCACTTATCATTTATACATTACTTTGTAATGGTAAGCAATGGAAAGGAAGCGTCTCTAAACTGGACTTAAGTGCAGCGTTTGACACCATCGACCATTCTATTTTACTGCACAGGCTAGAAAATGATGTTGGGCTTACAGGCACCGTTCTCGCTTGGTTTAGTTCTTACTTATCAAATCGATTCCAATATGTACAGAAATGTGCTGACAGTACTCCATCATTATACACAGAAGTTCAATATGGTGTCCCACAGGGCTCAGTACTGGGACCTTTACTGTTTTCACTTTACATGCTTCCACTGGGATTTCTCATTAGGAAACATAATGTTAATTTTCACTCGTATGCAGATGACACCCAGTTATACCTTTCATTTAAATCAAATGAAGTTTCTCCAATGTTGTCTTTAATTAGTTGTGTTAGCGAATTAAAGGAGTGGATGAATGAGAACTACTTGTCTTTAAATACAGATAAAACAGAGATGTTAATTGTTGGAGGGAATGATGCTGATCACAACAATATCTTGTCATCATTTAAGTCAGTTGGAATCCCAGTCAATTTTACTGCATCAGCCCGCAATCTAGGAGTTATCTTTGACTCTAGCATGTCATTTAAAGCGCATATTACAAAGTTGTCCAAAACATGTTTCTTCCATCTTAAAAATGTTAGGAAATTAAGGCGCTTTTTAAATAAACCGGATTCTGAGAAACTAATTCATGCATTTATCTCTAGTAGGATTGACTACTGCAATGCGGTGTTCACTGAATGTTCAAAATGTTCTTTATACAGCCTCCAGTTAATCCAAAATGCGGCTGCAAGAATTATTACAAGAACAAGAAAATACGAACACATAACTCCAGTTCTTAAATCCTTACACTGGCTCCCGGTTAAGTTTAGGGCAGATTTCAAAATCCTTCTTTTAACATATAAAGCATTAAATGGTCGAGGTCCGACTTACTTGTCTGAACTTATCATGACTTACAAACCTGAGCGCACATTAAGATCTCAAGATGCCGGTCTGCTTATGATTCCAAGGATTAATAAAATAACAGTGGGAGGTCGAGCTTTTAGTTACAGGGCCCCTAAACTGTGGAATGGTCTGCCTGCTACTATAAGAGATGCCCCATCGGTCTCAGCTTTTAAATCCCGGCTGAAGACTCACTACTTCAGTTTAGCATATCCTGACTAGAGCTGCTGATTGGCTGTACAGACTGCATCTCTGTTGTTAGTCATTAGCACTTAAACATAAGTAGCATGACAGTATTGTATAATTACCCTCACTTACTCTGTCTTTCTTCTTGTTACTCAAATGTGGCACTTGGTGCCATGGCCCACCTGCCAAGTTGTTTTGCCTGCCTAACGAAAAGTCATCCCAGATGGAGGATCGCAGGAATCATGGGAAAGAGGGGTCCTTTCATCGGATTGGCTGGCCCAGCACTGTTTCAGCCATGGAATGGCCAAATGGGGGAGGCAGCTTGAAGGATGACGTCTCCAGGACTCTACACAAATCCAAATCTTATTATGGGATATATCATCTACTGTTAAATTCTGCTCTGTACTTCTAAAATTTATATTTTTTATTTCTTACTATATTGAGGAATTGTTCTGTTCTGTGTACTGCATTGTATTGTATTGACCCCCTTCTTTTGACACCCACTGCACGCCCAACCTACCTGGAAAGGGGTCTCTCTTTGAACTGCCTTTCCCAAGGTTTCTTCCATTTTTTCCCTACAAGGTTTTTTTTTTGGGAGTTTTTCCTTGTCTTCTTAGAGAGTCAAGGCTGGGGGGCTGTCAAGAGGCAGGGCCTATTAAAGCCCATTGCGGCACTTCCTGTGTGATTTTGGGCTATACAAAAATAAACTGTATTGTATTGTATTGTAAACTGCTATCTTCAGCTCTCTTCAGAGATGTTCTATGGGGTTTAAGTCTGGGCTTTGGCTGGACCACACAAGGACAGTCAGAGACTTCTCCTGACACCACTCCATTGACTTCCTGTATGTTTTGAGTCATTCTTGTGCTGAAAGGTGAATCATCAACCCAGTCTGAGGTTGTGTGTACTCTTGAACAGGTTTTCTTCAAGGGTCTCTCTGTATTTGGCTACATTCATCCTCCCCTCAATTCTGACCAGTCTCTCCTTTCCCTACCACTGAGGAACACCCCTATCACATGATGTTACCACCACCATGCATCACCAAAGGGAAAGTATTAGACAGGTAATCAAAAGTACAGTGCAAACACTGAAGGGTTCAAGTGTCTGCTCAAGCAACCCGGAAACAGCGAGCAGCACCACGCATGAAGAAAATATTTTTGTAGACAAGGAGTTTTATTTAGCACCATATGGAAAATTGGAAAACAAAATGATTCTGATAAGTTTGATATACCGTAACCATTTTAACAATAAATTAAAATATATTTTTGCACAACTTCATCATCTACTGCAAGATGGGGGTGTAGTGCCCCAATTACTCTAAAAGGAGAGACGATGCTATTAAACTTAAATTAAAACATACTTCTTCCTTACCATCAGTAGCGCATTTATTATGGAAAGCAAATTTGTGGTCCTTTATTTATTAACTGACTTGGAAATGTTTGGTGTATTGTCATTTCTACTGAATGCATGCAATGTTTATGGATTTTCCATGTTTCTAACATTATGTTGATCATCAGATAGAGAGATTTGGCATTATGTGCATTTTAAAATATGTAAGGTAACCTTGTGTAGCAGGACATTTTCATTAGTCCACTGAACATTAAAACTCACTCTAGTCATGTACTTAACATCAGTGCTCTGAGGTCCTGTAGTAAACATTACAGATTTACAGTGAGCT
The DNA here is from genome assembly GCF_900747795.2 of Erpetoichthys calabaricus. NCBI lineage: Eukaryota > Metazoa > Chordata > Cladistia > Polypteriformes > Polypteridae > Erpetoichthys > Erpetoichthys calabaricus. Next base: position 220,288,846 of record NC_041397.2, on the reverse strand, counting down.
TGGCAGTCTTAGGCTGATACAAAGTGTTTGAGACTACAGTATATTGTGGTCATCAGGAAAAGTAACATAAAGGAAAAATAATGCCACGCGGTGGAGGTATTTAGCAACATGCGTTATGCTTTTTTGCTATCTGAGTCTATTTTAAATTATCTTAGCAGTTTTTTTTTTGATGCAATTAATGTTGATTTTTCATGAGATGTGTGAAAATCGGATGACAAATTAACTTTCTGGCATTAACATTTTTCACTGTGCAATGTGAAATAGGGTGTATGTTGTATACACAAGTATAAATTCTGCTGCTTTTTACATTTATAGCGACAAGCGACCACACAGCTGCCAATGTAACCCAAAGAAACTGCATAGTAATCAGGGAATAATTAATAAATATTATGTTTTGTTTCTCTGGTGCACAATTAATGCAACATTATTTTATTCTGACATATGTGAAATAATCTTAGCATTGGTTCAATGCCAATAATTTATTTTTAATCACTAATAGCCTAATACGTATGTGATAGCCGATTTTTCATGCAACTCTCTTATTGTGACAGTTCATGGAGATATAAATGTTCTTTGTATTTGGAATATTGCACATTGCCAATACTGAATCATTAATTTATCCAGTATTTATTTTTAATATAACTTACTTTTTAATGTTATGTAACATGTATTCTGATTTCAATAATGACTTTGTGAAAAAAATCATTTAATGTCCACCATTACTGCTGTATTCTAAATATATTCTAAATATATAAACTATGAACTTTATTTCTAGCCTATCCATAACCTACCATTTTAAACATCTTCCTATACAAAATGATATTTGGGTCCATATTGGCACCTTTCAGCACTTTTTACTCATCACCCAGGATCGTCAGTGTAGTTTTTGCTTTTCACCCAGCATCACCAGTGATGTTTATTTTTAGGTGAAACATAAAAAGTGTAATTGCTTGTCATTTCAGGATGAAACACTAACTAAATGCTTATTGAGAATAGTGTATTAATCAAAATAAGATTAGCCACAATTGTAAAATGGTCTTGTTTATAATGCTCAAGAATACACAGTATACAATATATAGCACAAAGCAATTTGTACAAAATTACTAACAATAAAATATTCTACCTTGGAATTTCCAGTATATATAAAAGTTTCTTTTACAAACCAAATCTGAAAAGTATTTTTGTTACTTCCTTTTACAAATCTAGTAAGTTTCAGAGTAAGTGTTTGTGCAATTCCAATACTGGAACCACATGAGGACAAGCACTGTGTTGCGACACGAGAGCCAGTCATGCCACCATTCTGCCTAGTTTCAGAGCTATGTGATAATTATAGAGATGCAGGTACATAAAGGGAGCCTCATTAAGTAGACTTTCTAGGAGTGAATAGAACCTTCAGGTCTCTCTTTATTATAGTAGGACTCCTTTGAAAAGTTCACTGTTCTTTTATTTTAATACTTAAATTTATTCTTGCATGGCAATCGCTGTTTGATAAAGATGATAGATATTGGATAAATTTTTGGTGAATACTGCTGCTATTGAGAATTCCAACAGGCTCATGAATCTTTTTACTATGCTCTGTATTAAAACAGCCTTTGTGACATATGAATAATTGTACAGCATTTGTGATCTGTAGCAGAAAAAAAAATTACTTTTCCCTTGAATGACCTATTTCTTTAAAGCCCTTCTTACAAACTTTGCAAAATTGTAAATGAACATTTTTGCAATACTTAAAATAATTACCCATAGCAAAGACAGAATCAGCATTCAATAAAACAAGAGTCACACTAAATTCAACATTATCCAGCCTTAGCCTAAATTATAAAACATTAATCCATTCATCTTTTTGTTTTTGATCTCATGTGGAGTCAGGGCAATCATTAACAAAGTGTTCATGGCAATCAAATTTGACAAAAGGCTTTCCCAAGGCCCAGAAACACCTGATAAAAGACATCTCAGAGCATACTTAGAGCAGGGACCCCTGGAAGCTAAAGCTGACCTTAGCCTCCTTTACCACTATGCTGACCTTCAATCTTCTTTTACTTACTGTATTTTATTTAAACAATTTTTTTTCATGAACACTATCACAAATGTCTTTACAGATTTGGCAAAACAAGAATATAATTGAATTTCCATCCATCCATCCATTTTCCAACCCGCTGAATCCGAACACAGGGTCACAGGGTCTGCTGGAGCCAATCCCAGCCAACACAGGGCACAAGGCAGGAACCAATCCCGGGCAGGGTGCCAACCCACCGCAGGACACACACAAACACACCCACACACCAAGCACACACTAGGGCCAATTTAGAACCACCAATCCACCTAACCTGCATGTCTTTGGACAGTGGGAGGAAACCGGAGCGCCTGGAGGAAACCCACACAAACACGGGGAGAACATGCAAACTCCACGCAGGGAGGACTCGGGAAGTAAACCCAGGTCCCCAGGTCTCCCAACTGTGAGGCAGCAGCGCTACCCACTGCGCCACCGTGCCGCCCATATAATTGAACTTAAGTGATTCAAATCAATTGGTACATTCAAAGGACTGTCATATTTACTAAGTACAATTAAAAGAGTAAAAGTATTATGTTGGATTGTAGTCTACAACATTCCTCTCAGTATAAAAGCAATTCCTTCCAAGTTAATGTGTACTTCACAGTATCTTAAAGCATAAAGAGCAAACAAATATATGAAGAAACTTTCAAAAATTCTCAATTTCTCTCTATGAGGCATGATTTATGCTTTTGCAGATTTTCCTTTATCCAATGTAGTGCACAGTAACGTTCTTAGCTTGGGATATTTAAAGGATAACAAAAAAACAAATAGAGGTAAATAGAGGTGGTGGACAAAATAATAGAAACGCACCATGAAAGAGGAATTTAACTTGATGTAACTATATCAGTTAAAAATGAAACTGCAAGGTTGACTCATAGTAGGCTGAGTGTCAACTAGCACTATGTGTCAGCTATAAAAGAGGTCTGACAATTAATATTTTTGAGTTTTCAAAAGAAAATGAGGCAACTAATAGAGATTCAATTAGGTCAAATGTTCAGGGGTTCCAACTGAATGTGTATTGGTCACAAAAACTACAAAATTATTTCATGTTTCAAAGGGATGCTGGTTTATCTCAAAAATAATGACTGTATATGTCAAGCATAAGCAACATGCACCAGCAAAGAGAAGCAGTGGGGTTGCAAGACAAAGCCCACTGACAAGTGTAACCATGCACTTCAAAGGATAACTGCTAAATATCACAAGCACGGCCTGCAAGATCTTCTCAAAAGTGAATCAGCAACTCAACAAAAAATGTATGTCACAAGCTTCATCAAGCTGAAATTTATGGCAGGACTATCATTTGAAGAACTTTCGTTCTGCATAAAGACACATAAACTGGTGCAACGAGATAAAAATCTGAGTACTGGATAAGAGTAATTTAACCTAATAAGTTATTCCTGCAAGAAATGAAATCTAAGTAAGTGAAAAGTTTTTATATCATGACATTAATTCTGCTTTTTATTATCATAAGAATTATTGACTTATTAGGAAATTGTGTTTATGGTTATTTAGTTTACTTTAAGAAATCTTGTCAAGCAAATTTTGTTTAACCCACTGGCAGATTTTGTTTTTTGCTAAAACAAGACAAAACATCTCCTATTTGGAGTTTTTTTTCATCTACCGTATATACTCGCATATAAGTCGGGTCTTGAAACCCGAAAAATCGATCATAAAATCTGAACCTGACATATATGCCCATTCAAAAATCCGACACTTACATTTTTTTTTTACATCTTCTTTCCTCCTCCAATCTTGCATCAGTTTCTCAGACACATTAAATTTTGTTGCAGCAGCGCAGATACCAATTTCTTTCACCACTTCAATGACTTTTAATTTAAAACAAACTTCATATTTTGTTCTGATCGAATGCTACATCGTAGATAAAGGATGCTCTTACGATAAACGCTGCTTCGGAATAGTTCGGGTATTACCATGTGGTCATGTAGGCACAATACATAGAAAAAAAAGGCAGTGTGCTCTGTGGATACTCTCTCAGGTGGGCATTAACATATCATAATCTCTTGGACCAATAGCGTGAATTTTCCACATTCGACTTATATGACCAACATTATAAAATACCAGAAATTATACAGTAAAATCAAGCCCCGCCTTATCCGCGGGAGAACTTATCCGCAAGTATATACGGTAGTTTATATTTATGCATTTTCTGCAGTGTCATATATCCAGACAGGTCTGCATTTAGAGGAAGCAAATAAGAGCCTTCAACACACAATGTCTGTTCCTACCTGTCAAACATGGTGGAGAATACACCATGGTATGCCTCCATACACAATGCTAAACTAATTCAAAAGTTGTTTCATGAACACCAGGAACAGTTCTGTAGCCTCCCCAATCACCACATTTAAACATCATTAAGCTTCTATGGAAAGTTCAAGAGTGGCGCCAAATCCTATTACACATGTTTATTGATTAGTATGACAGCATTACAAAAAGGGTTTAAGCTGTTCTGAACACAAAGAACAGTCCAGTTGCTTATTAGGCTTATTAGGTTATTAATATATTATTAGGAGTTTCTGTAATTTTGTCCACCTCCTGTATTTGGACTGTGTGAAGAAGCCAGAGACCCAAGAGGGTGTACACACATTGAATCTCAGCTCACGATTAAATAATGATTCAAGACCAGATTGGTGTCAACAGTACCAATTATGCATTGGAGAAATATGAGAGGACAAACCGAAATTAACTCAGTCTTGAATTTACATAACATATTTTTAATAGATGTTTATTGTGACGGGCATATCACTTTTTTGCAAAAAGATAAAACATGCAGTTGTGAACCAACATACAGCATATATTCTGTTTTGCATCAACAATAAATATATTAACAAATAGTTTGGCTGCATACTGCATATTGTAGTAAGAGTATTTTCATTGTACTACACATACTGTTAAGGGAACCTAAATTTGTAATTTTATTATTAACTTTGTTATCAGAGTTGCAATGAATCTTTTATATTTCCCATAGTAACAGTTTATATCATTCTTCAAATATTCGATATGTAGCGTCACTTGGGTACAGGGTCTCAATAGAAACTGCAAGTGAAGTGAACAAATTAGCCTCTTAAGCTCCAAAGTTTACATTTATTTCCCAAGAAATCTTTTTTGTGTGATTAAAAAATCCAGAGGCAGCACCGGAATGCTTTGATCAAAACAGGATTCTCCAATGTGGTTCCTTATTTGCGGAATTTGCCTGTTGATACCATATTTGCCAGTTTCTCTGTACTATTAGACTTACTCTAAATTGTCCCACTGTGCATGTGATTGAAGATGGGCTAGCATCCTATCCTAGTCAGATACCTAGATTTCACCTCTTGAAGCTAAGACCTTATGCTGTATGAATGGAAAGTATCCAGATTCGAAAGTGTTAAGAAAGAACAGCTTTCTTGTCATTACTTTTCTCAAGTTCACCATCAATTTATTATGGTTGTTCTTTAATCTTTTTTTCTAACTTGAAATTAATCATCTCATACAGTATGTGGGAAGTTCACATGAGTTGCTTTTACAGTGCTAAATGATATGACAGATGTGCGAACAGATGTTCTTACCTATGATTTTTTGAAATGTTAGACTGCTGTAAGGAAGAATGAACATGGCAAAACTGGCATGGCAAAAGATCAGGATATTAATGTGATGCAAACTGTAATGCTTTTTCTAGGGAAGCAAATGCATGAATATTGGGCTCAGACCTTCTTTCCTACTCCTTTTTATGAAATTGTATTCAAAGTTAGCTATATAAATATTTATTTTTAAAAGCGTAGTTAAAAATTCAATTTGGTATACGTTTTTATAAATACCTATATTTCTACACCCTAGATAAAAAATACCCTGACATAAGGATGAAGTTTGCTTTTCATGATTTCAGTTCAGCATTCAACATTATAATCCTTCAGCAGCTGATACGCTTCTCTTTCCAGTTGGATTCTGGAGTTCCTGACATAGAGTCCCAATGTACTTTGGGAATAACATCTTCAGCACCACCACCAAGCTGAGCACTGCTGCCCCTCAGGGCTGTGTGCTCATTCTCAATTGACTCACAATTTCAGTATATTGCAAAGTATAGCGCAAACAGCATCATCAAATTTGCTTATGACATAATAATGGTAGGCCCTATAAGAAACAGTGATAAGACAGCATACAGAGTGAAAGTTGAGCAGCTAGTGAACCAGCGCAAGTGCAACAAATATAGACAAATAAATCAAAAGAGATGATTGATGACTTTAGGAATGTCTCTTGGCACTCACTCCCCACTACATATTAAGTACTCTGTCAGTCAAATACCACTCTGTACACCTGGAGGACAACCTTACTTGGACTCTCAACACTGCCTACTTAGTTAAAGAGGTGCCTCAGACTGTCCAGTTTCTGCAGTAGCTAGGGAGAGCAGGTCTACCCCATTTTCATGACGTCCAACAGGTGAATCATCGAGCGTGTTTTGACCAGCTATATCACTGTCTGGTATGGAATTGCAATGTTTCAGACCATAGGATCTTACAGAATATATTGCACACAGGGTAAAACATTACTGTGATCTCTCTTATCTCCATTCAGGATATCTTTCCGAAGCACAGTATTAATAAAGCTTCAAATTGTGTTGGCAACCTCTACCATCTCTCTCATGGACTTTCTGCCCATCTTTCATCCTATGAAAGGTAGCATAGCATTCAAACCTGTTCTGGCAGACTGTGCAAAAACTTCTTTCCTCTCAACAACAAATTGTTTAGTTTAAAAGTTAATTTGTCTCCTTTGTATTAGACAACCAGGAAGTGCATGGTGTGACCTTTATACTCTTGACCAGGATGTGTTACATACCACAAGTTGACCTTGACTAGTAAAGGTGTAGCAATCATTCACAAATGCTCCTCAGAAAGGTACCCCTATAAGAAATACAAAGTGGTAAGGCAGGAGATTGTTAAAAACATCAAACAACAAAATAGATTTGACTGTGAGATTCCTCTAAAACCAATCAAACAAGGTAAAACTGACTTTTTGAGGTCAAGGAGAATTTATAAACAAATAACAAACAAGAATCTGATTATGACAATGACGTTGTCAAGGACTCCAGGTGAGCCTTCTGAGGCCTAAAGAGAAGCGTGTATGTGCAGGTTTGGGACAAAGGAGGCAGTAACACTTAAGATGTAGCTAACTATCGACATTCACATCAAATTACAGTTTTACTCTCCACATAATGTTTTTTGTTTCTTTTAAGCCTATATTTATTAAAAATAGGATTTCGTGATAATGGTGCTGTAGTCAATGATGCACTGCAATTCAGATCTACTGTTTAAAACTATTCTACTTTTTTCCTGTGCTGTCATTCTTTAAACATGGGGAAACACACAGGTTCTTTGTTAATTACTGCTGCACCACTGTTAGTGGGCAATCATACACTCAGGTAAACACACAGAGAATAAGCATCAATCCACAGCAGGACTAGATGTAGACTAGTTCAACTTCATTCTGATCTCTTTCCATTGTTAACTGTAGAGAAAAGCCAAGCAAAATGACACCTTTTATTGGCTAACTAAAAAGATTACAATATGCAAGCTTTCGAGGCAACTCAGGCCCCTTCTTCAGGCAAGATGTAATACAGAAACTGGAGTTCCCTATGTTTATATACACACTCTAGGACAAGTAAAAACATTGGTAAATCTTTAAACGAGAAATTTTAAATGTAAAAAATTAATAGATTCATTCAGGCTAGGGTTAATTTAACAAGAGAGAGAAGAACAATGTATGGTCAAGATCTCTGGATAAGATAATTGTCCAACAATTTTTCAAAACAATGTGGATCTGTAGACAGGTTGTCTGCCATTCTGAGAGATGTAAACAATCCTAATATCTGGCCATAAAACTCTTGTCTCTATTCAACCCATGTTGTAATGTATTAAATTTTAGCATGAGTTTAACTTCCCACTCTTTTCTCTCTTGCTGTGTTTTGAAGTTGCCCATAAGCACTCTGACTTTAAAGTCCCTCTCACAGTGTCCATGGCTGTTGAAGTGGGCCGCTACAGGAACATCTGTGCTGCCATGTTTAATGTGGAACCTGTGTAAATTCATTCTCTGGCGGAGTGTTTGTCCAGTGGGAGAAACTAATGGCTAACACGGTACAACACCCTAGTACTACATTGTTAACTGCACCAAGTTTACTCACCAATGTGTCCATGGAAATGCTCCACAATATCTCAAGGAACTCCTTATACTACAATCCACTGCAAGAAACCTCTGTTTTACAAATACCTACTGCCTGTGTTTGTGACCAAACTTCATACAATGGGTGACCGAGCCTTTGCAGCTGCTGCTCCATGGCTCTGGAATGCCCTACCAGAGAGCCTAAAAACACAGCAGATTGTGGGCTGTTTTAAAAAACGTCTGAAGACTTTTCTATTTAGGAAAGCTTATTAACAAGAATGCTATAATTATTGTTGTTTTATCTGTTTTTATCTTGCTTTGCCTTTGTTTAAACTTTTTATGTAGCACTTTGAGATTTACTGCTAATATAAAGTGCCCTATAAATAAAATACATTATTATTATTATTATTATAAGACCTGAGGACTATCCCCTACTATTACTGTACTACACAGTCTTTCCTAATATGGTTTTACTACAGTACTAACTCAGAGATGTTTACTAACAAAATGCTACATCTTAAACTTTCTATTTTTAATAGCACTAAAGTTTGAGTTGTGCTATTATAGTATATCTTTACAGAAGATGTAAATATAGTATTGTAATTGTGGCACAAACCTAGCATGATTTCACTATTTTATCAATTTCTTACTTCAAACTATATGGTTATGGAAGATTATTTGTGCCAAAATTAAATGCAGTCCAATGTGTTAAATACTTTGAAATGCAATACATATGATTTTGGCACAGTTTTAACATATTATAATTAAAAACATATCAAGCAAATAATTGTTTTTCACTATGGCATGCAATTTTATTGTTAGTTTGCATTTTAATTCATGTTCATAGATTGCATGTCATAACTAAAAGCAAAGCAGACGTATTGCATCTTGTTTAGCAGCAGCTCTATGTGTATTGCATATTCAAGACTGTGCCTTAATAACGACATAACTAAAGGTAATCAAATGACCAATCAGTGGTGGAGCCAGGGGTGTCAACAGTTGGAGAAAGAGGTGTTCCAATCATGAGTTGGTTGTACTTGGAAAGAAGGTGAACAGGGAGTTGATAAGGGAGGGTTTTCGCTGTCTCATTGAATGGGTGGTCGGTGGCGTTCTAATTGACAGTTTCATTCTCTTGCATGTCAAAAGAAGGGAAAAACTGTATACTGCATTGTAGTATCTGTATACCAGAGAGGGTATGAATAAAAGCCTAAGAAGAAACCAAAATTGGTCACGCTAAGAAATATTTCACTATATTCATTATTGTACTTAACCCTTTAACCGCCAACTCCCTAAATATTCCCCACGCCAGGCGAAATCTGAACAATTTTCGTTTTTTTACTTTTTTACATTTTTTTTACATTTTTTACATTTATTCAAGCAGTATTGACCACTAAATGTTGTGCAAGTTGCCAGTGTATACACGAAATCTATAAATGTAACCTGAATTCTCAGCTAAGCAAAACATCTTGATACCAAACCGTGCCCTTTTCAATGGTAGATACTGTCGAAACTGTAAGCGGCCCTTCCACGACAATAAACTTTCATCAACTGCAACTGACGGTCCTGGCATGTAGGGCAACTGAAATGCTTCAAATAAATGATCAATCAAAGGACGTAGCTTGAACAAGTGGTCGCGGTTTGGATCTTTCTTATCTGGCTCGTTTCTGTTGTCATTCAAATGAAAGAATTTCAGCAGCAAAGAGAATCGGTTACGTGTCATGACAGCTGCAAAAATAGGTGTTGCATACATAGGATCTGTAGACCAGTACATCTCAATATCTGGTTTTCTGATTATTCCCATCAACATCAAAATTCCAATGAATTTTTTCATTTCGTTTTCATCAGTGTCAAACCAAGCACGAACACGGGAATGTGGAGGTAAATTGGGATTTTTCTCAATAAACTGTGCTGCATACAGATTTGTCTGATGAACAAAATGTCTGATCAAATCAGGTGACACAAACAGCTCATAAAACTGCTCAGCAGTGTAATTGTTTACATCAACAATAAAGCCACACGTTCCCTCAAACGAATGCAGAAAAGGTAGTTCACCACGGGCAGCAGCCCAGCTGAGATGCTGGGGATACACCCACTCAGCGCCGTCATCCGATGCGTCTTCATTCACAGTATCATGCAGCGCACATTGCTGCTCATCACTGTCGCTAAAATCTTCTTCAGAACTGCTACAATCATGATCAGAACTGTCCAAAATCGCCTGCAAAGCCTCACTTGAAGTCAGTTTACGTTTCGCCATATTCACAGCTGTTACATGCGAATCACGTCACATGACCGGCCAAAACAACCACAGACTTGTCGAAATACAACGTAGTAATAATACCCACGCCAAATCGTCAGTTATACTACTTGCCAGGCATTCATATAACCACAGGCAAATGTGCCGGATAATTCCGGCAGTATGGCGTTAGCAATAAAACAACGGTGCCGGATATATCCGGCAGAGGGCGGTTAAGGGGTTAAAGGCCTGTTCAAAAATAGTGACCCCATATAAAAAATGTGAATAGCTAAGGAAGAGGAGGAGAGGAGGTGGAGTTAAAAATTGTTAATAACCCACACCTCAAACATTTAACAACACTGCTTAATTTAACATGTAAAAAATTAGAACAATTTTAGACAACTTAACATAAGAGTAAGTTTTTCAGTTAGGCCTAAAACATAATTTCCCTCATTTCAGTAAACCACTCCACAGTCCATAATGACTAAACCTACGCTGACCAGCAGGATAAAAAATAACAATAAAAAAAAGTCTGCTCTACTGACACACTGAGGAGATCGTTCCTCCCCCACACTATGCGACTCTTCAATTCCACCCGTGGGAGTAAACATTAACATTATACATAGTTACTGTCTGTTATACCTGCATTTTTATCACTCTTTAAATTAATATTGTTTTTTATCAGTATGCTGCTGCTGGAGTATGTGAATTTCCCCTTGGGGATTAATAAAGTATCTATCTATCTATCTATCTATCTATCTATCTATCTATCTATCTATCTATCTATCTATCTATCTATCTATCTATCTATCTATCTATCTATCTATCTAATACAGAAGCATTTAGAAGTGGAATGCCTCTTTCCCCTAATACTGCTGCTGCTAAGCCAAGCGCAATACATCTGCTTTGGTTTTTATGAACATGAATTTAAATGCAATATGTGTGTTTATTGTGTTTTAAACTACAATAAAATCGCATGGTCTAGTGAAAAGCAATTTGGATGATATGTTTTTAATTATGACACCTAAAAAACCCTGCCAAAATCAAATGTCCCACTTGCATATGTATTGCATTTCAATGTACTTAACATGTTGGATTACATTTAATCTCAGCATGAATAATCTTACATATATGGTAACAAGTATCTGATTTTGTGTTTAATTGTTTTTCTTCTCAAGCATGTAAATTTGAAATAAAAACTACAGATTAGTAACCTACCAATATCAGAAAACTATACAAGGCTTTGATTTTGCAATGTAAAGAGTAAAAAGATATGTGGGTCACTCATTCTTTCTAAACAAACTGTTTAAAAAATAATAAAAGGAATACACAGAGAATGAATATTTGTTAAGTTCTGGCCTGTGCTCCAACCCTTCCATTTTAATATATTTTGCCCCTAGCCTGTCTGTATCATTTGCTGTGCAGCATTACTCGTGCTACAACCATGTAATGGAGAAGTCAGGGGATAGAAAGGGGAGCTTGGCCAGTGCCTTTGCAAAACCGTCCAGTAGAGTTCTTGTAGTGTTTTTTTGTGATTTAGGGCTTAGAGTACTTTTGCGTTAACTTTGTCCATTGTGCCATGTGTCATGTTATTTGAAACATGATGTTGAGCTTTATAGATATTCCTCTTTTGGATCATAAACCTTAATAAAACGCAATGGTTTTTACAAGTTTGTTACTAATCTCAACTTTCAGTTTCTTATAGACTATCCCACAATGGCAAGCATGGCTTGCCAAAATCAATGGGGTAGTGCCTAACTCACCTTACTCTCAAAAAAGAAGCTACAAAGGGAGGAGTTTCTTGAGAGCATGAACACCTTTTCAAAGATATTATGGTGAGTATTACCCAGATTGTCAGAGAAAAAGAGCACCCTATAATGTACCTGAATTGGTCCTTTTGAACTTGGGAATACTGCTATTAAATGGGCTGTCAATCAATTATGGCATTACCTGCTGAGTAGAGAATTCATCCCAGTCATCATCCATGCACCATTTCAGGGATGATATGCAACAGGGCCATGTCCTACAGGCACCAGTTTGTTCATAACTCCAGTAAAGCACAAGGCAATGATGTTCCTATATCTCTCACAGGTGAGCTAAAAATTAGATTAATCTTTTCTGGAGGGCTAGAGCTTAGTAAGAGTCATGTTCAGCAGAGTTTTGTTTCAGTTTGTTCTCCAATGAATACCTGCTCATGGAAGATCAGATATGCCCTGCGTGCAAGACTCAAAAGAGACTCCAAAACACTTTTTCTGAAATTACCTGAAATGTTTCTAAATAAATAGATGTGTATAGAAGATAAAGAATGAATTTAAAAAAATAATGAAGAGAAGTGAAAGAATCAACTCACAAACTCTGAATCCGCTGCACATCAATGGGTGTGAATCTTCACTGCACATCTGTCACCCTCTGTTGACTAACACTGGTTCAATATAAAAAGTTTGTTGTGATCTGTACATAATATTCTACATTAAGAACACAAAACTGAAAGATTTCATTGTATAATTCTTCATGGTCACAGCTAAGGTTACACAAAAAGGTGGGATAAAGACTATCTTTGAAATATGGTCTTCAAGATGTGGTATGAGTTTATTATTTGATGCATTTCTCATCTCTGGGCTTTTACATTTACCCAATATTATTGAAAAAATTTAATTGGCATTTGATTGATATTGTTAAGTTATTATTGAAAAAATAAACTGGAATTTGATTGATATTGTTAAGGTCTAAATTAAGGATGTGTCTTCAAGTGTGGGTACATGGGGGTAGAGTGGATAGAACTGTTCTCTCATATCTTCAGGGTATAAAAGGTGCTTACGCTCAGAAACACATGTAAGCCATTTCTTATGCAAAAGTTGAGATTTATAAAAAAAAAAGATCTTTGCTAAATATCACAACAAATGTCATATATCCATTAGTCCTATGCAGACTTTTTGAGTTTTTGCATTTAAGTGATACCAGGCGGTAGGATAGTGAAGTGAACAGAAAATCTCAATTCATTGCGCATTTCAATGACATGTCAGTCAAATTTTAACATTCATGAACTAATTATATCACTGTTCATTGACATGTTCTCTTAATACAGTGGTCTTCAATGTTGGTCATAATACCAAATGCATATGCTTAATGTTAATTTCCTTAGTTTGTAGCTTATCTATTTCATCTATAAAAAGTGTGCGCTCTGTGTTGTATGACATAACTGGCAATGGCAGCATTAGCTTTTCTGGTGGATTTCGAGAATGGCACACTATACAAGGAGTGAGTTTTCAGGGATTGTGTTTTTGACAAAGTATGATGACTAGCTTATTAGCCAATTTACACTTCCTAGAACCATCCTCTTGGAGTTGAGGGTTGAATTAGAGCCTACACAATAGAAACTATCATGCAGAAAGCATAAAATCCTTTCTTGTTACTGATTTTAACAACTGTTGGGTATTTGGTAATGGGCAATGACTGGATAGGAATCTTGCAGTACTCCCTAAGATGCATCATGCCATCTCTAAGGAATGGTGTAATTAAGATGCTACCCAGATACATGTAGTATTCTTACTGACAGAGTGAGCAGGGCAAGACCAAAAGGTAATTTGCAGTGATTACTGATCTTCCTGTTATAATCAGTGCAATTCACTGCACAAATGCTACGATAATGGTGCCATCACAGAATTAATTTGTTTTTGTAAGCAGAAAACATTTTCATCCAATATACCAGTAATATGTGATGCTTAATAGGACGGAGTGGTGGCTCTGAGGCTAGGGATCTGCACTGGCAATCGGAAGGTTGCCGGTTCGAATCCCGTAAATGCCATAAGGTACTCTGCTCTGTTGGGCCCTTCAGCAAGGCCCTTAACCTGCAATTGCTGAGCGCTTTGAGTAATGAGAAAAGCGCTATATAAATGCAAAGAATTATTATTATTATTATTAATAGTGTGGGAAGCAGACTTCAGGGTTATGCTGTGTGTTATGGTTGGCTTCATGGTAAGTAGATCAAATTGAAAGGATTGCAATTATATTTTGTATAATACAAACAACTTGTATAATCTTTGTTTCAGGTGATAGTGGGTGCCATGAGGGGAGTCTGATATTTAGACTTGGGGGTCCAGACAAACCATAAACATGTACATAAATGTATTTTTTTAGAATCTTAACTGTGCAGCTACATATTTATATCACATCCCATGTCAAATATGGTAAATTGTTTGTAATATAAATTTACAATATGAAGTAAGTTTCACTTACATTAAAACATTTAAAAATGTAAGATTACAAAAATGTACACAAATAACATTAACGGTATTTCAATGACAGAAAACATTGATTTTTTAAGTTTGTTTGTCTACATATTGTAATTGTAGCAAAATCAGCACTTTCTTATTTTAACAAGTTAGAAAATGGATGCAGAGCACAACATTTGGGTGCAAATTATTTAATTGCTTTGAAAGTTGGGGTGTTTTCTACTATTTATTTGCTTCATCAAAGAGATAGATATCACATTTTTGCTTATTAAATATTTTATTATAGGGGTATGTGTGATGTGTGATAGAGGTTTGCTCAGACCTCCATGCAAGTGTTCTTAGAGGAGGGCATGAGTGCAGAGCATGCACACACTACCAGTTCAATCGCTCGTACTGACTACTGAAGATCTGTTTGCAGAGGAAAGAGGAAAATACTATGAAACAGTAAACTAACTAGCAAGCCCGCGATTCTCGAAAGAATTGCAAATCCAAGAATGGCAATCACTTTCTGTTCCCTCTGATATTTGGAGGGATGCAATATCATGGAGGGTGGGTGCGTCCTGGGAAAGTTCATTTAATTAAATAAACATATTTGTACTAAAGCGGTTTCTTTTTGGACTGTGACTCATCTGGTTCTGGTGTTTCAGAAGCGCGTTGTAGGTGCCTTCGTTTATTGTTTTTATTCATGCAGTCTCTTTTTTGTTTTTCTATGGCTGTGTCGTCAACGAGAAGTCGTTTGCTGATGGCGGCGGATTCGCGTGCTGAAGTGACCATGGCGGCAGATTCGGGCATGGAGGGCCACATTACTAAACGAACGTGGTATATGCGGTGGTGTGGGCGGTCGCGTTCGGGCGGCTGTACAACCTGGCGTGCACGCTTTACCTCAGGTTTAGTTCACAGGTCGTAGCCATGGTAAAGTTTTCATTTAATTAAATAAACCCATTTGTACTAAAGCGGTTTCTTTGTGTGGGCGCCTTCGTTCATTGTTTTTATCCATACGGGCTCGTTTACAGGTCGTAGCCATACGGGCTTGTGTTTGTATTACTAATCGTTGAGCTTCTTCCATTTGGAGCCGTGCCTCCTTTGCCTCTGCTGTGTCAGAAGCGTGTTGTGGGCGCGCTCGTTCATTGTGTTTATCCATACGGGCTCGTTTTGTATTTCCGTTAGTTGAGCTCTTTCATTGTGGAGCCGTGACGTCTTTGCTTCTGGTGTGTCTGAAGCACGTTTGTAGGAGCCTCCGTTTATTGTTTTTATCTATGCGGTCTCGTCTTTGTTGTTCTGTGGCTGTGTCGTTAGGTAGACGTCGTTTACTGTTAGGAATCATAATTGAACATGCCACACCGACTGCTGGCACAGTGGATTAGAGCAAGTTTAGTTTACAGGTTGTGTTGTTTGGGCGCCACCTACTGACTCTGTGAAGCTGCTGCGTTTGACTCTGGGGCGCCGCGGCGCAGTGCGCATGCGCTTCGGTGCGCCCGCCATGCATAAATTAAACTGTGGTTTAGTAATATAGATATGTAATTGAAACTGCATAGAGTATTTCTCTATCTGTTTTAGGGACTGGCGATGTGCAAATTAGAGTTGCTTTAGGAAGAATGGATTATAGTATTTGTTGATCCATACATTCATCCTATAAACCCACTTATCTAGGTCAGGGGGCAGCTGGAGCCTATCCCAGCTGGGAACAAATACAAGTAGGAATGATCCCTGGACAGGATACCAGCCTATAACAGGGTGAAAACACACACACACACACATACATCACAAGACAATTTAGCATCGGCAATTCACCTAACCTGCATGTTTGGACTGTGGTAGAAAACTGGAGCAAACCCATACAGATCCACATGCAAACTCCTTCAGGGAACACCCAGGGCGACTCCTTAATATAAGGCAGCAGTGCTACCACTACATCACTGTGCACCTAATTCGTTCATTACTAACATACAGTATTTACATTAACTGTGGCCTTAAAAAATAAGAAAAGATCACGCTTCATTTGACACTTATTTTAGCAATAAACTGCATCCTTTTGGGGGAGGAATAGAACCTCCTGGCTACCTCTTAAACTCTGCCTATGTTAGTAATACCTCAAGTTCACATTCACTGAACTTTCATTTCCTCTTTTCTGCTATGGTTTATAGTAAAAGCATTACTCAGGAACATGGCCAAATTATATGGTGATTAGATCATGAATATTCAACAAAAACGTTTTGCAAGTCATACTTGGTTACTGGTTGGAGGTAATTGGGAGTCACAAAAAGCTTGATTTGATGTTAATAAAGGAACTCACATACAGTTTTATAAATTTGATTTTTTTTGTGTGTGCACACCGTTTTTACCTTTCAAGCATGAGCAAAATTTTTGTTTGGAATCTAAGAAAAGGTTTTATACATGAGGCACCAGGTTTTAGGGTTTGAATCTTAGCCCTGTCTCCATTTGTGTGAAATGTTCATGCTGTTCAAGGCCTGTATGGATTTTTCTATGAGCACTCTGTTCCCACCCCCAAGGTTTAAATGGTGACTCAAAATTGGCCCAATTTAGTGCCAGGGGCTATGGCACAGCATGCCCCTTAACTGAACTGAACAAATTTGAAAATGGATGAATGTATGTATCAGCACATAAAAACTGTAAAATAAAAATCCAGATTGTATCATTTGATGTTTACTTACAAGTCAACAACATTTTACCTTTGGTATAACTGCAGGAAATATAACTGTCTTGGTCTAATATAATGATACACATAGCACCAGCAGTACATAAATAAACTACTAAAACTCCATTTCTTTTTTTCTTCCTCTTATTTATTTTTTCCCAAAGCAAAATGATTAATAAACAAAAACTAATCAAAAAACTTTTGAATAACTAATTAAAAGTATAAATAATAATTTGAGCAATATAGCCTATTGTTGATGTTTCTTTTTTTTTTTTTTTTTTGCTTGCACTGCAATAAAAGTTTCTTTTCAACTTATACACTGTACGTGACTTACTGGATAATTGTAACAAATGAGAGCGGGTGTATGTCAATGTGCGTACAGTGTAGACAGACATGAAAAAATGAAATGATCCATGAAATCTCTGGAATATGTTAAATGCAGAATTAATTATCTTGCTATGCTTGAAAGAATTTGATTCCCTGGTGAAATGTTCCTACTTTCTCTCAGTAGGTTATAAACTGTTAATCAATACAAGAATATATTTTGATATGAAAATTAAATCATTATTAAGCAAAGCCCTCTCAAATAAAGCTCTGCATATTGTAATTTAGCTAACTAGATAACATAGTTAAAAACTGAATTTGTTTGTCAGTGTTATACAAGTTTTTTTTGACATAGTGTGGACACAATATCTTTTAAACTTCAATGTAAATATAGCTTCTGTCTCAGCAATTACAAACAACTTGGTATGAAATACAGAAGAATGAAAAAATGCTAAATTTTATGTTTGAAGAATTTTAAAAAATGATACATGCAAGATGCTGCTGAAATTATTCTTCAAGCAAGTGCCAGAATTTCAAGACAACAGTTCTGTGTATAAACTGATACCTGCAATGACATTAAATACTAAAATTACATTTAAAATGATAAGGAGTATATTTTGAATAAAACTTTATACAAAGACTGGAGAGAAATGCTCAATGAGTACAATTAAATTGTATGGATAAACATTAATTAACAAGACATTAACAACAATTTACACAAGAATGAGAAGTATGAAAATGCATGGAAAATGGAAAAGTCAAAGATTGATGGCAAAAGAATGAGGTTAACAATAAAGAAATATTCAAAAAGTTATGTTAGGAAATAATGTCAAAATGAAAACTGGCTACAATAAATAGGTCTGCCTTGAGGTGCACTGACAGCTTGCCAGTGACTGTTAAAGGAATAGCAGCAGACGTGCTAATCTGGAACATGTAGGTGGAGCCAGTGCACCATGTCTGACTAACCAGAATATGGGGTGTGGTAAACAGTGTGTTGCAAAGATTTATAAAATACAAGTCTTATAATATTTACTAGCACATATATGCTTTACTGTGGTAAACACATTGTTACAGCAGCACAGTACAAAGGTGTGAGAGTGCTATGGTTTGTGGTGGAGTGTTAAATTGAGTAGAGAAATCTACAAATCTGAAAATTGTTTTACTTCAATCCACAAAAACCAAGCGGAAAATCAATGACAGGAGTCAAAAGGCAATGAGGCTAAGGATCTGCGGTGGTATCTGAAAGGTTGCAGGTTCAAATCCCGTTACTGCTAGAAAGGACGTTGGGCCCTTGAGCGAGGCTCTTAACCTGAAAATTGCTCTTGGGTGCTGTATGATGGCTGGCCCTGTGCTCTGACCTTCAAAGCTCATGCAAAAACAGAATTTCTTCTCGGGGATTAATAAACCATATGAAAAAACAAACAAACAAACAAAAAAAAACAGAGGAGATGATCAGAGTGGTAGTAGAATGAAAAGAGTAAATGGAAATAAATATTTTATGTTCAGATAAGCAATTAGTAACTATTTTCATTCTTCTATTTATTTATCTGTTATAATAGCATAGTGTTACTTTAAAATCTCTTGATAGCACTTTTCAATAAATACTGCATCATTAAGCTTTTATATTTGACTATTGGTGTGTAATTACCACACAAAATATTTAGGGGTACCACACAATTTCCTGATACTATTTCTTTGAAAATTTTTTATAATATTTTTCTCTTTAATAATAAATAAGAAAATGCTGTTATGAATTCTCACCTTTTCTCACCCTTAGTACTGCCCAAGTTAGCAAACTGTTACCTTCTTCTGCTAGGCAATATCTTTCACAGCATTCTCCCATCTTGCTATCTATAGCTAACTACGAAACACACAAAAGACAGCAGAAAATACTTTCCCATTGCTCACAGAGCCTGGAAGAAGAAATAGCTTCTTCAAGAGACCAATATAAGTCTCTCAAATGAAATGAGTCACCTGGGTAAATAACAAAATTCTTCATTAATGGACTCTAGATTATTTATTTTAGTATGAGTTCCAGAGGTTAATATAACCTGGATTCTAAGAAAAAATCATTATCAGCTTACATAAAGAGTGTCATTAACAGTACATTTTTCTTACACAAAAACTCATTTTGAGCAACTGGAATTCCTCATCACAGAAAAGCTAACGTCAGAGCCAGTAAATGCATTTAAAAGTTTGTTTGGCTGGTTAAAAAGTGTTAAGTGAGAAAAAAAAGACAAGCAAAGTAAAAATCATCCTCATTTGCTCAAATAAGCCTTCCAAAACATTCAAATGTTCTTTTTTTCTTATAATATACAATGTTATAGCATACCCAAGGAAGATGTGTTACACACTTGTAAATCTTCATGACTTATAATATGCATGCCTTTACATGACTCTGTAGGACCTGTCATGAGAGCTACTGATTAGCAGTACATGCTAATTTCTGTTTGTTAATTGTTTGTACAGAAATGTCATATTTTTAAACTGATACTAACCATCTTCTGTTCTGTTTTTTTTTTTTTATTATCTGGCTATGGTGCTTGGTTCCACTCCTCCACAGCCAGGCTGCTCTCCTGCATATGGAAAAGTCATCTCAAATAAAGGAACATTGGAATAATTGCATGGAAAGATTCTCTTATCAGATTGAATGGCAAGCTCAGAATCCATTATAGAAAACTCAGGAATGGGTAGGTGGCCAGTAGACTGGGTCTCCAGGACTGTGACTTATTTTTTTACTTTTTCTTTTACAGTTTTAATCGCCACTATTGTCAACTGAACATAGTTTATCAGTTAATTAATGGATAGATATTGTTGGTTTCCATTTATGTGTAATCCTTTTATATCTTGTTCTGTGTTTTAACAAATCTGCATTTATATGTGTACCAGTTCTGTATTTAGTAGTTAGTATAATCTATACTTGTATTTTAACTGAGACAGCTTGTTCACAAAGCTTTGCGCCTGCATTCAGTGAAGTGTGCTATGCTAAAAATAAGTTGCATACTTGCTGTTATCACATTCCCAAATCTCATACTGCACACCAGACCATGGCCACATTATCACTCGATTGTTTTCTACTCTGATGTGGTAAGATAAACAGAAATCTTCAAGCAGACATCTATTCCAACTCCAATGTTCAATTAACCTCTTCTCCATTTACACAGTCCGGAACATATGCATTTTTTCCTTCCTTGTAGCTGCCGATGTTTCTCACTGCTTGTATGTATTGTATGCAGTATGCACCATACTTTTGAATTAGTAATAACTTCCTATTAAATGTAAAAGACATAAGAATTCACTCCATTATTTGTGACATGCTGTAATGAAGCACTATGACTGAATTGCTGAGTGTCACATTATACAACTGACAGTAATGGTTGTGCACTGCGAATGTCTACAACTCCCCGTGAAAAGTTATAGGAAACATCATGTAGCTTGATGACAGCTGTATATACAAGTAAACTTTAGAATTTTTCCAGCTTGTACGTCTGCCTTCTTTTAATTTACTCCAGGAAAAAAAAAGTTTTGCTGTCAGATTAAGGATGGTGGGGTTCCCTGGGCTAGAAGCATTTTTAGGGCCCTACTTACACATAATACTATGAATACACATTAACTTCAAGGTCTCAGAGACACACATAGATAGATAGAGTCATATGAAAAAGTTTGGGAACCCCTCTTAATTCTTTGGATTTGTGTTTATCATTGGCTGAGCTTTAAAAGTAGCAACTTCCTTTTAATATATGACATGCCTTATGGAAACAGTAGTATTTCAGCAGTGACATTAAGTTTATTGGATTAACAGAAAATATGCAATATGCATCATAACAAAATTAGACAGGTGCATAAATGTGGGCACCCCAACAGAGATATTACATCAATACTTAGTTGAGCCTCCTTTTGCAAATATAAAAGTCTCTAGACGCCTCATATTGCCTTTGATGAGTGTCTGGATTAAGGATGGAGGTATTTTTGACCATTCTTCGATACAAAATCTCTCTAGTTCAGTTAAATTTGATGGCTGCCGAGCATGGACAGCCTGCTTCAAATCATCCCATAGATTTTCGATGATATTCAAGTCAGGGGACTGTGATGGCCATTCCAGAACATTGTACTGCTCCCTCTGCATGAATGGCTTTGTAGATTTCGAACTGTGTTTTGGGTCATTGTCTTGTTGGAATATCCAACCCCTGCGTAACTTCAACTTTGTGACTGATGCTTGAACATTATCCTGAAGAATTTGTTGATATTGGGTTGAATTCATCCGACCCTCGACTTTAACAAGGGCCCCAGTCACTGAACTAGCCACACAGCCCTACAGTATGATGGAACCTCCACCAAATTTGACAGTAGGTAGCAGGTGTTTTTCTTGGAATGCGGTGTTCTTCTTCCGCCACGCAAAGCACTTTTTGTTATGACGAAATAACTCAATTTTTGTCTCATCAGTCCAAAGCACTTTGTTCCAGAATTAATCTGGCTTGTCATAATGAGCATTTGCATACAACAAGCGATGCATACAACAAGCAACTCTGTTTGTGGCATGAGTGCAGAAAGGGCTTCTTTCTCATCACCCTGCCATACAGATGGTCTTTGTGCAAATTGCGCTGAATTGTAGAACGATGTACAGATACACCATCTGCAGCAAGATGTTCTTGCAGGTCTTTGGAGGTGATCTGTGGGTTGCCTGTTACCATTCTCACAATCCTGCGCATATGCCACTCCTGTATTTTTCTTGGCCTGCCAGACCTGGGTTTAACAGCAACTGGGCCTGTGGCCTTCCACTTCCTGATTACATTCCTTACAGTTGAAACTGACAGTTTAAACCTCTGAGATAGCTTTTTGTAGCTTTCCCCTAAACCATGATACTGAACAATCTTTATTTTCAGATCTTTTGAGAATTGCTTTGAGGATCCCATGCTGTCACTCTTCAGAGGAGAGTCAAAGGAAAGTACAACTTACAATTGACCACCTTAAATACCTTTTCTCATGATTGGACACACCTGTCTAAGTTCAAGGCTTAACGAGCTAATACAACCAGTTTGGTGTTGCAAGTAAACAGTATTGAGCAGTTACATGCATTCAAATCAACAAAATTACAAGGGTACCCAAATTTTTGCAAAGCCAGTTTTTCACATTTGATTTAATTTCATACAACTAAATACTGCTTCAATAAAAATCTTTGTTCAGAAAACACCCCAGTACTCAGATGTTCCTAGGAAATGAAAGACATACCACTGTTATCTTTTTTGTTGAAAGTAGAGTAAGTTATTATGCAGGCTGAGAGGGGTTCCCAAACTTTTTAATATGACTGTAGATAGATAGATAGATAGATAGATAGATAGATAGATAGATAGATAGATAGATAGATAGATAGATAGATAGATAGATAGATAGATAGATAGATAGATAGATAGATAGATAGATAGACATACTATGGTCTGAACACACATCAAAATGACCAAAAGGAAGAAAACTGTTGATCACACTGAGAGGCATTATGTAGGTGTGTTGCTATTGCTATAAAGGAGACAGGATATGCAGGATTGTTCATAATTGCAGTCAACTTTCTCATCATTCTCTGCTCCTCTATTACCTCAAGGACATCCATTGTAAGATCAATCACTGAGTCAGCCTTTTTAAATAGTATGTTGATTCAGTGGGTCTCTCTTGAAGTGACCAGCACACCATCGCATAGAAAATTGCACTGGCTATCACAGAGTCATAGAAGATGTGAAAGATGTCACTACCATACAGTAAAGGAATGGAGTCTCCTAAGAAAAACCCTACTCTGTCCTTTCTTATGAGACCAGTCGAGCCTGTCATTGACGTGGATTCCCAAGTACTTGTACAAGTGAATGATCTCTCCATCCATTCCCTAAAGAATCAGTTCCTTGGTTATGCTGAGGTTAAGCTTTATTTCTGTACTAAGAAAGTTTTCCACCTGACTCTTATACTCTGTCTCATCTGAGAATTTCTGCAAGTGACATGATCTGGTGTTATATTTGTAATCAGAGGTGTACAGAGTGAAGAGAAAAGGAGACAGAATTGTTCCTTGTGGTGCTGTAAAGTTGCTCACACCTATATCAGAGATTCAGTCCTCCAGTCTCACAAATTGCTGTCTGCCAGATTGATAGTCCAGTACCAGGACACCATAGGCTCGTCCACCAGTACATCTCTGAGGTTACCCCTTAACAAGGACATCTGGGTAATATTGAACACACTGGAGAAACCAAAAAGCATAATCCTCACAGTGCTGACAGCTTTGTCCGGGTTGCAATAAGCCTTGTGGAGCACATAGAAAATTGCATCCTGCACTCCATTCTTTGTCCAATAGATAAACTTCAGTGGGTCCAGGTAGTCTACCACAAGAGGACTCATATAGTAGAGGGCCAGCATCTGAAAAATTTTCATGGTGTAAGAAATATATGTCACCAGTCTGTAGTCTTTAGGTGAAAAAGCGCCTATCTTCTTTAGAACCGGAACAATGTAGGATGTTTTCTCCAACAGTGGCACTATCTGGAACCTTATGGACAGACTGAACAGGCGCCAGAGGATACAAAAAAGTTGGTCAATACAGATCATAAGAATTTAAGGACTCACTCCATCTGGCCTGCGGGTTTTCCTGTGTGTAGCTTCCTCAGTTATGTCCTCACTTGGTCTTCAATTATGGACAGCACATACTGATGGTCAGAGGTGGACTTTTCACTGGTCATTTCTGGTGATGCAGTGAAAGTTGTTAATGTAGTGAAGATGGTGTATCAGGAGTGGTCATTTGAAGAAGGTGGTACTAGGAGGGAAAATCCATTAAAAATGGTTCAGGACATTAGCTTTGTCCACATCCCTTTCTAGAACATGGGGCCTGGATTGCTAAAGTCCAGTAATTATGCACAGGTCATTTCAGATATCTTGCATGTTATTCTGAGTAAGTTTTTTTTTTTTTAGCTTTGTAAACTTCTTTTCCGTCACTCAGCTTTTTCTTTAGCACTCACTGCACTGTCTTCAGAGCCTCTTTGTCACCAGATTTTAATGCTGTCTTTTTCTCATTCAGTAGACTTTTTAGCTAATTAGAAAATCAGGGCTTGTTGCTTAGAAAAAAATGCACTGTCTTTGTGGTTACCACAGTGTCAACACAAAAGTATATACGTATAGTCTGTGATGCAGTGACTGAGTTCCTCAATATCATCCCCATGTGACACACACATTATTTTTCAGCCTCTCATTTGGAAGTAGTCATTCAGAGCCATTTCAGACTCCAGGCTTCTCTTCCTCACTATCCTGGTGTAAACATTTTGTTTACTAATGATAGCCTTGTAGCAGGAAATAAGATGAATCAGGTTGTGGACAGATCTGCCCAAAAGAACCAAATGTTTACACTTAATGTCATCCTTAATAATTGAAGAGAGCAGGTCCAGCTTATTATTTCCTCGAGTGGAATATGACACAATCTGATGGAAGTTTGTCATTGTTTCTTCGAAAGTCACATGGTTGAAGGTATCACATATTATAACTACAGGGTCAGAATAAAGCATCGATAGAGTTTTGGTGACAGATTAATCATTTCCATTTCATAGTCCCCATTTGCAGAGGGAGGAATAAAAATATTAATAAGGATAATGTAAGTTATCTCCCTGGGCAAATAATGTAGACTAATTCCAACAGCCAGAATTTTGAATGCCAAAATAAAAATTGTAATTTGGACTGTAATATGGCCCCTTTTATACCATTCCCCATTTACACTGATGACTAGTACCCCCTGTCTTTTTTCTACACTGCATCAGGTCTCTGTCTGCTAAAGTAAGATGAAATCCATCCAGCATTAAAACAGTATCAGGTTTAAGCTAGTGCTCCATAAAACACAAAATGCCACTGTATGTATATTCAGTGTGACCTACTATGAGAGCAGACAATTTATCCATCTTATTTGAGAATGATCAAACACAGCCCATTACAATGGATGGCAGACCAGTTCTGAATATATTTTGCCTTGCTTTAACTGTCGCACAGGCACATCACCCTGTCTGTCTTTAGATAAACCACTTTTGCAGTACAGTGAAACTGAGCTGCTTAGGTGGCACAATTGCAGCACAAGTAGCTGATGATAGGAGTATTTAATACACCCTATTTTTATTTTCTCAGTGTCTCTTATGTTTCCAGGTGGTGCTACGGGCACAGGGTATCCTTCAAGTGTTCTTCACAACCACCCCCAAGTTTAGTCAAGAAGAAATGGCACCTGGGTTTGTAACGTTTTATATTAAAATGTAAAGCATTCATTGTAGCAAGACTCATCGTACCTTGACTTATACATTATAAAATATAGATAGGCACTGACTTCATGTCTTCTGCTCCCAAGGACCACAAAAGCACACAGAGGAACGGATGATGGGTGTAAGGGACTAAAATAGCATGTATGTAAGTATTTAGGAGTGATCTTGTATAGGTTTTATATGTTCATTACAGGCATGTGAAGTGTCCTGGTCCTATTTTTCTCTTTGATCACATCACTTTCCATACACAGAATATTATTAATAATAGTGATGCATATAAAGGAGTGTCAAATACAAACTTACATGTAGTAGCACTTACAATTTTTTTTCAACAAAAAAAAAATGTAGCTGGCAAATTCAACAAATTTGCTGTGAAAATCCCTTTTTTGGGGGCCCTCTGCTGGTTAGGGTTCTAGGTTACTACTCCAGTAAGTCCTTGTTAAAATCCAGCCATGTATAAATGTAAGGTGACAGCATGGAGCTCATACTGACACTTTATATAAAAAGTAAGAGAGTTTTTCAATTTATTTTGTTTTAGTATCAATGATTATAGGTCTTCCTCTGCCTAAATCTGTTTTTAAGAAAAAGGATTTCCAAGAATCATAAAATACTTTACATACTACAGATTGATATATAAATTATCAATTCAAATACAGCACAGTAAAAGTATGAACATGTTGTCTTCCTACCCATAAAATGTAAAATGGCTGAGCTGTTATTGATCATTTTCTAGCAGATGCCTGCCGAGCTTAAGAAGTCCCTTCAAATGATTTTTTATAATGTGTAGGACTCTGAAAAAAATACAATACCACATGCTCCATGAAAAGTGTACAATCCGTGCTAAGTTGTAAATGTTCCTAATTTGTATATGTTGTACTTCTTTTGTTTGCATCATGGTTAAAGCAAAAAGGAACACCTGCTGCTTAAACCAATTTGCTAATTCATCTGAAGATGTCAAGCAAATTAATGAAAAAAATCTAATTATATTTTCTCACTTTAAATGAAAGCACAATATGGTGATAATATTCAAAACAGTAGAAGACACATACATTTATTGTTGCTTTTGTTTGTAAGAGAAGGAAAATAATTTTAGCTGGTGAAATGAGATGAAGATTTTTTCCTGATTTCCATGTTTATATTCATACACTTAACACTCATGATGATAAGCTAGCTAGCTTCGAATTTTTTATTTGCACAAGGTACAACCATGTTGCAAAGCTAATCTGTTCCAGAAAAACCCCTTTGTAAAATGAATTTTCATAACATGAACACCTAATTAACATTCATTTCAATGGAAAAAAAACTTTTAAACATTCTCTGGCTCCAAATATCTGTTTTTATTTTTTTGTTCAAATAACACCAAATTACATAAAAATTGACAGAATAACTTTAAAAATAACATTTGGTATAAAAAACTTTCACTTCATTAATTAAGGTTATCTATCTATGATTTATACCTTTGAAAGTTTCACATTCAAAGGAATGGTCTTTCAATTTTTCTTGAGTTTCTCCCATTTGTATTGTGTTGGTTTTTTGGGGCCAAGATTCTTAATAAGAATGGACATGTAAGAAACAAATGTGACAAGCTGATTCAACCACAGTATTAAAATTTATGGTTTTCTTTAATTTTATATTTAAAATGCAGCAGCTTGTTGTGAGTTCTTGGACTTGTTTTGGGCATCTTGTATAATGTATAACCTCAAATCCAATTTTACCATTAATTTATGAATTAGCATCTAAGATTCAGTTCTATATGTTTATTTGGGCAATATTTATTGCCATTTTTGTTGTGTCATGATCATCACGATTTGTGCTGTCACACACGTACGCATGGAAGGCAGTTGATGGGTTTAATCAAAGATATCTATACACTAGACCAGGGGTTGATAATGCACACTAACTGCTGCAGAAAGAAATTCCACCTGACCTCAATCCCTGCTCCAGCTCTGACCTCACTCTCAACTTCTGGCTCCAGCTTTAACCACATCCCTGACTCCAACCCTCAGAACACGCACATCCTGACTAACCTATATACAGTAAAGCCACCATGTTTTGTGTTTCACCAGTTCAGTTGTGGACTCAATCTTTTAAGACTACTCTGTTGCTCAAAGATGAGAACCTTTTTGTTCAAGTATACAGGGTGGCTACCCCAAACCTTTTTCATGGTCTTTGCCACTTTTTTACAGAGCTCACATCATTAGGAAGCTTGCCATGTTCTTAGATGCATGTCCTCATAACCTTTGTCAATGATGAAATAGTTTTAAATGGTTACTGAAAAGTTAACTTCCTATCAGAGGAAAAAAATTTTTTTTATAAAAATTTTCTCTGGACTCAACTCATGCTGGTATTTTTGGCTTTGTTTTTGTCTAGTGATTTGGCAATGGTAACAGTGCAATTGAATTACATCTTTTTTCCCAGATTACTGTGTAGCTCTCTAGCAGAGCACACAGCACAAAAACTGTATTATTAACTGTAATAATGTCTCAAAATTGGATTCCATGTAACCAACGTACGGTCTAGCCTCAAACATCCAGTCCTGCCTCTCTCCCTTCAAAAGGCTGGATTTAGATGTACTTAGAATAACTATGAGAATGACTGGGTATTAGTGCTAGTGGTGTGCGCTTTCATAACTATTAAAATTCAGCTTCATTGTGATTTATAAAATGCAAAAGTATATGAAATGCCTTTCTTCATATATGAACATTTTCATAAAACAGTCAATTAGAATTTGGGGAATGCATGTATATTGGTGACTAAATAATTTTGTGCAATGTGTGTTTGTACAGCTGAGTTTTACAATAGAAAATATAAAAACTATATACTGTACTATAAACAATCGATTTGGTGGCTATTCTCAAAAATTGCATTATATTTGCAGAAGTGTGACAGTCTGAGAGCGAATTGATGGTATTTAGCTTTTAAAGGTTTTAGCAGAAAACTGAAATGACTTGGTTCAGTATAGAATATGACTGATTCAGTCTATAGCTTGGTTATAACTGGCATCCAGGTTGAATGACAGGTTTATTGTACAGCCATTGATACTCTTTAGTTTAGATTTAGACTTCATGAAAACCATGTTGTGCCGGTCCTCTCTACTCTTCACTGAGCAAGGTTTTGCAGTTACAATTTTGGTGAAATAAAACTTCTCTCACTTTATGCCAACAACACAATATGCCTGTTAACAATTTACAAAAATATGAGTTAGGAATGCTTTAACCTCACAAAAGTTACTACATTTTTTAAAGGAACTTTAATAACTACATAGAAATCCAATTAAATGCATTACATTAGAAGACATAAATTATAGGGAAATATGCACTAGATCCAAATAAAGTACATAAACAAATAAATGTTCAAAGAAGTAAGAGTTTACAGACAGCACAGCAGATAAACATCAATATATAGAAACCAGACAGGAAGCCATTGAGTTCATAATGGTGTTTGCATCAACAACTATCTACAAATTATCACTCTGTAAATCCTTCAACTTTTTACTTTCTCATATATATAGTATAGAGAAAGTATAGGAATTGTGAAAAAATTCGACCTCAAGATTTTAACGAATCTTAGCATTTTAGACCTTCCTGAGTCTGAAAATACATTTTTTCAAATTATGTCCAACACCATTTTCGAACCCCTTTAAGTGAGAAAATATTATTTTAATATAAAGTATGATTATATGTAGAGATAAATGATTGTGTATCTCTATTATAAATTAGTTATGATGAGAAACAAATAGATATGATATTTGAGAAATATTGCGCATCTGAAAGTGGTTCTGATGACCTTTTCTCTCATCTCAGCATACGAGACAGTTGAGAGGAGCACACTCCCGATTTTTTCTCTATATTAGAAAAAAATAGGCTCTGGAGTAGTTTCTGACACCTAACTGACCACATATGATATTAAATTCATATGGCTACAAGGGCAAGGATATCAAGAGTGAATGGAGCATCTCACAAAAGTGTAGCCATGACCATTTTTTGCCTACTTGGCTCTACATTAAAATAAAATAGGTTATCCAGTTTATCACTGCCCTCACAAAAGATTCTAGTCTATTGTCAATTTTCTTTGAAAATAGTAAAATTGTACATTTCGTAGTGGGTGCTAATGAAAAGGCAGAGACCCTCTAATATGTATTTCATAAGATGACAGAGACATTCAGATCTTAATAGTGGAGGAGACTGCCTGGAACTACAGTATAACAAAAAGGTTCTAATGCTTGTCATGGAAGCAACCTCAGATGTCATTAATGGTCAAAAGAAGTTTGTGAAGTTGTCTTCTTAAAGGAAGAGTTCTTTTATGCAATTTAAGCAATGTTGTCTCCAGATTTATTTGAGAAGTAGCAAAGGGTAAAGAAGATGACAGCTGTGGCAATTAGATTAATAGGACATTAGAAAAGTTGTGAAAGGAACAGGCCATTCATATGTGATAAAAAATCAGACAGCAGATAGAAAAAGGTTTGGGGATGGCCACCTCGTATACTGAAAAATCAGCAAATGAAAGGAAACATGTCTTTACAGGAGCAGAGTTCACAAATGAACTGAATAACAGATTGAGACTGCTCTATAAATATGGTGGGTGGGAAGAAGAGGTGGAGTCAGGACAGCTGGAACCAGAACTGATGTGGCAGGAAGGGCAATTCTGGGTAGCGGAAATTATGTCATCAAGGTATAGCCCAAAATCACATAAGGAGTGCCGCAATGGGCTTTAACAGGTCCTGCCTTTTGATAGCCCTCTAGCCTTGATTGTCTAAGAAGACAAGGAAAAACTCCCAAAAAAAAACTCTTGTATGGAAAAAAAATGGAAGAAACCTTGGGAAAGGCAGTTCAACGACAGACCCCTTTCCAGGTAAGTTGGACATGCAGTAGGTGTCAAAAAAGGGGGTGAATACAATACAATACATAGAACAGAACACAAGTAATCCTCAATAAAATACAATAGTGTAATAGGAATAGTACAGGTACAGAGCAGAATTCAACAGTAGATGTTATCACATAATAGGATTCGAATTTGAAGTCCTGGAGACCTTGGCCATCAAGCTGTCTCCCCCTATTGGCCATTCCACAGCTGAGTCAGTGCTGGGCCAGCCAGTGTGATGAAAGGACCCCTCTACCCTCCATCAGACATGACTTTTTTTAGGCAGGCAAAACAACTTCGCAGTAGGGCAGTTTTACCAAGTGTTACATTTCAGTGCCAAGAAGAGAAACAGAATAGGTGAGGGTTAATAACAAATTATAACTATCATATGACTTATGTTTTAGTGCTAATGACCAACAACAGAGATGCAGTATGTACAGTTAATCAACAGCTTTAGTCAGGATATGTTAAACTGAAGTAGCGAGTCTTCAGCTGGGATTTGAAATCTGAGACCGAAGGGGCAAAGTTCATGCGCAGTGCCACTCCTTATTCAAGAAAAGATCCCAGTCATCCCACGGGAGAAAGACTTTCCAAGACAAAGGTCATAAAGCTTATGAAACTGTTTCTGGACAAAGGCAGAACATAACAACAGTTGTGTAAAGTGCAATAGGAGCTTCCACCTGCAGCTAAAGTCATTCACGCACTGAAGTAGCATTGCCCATGTACTTTGTCAGCATGCCCATGTCGATCAAACACAGGAAGCTCTGCAGTCTTTTTGTGACTTTACGCTGTAGGAAGATAAGTAAATAAATCAAGGTAAATAGCTAAATAACATTCAATCTGGCTTTTATGTAAGTAACATATACATGTTTTTTGTATAAAGACCATCACAAAACATAATCACAAACAGGACTTTGCATGATACCTTGGCAAGCTCTATAAGCCCTGCTGTTTAGTTGAAGGACATACGTGGCAGATTGACCAATAATATCCACTGGCAGTATAATACCCAACCTCTTGCTGCATCGAAAAGGTGCTGTCTTTTGCCTTTACGTCTGCAGCTGCGTTGTTCTTATGTGTGAGTGGATGTTTCTTGCAGGGAGGGCTTCTGTTCTCTTTCTCTGATGTTGAACCCTCATCCTCATCTGAGTTCATCTCTATTATACCATGTCTTTATTTGAAAACTAGCAGTGCCATATCGGGGGGAGCGTGAACGTGAGAGAGAAAATAAACCTGAATAAAAAAAATGCTAATTTTTACAAGTACCATAAATTTACATCGGCTGTTACAGACTCATATTAAATGTATGTTTTTATTATATAATAGTAATAAAAACAGCAGCTCACTGCTCAAAATGGTAAACATTGGAGGACCCAGGAATCAAACTCACAACCTCTTGATTATGAGCCAGCAGTTGTTACCACTGCACCAACCAAGCAGTTGTGTCAGCATTGTACCCTAACCCGATTTCTTTTTCTATTGTTATATTCTTGAATAAAAGAGCACTTGTTTTGTTATACTTGTACCTTTTGTGAAAGTGTTTATTTGATATTTGGACTTCAGTCTTGACGCATTATACCATGATGACTCACCCAAATACTTCACATTAATGGAATCTATGAGTACCTGAAATGGAAACTATACAGGTAAACATTGGTTGAACATACAACAGAGAAAGGAGTGTTACCCTAACAGCGAGCCCCAGAGACACGATTACAGAGGACAGAGGTGACAAGAATTACAGAACACCCAACTCTGAAGAAATATAGATAACAGTCATGCGTACAGCCGACCATGTTGAGGCCATTTGTACTTATGTACTAATTTTTTTTTTTTTTACTGATGAGCAAGTGTGAATAATAGATGAGCTGGCGCTTTTCTATTACGACTGATTTCTTCAATTCCACTACACCACACAAGACTTTCCCATGAAGCACCCATTGATTGCTGTGAAGCATCAACGAATGAACAATGCATTTTCCCCATCATGTAATAAGCCACCAAGACTCAAATATCGGTTTGCGCTATACTGTACCAGCAGTTAAAGTATGTGTGCCAGTCGTGACCAACATATGGCCAATCCCAAACAGATTTGTAAGTCAATGCCTGACTGTATTATACTAGTACAAAGGCTTCTACTAGTTTCCATGAGAGTTTCCTCACTGTTACTGGTTCATCTTTGTTTTCCTGCACTCGCATTTCCTGGTAAAATGTTTTCTTAGTTCAAATTTCTAACTACTCTCCTTACTGACTATTCTCATCAGTTTATCACACATAAATGTCTCCCAATAACACCAATGTCCTTAGAATTGCAAGAAGGCAGACAACCTTGTTATCTCACAGGCCTTGTATATGTCTACATATTCAGTTCTAGATACCCACTGAGGCTGCAGGTTTACTTCCTAACTAACTTCTGATGTTAAGTGTGTCCCCAACTTAATTAGGAAGATTTTATTTTTCAGTCTGTATACTCATTTTCTTGCTTCAAAGACAGAAGTTCTATTCCTTTTGGAAAGTACGAGAGGCTAATAGCCAAATAAAAAAGGTAATTGAAGACTGACACATGAGTGTATTGCACTTCTTCCTTTAAACACAAAGGAGTGCTAAGTAATTTGGTGATGTTTGTTCAGTTTTTACAGTTATGAAGATAAAATTGTTTATTTATTTGAGCTCTGGTGCTTTTTCATATCATTCTTGTGTGTGAGACACTTAAGAAAAAAAATCTGATGTCTGGTACTGAATTTTGACACTGCGACAAGAAGATGATATGGCATCCTGTTACAATACATAATTATTTAAGTATGCGGTGTCTTAATTAGAGTAATTTGATTCAGTTATTTTCCTTTTTTGCATATATTAAAGTCAGTCAAGCTAACCCTTATTAAAGAAGGACATTTATTTATTTTTGTTTTTTATTGGTTCCAAAATTTAAAATACATGAGTATTTGTTCTTACCTTAATTAAATTAAATTAAGCAATAAAAGTTTATTAGATTAACATTTATTAGGTTAGAAAAAAACAATAAATCAAACTCACACTTAAAAAGTTTGAATTATTCTTCTTCTTTTCATGCACATTAAATTGTTTTAATTAAAAAATCAATTGCTAAATATAGTTTCTAGTCTCTTTACACTAGTTTGCTAGCATAGATTTCAAATTTGTTTAGATTTATCTTTAAAAGATTATAAAGCATTTTCAAATGCCAAAAATAACTTGTCAAACAGGATGACAATTCTGATGATGACATTTTTATTAAATCTTCAATAATAATTTCAAATGTATAATCTATAATTTGCAGAATAAACTTAGTGAGAAGTCAAGTAAAATGACACCTTTTATTGGCTAACTAAAAAGATTATAATATGCCAGCTTTTGAGGCAACTCAGGCCCCTTCTTCAGGCAAGATGTAATCTTAATAAGTTAGACAATATAAATTGTAGCACATTCTGGAAATTACTTGATACATAAGATATTACATATAACAATTCTTATTTGAGACATTTTTGCATTTAACTGATGTGATTGGTAGACCACAGTGGGACACTTGTTTATCACTGCTGACTTGCATCTCCTGGGGCCTGGGCTTGATTTCCAGCTTGGCCATTGTTTGCATGAAGACTACACATTCTCTTAGTGAATGTTGATTTCTAATTCTGATATGACGACATAGGGACGAACTTGAATTTGTGCTTTAGTCTGTTGTGTGATGGAATACCATCTGATTCAGAGTTGGTTCCTACTTTTGCCCCATGCTTCTGAAAATAGGCTTCAGTTCCCTGCAACCTAATAGAGGAAAAAATGGGTTAAAAATTGGGCAAATGAATATTACTATAACTAAAAAATGTCCACATCAATTGGTATAAGATTAAATAATGCAATACACCATAAGCATGTGATGTAGTGTCTAGAGATTAGAAAAGGACAAAGATATCAATGATTTGACTAAAAAACCTCTCAAGTGCTTCCACTTAATAACACATCTATGAAAATGGATGACTTATCGTAATCAACTTATGTGTCTGAGGGTAATATTTAAAATTATTCAAAATAATTCAGTTTAGAAAATTGAAAAAGGGTCTTGATCTAGAGTTGCATTGCCATTGAAAAAAAATCAGATGGAAATAAAATTAATTAAACTACAATGTTAAAAAAAAGAAAGAGGGATCAATGTTCATCAATCTAAGATTGCAAGAAATGTTGACGTTTTGAGAGTCAAGCGATGGGGATAGGCATTATTTCAGTTTTAATTGACTTTTCAGAACAGGTTTATAAGAACTAAGAATAGCGATATTTCAACAATGCAAAAAGAAACACGTTAAATAGTGAACTCTGTATATAACTCTTGTAAAAAAGATGTTTGGTTCTGCAACATCAGGGGACTCTGATTTTTATTTCTATACTCTTAACTCTTTAAAAAAATATTGTCCTGATGGGCTGAAGATTACATAAAAAATGAATGGTAAGCTCTCAGAAAGGATGTTGCTTCAGTGTGATGGAGAGTGGCAGGATATTAATTCCAATAGTTAGCTGTTAAAAGATTGGTGTGTATTAATATTACTCCAATTAAAGCTAAATTATGCTTTAATTATCAAGTTCCACCTGTTTTCTAAAAGAGAAAATCAGCAAATTAATCAAATATTGCAAAAGTGTCTGTGTTAATTATAAGAGGAGCAGAAAAACACATACATAATGAGTTTAATATTGCTTTTTTATTTTTCAGGAAAGAGACCTATTATTTCAGATTAATTCAAACCTTAATTAAAGTCTAGAGATAAACCAGCAACAGAGGAGACTTCCATATAATAAGAATCAGTGAATGTGGAATTTCCTGGTTTTTATAATTCTGTTATCAAGCATTTGATGGATACTTAGGCAAAAATAAGTTTGTTGAACTATTATGACATCATTAACTCTTTTCGGCGCATATACTATGGTAAAGTCCAAACTGAAATGACTACAATGTAAATTCTGAAGCTGGCTGAATGAACTGCAAGTTCTTAGAGAAGCTAAATAACACTTCTTTGTTAAAAGACAGCAAATTAGTAGCTTGAAAAATGTAAAAAAAAAACAAAAAAAAAACCAAATAGACAATATGCCATGTTGATTAACAACATAATTAGAGGAGAAGTAAAACTGTGACTGGCTCACAGCTATTGAGGAATACCATTTCATTTCCCAAGATACTGGGCATAATATATTACATTCTATGTGGTTTGCACTATTTCTCAATAGTGATCCAAATAAAGTAGAAATGGAAATGGTCACTGCTTAGCAGATGTTGCCTTTTTTGAGAGACAAACGAAAGTAATTATATGCTGCACTAAATTGTCAACAAAACAAAATACAGGTTGCAGCAGTCTTTTATCCGCAAATATTAATTGCAAGAAGCATATGATTAGGAAGAAGCATGAGTCAAATCAGGAACACTTCATAGCCAGGGCATCATAACCAGTAGAGAAAGAAAAAAACAGAATTGTAAGCAAAGGTCGTGCCAGCTCAGAATCAGAATTACAAGCAACTTTGCTTTTAAATACAGTAGTACTACAGGCGGCATGAAACAAAAGCAATAAAGAACAACAAGTCAACTTAAATAAACTTCTTCCACCGTGACAATATGGGCAATGTTTCAAGGAAGCACAGAAGACCTCAAGAAAAGTACTTGAGTTTTTTTATAGCTTCTACCACTATATAACTTCCTTTCTTTTAATTTTGTATGCTTTTATTTATTTATTTAGCAAACATCAGATAAAGCACCACCGATATCACTGTGCATTCAGCATAAATTTATAAGGAGGACGTTGTGACATCACATGTAAGTACAGTATGTATGTGAGCATATGTACAAACACCATTATATGTACGGTCATGACACTGTGGGATAAAACCACATATGTTTATAATATCATAAGATGCATGATGGTGCCAATGACAGCCAAAGTAAATAATAGAAAATAAATACAGTCTCCAAAAATTGCAAAAAGGTGCCAAAAATTGGAGGAAAAAAATCCCAGCACCAACAAGATCAGTTCTGACAACAGGATGAAGTTTTATTCTTTAAATGAGGTCCTATTGCATACTTCAAGACAGAAGAAAGGCAAAATCTTTAAGTCAAACATATCTGAAGTATAGGTATTAAATAAAGGAAACCAGAATTGCTATTTTTACATATAAATATTTAATACATGTATTTCACTGTATTTTATAAACATACCAAGATGGCCTGAAATTATAAATAAATATGTACATGCAGGAAAGAAAGAATAAAAAAATACATCAATATGTACTACAGTCTGCATGCCAAATATTGAATTACTCACTGTCGGACTTCGCCCATACTATCTACCACGGGAGTTTAATCAGTTATTTGTGTCAGTCGTTTACATTCCGCCGCATGCTGATGTGGGTGCTGCAGCTGAATCAATTCTTGAAACTACTCATAAACTAGAAACCAAATCACCTGGTTCTTTCAAACTTGTGATGGGTGATTTTAATTTATGCAGTCTGGAGTCAGTATTACCAAATTATCATCAATATATGAATATTAACACTAGAGGGGACAAAACTCTGGACAAGTGCTATGGAAATGTCCCTAATGCCTACATATTGCATCACAGAGCAGCCCTGGGTGTGTCTGACCACGTCGTTGTTCATCTTCTCCCGAAGTACAAACAGAAACTGAAACAAGAAAAACCAGCCATACGAACAACACAAAACTGGTGCAAGGAAAGTGTAGAGGAACTGCAGGAATGCTTCTCCAGTACAAATTGGGATCTGCTGACATCCTCACAGTCACTGAATGAGGCCACCAATACTGTCAGCGAATATATTCAATTCTGTGAGTCTATGATCATTAAGAAAAAATCTGTCAAGGTATACCCAAACAGTAAGCCATGGATCACTAAAGAGGTTAAAAAGCATTACTATTGCAAAAGCAACATGCACATCAAGAAAATAAGTTAGAAGATAAGCAAATTTTACAGCAAAGGATTAACAGGTTAATTAAACAAAATAAAAAGATGTATGGGGAAAAAATCAAGAGGTGGTTCAATGATAACAATCCAAAGCAGGTCTGGAAGGGACTAAAAACAATTACAGGACTGGGCCCTAAAAAGAATATGGATTTTCCAGCTGACAAAGACCACAAGCCTTTAGCAGATGAACTGAATAACTTTTATGCCAGATTTGAAACAAGTGATTTCAGCACCCAAAATACAGAAATAAAGGAAATGCTTTATAAAAACACCAGGTATTCTGCTGTGATTGGGTTCAGTTTAACTGAAGTGGAAAAAGGCTTGCGGCAGGCCAAAACAAACAGTGCAGTGGGACCAGGCGGCATATCAGGTCAGCTCTTAAAGTCTTGCTCTAAGCAGCTCTCCCCAGTTTTTCATTTGCTTTTTAACTGGTCTCTGACCTGTGGTATTGTACCTAATCTGTGGAAACAATCAATCATTACCCCTGTATCTAAGGTTTCTAGGCCAAGCTGTTTAAATGACTAT
The DNA here is from genome assembly GCF_900747795.2 of Erpetoichthys calabaricus. Taxonomy (NCBI): domain Eukaryota; kingdom Metazoa; phylum Chordata; class Cladistia; order Polypteriformes; family Polypteridae; genus Erpetoichthys; species Erpetoichthys calabaricus. The sequence goes on along the minus strand of NC_041397.2, from coordinate 220,250,581 downwards.
AGACCAGTGGCACTTACATCTATTTCATTGAAATGCTTTGAACATTTGGTGAAAAACATTTTAATGACAGAGACAAAGTCTTTTCAAGACAACAATCAATTTGCTTGTTGTGCAAACAGAAGTGTGGAAGATGCTCTGCTTGTTATCTTACATCAAATCTATACCTTTCTTGATCAGCCTGGTTCATATGTCAGAGCACTATTTCTGGATTTTTCTTCAGTGTTCAATATTATACAGCCTCATATACTGATTGGGAAATTAAACAGTATGAATGTAAACCCATTTATCACACTATGGATTCAGAACTTTCTTTTAAATCGTTCACAGACAGTTAAAGTTCAGGACACTTTTTCAATAGCCGTTCATTCAAACATAGGAAGTCCACAGGGGTGTGTCTTATCACCATTACTGTTTACTCTGTACACAAGTGACCTGAGACAGAACAATGACCACTGCTCCATTATTAAGTATGCGGATGACATCATGATCATAGGATGCATATATGGGGAGGATGAAAGCCACTATCTAAATCAAGTGGACTGTATGGTAAACTGGTGCAATAAAAACTCTCTCACTCTGAATGTAAAAAAGACCAAAGAAATAATATTTGATTTTAAGAGACAGAAATCTGTATGTTCACCTATTGTAGTTCTGGGAGAGGAGGTAGAAATAGTGAATGAATATAAATACTTAGGAACTTACCTAGATAACAATCTTAACTAGAATACAAATACAAAAAAAATATTTTCTAAATGCAACCAGCGCTTATTTCTCCTCTATAAACTCAAACTATTTAAAGTAGACAAGGACCTCATGTTGTCCTTCTATCACAGTATGATCCAGTCCTTGATCACTTTCAGTTTCATTGCCTGGTTTAATAGTCTGACTAACCAAAACTCAAAAAAGCTCCAGCAGATTACGAAGTATGCAGCTAAAGTTATTGGGGCTGATGTAGATGATTTGACTAGTGTGTGTCAGAGGGCAATGCTAAAGAAACTGGAAATCATCTCAACTGATGACAGACATCCATTACATGTAGAACTAAACTTCAGTAAATCAGGAAGGATAGTTGCTTTGAAAACCCACACAAATCGCTCCAGAAACTCCTTTCTTCCTAGTGCCATACGACTTTTCAATAAGAAATATCGGAGATAATGTTTAAGGTTTTGATATATATCCTGTTACCTTTTTTTTTTTTCTTTTTGGTATAAATAATGTTTTATCTAACTGTCTTACCTTAACCTTTCTTATTTCTATTTGTCTGTTTTATTTCATTCTGTCTGTTACCTGTTATTAGATGCCACTGAGAAGGCAAATTTCATGTTTTCCTGTGTAAACATGACTAAATAAAGAAACCTAAACCTAAACCTAAACCTAAACAGTATTAGGATTGCTTTTTAAAAATATAACAATTTTGCATTTACATTCTGAGTACATTAAATAGCAAAAGTCTATGAATATTTAAAACATGTATTTCAGGATGGGTTTTTTTAATGTTTTTGTTAATTAAACATGTGAGAGTAAAAAGAACACATTCTATAAAAGGTAAATAAAAGAAAAAGCATACACTACACAAACCTTATTAGACACTCATAAGAAAAATCTTTTTTTTTACATGTTTAAAGGAATATTATTATTTGATAACAATGCCAAGCTGGACAGCACTGGGATATGTTACTGTATGTAGATGTCTAAAAATGTAAGATTCAAATATTGTTTTAAGACAGATATCCTGTCATCTGTGTCCGAAGTAAATTCTGGATATAATTCTGTCAGCAGCTACAAGATGGGCAGTATGCATAGCCACCGTGTTGTTTCTTACGCATATTATCACATAAAATAGAGTTACAGGCCAGTATTTGTCCTCTGGTGAAGGTGAACTTTTTTTCGCTAAATACTTCAGGAAAAAAAGAATGCAAAATCAATTGTCTGTTTCAAACAGATTAACAGACACATCATAAGGAAAAAAATTAAGAATAATCAAAAAGTTTCATAATGGGTAAAGAATATTAAAAAAAACTCTCAATAAAAACCCGGGAGTTGTAATAATGGTCGCTCCCGCTGAGTGAGCATGTAGCGGGAGTGACCAATGAAGAAGAGAGACTGTCCACGTAAGGCCGGGACGGCAGCAGGAGTTGGGAGGCTTGGAGGAGAAGTTCTTGTCGTGAGCATCCTGGTTGGCAAGGACTTCAAGTCTCAGGCCTGGGATGAGAGCGCGACTGAAGCCAGGATAGGGAGGCTTCCAGACCTGTTTAGAAAGGAAAGACAGACAGCTGCAAAGAAAGACAGCGTCTCGCCTGCTGCAGGGCTCTAACAGGAGAAGGAGGTGAGACGCTAATGTAAAAGAAGCACCGGGCTTAATTGTTTTAAAGTACTGCTTCCAGCAATGTTTTAACTTCAGTTTTAAAGGATTGTCTTTCTATTGTTTTACCTCCACGTTTTGTTTTATGGATTATTTATTGAACTTTGAAAATGCACTGTTGCACTTTGTTTTTGATTGTCTGTTAATAAAAGCACTTTTGCACATTTTCATCATCCCCTTGCTGTGTTGTTGCCTCACTGTCTAGCTCATCTCAGTTATAACTATCGACGGTGTAGGGTTCAAGGGCTCCCTAACCGTAGATGGGAGCATGGAGCCGAACCCGCATCGTCACATTTGGTGGCAGTGGTGGGATGAGCTAGCAGTGGGGACAGAAGAGGAGACAGAGCAGCAAACGAGATTGGTGCCAGACATTTTTAAAGAACCTACGGACCCAAGCCAGAGCAGGACATTTTTATGGACAGAGCTTTTTATGGACATTTATTTATTGAGGGTTTTATTTGTCTTTGAAAGTTCTTATTCTTTTAATGTCCTGTTTTAATGAAGGGGCAGTGGCATGGAGCCTTCCCGTGCAACTGGAGTCTTATGGGGGTTGGAATGTGGTGTTGTGGGTCCACAGCTCTCTCAGCAAAGGCCAGTTTTTAAATAAATAATCACCGCGCTCGCAGCTTAGCGAGGGGGCGTGGTGGTTGTGGCTGTAGCATCTCAGGGCGATCTGCGGTGTGGCCGTTTCTCACCTAAGTGCACAGGTAAGAGACTGCCCACATCCGTGATTGTTCCTGGGGATGCTAATGGGCTGCAGCTGCTATGTCCTCTCGGCATTTATTGAAGCGCGAGTTGGCTAGGAAAGAAAGGACGAAAGAGAACGAAAGATGGAGGTTGCTGGAGAGCGAGGAGCAGGAGAAGAGAGAAAGAGAGACACGGTGCGGGTGAGTGAGTGAGAGAGTGAATGCTCGCAAGCAGCTGAAGTGAAGCCTGGGTGTTAGGCCGACACCCACGAGTTGTAATAATGGTCGCTCCCGCTGAGTTAGCATGTAGCGAGAGTGACCAATGAAGAAGAGAGGCTGTCCGCGTAAGGCCAGGATGGCAGCGGGAGTCTGTAGGCTTGGACTCCAAGTCTCAGGCCTGGGATGAAAGCGCGACCGAAGCCAGGATCAGGAAGCCTCCAGAACTGTTTAGAAAGGAAAGACGGACAGCTGCAGAGAGAGAGAGAGAGCGTCTCGCCTGCTGCAGGGCCCTAACGGGAGAAGTAGGTGAGACACTAATGTAATGTTTTAAAGGACTGCTTCCAGCAACGTTTTAACTTCAGTTTTAAAGGATTGTCTTTCTATTGTTTTACCTCCACGTTTTGTTTTATGGATTATTTATTGAACTTTGAAAATGCACTGTTGCACTTTGTTTTTGATTGTCTGTGAATAAAAGCACTTTTGCACATTTTCATCATCCCCTTGCTATGTTGTTGCCTCACTGTCTAGCTCATCTCGATTATAACTATTGACGGTGTAGGGTTCAAGGGCTCCCTAACAGAAGATGGGAGCATGGAGCCAAACCCGCATCGTCACATGGTGTTATTTTATTTCTTACTGTACTGACTGTTTATTGGCTTAGATTGACTAGAGAATCAACAGCAATGTTATATTGCCTATGTATTTACCAGTAGGTGGCAAATGAGCAAGCTTGTTGATGGACAATTGTGCTTTCCTTCCTATAGGAGAGACAACTTTCCTGGAACCTGAGGTCTGCCTGAAACCAACAGGTTGAACACATTATTGCTGGCCCATGCAAAATAAAGTACAAATTTGGGTTTGTATGGTGATAAAAACAACAACAAATGATAAAATGCTGTAGAGTGTGCATATATTGTAAACTGGAAATGAAAGTAGTACACTGTATGTAGATACTCATGTTGTTCCTGCCTAGTCTGTGTTCACTTCTTTTAAATGAACCTGTGCTCTTGTTCTGTTAAGAAGTTGACCTGCTTGAGTTGCCATGTTGTGATTGGACCATCTGAGTTTGTGGGTTGGGTTTCTGATATAAAAGGAGCTAGGGAAAGAAAAGCGAGTAGAGGACTTATGTTCAACAGAGCAAGGTATAAAAAGTTAGTTCTGAATGGTTTGGCTATGGTATTCCTTTGCAAAACTTTTGTTTATTTTTCTTTTAAACTAGCCATCCAGTCTAAATCCAGTATCTTTAGTTATAATGTCCTAATTGCTATTTAAGTCTTAAGAATAGTGGTAGATGCTTAACTTTGTATATGTTAAGCTAGATAGCTTATTTATTGTTGTCCTCCTGCCTTCTTTTGTTTGGTGTAACTGCTTACATTTTCGTGTGAGCATTTAAGTAAATAAAATAGTGTTTGTCTCTTTTATATGATTTAGCATGTGTTTTTGTGATTTTCTCTGTCTCTCGCTCTCTCTGTTTCACTTGTCTGCAGGCTACCTCTGTACCATTAGGCTTATAGTATGCTGTAACAAATTATGTTTTGTGAAGTTGCAATACAAAATTGTAATAAAGTAAAATAAAAACATCAACTCCAAATGTATTCCCATTTTTTCTGTTGCAATATGAAATATAGCAACATGGCAGTGTATACTTGGAAATTAATGAAATGCAGCATTTTCAATTATAGGTACAGTATGTGTCATTTAGTAAGTGCTGGCCTATCCAATGTCACTGTCTTATTGTATCCTACTATGTAAAAAGTCATTGCATGAAGCAAACCTCAAATTTAGTGAGGAAAAACAAAATCTGAGAATACCATGAATACACTGTTGTTACTGCATGTTACATTAATAAATACTAATTAAATACTAACTTAGAAAATTAAAATAACAAGGTGGTGAAAGTAAGAATGCTTTGATTTTGCATTCACTTACTCTAAATCCTAAGCTTGTTGATCATTATCAAACTTTAAAACATAAATATGTGTTTCTGCTGATTTCTATTGCGCTGAAGAGCGGCATGTGGTATGATTCATAATGCATTTTCAAGCTAGCCTACCAGTAGAAAACCCATTTAAAATGTTATCAAAATGAACATATTTAAGCATCTCAGCATGTGTTTAGACTATTTTCTTACTCTTCTAGATTATCACCCCTCAATGGCATTAATTTAAGCAGTCCTGCATTGCTTGAGCATTTATATTTTAATACCATGGAATTCCTTTTTATATTCATGTAGTCTAAAAGTGCAGCAAACATTTATGTAACATTTAAGTACAAGGCCTGAGCAGGTAAAATATGCTAGGTACTTTTCATTACTACTATGCCATTTAACCCCTTCTCTGTTATGTGAACTAAACAGTTGGTAGGGGAAGGTAACTTTACAAAAATATATTGACATTCAATGGCATCACCATCCACTACCCAGTGCAAAGAAAGATAATCTTATACTGCACACCATAGCTAGGCACATATCATTTTATATGCTTATCAGCTGTATGCAGATCTGCTGAACTTCACATCAAAAGTGTGCCAGGCTTTGGCAGCAATATAAACAGATTGTGATCATTTGGCAATAAGCCATAGAGTAGGTAATTAAGAAATAACAAAGTAGTGTTTAGCAGATAATATAAAGTTACCATACCAGGCATTAGCTGAACACTTCTAAGGAGCCTCAGACAAGTGATGAATCCAATCATCAGGGGACAGTGTAAATGCAGGTAAAATGGTACAATGAAGGTACAGTCACCCCACTGACTGTATTTGCATGAATGTAAAATAGACTAGCACCCTTTTGAATTGCTGGTTCCTTCCCAAGCATCCTGGGATGGACTTCACTCTTTGTCACCATAAATGGATAGATGTTCTGTATTTGTCTGTGTTTGAATATGTTTTATAAACCTGTAATTAGAAAAATTGCTCATGAAGCAATATATGTTTACCAAATTTTATCCCGCGGATAAGTCAGGACTTGATTTTACAGTATAATTTCTGGTATTTTATAATGTTGGTTGTGTAAGTTGAATGTGGAAAACTCATGCTATTGGTCCAAGAGATTATGATATGCTAACGCCCACCTGAGAGAGTAACCACAGAGCACATTGCCTTTTTGTTCAATGTGGGTGCAGCAATGCTCTGTTTCAGCACATGCTCTTAATCTCTCTCTCTCTATTGTACTTATGCGATCACACGGTAATACCCGAACTATTCTGAAGCGACATTTGCACTGTTTTCTGTTTTTTGTATCTCACACCCTCATACACCTTTATCGTAAGAGCAACTCTTATCTACTATGGAGCGTTTGATCAGGAGAAAATATGAAGATGGTTTTAAATTAAATGTTGAAGTAGCGAAAGATGCGCTGCTGCAACAAAATATGATTCGTCTGAGAAACTGAGACAAGATTGAAGGTGGCAAGATGTAAAAAAAAATTTAATTGTTGCATTTTTGAATGGGTGTATAAGTCGGGGTCTGATTTTATGATTGATTTTTCGGGTTTCAAGACCCGACTTATATGTGACTATATACGGTAATTCCAATATGTAACAAAACTGTCGAAAATTATCTATTCAAAAAGTATATGGAGTATGATTTCTCAGTTCAATATAAAAACAATTGTTTACTTTGCACAAATTATAAAAAGTCATAATGTGTGCAAAAAGTACAAAAACATGGTTCTCACCTTTCAGACTGGGTCTATGTTAGAATTAAAAGAAGGCTATACTTGAAGACCTGCAGCAATAGAGCAGAAATCAGTCTAAGATAGCAGTGTCAAGGGCCTATGCGTGTGAGGGGAGGAATCGGTGAAGTAGTGAAGATTGTTTAGGGATCTGACTGCCTTGTAGAATGGGCCTTTATACTGCAGAACCTTTTATAAGGATGTAGTGCATGGGAGGCATAGGATGGATCATTCACAATGCTGGAAGTCTTGTGGATGCAATGTTTGTGGAAGATGTCTTGGAGAAATGGAAGGGGCACATCAATGATATTTTCAGCATTCATTATTATTTTTTGCATGGATTTGAAGTCAGAGACACTGTTGTTGATGCAGCAGGATGCTTTCTACAGAACCCCCTGTAGAAAGCAGTGAGAATGGTGGATGTTGGAGGAAGTGGACCTGCCTTTGTGATTTCTTCACAAAAGTGGTGGGGTTGAGGGAACAGGTTAGAACCTCTGTAATCTGTACTCCTAGAATCATTGTGCTACTGACAGGTTCAATGATGCTGCCATTGATCTTCAGTGGTGCTTGGCTAGGACAGGTCTTCCTTAGCTCAAAAATTATCTCAAAAATTATCTCTATTGTTTTGTCAACGTTAAAAGAAAGATTGTTGTTAGTGCACCCACCAGTTGTTTCACCTCTTCTCTGTATTCCAGCTTATTCATCTTCTTGATTAAGACCATCACAGTTGTGTAATCAACAAATATGATGGTGTGATTTGAACTGAACTTGATAGTGGAGCTGTGAATTAACAGTGTGAATAGCACTGGTAAATGCACACATCCCTGCGGCACTCCAGTGCTCAATGTCATGTTGCTATGAGTATTGGTGCTGATCTAGATTGACTAACTGCTATCTCTGAGGAAGTCCAAGATTTAGTTGCCGAGTGTGAGGTTCAGGCCCATACCACCCACTTTCACAATGAACCTCTGAAGAATAATTGTACTGATCATTGAATTTAAGTAAATAAACATTTTTACACAAGTGTCCTTTTTGTCTAGATGGAAAATAGAAGAATGGCAGAAGATATAGAATTTCAGTGGACGGGTTAGGACGCTATGCAAACTCAAGTGGGTCTAATAAGCTTGGAGTATTTACTTTTATGTTGTTCATGACTAACTTCTTTAGGCATTTCATGATAACTGATGTTAGTACTATGGGGCAGTAATTGTTTAGACTCAACATGCTTGACTTTTGTGGCACTGTGTAGTCCTGAAACAGGGATGGCCACATGGCTCAGGGATGTGTTAGAGATGTCTTTAGAACATCTGCCAATAGGTCCACACATTGTCTTAGCACATGACCAGGAATGTTGTCTGCTCTAGCAGCTGTGCATGGATTGACCCTGGATAAGATTCTCCTCTCTTTAGCTGTGAATAGACACATTATTGTTATTGTGGGAATTAGAAGGCTAGCACAATACTATGCAATTACACCAGTGAATTCTCTTCAGTAGAATGGGCTTTAGAGGTGTATAGGGTATCACGTATATGCATTAGAGGATCACCTTCCAGATTTATCTGAGGTAAGCGATACCACCCCAGGGTTAGAGGGGCATTGTTGCTAGCACTATCATCTGTTTTTTTCAACCACAGCGGGAAGAAGAGGCCCACTGAGGGCAAATGACTCTGCCCCTCCTGTAGGAACTCTATAAAAGGCTGGATGTCCCAAAGAGAGACATCTCACTCCAGACCCGAACTGCCACCCAATAAAGACATGCTCTATTGAACTTCTAATACTAGAGAATGTTTTTGTTTTGTTTAATTGCCTTTTGTACCAGTGAGTGCCTGTTTTAATTCTTTTGTGTTAGGCCTAAAAAAGATAACCCTGCTGGCACTTCATTGATGTCTATGAGTGTCCTTCCACCCATTCCACAAGGGTCATTATTACTATTATTTGCATGTTCAACAGGCAACACATCCACTCTCTCTCTCTCTCTCTTTCTCTGTCTGGGCACCCATTATAGCAGCCACAAGCCTACCTTAATTTCTTTTTTCACTATTTGGATATGCAGTATAGTACATTAATATAGTCTTTTTACATATTTTTAAAAAATCAGACAGATCTGGGTAAATAAGAGAGTAAACTAACTGTGGTTATTGGACACAAAAGATTGTGGCGTATTTGTTGAGGTTATATTTATGGCACCACTTGTGTGCAAAACCATTTTTATGGAGATTTTGCTGTATGTATCACCACAAAGCACTAAAAAGAGCTGCTTCATTTTTGGAGCAACTTCCTTAAATGTAGCATCAACAAAGCACAAAGGAAAAAGCACAAAGTAAAGAGTATGTGCTTTAGTGATTTTTTGCAGCAGCATGCAATTTGTAGTACACAAAACGCTAATCACTTTTTATAGTATCATTCCTCCATGAAAGACTACAAGCAATTACTCATATTGATTTTCCATTGGGTTCTGAAATTGCATGGTGAACTGCCAAGTCACATGTCAAAAGGTATTCCAGTTAGGAAAAGTTAAAAAACATTTTTTTCTATACAAAGCATATTTTGATGAAAGTTTCATTGATTAATGAGTAAGAGGCCTGCAAACTGTGTCAGATTGACAAAGACATATAAGAGCTGGCATCAAAAACTATAAAAGACTGCCATGTTGTAATGGATAACATAAAGCATCAAAATACCATTTCAAAGTTACATTAGGTTTGGTATAAGGGGATTATTATCCCAGTGGGAAATCTGTTTGAAGTAAAAACGCACAAACATAGAAAACATTGTTCCACAGAAACACCAAAATAAACCAGTAGACAAGAAATTATCCATTATTATAAACTGAACACACACCTAGGATACATACAGATGAAAGATTTACATTATTACAGTACGGTGTAATAATTCTGAGTTAACTGGTTCCCTTACAGCCACATTAATTTAAAATGCATATAGCAAAAGGAGTAAAAGACTTTTTGAATGTATTGCTTTTGAATCTAGGGAATGTAAATCAACAGCCTAATTATAACTTTGGAAAGCAAAAATGGTTGTTGTGTCACAGTGCAGAGCTTGCCTTTGTTCGTATTAGTCTTTGTAATGCAGTTTACTGAAAGAGACCAATAATTTTATCTGTAATTTTAACAATGTTTTGGATTTTTCATTTTAATTCTAATATTACCAACAAACATATAAATGATGAAATGAAATAGTGTTATTATGGTAGTGCTCTAGTTTCAAACAATTTAGTTTTCTATAGAAAGAATAATTATTTCTGCCCCATGTAACTGCCTATTATTAATTATTATTATTAGTATTATCACAGTTTGGCATTTAATTATTGATAAAAGATTAATGGGATTGAGATATGTATAATCTATGCCCATATTCTTTATTTTATAAACATCAGTTGTAAAATGAACTGTATACACCACATCACAATGGGTCTGTAACTGTTTTATTTATCTGTTAAAGACAATTAACGACAGAATAATTCATAAGATTTAAAATTTCCCAGTACTTGTGCGAATTCAAGCAACCATCTTAAACAGAGTAACATAAAAGATATGATGGACAGCAGTCTTATGCTGGCCTAGAAGTCATGTATTGCAAGATGTAATTCTTGTGACAGGAAAACATGTCTGGGAACAATTTGATAAAATGTTGATAGTGGACAGCAGAGAAATCTCCCACTGAAAAGGCTATGACCACAGGGTTTCTTTCTAAAAACTTGCCCCTTGCCCCCGATTTCCTCAAGTCCAAGTCTTTAAACATTTGGGGAATAGCCCAAAACACAAGTAAAGCACCATTTTGCATTAACTATAAGAATATTGATGTGTTAGGAATAATGTTCGATTCATATATATTAATTCAGTGTTGTGGGGTATACTGTGTACCGTATATACTCGAATATAAGCCGAGTTTTTCAGCACCCAAAATGTGCTGAAAAACGTCACCCTCGGCTTATATTCGAATCAGGTCCCGCTGCCCCTGCCAACCCGCACGTGTTCAGTCTCTCCCTGTGCATTCCCTGTGCAGCGAGCGAGAGAGCGAGCGAGAGAGAGAGACACACACATTCGTGCGCGAGAGAGAGAGAGAGAGACACACACACGCATGAGAGAGACACACACACACGCACGCGAGCGAGAGAGATACCATATTGTTTTTGTTGACCCTCTTCTCCACTTACAGGGCTAGTTTACTGTTTTTCTTTGAAATAAATACTCAAAAACAGTTAACCTACTGATGCCTCAATTAATGTACGCTAATTTTATTGGTATTTATTTTGATTATTGAAACTTACCAGTAGCTGCTGCATTTCCCACCCTAGGCTTATACTCAAGTCATTAAGTTTGTCCAGTTTTTGTAGGTAAAATTAGGTACCTCGGCTTATGTTCGGGTCGGCTTATACTCGAGTATATACGGTATATTATGAGTTAAAACACCGCAATTATAATCTGGCATGGCATTTTTGGCATTTACAATTAGACAGCAATCTTAAGTTACTTTTAATTATTTGTTTAGACATTGTAATGGAAATGAGGGCGTCAACAGCCCAAACTCCAACACGAACACACAAGCACAGTCCCGGGTTCAAATAAAGGTTGATTTATTAATCAAATTCTCTCACATGTCACCACAAGCACAAAACATAGGTTTTCTCTCCACAATACTTTCTTCCTACTGCACTGCCCTCCTCCACTCAAGCGTTGCTCCACTAAGTCCCAGCTCTGACTTGCCTGGATAAGGGAGTGCAGACCCTTTTATTACAGACCCGGGAGTACTTCCGGTGCCAGGGCAATTGCCCAATGGAAGTACTAGTGAGTCACACGGAAGTCCATCGTAACAGGGAGCTTGTCTCCCTGCAATGACCTCTTGTGGCCCCCAGTGACTCCACCAGGTGTGCACTGCCGAACTACATCTCCCGACATGCCTTGCTGGTTTCTTAGGGGTTACCGAAATCTGGGGCTGCTGCCATCTAGCGTGCTGGGGGAATAAAAAGCTTCCAGGGACATCTTTCTTTCCTAGTGTGCTGTCCGTCCATCCCTTTTGGTCCTCCCGTCTGGGTAAGGACCCATCCCCTCTCCTGGCCGGGATGTCCATCCAGCCCATGTGGCATCTACAACATGTAGTCAGAAATTGGATGCTGTGCAACCTCTTTCATGATACATGGTTCTGCTAGGTGGATAATTGTCATCAAATATATTCATTATATTCACTGTTTCAGATGTATTGGGTTTAAAATCTCCTGTGGCTTCCATTATCAACAGAAACAGGAGGATATCTAATTGCAGTTCTTTTCAGTTGCTTTGAAATTGGGTGCAATGCAACACCATTATTTTGAATCCAATTCTGTAGTTCACCTTTTCACAAACTTAGCTGCTATTCTTTCAACCTCACATTTATTCCAAATAGAGCCACCTCACCAGCATCGTTAACTTCTACCAGTACTTTAGTGATGCCTTTGAATCCATCATAACCACAGGCTTTTATCAGTCAGACCATGTTAACAAGAGCACCATTGCCCTTTGCTGTTTAAATCACCACCACTACTTTGAGCTCTACCTTCATGAGATTCTGGATTGGTTATTGGGAAATTTCTCCTTCAGTAAAGCTCTCATTCTAATTGTTCCTACTCCCACTTTAAGCTCAAGTTATTCGTGGTTGGCTCCAGATTTATAACATGTATGTCTGGCCCCATGAGACTAGTGGCCCAGTAAGTAAAATGTGCTCATCCTTGAAGCCACCTACTACATATTCTTTTGTGTTCAGTTAGGTGAATATTTGATTTCTAGCCAAACAACTTTAGATGCAAACATAAACAATCAGTTAGCTTCTCAACCAAAATGTGACATTGAAGGGTGCATAAAGAACATTTTTATCTTCATTCTGCCTTGAAAACTCTACTGCTAATGCATTAATATCTTCAAAAAGTTCAGTAGTAGTATATTAGTCAATTTGCAACAACCTCGGGTTCTGGCAGTATAACTCAGTAGTAGAGTATTTGACTGTAGATCAAGAGGTCTCCAGTTCTGGGTGTTCCTTTCCCATTGTGTAGCTGAAGCAGAAACCTTGATAACTTTTAAGAAGAATCTGGATGAGATATTTGGACAGCTTAACTATTAGCTAAACAAGTGGGCTTGATGGACTGAATGGTCTCCTCTCGTTTGTCAAGTTTCTTATGTTTCTACCACACATCACTTGTCGTAAATGTATGGTTCAACAACAACCCAGTATAGGATTAAGAATGTTTTTAAAAATGTGAAATTCCATTGTACCGCATTATATGTGTATCTATAAAGCACAATTTTGGATAACTTTTAAGTTTCAAACAGGGAATCCATGTCTAATGATGTGAAACCTTTCATTTAATCAGCCATATTCCTCACTATTTTTGTCATGGTGTCAAGACCAGAGTTATTAATTGTAATTTGGGGTTACAAATGTAATCTCTTACCATTATACAACCTTGACAACAATGTTGTAACCATGCAGCTGAGTCAAATCTCATCACAAATTGGAATCATCGATCATATTTATATAAACACAGTATTTTTCTCACTTTAAAGTACACCTGGACAAATCTGAGAAATACAGCTAGAGTGTATCTACATAAATAAGGCTGATGATGACATCTGTGTTGTATGAATGAATGTTTGTTCTGTCAAAAAAAAAAATGCATATATTTTCATAGACACTGGAGGATAACTGGAGGATAATCAAAGTTAAAAAGTATGGAGTCTGGTTGCACTGGTGTAGTGCTTAATGAATATCTCATTATTGGGTTTCTGTTGTTATGCATTAACTCTCTCCATTAAAATGTTAGAGGCTACCTTTAAACCTGACTGGCTGAAAGTGAGTTACAGTCCAAATGGAGTGGCTCAGGAGCAGAAAACATCACCATGATGTCAATAAAATGTCAATGAAATGTGATAAAGGAGAACCTGTATTTATATCTCAGATTTCTCTTATTCCATCAAATGACCCCCCTGTTGACCTCCAGTCAAACTGCTTCTGTATGTTAGGTGGCCAGTCGAGTATTTCTGTATATCTACTACATAATACAGCACTACGGTATGTGTGTCCAGACCCTCAGAGCAATCTGATTAGTAAGTATAACTTTAGTGGTTGGTCTGGTGATGCAACAAAAGAGGAAGTGTGAGTGTGAGATGCATGAGGAGGAGTAAAGGCACACCCTCAGAGAGTTGCCTTCAAAGATGGAAAGTATAAACCATAAAGAAGGTAAGAAAGGCACCTTTGAAAATAATAATAATAATGAGAAAGTCTGAGAATACACTTAAGAAAGGGTGCACCAGTGAAGAGAGGTTTAGACACACACAATACTGTACAGAGGAAAGGTTCTGAAAGTACTCGTAGTACAAGAGATGGCAAATTATTCTATTACCTGTCTTTGACAGGTACTGTGGTTAGTTGTGTATAAAGTGATGAAACTTCCTCTGTCCAGACCTGGCCATAATGGCATCTGGTGTCCACAAGAGGTCAGGAATGTCTAATGAACAAAGGCAAGTGGTGAGCATAAGGCAGTAAGCCATGCAGCATATGTATGTTCCACATTGTCTGGCATCCACAATAAGGCAGCAATGTTCAACGAAGGAAGGCAACAAAAAGCACAAAGAAAGAGAGAAGTAATGCATATCTGGAGAACAGAGGTTCATAAATGCACAACGTGATCGAAACAGGCAGATTTAACATTGTATCATTAAGTTGTGAAAAGATCAGACTCGACACACTTAAAAAGGTTTTGGGCAGCCACCCGTATATTAACCCTGGCTGCAATGGGTTGATTTTTTTAGACAAGAGTCTTGGTTGGAGACCAGACATGAACTACTGAAGGTTTGGCAATATGGCGGTTTTAAAAGTGGAAGTGACGTAGGGGAACTGGAAGTGACCTTCTCTTGACGTTTGTCTAGGCGCCAGAACCAGAAATTACATCATCTTGGGCTCTAGAACTGGAAGTGATGTCATCCTGGGCACCGGAAGTGGAAGTGTCATCTTCAATGTTGAGTCAGACAGGTTTTCCCGTGGCTGGTCTGTAGAGATAACAGGAGAAGGTTTAGTTTACCCCGCCACCTCCTGGCCTTACGTGGAATTATCTTCACTTGGTCCATACAACGGCCACCTACTTGCACATGCATGACAAAGTGTATTTTAATAAACAGGCATTTCGCTATACCAGTGAAGTAATATTCGCACTGTTTACAAAAACTGTTTGCAAAAACAGCTAGTATTTAACTAAAAAATTGATTAAATACAAAACAAGCAAAATATTTATATTTAAAAATAGCTCTTTATATGAATGGCCAGGCAACACTTTTCTTATACATTGCTCATACTTTTACTGTGCTTTCCTTTTTTGGCAAATGAAATAAGTATAGTTTCAGTAATGAGTAAAGAGTTTTTTAAATATCCTTTTGTCTTTGATTAAACAACAGTTTTAGAATCTGCAGGGACCTAAAATAGGCAAAAGATAAATTGTTTGGTTAGAGAATATTTCTCATTGTAGCAATGTGAATAATAGATCCTGTACTTTACTTGGTTCCATATGTCTTTTTATCTCTGTTTGCTTCATTATGATGAAGAACCTCTTCATGGTGAACAGTATAGAGAGTTAACACACTCTCTTTAATCCCAACGGAGCCAAAGCTATTTTAATTAGTTTGATAGATTTAGACATACTCTGCATTCGCAGAGTGCTTCAGAAAGTCCATTTGGTCACATATGATGGAAAAGTGGGTGGCAATGTCCAGAACAATTAATTATCTCTAATAGCATCCACCTTATAATTTTATTGCTTTTATTCTGGTTTGCATAACTCATGTTCTTGATGGTAACAGAATAATAATGTGAATATGTTATGTTTTAAAAGACTGTTTTATAATTTGGTAACTACAGTGATTATTTTGAGGATGTACCTCATAAACTCTCAAAACAAAAAATGGAGGGGTTTGTTAACACTTCCCTACTGATTATTTACTAATGAGCTTCCTTTTTTTTTTTTTTTTTAATTGAAGCTTAGTTGCAGAGAGTGCAAAATAAAAAAATCATCCTGGATGTGATACAACCAAGATGACACACTCTTGACAGTTAACATGCATATCATTGGATTGTGAGAGTGAACTGAAGGAACAAGGGCAAACCCAAGCAGACATGGGAAAAAACATGCAAACCCTACACAAAAATTAAATTTGCTCTGAACTGAATACAATTTTCTTGTGGAGTGACATGACATTACTTAAAAATGACAGCTCTTCAAGGCCAATCTTTCCACTAATTAAGAAACTATTCAAATACTTGTTTTTTAGAGATAGAATTATCTTACAATCATGCTATGCTTGGGCAATATTATGCAATTCAGGGAAAACTGCTGTTGAAGTAGAATACTGTAGTGTCCAGCAGATTCTTCTGAAGATGTGCAGAGCTGGATGTCTGATTGACAGCAACCTATCACATAGGTATACAGAGTGCTGAATTCCACAATTTTCATGAATGTTCACACTATATTCTATAAGCCCAGGAATACTGAAAACTTCAAGGGAGAGAATAAATAGCAGACCCATGCAAAAGATAGAAGCTGGACTGTTGATCTATCAAACAAATATCATTGTGCGACATGCAAGTAGTTCAAAGCATTTGGACAGGCTCTTGCTAGTGCAATGACATCTTACCAATATTGGCTTTGCTCAATTAGCTTCCAGTCTGTTACATAATTGATTTTAAAATCTTGTTACTTGTTTTTAGATATTTGAAAGGAATGGCCTCCTCTTACCTTTTGGAACTCCTTCATGTTTAGTGGTGCTAGGGTTAGGGTTGAAGCAAAATAATAATAATAATATATTTTATTTATATAGCGCCTTTCCCATGCTCAAGGCGCTTCACAGAGTCTTAGAAAAAAAAATCAAGGTATATGTAACATTGGACACAAATGTTTTCCTGAATAGAACAATGAAACAGATAACAAAGCATTAAATAGAATAAAGGACAATGAACCAGAGTAAAATACTAAATTCAATACTAAAAGAAAAACCTAACAAATAACCTAAATTGTGATATAACAGACACACAAATTATCCTGAGCACCTGGACAGAGAGGTAAACTGAAAGAAAGGGCAGAATGTTAAGTTAAGTTAAAAGCCTTCCTAAATAGAACTTGTTTTTTAAAAGAATGAATGGAGTCAGCTGATCTAATTAATTTTGGGATGTCATTCCAAAGTCTGGGTGCTATGGAGCTGACGGCCCTGTTACCCATAGTGTGCATATTAATGTGAGGCACAACAAGATTACCAGAGTCAGAGGACCTTAGTAGGCGAACAGGAGCATAGTGATTTAGGAAGTCACTGATATAGTTTGGCACAAGGTCGTTTAAGGCTTTGTAGGTTATTAGTAGAATTTTATACTCAGTTCTGTAAGACACAGGGAGCCAGTGAAGGCGAAGAAGGATGGGTGTTATGTGCTCACTGCTGTTGGTCCGTGTAAGGACTGTTGCAGCCAAGTTTTGAATAAGCTGGAGGTGTGAGATAAGATAAGAAGGGGCACCTGCTAGTAGGAAATTACAATAATCGATGCGGGATGTGATAAAAGCATGGACAAGTTTCTCAGCATTAGAAAAGGAGAGGAATGAGTGAACACGGGATATGTTACGGAGGTGAAAGTAAGAAAGTTTCTTAATGTGGTTTATGTGGGCGGAATAAGAAAGGGAGGAATCAAAAATGACACCAAGATTCCTTGCATCAGAAGACGGTCTAATGAGATCACCGTCAAGAGTGACTGAAAAGGAGCTCATTTTCTTAAGTAGCGCTTTAGTGCCAATTTGCAGCAGTTCAGTTTTGTTGCAAATTAATTTTAAAGAGTTCTGCTCCATCCAAGTTTTAATTTCAAGTTGTGAGCTGAGAAAACTCTGATGAAGTTGCATTTTTGACATTGAAATAGAGTGTCATCTGCATAAAAATGATAACCCAGTCCATAGCTACGAATAATATGGCCAAGGGGAAGCATATAAATACAGAAGAGAAGAGGGCCGAGTAAAGAGCCCTGAGGAACTCTTTGTGTGACTGGTGCTGAGCTGGATCTGCTGTTGCCAAGGATAACAAACTCCTATTGGTCAGATAGGACTTGAATGACTGGAGGGCAGTGCCAGAGATACCCAGCATGTTCTCCATTCTGGACAGTAGAATGTCATATCTGATAGTGTCAAATGCTGCACTGAGGTCTAACAGAATTAATACGCTGGTTTGTCCAGAGTCTGCTGCCATAAGCAAATCATTGGTTACCCGAAGAAGAGCAGTTTCACAGCTGTGCTGTGCCCTGAAAACAGACTGAAAGGGTTCCATCAAATTATTAGAGGTTAAGTGAGACTGGGCGGTCTCGTGGCCTGGAACCCCTACAGATTTTATTTTTTTCTCCAGCCTTCTGGAGTTTTTTTTTGTTTTTTCTGTCCACCCTGGCCATCGGACCTTACTCCTTTTTATGTTAACTAAGGTTGTCTTATTTTAATTTCTTATTTGTCTTTTATTCTTCTTTTCTTCATTATGTAAAGCACTTTGAGCTACTTTTTGTATGAAAATGTGCTATATAAATAAATGTTGTTGTTGTTGTAAGTAATTGGTGAGCTGGGAGACTACAACCCGCTCAAGAACTTTTGACAGAAAAGGTAAGTGGGAAAGAGGCCGAAAATTGTTAAGATTGTCACCATCAAGACTAGACTTTTTTAACATGGGGTTACAGAAGCGATTTTAAAAGTGGCTGGCACAAACCCCGTGTTGAGGGATGTATTGATTATTGTCATAACAGTCGGGATTATGGCATGAAGGCAGGATTTAAGAAGTGTGGTGAGGATGGGGTCCAGTACACAAGAAGTTGGCCTCATCTTACAAAGTAGGTCATTAACAAATGCTGATGTGACTGGTGAAAACTTAGAAAAGGAGCTGGATGAAGTGGGAAGACAGGGAAGTATATAAATGGATGATGGATTTATGTTAGATGAATTATTTAGATCTTTAATTTTATTGCAGAAAAAGTGAAGGAGTTTTTCACAGACAGCAGTAGAGGAGGTAATTGGGCCAGATGCAGGTTGAAGTAATTTATTAACTACAGAGAACAAAACTTTTGGGTTATCATGGTCACTTTCTATTATTCTGCCATAATGTGTGTTCTTGGCTGCAGTTAGTGCATCTCTGTAAGCCCTTGATGGTCAGAGAAAGCCTGGATGTGAACAGTGAGGCCAGTCTTACGTGTCATTCTCTCAAAGCGCCAGCCAGTTGCTTTCATAGATCATAGCTCTGAATTATACCATGGAGCTGAACGCTTAAAGGAAACCTCCTTATGTTTTAAAGGATCTGTTTTATTGTGAATTTCCCCTTGGGATTAATAAAGTATCTATCTATCTATCTAGAAGACTCTGAGAAACATTTAAGTAATAACTTTGAGGCAGCATCAAAGGTATGCTAGAAAAAATTGAGGAAAAAATACAGGAAAATGCGAATAGTTCTGAAAATAAATTTAGAGCACTTGATGCTCAGCTTGAAGACGTTAAGCAAATGTTCACGACTAGTACTGAAATAGTTGAACAATTTGGCTTCCGCTGCTGATGAAGAAACAATGGCTAATAGATAGATAGATAGATAGATAGATAGATAGATAGATAGATAGATAGATAGATAGATAGATAGATAGATAGATAGATAGATAGATAGATAGATACTTTATTAATCCCAAAGGGAAATTCACATACTTCAGCAGCAGCATACTGATAAAAAACAATATTAAATTAAAGAGTGATAAAAATGCAGGTAAAACAGACAGTAACTTTGTATAATGTTAACATTTACCCCCCTCGGGTGGAGCTGAAGAGTCGCCTAGTGTGGGGAAGGAACAATCTCCTCAGTCTGTCAGTGGAGCAGGACATTGACAGTAGCCTGTCGCTAAAGCTGCTCTTCTGTCTGGAGATGATACTGTTCAGTGGATGCAGTGGATTCTCCATGATTGACAGGAGCCTGCTGAGTGCCCTTCACTCTGCCACAGATGTCAAACTGTCCAGCTCCATGCCTACAATACAGCCTGCCTTCCTCACCAGTTTGTCAAGACGTGAGGCATCCTTCTTCTTTATGCTGCCTCCCCAGCACACCACCGCGTAGAAGAGGGCACTCGCCACAACCGTCTGATAGAACATCTGCAGCATCCTATTGCAGATGCTGAAGGATGCCAGCCTTCTAAGGATGTATAGTCGGCTCTGTCCTCTGTTGCACAGAGCATCAGTATTGGCAGTCCAGTCCAATTTATCATCCAGCTGCACTCCCAGATATTTATAGGTCTGCACCCTCTGCACACAGTCACCTCTGATGATCACGTGGTCCATGAGGGGCCTGGTCCTCCTGAAATCCACCACCAGCTCCTTGGTTTTGCTGGTGTTCAGGTGTAGCTGGTTTGAGTCGCACCATTTAACAAAGTCCTTGATTAGGTTCCTATACTCCTCCTCCTGCCCACTCCTGATGCAGCCCACGATAGCAGTGTCGTCAGCAAACTTTTGCACGTGGCAGGACTCCGAGTTGTATTGGAAGTCCGATGTATATAGGCTGAACAGGACCGGAGAAAGTACAGTCCCCTGCGGCGCTCCTGTGTTGCTGACCACAATGTCAGACCTGCAGTTCCCGAGACGCACATACTGAGGTCTGTCTGTAAGATAGTCCACGATCCATGTCACCAAGTATGAATCTACTCCCATCTCTGTCAGGTTGTCCCTGAGGAGCAGAGAAGTCCAGAAACATAATTCTTACAGCACCACTGCCTCTGTCCAAGTGGGACAGGGATCGGTGTAACATATTGATGATGGCATCCTCCACTCCCACCTTCTCCTGGTATGCGAACTGCAGAGGGTCGAGGGTGTGGTGGACCTGTGGCCTCAGGTGGTGAAGAAGCAGCCGCTCCATGGTCTTCATCACATGTGACGTCAGAGCGACAGGCCGGAAGTCATTCAGCTCACTAGGACGTGATACTTTTGGGACTGGGGTGATGCAAGATGTTTTCCAAAACCTCAGGACTCTCCCCTGTTCCAGGCTCAGGTTGAAGATACGCTGTAGAGGACTCCCCAGCTCCAGCGCACAGGCATTCAGCAGTTGTGGTGATACTCCATCTTGGCCCACTGCTTTGCTGGCCCGAAGTCTCCTCAGCTCTCTGCTTACCTGGGCTGCTGTAATTGTGGGTGGGGGGAAACTCTCTCCTATGCTGGTATCAGTAGAATAATGGGTGGAGGGTGCAGTACTCCGAGGTGAGAGTGGGTTAGGGTGGTCAAACCTGTTGAAGAAGTTGTTCATCTGGTTTGCTCTCTTCACGTCTCTCTTGATAGCGCAAAACCCGCTTCGAGCTGCAGCCAGTGATGATCTTCATCCCAACCCACACTTCCTTCATGCTGTTATTCTGCAACTTCTGCTCCAGCTTTCTCCTGTACTGCTCCTTCGCTGCCCTGAGCTGGACTCGGAGTTCCTTCTGCACACGCTTGAGCTCATGCTGGTCACCGCCTTTGAAAGCCCTTTTCTTCTGTTTCAAAAGGCCTTTGATGTCACTTGTAATCCATGGCTTGCTGTTAGCATAGCAGCGTACTGTTCCTACTGGAACTACAATGTTCATATAGAAGTTGATGTAGTCAGTAGTGCAGTCAACAACCTCCTCAATGTTCTCACTATATGATCCCTGCAGGATATCCCAGTCCGTAGTTCCAAAGCAATCTCTCAGAGCCTGCTCTGCCTCAGGGGACCACTTCCTGAATGAGCGTGTGGTTGTAGGTAGCTTCCTCACTCTGGGTTTGTAGTGAGGCTGAAGCAGAACCAGGTTATGATCTGCTTTCCCAAGCGCAGGCAGCGGGGTGGCGCTGTATGCGTCTTTAACGTTTGCATACAGTAGGTCAATAGTCCTATTTCCCCAGGTGTTACAATCCACATACTGGGAGAAGGCAGGTAATGTTTTGTCCAGCGTCACATGGTTAAAGTCTCCAGCGATTAGCACAAGCGCCTCGGGGTGCTGCTTTTGCAGTTTAGCAACAGCAGAATGGATGACTTCACCCGCTATCTCCATGTCTGCCCGAGGAAGGATGTATACAATAACAACAATGACGTGTCCAAACTCTCTGGGCAAGTAATAGGGATGCAAACTTATGGCCAACGGTTCAATGTCCCTGCATCAAATGGAGATTTTTACGTTTACATGTCCAGAGTTGCACCATTTTGTATTCACATAGAGAGCGAGTCCTCCTCCTTTAGATAGATAGATAGATAGATAGATAGATAGATAGATAGATAGATAGATAGATAGATAGATAGATAGATAGATAGATAGATACTTTATTAATCCCAATGGGAAATTCACAAATTCACTTTATGCTTCCCGCAGGTATTTGCACCTCTGTCCGATCTAACTGTGCTAAACCTGGGTAGCTCCACGTTAGCATCTGGGTTGGTAGTTGTTAGCCACGTTTCACAAAAACACAACAAACTGCATTCTCTGTAGGTCCTGACATTTTTCACCAGCGCAGCCAGTTCATCGATTTTATTTGGTGGTGAGTTCACATTTCCCAGGATCACAGAAGGCACCGGAGGCTTGTAACGCCACTTTCTCGCAAGCCACTTCATCTTTAGCTTAGCTCCGGCTCTGTTGCCACGATACCGCCTTCTTACCTCATCAGGTAAATAGGGAACCACACCAGCACAGACATTTGTTCTCAGTGCTTGAAGTTGACTACCTGAATAGACGAGTCTCGGCGTGTAAAAATCCATGTCCAAGTAGTAAAAAGTATCCAGGGAACGAGTCCACATAAAAGAAAGTGGCAGGAGTGATCAGTGAAATAGATAAAATAGATAAAAAGGTAGAAAGATAAAGTCGTACACGGAGCTGCTGGAAAGGCTGCCACTCGTGGCAGCGCCTGAGTCATACTCTATCATACTAAATCCAAATGCAAAGTGCTTGGATCAGACTAACTGTGCTGGAAGATGGATGGATAATATCAGAATTGAAGGTCTCCCTGAAAACCATGAAAGCCCACACCCACTGAAATTCATCACTGAACTATTCTCTTAAATAATTGGAGAGGACTTCAAATCACACACCGTGATATCAGCAGCTTACCTCATATAGTATGTGGATCGAATGCCTCAAAACCTAAAGGCCTCATTGTACGTTTCAATGAATTACAATCTAAAAAGAATGTGATGTTGCTTCTCAGAATGAAGCAAGAGATTATATTAGAAAATAAACGCATTCACATTTTCCCTGATTTTCTCCTTCAAAAGCTGCTAAACGTGCCGCATTTCACAACATTAAACAGCACTTATGCAAAGCTAAATTTAGGTACAGCCTTTTGTATCCTGCTAAATTAAGAGTGGATATTCAAGGCAAGTTCTACATTTTTAGTTCGCTGGATGCAGAAAAGCAGAAAAAGCCCTAAAAAATTGTCCCGACTTTAAATACAATTGTGAGTCATATCGTGTCCTGCCAAGGCAAAGAAAACTGTACCTGCAAGTGAGACTTTTGCCATAATTATACATTTTATTTACTTCCCTGCTACTTTAATATTTTAATTTCAATTACAATTCTATTTGTGTGTGTATATATGTATATATATTTACATATGTGTGCATGTACATATTTACATATATGCATTTATATATACATGTTTATGTATGTGTATTTGCATACTTTATACAGTTAGGTCCATAAATATTTGGACAGAGACAACTTTTTTCTAATTTTGGTTCTGTACATTACCACAATGAATTTTAAATGAAACAACTCAGATGCAGTTGAAGTGCAGACTTTCAGCTTTAATTCAGTGGGGTGAACAAAACAATTGCATAAAAATGTGAGGCAACTAAAGCATTTTATTAACACAATCCCTTCATTTCAGGGACTCAAAAGTAATTGGACAAATGAAATAACTGGAAATAAAATGTTCATTTCTAACACTTAATTAGAAGTATTAGTATTAGGCAAAATGGGGGATGGGGCAGAGGGTCTAGGGGAGGAGAAAAAGAGAGCAAGCTATTTCTGATTTCTGCTTTTCATCCCCACAATTGTAAGTGCCAACACAACAATAGGCTGCATAGCCATAATTCCTGACAATATTGTAAATTGAGGTTAAAGGTATCATATGCAACAATGTACAACTTTAATTTAAGATTAAATGACAACAAATGTTCAGAAGCAATGTCTCTATGACCGAACAGTAAACTTTGTGAGCTGGAATGTCAAAGGTCTTAATCATGAATTAAAGAGGAAGAAAGTATTCTCTCACCTAATAGATCTAAGATATTTTTACAGGGGACTCACTTAATCAGCAAGGATAAGTTTCGGTTGCAAAGAGACTGGACAGGCCAAATATTCCACTCCGGCTATAAAAAGAAAACTAGAGGCGTAGGAATCTTAATTCATAGAATAATTTAATTTGCAGTATCAGATGTATTATCTGATCCTGAAGGGCGATATGTGATGGTGATGGATAATTTATTTAATTGTAAAGTGATTTTGATAAATATCTGCACACTCAATGTGGATTATAGAGACTTTATCCAAAATGTATTTGCATCGATTCCTAACTTGAGCACTCACAAAATTATAATGGCCAGAGTCTTTAATAGTATATTAAATCCAGACCTGGATAGGTCTTCAGCTACAGGGACAACAACATCTAACACTGCAAAAATAATCACACAGTTTTTAACTGTTCATAACTTATCAGACCCATGGAAATTTCTAAATCCATACTTAAGAGTATATTCCTTCTTCTCACTAGTACATCACTGTTACTCAAGCATTGTTATTTCTTTATAGATAACAATTTCTTGCCCACGATCAAATCTTGCAAATACAACACTATTGTTATCTCGGACCAAGCCCTTCTGATCTTGGAGCTCACATCACTGTCTTGCAGCTGTTGTCTTACCCCCTGTTATTAGCTGACAAGAATTGTACAGAATTTATATCCAAGCAAATTGATTTTTTTAGAGACAAATGCATCCTCAGAGGTTTCTGCATGAATACTCTTGGAAACTCTGAATGCATTTTTAAAATTCAGATGATTTCATATCTCTCCCACAAAAATAAATTGGAAACCAAGAAGGCATCAGAGTTAATCAGTGAAATTACCAGACTGGATCAAGAACATACCAGGTCTCCAAATAAGGCACTTTTTAGGAAAAGACAGGCTTTGCAATCAGAACTTAACTTTTTGACAACAAAAGAAACAGAACAATTAATTTTTAAATCACAACATCACTACACTAGACACAGAGAGAAGGCTAATAAGATCTTAGCTCAACAAATCCACAAGCAGGAAATTCGCAATGCAATATCTGTAATTACCAACACAGATGGAGATAGAATCATTTGCCATTAAATATAATGCACACATCTACTCAGTTTATAGAAACCTAGACACAATACAAATCATTTTTGATTCATTATGGATACCACAGCTAGACACTTTCAGTGCAAAGGAATTGGATAAACCTCTGGCACTCTCAGAATTACTAGACATTATAAACTCACTTCAGAGTGGGAAAGCACAAGGTCCTGATGGATACCCTGCTGAATTTTATAAAAAAAATTCAATCAAGTTAGCTTCTCTTTTATTAGCAACTTTTATAGAAGCCAGAGACTATAAAATTCTACCTCAAACTTTTCGCCCAGCATTAATTACCATTTTTCATTAGAAAAATAAGGACTTATTACAATGTGCATCACACAGACCAATCTCACTTCTGAATAATGATGTTAAGATACTCTCCAAAGTCCTAGCTTAGAAGGATTGAGAAAGTGCTCCTTTCAGTAATATCACAAGACCAAGCCGGATTTATTAAAGGTGGACATTTGGCTTCCAATATTTGATGTCTATTTAATGTAATATATTCATCCATAAAGTCCAACACTCTTTGGACGCACAAAATCATTTAATATGGTTGAATGGGACTACCTATTCGCCATTTTGCATAAATTTGGGTTTGGCCCTAACATATGTGCATGGATCAAACTACTGTATACCAGTCCAGAAGCTTCAGTTTGTATTAACAACACTATCTCAGACTACTTCAAACTAGAACATGGTACTAGCTAGACAAGGATGCCCTAGCAGAATTTCAAAAGATATCTGGACTCAAAATTAATTTGAATAAAAGTGTGCTTTTTCTAGTGAATTCTCTAGCAAACAGCATTATATTGAACACCTTCCCTTTTATCATTGCAGATCAGCTTAAATATCTACAGGTAAACATCACAAGTAAATACAGTATAAAGCTCTTCTTCAACAAACTTTTTCTGTTCTTGTGGACAAAGCTAAATAAGACGTGCATAGATAGTCCACCCTCCATCTTACTTTAGCAGGAAGAATTAACACTATGTAGATGAATATTTTCCCCAAGCTTTTGTTTTTATTTCAAAACATCCCCATATACATTAACAAATATTTTTTTAAGAAATTAGATTAAATCATAACCTAATTTATTTGGAATTCGAAATATCCACACATCCAAAGGTCGACCCTACAACGACAAATTAGAAGGTGGCATAGCTCTACCTAATTTAAAATTTTTTAACTGGGTGGCAAACATACAAGCTAAAAAAACCTGGACACTGATACAAATAATCTATCTATCTATCTATCAAATAGATGAACACACACCAGCTTGGTCTGCAATAGAAATGAAATCCTTCAGTACCTCTTTATATTCCTTGCTTTGTACACCAGTAAATACTAGGTATCTATAATAATAAAAGGCAAAGCCCTCACTGACTGACTGACTGACTCACTGACTCACTCATCACTAATTCTCCAACTTCCCGTGTAGGTGGAAGGCTGAAATTTGGCAGGCTCATTCCTTACAGGTTACTTACAAAAGTTAGGCAGGTTTCATTTCGAAATTCAAAGCGTAATGGTCATAACTGGAACATATTTTTTGTCCATACACTGTAATGGAGGAGGCGGAGTCACGTATCGCGTCATCACGCCTCCTACGTAATCACGTGAACTAAAAACAAGGAAGAGATTTACAGCACGAGTCGCACGCGGGAACGAAGGTAAATGACGTTAATTTTTGACTGTCTTTTAATACTGTGTAAGCATACATATTAACACATGTGCAATTAAACGTGTGCATTTAAGGGGTGATTTCTCAGGCTTAAAAGCTCACCTTTTATCAAACGCGGGAACAAAGGTAACTGACGTTGTTCACTGTCTTTTAATACTGTGTAACCATACATATTAACACATGTCCAATTAAACGTGTGCATTTACGGGGTGATTTCTCAGGCTTCAAAGCTCGCCTTTTACTAAAAAGGTAAATGCAAAACTATTTTCAATCAGTTTATTGAAATGCTCCCGTTAAGGATTGCAATAACATATTCGCGAGATAAAAGAACGAAGTGGGGGGAAATGGAGGAACAGCCGCAAACAGCGAAGAGCAAAAAATTAATTAAACAATTGAGAACGGAGCGAGTTAAGCATACAAGCATGTTCATAAGGGAAACAAAGCACGGTGTAAAACGTAAGTTTAAATTAAGTTTATACAAACGCTCCCGCTGCGGATTGCAATAACATATTCGCGAGATAAAAGTTTAATGAGAAGACACGAGGTATAAACGAACCACACGCCGTGGCGCAACGTTAGGGGCAACAGTTTCAACCATTCTATGATCTGCTTCTCGCAACTGAAAGACGGCACATGGCGGATGTTAGCCGACTTGCTGACCGCACGGTAGGGGCTTCAACTATGGCGCTGACGCCACATCTCAGTGCCAACACTTTGCAGACTGTACTTAAAAGACACGCCCTCCTCACTGGACAGTTAAAAACACCAATCAAACTAACGATGACAATCAAAAGTAGGAAAGGAGGCATCTTCATAAAATGCGTGTGGGATGATTTGCATGAGACGCTGCTTTAAAAAAAAAATGATAAAAAAAATACGGGATAAATCCCGTCCAGTATTGATTCAAAATGGGACGCGCAATTTCATTCTCAAACGCGCCACGATTCCGTATTTTAAAGGACGGGTGGCAACCCTACGGTGCCAGGTAACCACCCATACAATCAGATTGTGATTCAGAGTAGGAATGCAATGAATGTAATTACCCCAATCTACATACAAGGCGAAAGTCTTGCAACATTCAAAGATGATGGTTTGGGATAAGTACACCATACAACATAAAAGAGCTTATGAAGCCTTGAACCGAAAAAAGCAAGATCTCAGAGATCGTAAAAAAAAAAATAGGAGGTAATGTCGTTTTACTCGCTGTACATTTTAGTCAAACATTACCAGTTATTCCACGAGGGAGACCAGCAGATGAACTCAACGCGTGTTTAAAATCCATGCTTCTCCCACGCTCGGTTATATGTCGCGTGTTCTCCGGTAGGTGCACCAAAAAATGTATACATTTAAGCATGTAATGGGCAAACAAAAAATGAGGTATACCCGAAGGCACTGCAGTAGTACTTAATGTAACTTTACTTCTTAAATGTTAATGTTTTACTGTTTAATAATTTATACGCTTCTTATATGTTGTTCAAATTCTTTTATCAAAATACCACTGACAGCGCAATGCACGATAACATGGAGTGAATACACCATACGCATCTGCCCACGGCTGCCCTGCTGTGCGCAGATAGGAGTTGATTCTACAATAAAATAAAATAAACATAAAAACAGTAAAACAATCATCACCCATAAAGCGTCTGTGTGTATATGACGTTCGTTTATAAAACAGCGGAGAGGCTGTGTGAAGTCAGCTTCCCAAAAAAACAGATCCTTAACAAATTGTTATTGGTAGATTTTCACTCAATTTAAAAAGGTTTTCTTTTTAATAAAAATTTAAAAGCAGTACTTCGCCGCTGCAAAGCACGGGGATATATATATATTGATAGATAGACATATATATGTATATATATAGATAGATAGATAGAGATATATATATACTGTAGATAGATACAGATATAGATATATAGATAGATAGATAGATATGTATATAGATAGATAGAGATATATATGGATAGAGATAGATAGATAGAGATATATATATATATAGATATATGTGTATGTATGTAGATATGTATATATGTGTGTATATATATATATGTAGATATGTAAATATGTATGTATGTGTCTGTATGTGTGTGTATATATATATATATAATATATGTGTGTGTGTGTATATATATATATGTTGATATATGTATATATATATGTGGATGTGTATATGTATATATATATATGTAGATATGTGTATATGTAGATATGTATATATAAGTATATATGTTTATGTATATGTAGATATGTATATATAAGTATATATGTTTATGTATATATATGTTTACATAACCTCTTTAACACACTACTTCTCCGCTGCGAAGCACGGGTATTTTGCTAGTCATCAATATACTAACAAGCCAATTGTCCTTCATTGACTCAGAATATGCAACCAATGTAGGAAGCACTTCAACTTCAAATATTTTATCTGTGGCAGCTCTACATGATAACCACCTTTTTCCACCCTCTCAAATTTACACAGTGTTTAATGTTTGGAATTATGGGATTAAATCGATTAGAGATTTGTATATAAATAATGTGCCTCGCAGTTAGGAGACCTGGGTTCTCTTCCAGAGTTCTCCCTGCGTGGAGTTTGCATGTTCTCCCCGTGTCTTTGTGGGTTTCCTCCAGGTGCTCCGGTTTCCTCCCACAGTCCAAAGACATGCAGGTTAGGTGGATTGCAATCCTAAATTGGCCCTAGTGGGTGTGGGTGTGTGTGTGTTTGTGCGCCCTGTGGTGAGCTGGCGCCCTGCCCAGTGTTTGTTTCCTGCCTTACGCCCTGTGTTGGCTGGGATTGGCTTCAGCAGACCCCCGTGACCCTGTAGTTAGGATATAGCGGGTTGGATAATGGATAGATGGATATAAATAATGTCTTTGCACCCTATGGACAATTACACTCGAAATTAGTTTCATGTCAACACAATTTACAATTATCTCCAAATTAGAAACTTTGCTAAGCAAAATCTGCCCAATTTTCCTCACCTCCCACCTATTTCTATTCCAGAAGAGATATTGATCCGTCTTGAAGATTCAGCATTTCTATAATATACTAGGGGGCTTACCCCGTGCTCACTTTGCTTGCCAACCCTCATGGCCTGGGCAACGCGCCAGCCACCTTGCGTCTCTGCCACTCGTGTTGTGAAGAGGGGGGCTGAACGCACCCCAAGAAGATGCTGTCACTCCTTCGAAACCCCCTCTTAAACGGTGGTGCAATGGGAAACAAATTTTTTTTTTACCTCCTCTTTACTTGATCAGCTGCTGGCTTGCTGCTGCTGCCATGCCACATGCTTTGAACATTTAAAAGCCTGTACAGCAGCTGTCTTTGTCATCTACTCTTTGTCTTTTATTTCCGGCCCTGGGCATGGTTAAATCTGTTGACACAAAGTCTCGTCTCGCAGGACGTGAGTTCTTGATATTTTAGTTTATAATTTAAAAGCATGAATAAGAATCTGAAAATCTAACAACATCACATTAAAGTTCAATAAATTCTGCAAAGAATGATACCAAACATATATATGTAGGTTTTAAAATAAGCCTGATATAAAGCGTGACATAAAAACGTCACATAAAATTGTTGTACTTTTAGGAGTAGGATTTTATATATAGAGAGTAGATAAAGTCATTTTAAGGTCCCTTAAAGAATCCAAAGTACAGAGGGAAAAGGATCTCTTACTCAAAATTTCAGAAAAGGAGTGGAAGGAAGCCATGCACAGAATTCACTCTAGCTGCATATGCACAAAGCATTCAATTATTCAACTTACATTTTTTTCATTGAGCACATCTATCTTGTTTAAAATTGTCCAAAATATTTCCAGGGCAAGACCAACCTGCAAATGTTGCAGTCGAGCTCCAGCTTCACTAGGCCACATGTTTTGGGTGTGTACCAAATTGATATCATTCTGGACAAAAATTTTTAAATACCTATCAGGCAGCCTTGGTGTCACAATCCCTCCTAACCCATTAACAGCTGTGTTTGGTGTACTCCCAGATAGGCTTAAAGTGGAGAAGGACAAATAAACTGTAATTTCCATTACTTCACTACTAGAACGTAGACTTGTCTTGCTCAATTAGAAGAATCCTAACCCACCTCTGTTAAGTCAGTGGGTAACTGATGTTATCTACTATTTGAAATTGGAAAAAAATCAAATTCTGTCTTAGAGGATCTGTACAAAACTTTTTTAAAACTTGTCAGGAGTTAATCAATAATATTTTAAAATAAACACTTATATTTGGGAGAAATACTCCTCTTCCTCTTTACGTCTCTCAAATGTTTTCTGTCTGTTGGCCTTTCTCTCTTTCTCATGGGTGGGGGTTGAATTGAATTTAGTTTTGTTAAATTTGACTTGATTGTATTCAATGTTACTTGCTTTAAATAAATCCAATAAAAGTTTAAAAAAAACTTTATATTTGGGATAGATTGGCAACAGCTTGTTCTTCTAGTTGCACTAAAAGTTTTCTTTTTCCTATCAAGATGGAACTCTTGATTGTCTACTAAATAACTTATGCAGATTTCAACGATTATCACACCCACCTGTCTGATGCCTATGATGTCACACAATGTTACACACAGTGTGATGTAGTCTGAAGGCAGGGTGGTGCAGTGCTTAAGGCTTTGGACCTCAATCCCTGAGGTTGGGTTTTCAAATCCCACTACTGACACTTGACCTGCCTGTGCTCCAAATGAAAAAACCAAAAGAAATGTAACCAATTGTATCATAAATGTTGTAAGTCGTCTTTGATAAAGGTGTCAGCCAAATAAGTGAAATGAAAAAAAAAAAACATATACCAGTGTCTTACTGTTTTGTTTTAGCCCAAAAATGCACCAAATATTTGTTTTTTCAAAAATTAAATATATTTTTTGTGGAGGTATGACGAGGATATCTTTGAGTATGCAGGCCCTCTGACTTAAGGGAATTGTGGGAGCATCCCCTACGCCAGTATATAGCTAGCATTGTTTTAACAAACATTCTCAAACCTGCTTAATGAAATTTAGGATTGTGAGGGGTTGAAGCCTGTCCTTGCAGCACTGGACAGGGTGCCAATTCAGCACTAGATTCATTAACACACACCCACACACTCACAATCACACAGTGCCAATTAATCTATAATACACACCTTTTAAGATGTGGCAGAACACACTATCTATCTTTGTAACACACCACCCCAATATGAAGATCTTCGAAAAAGCTGTCTCTGGATTTTTCATTTGTATTATCTTATTACTTTTTTGCTACTTTTTTTAAAGGACATAACTGGTTAATTTCTGTGGTCTGAATAAAGCTAACTGTACAATGAACCGACAAAAGCACCACTTTTTGTTTCTTTCTTTTTTACTTTTCATTTTCTTAAAAATGCATTTTAAAAATAATCACTATGAAAACTAAATATTTCCCCTGCACCTTTCAGTATTGCAATTTTTAAAATATCTTTAATTAATAAAAGAGACTATAGGATGGTGGCAGTCTTCTGTGCCATGGGGTCAGACACGTGTCCCAAAATAGTTCGAAAATAGCTTCTCTGCAACAGAAATGCAGCTACTGTGTATCCCTTGAGATGACATTGGCTGCTATATTATGTGCTAATTGCTGGATCACCTGTGTTTTCCAGCAAAGGAAAGC
This sequence comes from Erpetoichthys calabaricus, assembly GCF_900747795.2. Classification (NCBI taxonomy): domain Eukaryota; kingdom Metazoa; phylum Chordata; class Cladistia; order Polypteriformes; family Polypteridae; genus Erpetoichthys; species Erpetoichthys calabaricus. The sequence continues at coordinate 220,217,960 of NC_041397.2, read as the reverse complement.
CTGAGGGGCTTAAGGACCCAATTGTTAAAGAGCGGGGCAACTTCTTATACACTGCAGAAAGGTGCAGTGTACTCAATGTCAGTGAAGTGATGACTTATAATAAAACTGCTTTTTTGTTCTTATGTCTAAATTGCTGATTTCAGAGTGCTTTCTTATGGATAAGCTTTTCTTTTCCCAATAAAGTACATTCATAATGTAAGACGTGTAATAATACTGATGATTTATGTTAAAAAATAACAAAAATGCCCTTTATTGTACATCCATTTTACCTGCATGTTAACTGTTACAATATTGTATACTGTATGTTTCAGCATCTCCACATAAGAATGGCAAGGATAAAAAATCTAAAACACCAATGATCTAATGATTTCAAAGAACATCTGCTAAAAAGCCTGCCTCGGAGGAAAATTGCTAGGTAGAACATGAGAAATGTGGTAGAGAAATCTGATTTGTCTTGATCCGAGTTAGTAGGTGCCAAGTGCATTACAAAAGGAGAAAGAACAGTGAGGTTTAGAGGCTGAAAAAAAAGTAATACAATTTATTTTTCCATGCTATGTGCATGTCATTTGAGAAGGAGGAAAATAAAAACACATTAGTCTTGTCAACTTTTGTAAAGTATAATTTACAGCAGTTTCACCATGAAAGCTGATTTGTGGTATAATATAATTAACATTGAACAGTTTCTTTTTTAGTATAGTTTATCTTTGAACTTTCTAACTCCTGTTCCAAAAAGAAAGCATTGGGCTTCAGATGTTTTTATGAATATGAAAATACATATTTTTTTAATATTAAAAGGAAGAAATACACTGTGTTCACTGTTACAAGATCATAGGACACATTTCTTTTGGTTGTACCCATCTCTTGGATGCTGTTTCAGTAAATGGGTCGGTATTCTAATAACCATTGAAGTGTGTAGGCATCATCTTGCAGGGGCCAACTCTGAGAGCAGAAAATGAATTGTTATTAACACCGGAATACTAACATGCTTGAAAACACAGCATTCAAGTACTGCTCCCCTTTTATTTTCCCAACCCTCTCTTCACCAAACTGAAGTACAGATTGTGCTTACAATGTCATACTTTTCAGATCTCCAGGAAGATAATACAAATTTTCCAATTAGTGACACAGCAGGTAAGGAATTAATAAAACCTTAAAAAAGTGCGAGTTCTAATACAAATGTATTTTGACATCCAATTTTTTAAGTTTATAATAAATAATTATATGTGAATGCATATAGCATATGAGTGAGAATCATAGTATCATTTATTACTTTGGTACAAAGATGTCTGTATAAAGGTACGGTGGACACAAAAATTGCTTTGATATGTTCACCATTGTCTACAGCCATGTCTGGTGGGACATCCAGGTTATTAGCCTCTTTTTCCAAGGTTCTGGAGGCCATGGTGTCTTTAGAGCAATTAAGGTTTACTTATATTTCCAGAACTCTGGAACTCGCCCCCGGTGATGAGGCATGGATACATGATGTAGACCTGAAGCCCCAGTCATCTTGCATTTCATACATAACCCTTCAATGAAACTCCTAGGCTGACAGCACCACATCTTAACATCTGAGACCAGGAAACTGTATTAATCTGCACCAAATACAAATTAAAAGGTTTTTATCTTTATTAACAGTAGAATCCCTGAAGCCTACAAAAAAACTCGTAATCCCGGCCCAGCTTAAAGTCCTTCGCACCTCTCCATCAGTGTCTTTTATTTTGTAAATGTGTCAATCGGCACAAACAGCAAGTAGCCTGCTATCCCCTATTGCCTATTTTTATAGTTTAAACCCTAAATATGCCCCCAAAACACTTTAATGTAATTTCAAATTCAGGTTAATACATTACCTAAAAAAAGAATGTAAAGGTAAACCCGTATACTGCACAGTACTGTACTGATGTGTCTCCAGCAGTGCTAGAATATAAAATACAGGTGTTACCTCTATATGTACTGTAATTCATGCAAGCGTGTTTTCATTGCCAGAAGCCTTAGAAGGTGCAGGGCCTTTCAGTGGCATCTTGGGGCTTTAACTCTTAAACTGCCACATACTTGGGGGTTAATGCATCCCTGGACACCAAATACTTTTTTTCTGCACTTTAAATAAATGTCACAATTCACAAAGAAAAAGTTACATTTTAATGGAACACTTTCTTCATGCAAAGAGCATCACAATTACTGCAACACTGATAATTTTACATACTGCTAATGAACTGTAAAAACTATTTAAAAAATTATTGGAACAATATGTACAAGGTTTAACTGATGCCATGGATGAAATCACCGAGCCAACTGTGCCTCTTCACAGCTGTCCTTACTTCCTCCTTGCTAATCCGTTCTCTTCATTCATCAGCCTCTCAAAGTACTCTTTCCATCTGCTCAACACACTCACCTCACTTGTGAGTATGTTTCCATCTTTATTCCATTAACACCCTAACCTGTTGCACATCTTTCCCAGCTCGGTCCCTCTGTCTAGCCAATCGGTACAGGTCCTTTTCTCCCTCCTTAGTGTCCAACCTCTCATACAACTCATCATACGCCTTTTCTTTAGCCTTCGCCACCTCTCTCTTCACCTTGCGCCTTATCTCCTTGTACTCTTGTCTACTTTCTGCATCTCTCTGACTATCCCACTTCTTCTTTGCCATCCCCTTCCTCTGTATACTCTCCTGTATTTCCCCATTCCACCACCAGGTTTCCTTTTCCTCCTTCCTCTTTCCAGATGTCACACCAAGCACCCTTCTTGCTGTCACCCTTACTACATCTGCTGCAGTTTCCCAGCTGTCTGGTAATTCTTCACTGCCACCCAGTGCCAGTCTCACGTTCTCCCTAAACTCAACCTTGCAGTCTTCCTTTTTCAACTTCCACCATTTGATCCTTGGCTCTGCCCTCACTCTCTTCCTCTTCTTGATCTTCAACGTCATCCTACAGACCACCATCCTATGCTGCTTAACTACACTTTCCCCTGCCACCACTTTGCAGTCTTCAATCTCCTTCAGATCAACACTTGTGCACAGGATGTAATCTACCTGTATGCATCTTCCTCCACTCTTGTACGTAACCCTATGTTCCTCCCTCTTCTTAAAATACGTATTCACCACAGCCATGTCCATCCTTTTGGCAAAATCCACTATCCTCTGACCTTCTTCATTCCTCTCCTTGACACCATACCTACCCATCACCTCCTCGTCTCTACTGTTCCCTTCATCAACATGCCCATTGAAATCTACTCCAATCACTACTTTCTGTCCCTTGGGTACCCTGTTCATCACTTCATCCAACTCACTCCAAAAATCTTCTTTCTCACCCGTTGCATACCCAACTTGCTGTGCATATGCACTAACAACATTCATCATCACACCTCCAATTTCCAGCTTCATAATCATTACTCTGTCTGACACTCTTTTCACCTCCAAAACACTCTTGACATACTGTTTCTTCAGAATAACTCCTAACCCATTTCTCCTCCCATCCACGCCATGATAGAACAATTTGAATCCACCTCCAATCCACCTGGCCTTACTCCCCTTCCATTTAGTCTCTTGCACGCACAATATATTAACCTTCCTTCTCTCCATCATATCTGCCAACTCTCTCCCCTTACCAGTCATACTGCCAACATTCAAAGTTCCTACCCTCAGTCCCACTCTCTTTACTTTCCTCCTCTCTCTCCTCCTGCCTCTGGACACGTCTCCCCCCTCTTCTTCTCCTTCTTCTTCGGCCAACAGTTTCCCACTTTCCACCAGCACCCTGTTGGCTAACAGTACTGGTGGCGGTCATTGTTAACCCAGGGCTCGACTGATCCGGTATGGAAATTTGTATTAGTATCATTACTATAACATAATAAAAACATACATTTGATTTGAGTCTGTAACACCCGGTGTAAATTTTGGCTACTTGTCAAAGTCAGCACTTACCTCTCCCTCGGTGAGATGATGGCATTTATCTCCATTCTTTTCACAAGGGCAGTGCTGTGGCTGATGCCTGCTCAGAATTATTTGTTGAACTGGCAATCAAATATACAATGTCCCGTGACCACTATCAGACTGGACAAAGGCAGGACCGTAACAACAGAGAGCTTCTTCATAGTTCTTTCGCTGGCTAATAAACACAACTCTGCTTGGCACCATAAAGTAAAATGGGACTTCCAACTGCAGCTAAAGTCACTTCACATTTACAAAACAAAAGTTGCTGATGGAGAGGTGCGAAGGGATTTAAGGTGGGCCAGGATTACATGTTTTTTCGTAGGCTTCAGGGATTCTAGTGTTAAAGCACAAAGCAAAATACAACAATAAAACTTTAAATACTGATAATACAAAATATAGTACTTTTGTTTGCTATATACTTAACTATTAGCCCTTTTAATGCAGTTAAAAGTATGAATAATAAAGAAAGACAGTAGTGTTACAATAATTCAGAATCACTTCTGACTTTGCCCTTTTAGTGCTTTGTACGTTTTACAGTAGAAAGAAGTGATTTAATAAAAATTTCACAAAAAATGCAATGCTTTTTACATGGTTTTTGAAAAAAAATGTAGCACTAAAGAGATTAGCAGTAGAATTCATATATACATTTTTTAAGAAACCCATTTAGACAGTCCTATTTGTGCACTTCTGGTAAAATCCACCACTTACTATGTTTTGCCCTGAAAAGGACATTCAATTCTGAGATGATATAATAATTTATTTTTCTTTTTAATTTTAATATTACATCTTTATATATATAAAATCCAATGTCCGTCTGTCTGTCTGTCTGCTTTTCACAAAAGAACTACTTAAAGGATTTAGATCAGGTTTTTTTCTATAATTTGCTTGAACATTCTGGTTGATTTTGCGATTTCTCTCATTGTGCTAAGTATCATAGTTCGGATGTGGAACCAATTTATTCGTGCGAATCCGAGAGACAGGCTGTTGGCTGAGGGGAGGGGGAGGCAGGACCTCAGGAGTAGGGAGCCGGGTGAGGCCATCCTCACTCAGGCGCCACTCTCCATTCGAGGCGCTGTACCTCTTGCCACGTGTTGGATCGTACCTTGATTCCACTTAGCTAGCGATACCTGTTTGTTCAGCAGACATTATCATCTACAGATTGTTAAAGAGTAATGTTTGATGTTTTTGAGAGATAATAATAATAATTCTTTACATTTATATAGCGCTTAGATCACAGTTACGTGTGTTTTAGACAGTACCTGCTCATTGGCAGAGATATCACGGCACATGCTCTTCTCCCCACGTGGGGGATGCTCTCCCATCAGAGCTGAACACGATCAGATACAGTGTTTACAAAGAAAACTAGAGGTGTGGGAATTCTCATACATAGAACAGTCCCATTTGGAGCATCAGATGTAGTATCGGATCCTGAAGGGAGATATGTGATGGTCATGGGCAACTTATTTAACTGTAAAATTATTATTTTGATAAATGTTTATGCACCCAATGTCGATGATAAGGAATTCATGCAAAATCTATTTACACCCATTCCCAATGTGAACACTCATAAAATTATAATGGCTAGGGACTTTAATTGTGTTTTAAATCCACTCTTAAATAGGACTCCTGCTACAGGGGGGACGACATCTAACAACTCAAAGACAATTACACAGTTTGTAACCGACCACAACTTATCAGACCCCTGGAGGTTTCTAAACCCAAACTCAAGAACATATTTGTTCTACTCACCAGTGCATCATAGCTACTCAAGAATTGATTATTTCTTTATAGATAATAATTTCTTGCCTATAATTACATCTAGGCGGCACGGTGGCGCAGTGGTAGCGCTGCTGCCTCGCAGTTAGGAGACCCGGGTTCGCTTCCCGGGTCCACCCTGCGTGGAGTTTGCATGTTCTCCCCATGTCTGACCATAAAACTATAATGCACACATTTAGAGACTACTATAAAACCTTATATTCTACTGAGTTTAAAGAAGACAACACACAATCTAATGCATTTCTGGATACATTACAGATACAACAAATAGATACTTTTAGTGCTGAGGAACTTGATAAACCTCTGACCCTATCAGAATTACAAGATGCTATAAAGTCACTTCAAAGCAGGAAATCAGCAGGCCCTGATGGCTACCCTGTAGAATTTTATAAGAAATTCTCCACTCAGCTAGCTCCCCTCTTATTGGCAACATTTACAGAAGCTAGAGACAATCAAATTCTACCTCAAACTTTTCGTCAAGCATTAATCACAATCTTTCCTAAACAAAATAAGGACTTGTTACAATGTGCATCATACAGACCAATTTCACTTCTGAATAATGATGTTAAGATACTCTCAAAAATTATAGCTAGAAGGATGGAGAAACTGCTGCCTTTTGTAATATCACAGGATCAAACTGGATTTATTAAAGACTGACACTTATCTTCCAATCTTCGACGCCTGTTTAATGTAATATATTCACCAGCAAAGTCAGATACCCCAGAGATATTATTATCATTGGATGCAGAAAAAGCATTGGATATGATTGAATGGAACTACCATTTCACTGCATTGGAGAAATTTGGGTTTGGCCCGAATATTTGTGCATGGATCAAACTACTGTACACCAGTCCAGAAGCTTCAGTTTGTATTAACAACATTTGTTCAGACTTCATTAAACTGGAACGTGGCACCAGACAAGGATGCCACTTGTTACCACTGCTGTTTGCAATCGCCATTGAACCACTGGTGGTCCACTGTCGAAATTCTTATCAGATAAAGGGGATTATCAGAGGACTGGAACAGAAAATTTCTCTATATGCAGATGATATGGTTTTATATATATCAGACCCAGAAAACACTGCCTGCAGTTTTAACAGCACTTACTGAATTTTTCAAAAGATCTCTGGTCTCAGAATTAATTTGAATAAAAGTATACTCTTTCCAGTGAATTCACAAGCATATAATATTAGATTGGACACCCTACCTTTTACCATAGCAGATCAGTTTAAATACCTAGGGGTAAATATCACAAGTAAACATAAAGCTCTTTATCAACAAAATTTCGCCGTCTGTATTGAAAAAATTAAGCAAGACTTGCATAGATGGTCAACCCTTCATCTCACTCTAGCTGGAAGAATTAACGTTGTTAAGATGAATATCCTTCCTAAGCTTCTTTTTTTATTTCAAAACATTCCAATATATATCAATAAATAATTTTTTAGGCAATTAGATTCAACCATAACCTCACTTACTTGGAACTCAAAACATTCACATATCCGAAGAGCAACCCTACAAAGACCTCAGGCAGAAGGTGGCATGGCTCTACCCAATTTTCAGTTTTATTACTGGGCAGCAAACATACAAGCCACAAAAACCTGGACACAAATAAATGAACATACACAGGCTTGGTCCGCAATAGAAGTAAAATCCTGCAGTACTTCTTTATATAACCTGCTCTGCGCTCCAATAAATGCAAGTTATCGCAAATATACTAATAACCCAATTGTGCTTCACTCACTCAGAACATGGAACCAATTTAGAAAGCAATTTAAGATGGAAAATCTTTTATCTGTGGCACCTCTGCAGGAGAACCACCTCTTTCAACTCTCGCAAACATATCAAGTTTTTAATATCTGGAAAATATTTGGGACTAAATTGCTCAGAGATCTTTATATAGACAATATCTTTGCATCCTCTGAACAATTAAATTCCAAATTTAACCTTCCAGCTACACATTTCTGTCGCTATCTTCAAATTAGAAACTTTGTTAAACAGAACCTGCCCGATTTTCCTCATCTTGTACCCTCCAATAGGCTGGAAAAAATAGTGCTTTCAAAGATCCAAGAGGACAATGGGAAAAAGATCTCTTAATTAATATATCAGAAAAGGAATGGAAGGTAGCAATGCAGAGAATTCACTCGAACTCCATATGCGCAAAGCATAGAATTATTCAACTCAAAATTATATATCAAGCTCATCTGTCTCGCTTAAAACTGTCCAAAATGTTTCCAGGGCAAGATCCAACCTGCTAACGCTGCAACCAAACTCCTGCCTCACTGGGTCACATGTTTTGGGCATGCACCAAATTAACATCATTTTGGACCAAAATTTTTAAGTGCCTTTCAGACAGCCTTGGTGTCAAAATCCCTCCTAACCCATTAACAGCTGTGTTTGGTGTTCTTCCAGATGGATTTGAAGTGGAGAAGGACAAGCAAACTGTGATTGCATTCACTACGCTTTTGGCATGCAGACTGATTTTGTTAAATTGGAAGAATCATAACTCTCCTCCAATAAGTCAGTGGGAAACCAATGTTTTATATTATTTGAAACTGGAAAAAATCAAATTCTCAGTTAGAGGATCTGTACAGAATTTTTTCAAAACCTGGCAGGATCTAATCAATAATATTTTAGAATAAGAAGAAATAATTATTTCCGCATTTCTTTTCCTTCTCCATTCATCTTTTATGCCCTGTTAAACTCAATAATTTAGGCATGTTTACCAGCCTTAAGTATTACTCCTTTGGCCATGCTCTCCTTCTCAGAGGTGGGGTTTGATTTGTTTTTCAATCTTATTTTTTGTAAAAATTGATCTATTTGTACAGAATGATTAAAATAAAATTTATAAAAAAATAAATATATCACGACTACAGTCTCGTCCCTGATAGGAAATCCAAAAATATTGTATATCAAGAGGCCCACGGATAAAAAAAGCTATCAATATAAATTCTTCTCAGTACAAATTTTTTTTTTTTTTTTTGATTTTTAAAGATTGTCCTGTTTCACTACTACGCGGGTGGAGCCGTGAGGGACAGCTAGTAACATATATATTTAAAATATACATTTCTTTAAATGTTTAATATTTCATTTTTCTCATTCTCCATTATATATTATTAAAAGTTTTAGTGTTATTGTCTTAAAAACCATATCTAATTAATTATTTATTTAGAAGAATGATGCATTATTGTGGTATTCCCCTCTACTTACCTTTTACTTATTTTCTTCAGGGATAAGTGTACTCATTAGGTTCGTTACTGGGTTGTCTACTCTCGCTCTTTAAGATTAGCGAACACATACATAGATATACACATACGCACAGACCCTAACCACAAAAGTACCTTAAGAATAATGTATACACTGCCCATTATTCTCTAGTGCTTTAACCTACACAAGTGCCATATAACACAGTCTGTCATTCCCTAGTATTCCAAGAATCTTACTTATCATCGGCATTAACAACGTACAATGTCTTAGATACTGTATACCTCAGACTTAAATATTACTTTTGGTCTCCAAGAATATATTCAAACATACAAAGGCTCAACATCCTTAGCTATAGGCCATTTGTCAACCATTGATGTTTTATTTTAACGCACTATTCACTACTGGATGAGCTTTCCTCTTCTGCTCAGTATCATCAGATGTTGGATCATATAGCACTTCTTTACTGCTCCAGGTGCTCTAAAGATTTACCTTATTAATTTAACCACTCAAGATATAAAGACAAAGTATAGAGTATTAAAAGCAACTTGGTATTTATTAAAGAAAAATAATATCAGTAGAGAAAAGCATAAAAGAAAATGTAGATAGCAAAATCTGAATATATATAGTCTTTAGAAAAAGCTTATGTAAAGTTAGAGGTGTCAAAGATGAATGTCCCAGGGTGGCATTGATTTAGCAATTGGCAAAATGGATGAGTTAGGTCCTCCAACGTTTAGATGAAATGGTCACATGTGTCTTTGTCTCTTCTGCTGACACTACCTTTTTTGTCATCGCTGTTTCTTCTTCTGACGTCACTTTCAGACAAGGTATATGTAATTTAAAATTCCAAGTGGAATTCCTGAACATGTGATATTGGACAAATTTGATTGGCTGACTGTCCGTATAATAGATGACTTCACTTACAGTCTTCGATCTTTTAAGTATGTCTGAATTCCTTCCTTTCCCAAGCTGTAAAAAAGTTTGGCAATTCCTTGTCCCAGATGCCCATCTATTTATAGGTTATAAAGTAATCAATACAGCTGAGACAACCTGGCCATATTCTGGGCTTTTACTTGTTTGCACAGATGTTTAAGGTGATACAATTCAGGAAAAAAATATGCTTTGGTACTAACTGTCCTTGTAAAATTAAGCTAATTTTTTGTTTGTGTGGGCAAAAATGTAAACTTTAAAATCCATGACACTGCAAATGATATTTTGCTAATAAAACAACTTAACTTAAAAGTTAATTTTAGGGTGTAGCACAAAAAATAGGAACTTGTTCTTATCTATGTGTTTAGCTCATTAGTTCTCTTACTTGATTCTTATATCATTTATCTTAACAGTTGAAGCTTTGCATACCAATTTTGGTTTCTTGTCATCTGAGTAACTCCAGTCCTGTGGTGAACCAAATTGGTTGTTAGGCGGACCTTTTGCTAGTGGGCCTTGTGGCGATGCGGGTTAGCTCCATGCTTCCTGTTGCATTCCAGAGCGTCTTGAACCCGCCACCATCAATACTGTAATCAAGATGAGCCAAGCAGATGAGGACACATGCATAAAGCAAGTGGTAGATATAAAGGTGAGACAGTGCTTTTATTAAGAATATTAAAATACAACAGTGTCCAGATTAATTAAAGGGCAGTGTAGTCAAATCTTCAATAAATAAATAAATAATCCACAAAAAACTATCTGTGTCTATGTGGGGTTAAAAAGCCATTAAACAAATACATTCCAGTAAAACCAAGGTTAAAGTAAATCAGAGAGACAGTTCTTTAAAACTCATGAATCACAATCCTGCCTTCTCCAAGCCAGCATCTCCTTAGCTTACCCCATACGTGATCTGGCAACCGCAGGGATGCCCAACTGACAAGTGGAGTCAACCATCATATCCAGGCTCAAGTCCCCATTGCCGGCCCCTTGGCAACTGTGGGAACCTTGCCAAGCCAAAAACATCTCCTGGGGTCATCTCTTTGGGGTCTGAGGGAGACACGGCATTTTGGGCCACTCCTACTCCCTGGTGATCGTACAATAGGAGTGCCCTTTCCTCAGCCTCAGGCTCCTGCAGCCCTGAGGCTCACTCCTGTCCACCTGCCTTCATACACTTCAGCTGGACTCTCTCTCCTGTCTCTCTCCTGTTACTCTTTCCCTTTCTCTCTTAACCTCCATTCCATCCTGCATCTTTTCTCTTGCTGGCCCTAATATTTTTCTTCATTTTTCCTTTCTTTCCTTTTTTTTCCATTCTCTGCCCTGCATGATCCTGTTATACTCAGCTACCTAACTGGATCCAGGTGTGAGAGGCCACTTCCTCCACAGCACCACTGAGGCACCTGACAGACCCGCCAGCCTCTGCATGTGTTTGAGACACAGTCAGCCAGCATCTCAATTAATTATGGAGCAAAACCCATTCACACTCACCCGCATCCAATTGGAGCCTGCACCTTTTTGGAATGTGATTATTTATTTAAAATAAAAACTGACCAATCACTGCTTCACTGTGGACCCACTAATTCACACACTTGGGTAGTCTATGTTCACAATACAACATAGAGCAGTGCCTGTATAGTTAACTGGTTTACTTCTTTTTTGGTACACAGTTTTTTCAAAAATCAAGAAGTGCGAGAGTAGGCTGTGCTAATGTAATGTTTCTTCAGCTTTTATTTAAATGCTTGAGACCCATAGGGCAATTCTTCACCAAGCAGAAAGATCACTTGAAAGTTTGAAGAAAATGTAAATAAAGGCAAAAGGTCTTAAAAAGTTTTGATGATCCTTCAAATTTTAAGATTACCATCATTTGTGATCCCAATGTACTCTTTGCAGTGTGCCATTTAAAACCTTAAGATCAGAGATTTTTCAAATCACACATAAACTTAAATGTTGGCCAATGTAGTAAGCTTGAAAACATAAGTTAAGTATATGGTCTTACTTCCTAACTAGGAGCATTTTAAACTATCTTTCCATTCATCCATTACTGAACTTGCATTATCAAGGTCAAAGTCCCAGTAGCATAAGGTGCAAAGCAAGAATCACTCCAAAGCACCTGTCCATTAGAAGGCACTATTCTGTATCCCACCTAATGAGAAACATCATTATTCTTCCTATATTTGTTAGCTGGATAAATATAGAATAAAGCAGTGAAATGATTGGAATATTGTAGCATGTAAAATTTAAAAACTCATTTCTAAAAAGATACATAAATTCTACAGAATATCTAGGAAATTATTTTTTTCCAACTTTAACAACAATTATTACTCATCTAATGTTTGATATAATTTTGAAAATGATAATTATACAACGGGACAAACAGCATAAGGTTTGATTACAGTATTACAGTAGTGCATGTACAGTATGTATGTGAAAATTGCTATTAAAGTAAGCAAAAATTAATAAGCCTTCACACACACTATTCTGTTGTATACAACAAAAATTAAATAACTTTAAATATCTCAGTGTGTATTTGATTGGTACATACATATAATAATTAATAATTTCTCATTTCTGTCAGTCTTATTTTTCTTTGGATGGTTTAATATAAGCTTCGAGCTTTCATGATACATTTTGAAGAAGCTGCTTCCTGCCAATTATAAGTACCTTAAACCTGTAGTTTTAGTCCCATAGGGTTCAGGGTTTTTTTTTTTTATTCCAACAAATTTCATTCTTGCACTTAATTAAACACTTTATAGAATCGGGAACCTTCTTCCTGCCCTCACTGCTCTGAAGCACACTATGTGATTTATTTTTGCAGGGAATATAGAAAGATTTGTATTTCTGCCATATGTTTTAATACCATAGACTCTCTCATCTTATTATTTGTAACATACATTTTCTGTGGATATATTTCTCAAAGTTGTCTTCAATTAGCACCAAAACAATCAATAGTAAAGGGAGCAGCTTAAATTAACCAACAGCAGTCAGTGAGACTCTAAGCCTCTTCCACTCTCTCAATCAGTACTGAGGCTCCACAGGGCCATGTACTTAGTCCTCTTCTCTACAACATACAGTGCATTCGGAAAGTATTCACAGCGCATCACTTTTTCCACATTTTGTTATGTTACAGCCTTATTCCAAAATGGATTAAATTCATTTTTTTCCTCAGAATTCTACACACAACACCCCATAATGACAATGTGAAAAAAGTTTACTTGAGATTTTTGCAAATTTATTAAAAATAAAAAAACTGAGAAAGCACATGTACATAAGTATTCACAGCCTTTGCCATGAAGCTCAAAATTGAGCTCAGGTGCATCCTGTTTCCCCTGATCATCCTTGAGATGTTTCTGCAGCTTAATTGGAGTCCACCTGTGGTAAATTCAGTTGGTTGGACATGATTTGGAAAGGCACCCACATGCCTATATAAGGTCCCACAGTTGACAGTTCATGTCTGAGCACAAACCAAGCATGAAGTCAAAGGAATTGTCTGTAGACCTCCGAGACAGGATTGTCTCAAGGCACAAATCTGGGGAAAGTTACAGAAAAATTTCTGCTGCTTTGAAGGTCCCAATGAGCACAGTTCGAAACCACCAGGACTCTTCCTAGATCTGGCTGGCCATCTAAACTGAGCGATCGGGGGAGAAGGGCCTTAGTCAGGGAGGTGACCGAGAACCCAATGGTCACTCTGTGAGAGCTCCAGAGGTCCTCTGTGGAGAGAGGAGAACCTTCAAGAAGGACAACCATCTCTGCAGCAATCCACCAATCAGGCCTGTATGGTAGAGTGGCCAGATGGAAGCCACTCCTTAGTAAAAGGCACATGGCAGCCCGCCTGGAGTTTGCCAAAAGGCACCTGAAGGACTCTCAGACCATGAGAAAGAAAATTCTCTGGTCTGATGAGACAAAGATTGAACTCTTTGGCGTGAATGCCAGGTGTCACGTTTGGAGGAAACCTGGCACCATCCCTACAGTGAAGTATGGTGGTGGCAGCATCATGCTGTGGGGATGTTTTTCAGCGGCTGGAACTGGGAGTCTAGTCAGAATAAAGGAAAAGATGACTGCAGCAATGTACAGAGACATCCTGGATGAAAACCTGCTCCAGAGCACTCTTGACCTCAGACTGGGGCGACGGTTCATCTTTCAGCAGGACAATGACCCTAAGCACACAGCCAAGATATCAAAGGAGTGGCTTCGTGACAACTCTGTGAATGTCCTTGAGTGGCCCAGCCAGAGCCCAGACTTGAATCCGATTGAAAATCTCTGGAGAGATCTTAAAATGGCTGTGCACCGACGCTTCCCATCCAACCTGATGGAGCTTGAGAGGTGCTGCAAAGAGGAATGGGCGAAACTGGCCAAGGATAGGTGTGCCAAGCTTGTGGCATCATATCCAAAAAGACTTGAGGCTGTAATTGCTGCCAAAGGCGCATTGACAAAGTATTGAGCAAAGGCTGTGAATACTTATGTACATGTGATTTCTCAGTTTTTTTATTTTTAATAAATTTGCAAAAACCTCAAGTAAACTTTTTTCATGTTGTCATTATGGGGTGTTGTGTGTAGAATTCTGAGGAAAAACATGAATTTAATCCATTTTGGAATAAGGCTGTAACATAACAAAATGTGGAAAAAGTGATGCGCTGTGAATACTTTCCGGATGCACTGTATACACGCATGACTGCCTACCTTTCTACATCACCACTAACATCATAAAATTTGTAGATGATACATCTGTTATTTGTTAATAATGAGAGAACCTACAGAAAGGAAGTCAAGAATGTTGCTCAGTGGTCTGATCTCAGTGGTCAATCTCAAACGTAATACAAAGAAAACAAAGGAGCTTGCTGTGGAACGACACAGACAACAGCCAGTTGAGCTACTGATGTTTCCGACCTCCTCTCCAGTCACCCCACTACCTGTCCACTTGACCCTATCCCCTCACATCTCCTTCCAGCCATCTCCCCCTCAGTCATTCTTGCAATTACACACATCATTAACACCTCACTCAGCTCAGGCACATTTACTACCAACTTCAAACATGTTCTGATAACCCCACTTCTTAAAAAACCAACACTCAATCCATATCAAGTTACCAATTACAGGCCTGTCTCTCTCTTTTCCTTTCTTTCCAAAACACCTGAACATGCTGTTTCTAACCAGGTCTCTTCCTTCCTTGTACAGAATGGATTGCTCGATACCAACCAGTCAGGCTTCCAGAGGAACCATTTGACTGAGATGACTCTATTTAAACTGTGGTTGACCAGTTACAACTTGCTAGAGCTACTAACATGTCATCAGTCCCAATCCGGGTAAATCTCTCCTCTGCCTACGACATGGTCAGCTACAGTTAGGTCCATAAATATTTGGACAGATACAACTTTTTTCTAATTTTTGTTCTGTACATTACCACAATGAATTTTAAATAAAACAACAAAACAAAACGAACAAAACGATTGCATAAAAATGTATTTTTTAACACAATCCCTTCATTTCAGGGGCTCAAAAGTAATTGGACAATTGACTCAAAGGCTATTTCATGGGCAGGTGTGGGCAAGTCTGTCGTTATGTCATTATCAATTAAGCAGATAAAAGGCCTGTAGTTGATTTGAGGTGTGGTGCTTGCAAGTGGAAGATTTTGCTGTGAACAGACAACATGCAGTCAAAGGAGCTCTCCATACAGGTGAAAGAAGCCATGCTTAACACTAGAATTACCAGAGCCTACAAAAAAACTTATAGATCCGTCCCACCTTAAATCACTTCTTAAATCCGTTCGCACCTCTCCGCCATCGTCTTTTGTCTTCTAAATGTGTAGATAAAGACAAGCTGCAAGCAGCCGGCTATTCCATCCCCCCACCGACTTAGAATGTGCATGAACTTCTCCCAGCTCATGCCTTCATTGATTATCTGGGAGTTAAGTGGAGTTTTAGAGTGGAAATAATAGATTGTTATTTGGAAAACACGCATTTCATGTGTGTTCAACAGTAATCTGTGTAAACACATTTTTAAAACAGAAACGTTTTTCATATTCTAGTAGTAAATGACAAAATGTAGGCATAAACTATATCATGTATGAAGCCTGAAGTCCAAATATCAAAGAAACACTTTCACAAAAGATACAAATATAACAGAACAAGTGCGCTTTTATTCAAAAATATAACTGCCGAAAAAAAAAGCCTCTTTAGTGTGTGACATTGACACTCATTTACTACAACTGCCACCATGGCGCAACAGTATCAGTTGCTGACTGGGAATCAAGAGGTCACGAGTTCGATCCTGCTTGACATCCTTTTGAGATGTGAACTGCTCTTATTTTTACTATTTTAGAATAAAAAGATACATTTGATTTCAGTCTGTAACAGCCAGTGTAATTTATGATATTTGTAAAGGTTAGCTTTGTTTTTGTTTTTTTGTTTTTTATTCACTTTTCATTCTCTCAGTCGCGTTCAGGATCCTTCCCTACCCCATCTGATCTGTTTTCACATAAAGACGCGCTATAGCTCTGCAGTGTATCACGATACATACGACCGCGTGTTTTTTTTCCCCAATCTTGCCAGTCCCCACATGTTGCTGTATGCTGTTTCTTTTGTACTCCAGGACATGCAGAGAAAAGCATAGTAAAGAGCAGTAACTTCAGTGCTATGTGCAATCATCAGACACTCCCCATCTGACACTGCTGTTTTCACATTAGACACGCCATAGCTCACCCAAGGAGCGCCCTTCCTACATTTACGACGTGTACTTGTTGCAGTGTACACACCTCTCTGTGCTATTGTTCCAATTATACTGAACAAGCACCTGTAATTTGCAGCTCTATTCATTATCTCAAAACACCACGCACATATATTGTCTTTCTTTCAGGTGTATAATAGAAACCACAGCATAGAGAGAAGTGAGTACATTGTAACAGGTACACATGTTGTAAATGTAAGAAAGACGATCCTTGCGTGTGTGTGAACTGTTAACATTTGAATCTGATTATTGCATATAGCGCTGTCTTATTCAGTCCTCTTATTCAGTATGCGCAAGAACATGCAGGTGGCCAGTTGCTGTGTGCTACAACATGCTGGCGGTGATCAACGCACATTTTTAAAAAAGAAAGAGACAAATACATGTGACGTTTTGATTAAATCATTTTATGACACGAATAGTACCAATCAGAAAACATTGTTGAAGTAATGCAATATTATTTGAAAACAAACAGCGTCAGATCGGGTGTGAATTTATACTGTGGCGCTGTTAGAGTCAGATCAGAAGCTGAATAAGCTGAATAAGCTCCTGTTCTGACTCTAAGTAAAAAAGCATGAGTTAATCAACAGAAATAACCGCGATCAACATTTTAGAGAATTATTAAAGTAGCCAAGAAAATCATTGGTACCCAGCTCTCCACACTTGAAAACATATACAACCTATTTCAACAGAGCATCAGATATTTTAAAAGATCCTTCTCACCCTGGTTACCATTTATTTACCCCCCTGCCCTCTGGGAGGCACTGCTATACAATGGAAGCCCACTAAGTGCAGCTGAAGAACAAGTTTTATCCCCATACAGTAGTGCAGTTAAATTAATGATTACACAACCACATGTGATTGTAAGACTTGTTGGGAATCACACTGCACAACAGATGTTTTATATGTAATATTGATTTCTTTCAAGTAGCAATAATTTAGAATTTATTTTACTACATTTTTATCCCGTGTGTTTTTACTGTTTGAACATATTTCAAGTTGTCTGTTTTTATTGTTTATATACGTACATTTTTAAGGTTGATACGTATATCTTGAAATTACATTGTATGTTATACAATGACATTAAAGTCTTCTTCTTTCTCTTCTTAAAAATAACAGCCATAATAAGTAAGAAAACTAAAACAGACCCATTCCTATAAAATGTGAATAAAAAACAGATTGGGAATTTGGGAATGGCATATAAATGTGATAAACTAGCAACCAGTCCTGTACTTGTTCCTTACTTGTGCAGTGACTCTGAAATCAATTGAGATGGTTCAGAAAATGGATGGACAAACTGACACAAAAAAGAGGAACACAGCAAATGATAGCATGTGGTTGAACAATTAAGAATAGTGTCTAGTCATAGGACTGAGTATGGGAATACCTTCTTTATACATTTTAGTCAATACCTGCACCGCTGTGCTAAAATAGGAATACATATTATTGCTCCTATATATAGTAGCATCAGATGCATCAGATTTCAAAGTTTATTATTAAAAAGATCAAATATTATTTAGAATGTTTTTCACAATTCAAAACTTGTTTCAAAAATATTGCTCAATTGTTTTATTTACTATCTTGTTTTACAGCAAAAAGCCTGTTTGAAGGTTGCATCATTTGCTAAACAGGACAATTCAGTTTTCCATGGTATTGATGGATTGTCGATAACGTGACAAATTTAGTTTGCCAACGCTTTTGTCTCTTTGAATTGCTTTCTAATGTTCTATTTTTCTTTGTAAAACTGAATAATAGTACACCTTTGTTCCAGAAGTGCTACTTTAAACCTGTCAGCACTGTTGTACAATAGTATTTTCACAGTAAAAGATACTGGTCTGAATAATGAAATTGTTAGATAAAGGACATAAACGCCTTGAGTACATTTAGTAGAAGGCACTTCACATCTGCTTATTTGTTTGTACTCATTGTTAGGAAAATGCTGGGAAATTAAATATGCTAATTTATTTTATAAAGATAACTCATATAATAGAATGTTTTACATTAATTAAATCATATTAGCATGAACAAATCATTGTCTTAACTGAAAATGGTTGGCTAAAATCAAAAAAGTCATTAATTAAGCTAACTTCATTAATCAATTGTTTATTACAGTCTAAACTTTGATAATTGCAAAATTATCATTTATTATTTTATTTTAACATTTTTTTATGAAGAAAGGCATTAGCCATATTTTTACTTCTTGAACTATTTTCCTATATTATGTATGATGTTACTTTGATTAGCAAGAATGGAGATTGAAATGAAAAGGAAAGAAAGAGTAACAGGGTGAAAGGTAGGAGTGTGAGAAGAGAGGCAATGGCAGTGAAACAAAGGCAGATGGTCGGGGACAAGCCTTAGGGCTGCAGGAGCCTGAGGCTAAGGAAGGGACACTCCTGCTGTGCAATTCCCAAGGAGTAGGAGTGACCCAATGTGCAGTGTCTCCCATAGATGCCATGGTTGCAGAGGGCCTGGCAATGGGGACCTGAGCCAAGAATCGATGGTGGACTGCAACTGTTGGTAGCACGTTTCTTCATGCTACGAGATCTGTAAAGGATAAGCCAGGAAAACATCAGCTATTGGAAGGAAGCATTGGGGGGTCACACTTTTAAAGGACCTGTCTGTCATTTTTATCCAGTTTTGTGGTATGTTTCTTAAAGGCTTTTAAATTCCACAATCATTTTGACTTTTATGGATTATTTATTTATTGAAGACAATGTACTGCACAGTTTGCACTTTGCTTTTGGTTGGATTTTAACCTCCTTAGCATTAGACCCTAGCATTAGTTGGGCTGCGAAAACCATGCCGAAAGCGTTAGTCCCGAGTGTCACACAGGCAACTGTACAGATGCGTCTTGTGTAAGCAGTAGAACCGAGAATCACTCAGGCTATAAAAATGGTGTCAGTGCTGCCATTCTTTGGAGAAATTATGTCTGAGTGTAGGTTTTCACTAATTATGAAATATCTGCACTTTACCAACAATGTAGACTTTGATGAGAATACCAGTACTTCAGACATTAGGTAAAGCCAGTCTCTGCATTAACCCAAAGAAATGTTTTTTCGGTCTAATGGAGGCCAAATATTTAGGCTACCTAGTGGGTCAGGGTACCATCCGGCCACAGCACTCTAAAGTCAGTTCAATTCTAAACTGGCCCCGTCCG
Organism: Erpetoichthys calabaricus; assembly: GCF_900747795.2. NCBI lineage: Eukaryota > Metazoa > Chordata > Cladistia > Polypteriformes > Polypteridae > Erpetoichthys > Erpetoichthys calabaricus. The sequence goes on along the minus strand of NC_041397.2, from coordinate 220,198,265 downwards.
AAAGTCAAGAAACAAGTGCAAGCCTTCCTAGAGGTAGCAGGCTACTACCGCAGGTTTGTTCCTCGTTTTTCTGAGAGGGCAGCACCTTTGACTGACTTAGCAAAGAAGTGGGCACCTAACACTGTGGTATGGTCTGAAAAAACAGATGCCACATTTACCAAAAATATTGTATGAGCCATTAAGGAATGAAATGACAGCCATTTTTCTGCATAGAACCCCCCCCCCCCCCCCCCCCCCCATTTACAGGAGCTGAAAAGTATATGGACATTTGACTGACAAGATGTTCCATAGCCAGATGGGAGCAATCCCTTCATTATTTCATCAACTATTAAGCAGGTAGAAAGTCTGTAATTGATTCCAAGTGTGGAATTTGCATTCGGAAGCAGTCACTGTGAACACTCAATATGAGGTCCCAAGAGCTGTCCATGCAAGTAAAAACAGTCCATCATTAGCCTGAAAAAACAAAACAAACCCTTTAGAGAGATAACAGAAACACAAGGAGTGGTCAAATCAACTGTTTAGTATATTCTTAAAAAGAAGGAATGCCCTGGTGAACTCAGCAACACCACAGTATTCAATTCTTGGGGAAAAAGAACACCTTCACAACATTTACCCAAACCAAGAAAACTCTTCGGGAGAAGACTTCATGAAAGTAAAGGCAGATCGTTTGTGATTGGAAGTCAGTCACTATTGTTTATTGATAATATGACTACTGGCAGAAGAAGCAGGGTCAATTCTGAAGTGTGCAGGGCTATATCATCTGCTCAGATTCAGCTAAATGCTGCAAAACTGATAGGACAACACTTCCCAGTACAGATGAACAATGAGCCAATACATACAAAAGCAAACCAAGTGTTTTTCCAAGCAAAGAAGTGGAATATTCTTCAATGGCCAAGTCAATCAACTGACCTCAACCAAACTGGACATGCTTTTCACTTGCTGAAGACAAAACCGGTTGCAAAAAGTCCAACAAACAAGCAGCACCTGAAGACAGCTACAGTAAATAACTGACAAAGAAGCACTAGAGTGGAAACCCAGCACTTGGACATAGCCATGGCTACCAGACTTCAGGGAGTCATTGACTATAAAGTACTTTCAACCAAATATTGAAAATGATTGTTGTATTTATGATTATGTTAGTTTGCCCAAATAATTTTAGCCCCTGAAAATAGGGGGACCATAATTAAAAATGTCTGTCCTTTCTAAGCAGCTCATACAATATTTTTGTCAAATCCCTTGAATTAAAGCTGAAAGTCTATACTTCAATCACATCTGGATTGCTTTTGTTTCAGATTCAGTGGGCTGGTGTACAGAGCTCCAATTGTGGTGGTGTCATTCTCCAAATACCTATGTACTGACCTGACTGTAACTCACACTTTTCTTAGGACACAGGTAACTAAGAATTTCATTGTAATAAGTATTTTGAATGAATTTATTTTTTAGGAGATTTGCTGTAAAATTTTGATGGTTACTACAATTTTTGGGTTGCTGAATGTATATTTAACATTATGTTTTAATTTTTTAATTATATTTTCACATTGACAGAAATATGTGTTTTTTGAATGCCATGTTGTTTTCTACAGATGCCGAAATATTGTGGACTAGCCATGTGCGGCCAACTACGTTGCGCGTGTTAAAGTTGTCTGTGAAGGGCTCCCTGTTTAAACGCGGCTGCCAGTTGTGAACTGGGCCCTTCATCGCACAGCATTATGATTTTTTATAAGGGAAACAAAATTACAAAACAAAACCCTTGGACATTGATTCGATAGGAACGGCCTACTCGGAATCACTGTCCAAATATTAATTATGTGGTGGTGGAGGAGTATTTCTGCTTCTCTCTGTTGATAGTCCGTGTCGTTTTCATGACACTGTCGTTTCCTCTCTTCTCAACCTTTCTCCAATCTCGCAGGTTGCTTTGTGGCAATCCAAAGAGTAAGGAAGAACCAATGCTTCTTTCTTGAACTCCAAACGCCGACTGATGGAAAATCACAGACGTGTGTCCGACTTATATACTCTGACTGCCGACTCCAAGAAGTGGGTGAACATTCGATTTGGACAAAGCGCTGCCAACGACGGTCGATAGAAACACAAAAAACCACAGTCTCGACAACGAAGCAGGTGTCGACGCCAGATCTAAACACAAAGCACGGTGTCGACGGCAGATCTAAACACAAAGAGTGGTATCGACAGTGTTTGTAAACAAAAGTAACAACCAAGGTGTTGTGTATTCAGCCAGTACAAACAGCACGTAGTCTCCTTTAGTTCAATCACCACACTCCAACCTCATCCAACGATCCTCCCCCTCACTTCCTCTCCTCCTCCGTCACTACTGCCCTCTACTGAACACAGCAGGAACACCACACAAGGCAGTGAATTCGCGGACAAACAAAGATCAAGATCCAAATGAAGATTATATATAAAGATGATTATATATAAAGATGATTAGCATAACATTGCTATGGGAAATCAAACATAAATACTAAAGGTCAGCACTGTAAAATTTATTATACTTATCAATGTGAATATTTATAATTTCTGAATTTTGACTTACATCCTTCTATCTATATGATCTTTGTTTTACACTGCTGTGTTTTTATCTGTGCAAAGCTAATATTTGTTTATATTTTTGAAGGTAGCATTTTCAGAGGAAATGTCCCATATATTAGATAAATATATTCTTTTAGGCAGACAATATCCTGTTTTTGATTCTGGGATGTGAAGCTGTGAACTGTAAGTCGTTTCATGATTTATTTTACCTATCATGTTAAGCATATGTTGAAGGCATTGTATTAAGTAGTTGAGACAGAACTAATCAGCTATTTCTTTAATTAAGACTAATTGTAGAGTCAGCAGAAAAACAACACCTGTATGTGATATCCCATGTAGTGGGAAGTGGCCCCAGCCTACACTCTGGACATCTGATAGTTTATGAACCGAAAAGGATCAGTGGAGAGATGAGACACAGACAAAAATTGAAGGGTGAATGGTGCAAGTTTATTTACAAAGGTGCTGTGCAACCAAAAATGCAGTAGTGTCAGGTGGGCTTTGAGACACAGTCCTTCAGCACTGCCACTTCTTCAGAAATAAATAAAAACAAAAAAAGGAAAAATATGGTGTATTTGCAAAAATAGTGCACTCCTACAAAAACTACACACACTCCAATACAAAAAACCTCCAGCAAAGGAAATAAGTGAAAATAAAATTAAATGACAATATACAGTAATTAAAATCAATCACAAATGAAAATAATCTTTAAACAACTAACAAGTCATCAGGCACCCAGATAAAAAATAAGAAGCATGTACATTAAGGAATGCTATGGGATAAAAAATATGTTTTTACTACTGTGTGTGGTCTTTGGGACAAAAAACAAAGTTTCCCAAACAGTTTTATGATATTGCTGAACTTGCTGAGGCGTCAACTAAGAGGGCTGGGGCAGATGGTATCTTATTTGAGGCGGACGTGTAGTTGAATGCAGCTAACTAAAATGAATCAAACTAAAACCCTGAGAAACTTCTTTCCCTGTCTTGGCCTTTAATGGCACATCCCAAGCATATTTTGAAAGCACATCGATACACGTGAGGATAAATTTATATCCATCATTGAATTTTGAGTATTAAGACATCTCTACCAAATCTGCTTGCCACTGGCCATCGACCATTGAAACAATTGTTCTGTTTCTCTTGAACCTCAGCCGTGCTGGTTTGTCCACACTGTAAAGATATTGTCCACTCATCCATTCCAACACGTTTTTTCACTTGACATTTTCCCCACGACTTGATACATTTCTCAAGAAGCTGGTAATACCACCAAAACTGCCAGGCTCCTTGGGTGTGTAATAGATTCTCTCTAAAGCTTTCTTGTACATCCTCTCTCTGGGTCTGTCACTCATGCTCTCTGTACTCTCTGTACATACAGGCGCTGTACACACATAGGAGTAGGATGCCTGCTCTGCCCCATTGCTGACTTACTTTTTGACTCCTTACAGGTCCCCGAAGGTCAGTCTCGGCTTACAAAGCTGACCAGCCCATTTTTAGGACCACGGCCAAGATTGACTGACCAATTCCATTCAGACGACTGACAAAATGTCTGATGCCTGTCAAACCATTGCACAACAATGGGTAGAGACCAGAGTGTGGGAACGTCCATTAACCAGGCGGCATCAGGTGGGTACCGGAAATGCCAGGGAGGCGGGACATACACCTGTCAAAAAGATTTTGATAAGGACGTTTTATACTACTTCTGAGATTACTGATACGCCAAAGTGTTCCATATGTTTGGTGTTTTTAAAAGAAATTTATCTCATGACATTTGTGCTATGTTTATTCAAGTGTGATTTTAGTTTAGCACTTTGCATTTGTTAATACTGTTATTCTGATACACTTTCTAGTTACAGACCTTGGCACACAATTATGACTACCCATTCATATTCTGGACTATTTTAAAACAAAAACTTCTTTGCATTTAAAGCAGAACAGTACATACACATGACAATACAACCGAATATGACTTCAAAATAATGCAACACTACATAATCTGAGACAGTGCTGGGAACAAGACCTTTCAAAAAAATTTACAGATTACAAATGAAATTTAGCTGTAGACACATTAGCTCTTCACTCTAATGAATCTGTGCAATACTTGATCTAATCCAACTCAAAATTGTGAGTGATGTTGCCATACACCTTCACATGATCAAATGTCCTTTCTTCAGATGTTGAATTTAAAAAGTTTACTATTAACCTAACATTCTTGGGATCAGTATAACCTCTAATCCATTTCCATCATGGTTTTAATTATTACCCAAAGGGATAATTCTGATTAATGAAAAATACATTTCGATATTTACAGAAAACTGCTAGCTTACAGACTCCTAAGTCCTAACTCACTTGTCATAACATATCAGAAATGAATGTTATCTCTCTATTATAAAAAGAAAATCCTGTCCTGGAAAGCAAAAGCAATACGACGATATGTGATCTTCTCGGAAGACATTTAAAAGACCCGCGAGACCAAAGAGACTTGCCACAGTGCATCTTGCGGGGACCGTAAACATGAGACTTGGTGCCAAGAGATTGTCCCAGGGCCGTAGCAAAAAGGACAGCGGCTGTACAGGCTTTAAAAAGATTGAAGGGCAGCACAACAGCAGTAACCCTCCTCCAAGAACCCAACCGACACCACAACCCCAAAACCATACCCCCCCCCAAAGGACAACACGAGCAGCATTATACGTCCTGCAAGAAAGAATTTAACCACGCCCGGGGCCAGAAATAAAGGACAAATATTGTTTTTACAACATCACGCGAGACCAGGCAGTGAGTCATCATTTAAAAGGAGTCCACAGACCTCTAACCAAGCAGTTGTTGGATTGCTTTTGGCAGACAAGCATCATGTGCTCCCAGCTCTTAAAAGATCGACATGCGACAGGCAGAAGAGACAGCTCGCAAGGAGCAGAAAGACAGCAAATGATCCAAAGACATATCCTTAGCGTGTATTCAGACGCCCCCCCCTCCACAACACAAGCAGCATTATATGTCTGGTAAGAAAGAGATGTAACCACGCACGTGGCTGAAAATAAAGGACAAGTATTGCTTTTACAAAAGTTTTTAAAGTAAAAGTGAAAATAATGCATATGTAAAAATTCCCAAGAAAATAAATTGTAGATTGCCTGCCTAAGGTAAAGTCATCCCTGATGACTGGGGACGTGGGAATGAGGGCTCCTTACTTCGGATTAGTGCTATTTCAGATGTGGAATGGCAAAATGGGGGAGGCAGCTTGATGAATGAGGTCTCCAGGACTTAAAACAAATCCAAATCATATTATGTGATATCATCAAATGTGAAATTCTACTCCGTACTTCTAGAAATTTTATTTTTATACTGTATTGAGGATTTATTCTGTTCTATGTATTGTACTGTATTGTATTGACTCCCTTCTTTTTGACACCCACTGCACGCCCAACCTACCTGGAAAGGGGTCTCTCTTTGAATTGCCTTTCCCAAGGTTTCTTCCATTTTTTCCCTGCAAGGGTTTTTTTTGGGAGTTTTTTCTGGTCTTCTTAGAGGGTCATGGCTGGGGGGCTGTCAAGAGGCAGGGCCTGTTAAAGCCCATTGTGGCACTTCTTGAGTGATTTTGGGCTATACAAAAAATAAATTGTATTGTATTGTATATCCTGTACACCAAACACGGGGGTGGGCGAGCGAAGCGAGCAGGGGGCGGAGCCCCCTAGCTTTATTTAATATTAAAAGAAATCACTTTACAGGGAACAGTCCAAAGGTTCTTTACAATCTAAAAGACATTTATAGATATTTTCCTTGATTAATATACCATGCTGAACAATTAATAATCATTTGGACACCTCAACCACTTTGAGTAACTACTTTACACTAAGTCTTCTTTCTCTTCACTCTGCATGCTACATGTGTATATGATCTGCTTTGAATAAGATTTAGTATTATATACCTTACTGACTATGTCATTTACTTAATAATTCAAATAAAGCTTATCCCAATAAGCATATCAAATAAAATGAAGTTATGTCTTTTAATGCATTCTTGTTTATCATGGCAAAGTGATACATTCTGGTTGGACACACAAGTAAAAATTCTACTGTTCTCTGTAAACACAGCAATGCTACTACAGCACTACTACCAATATATTATTCAATAAAATAAACACTGGTATCGTTACCATAGTTACAGGGAATATATTGATAGAGATACTAAAAACATAAATAAAAGTTGCATTAAACTGATTTACTACAGTGCAAGACCAAAAATACAATTAGATAAAATATTGAATAATTTTCAGGTTTTCATTTTTAAAAAAAAAACTGTTCACTGTCTCAGCATATGCTTTTTCATTATCTTGAATCTTAAATAAAATTACACTTTATCATGGCCATTACTTCATAATTACAATTTGTTAAAGCATGGCATAAACATTTAATCATAGGAAGTAATTAATGAATCATAATTATATAGATCAGAGATACATATTTCTCTTGTTTAAGGTGCAAAGCTTGAGGCACAACTATTGGAACACCATAATAACATTTTATGTCAATGTGTCTCATTAACGATTTTTGAGATTGTTATATTAAAAATATGGAAACTTGTTTGAGATCACTGCTTATGAGACTGTGTTTTGAAATGATTAAGAATGACTTAAAAATGAGTGGATCACCAGATGAAAACTTCATTTATTGCATGTTTAAATGCATTATATGTTTGAAGATATGTTTGTGCTATGTATAACACTTGGAATAGGATCTGCATTTGAATAACCAAACACTCTCAGCTTCTGCTTTTCACAAAGTTAATTTAATAATATTATTACAGTTTAACGTTTTGCACAGTATTGCGTATTAGAATAATTATCAAAGGCATATTTGTAAACAATACTGCTTAAAGGACATTTTGAAATAATGAACACCAATCACATTAATTCATTTTAGCTGCAGCTGTCAAACATATGTTTATATTCCTTCTGGAAATGAGACACATTGACATAAAATGTTATTATGGTGTTCCAATAGTTGTGCCTCAAGCTTTGCACCTTAAACAAGAGAAATATGTATCTCTGATCTTAATAAAATTCAGGGTCATGGGGGACCAGGGCTTATCTCGCAGTTACCCACTGTGCTAGCATGTTGTCTTCACCATGTAATTAGATATATTTTAATAACAACACGTGTCATGTGAGTCTTTTACTGTTATTTTGTCTGCACAGTATTACTTTGTGAATATTACTTCTGTGTAAAGCAGACGGCCATCCTTTTTGAAACATATGAAATGCTTACTTTATGACTTTCATAGTTAATATTATACAAAATCTACCCTGTGGGAGTCATGTAGTGCTCCATGGTGTCAGCTGGACAGAGTGTGTGCTCTGTGTGACTGGACTGGCAGAGTCCAGTTTACCAATTTCTTTTGATTTAAATCCACTTTTTCCTACTTAATATTACAAGGAGTCATTTACCTGCTTCTTCTGAGATGTCTGTGTCGGGCTGGAGATCTCATTTCATTGTGTTTCACTGACCAAAGAAATCCCAGCATGTAGCCAAAGAAGTCGGCGATAGTAGTGAGTCCTTCTATGATTCAATAAGGAATCTACTTCTTGACCATACAACTACTTTAAATACTACTGTGCAGAGTAAATTTATGGAGATTTGAGCCAAACTGACAGCTATTAAAAAGAACATTCTAAAATGACTAGAGAATTTTGAGTGCCCCAGTCCACAGTGTAACATCATGAAGGCGAAATGAAGTTGCTCCATAGCGAAGTCATATCCCTGAAAAAGAAACTTGCTGATCAAGAAGATAGATCTCATAGAGACAATCTGAGACTGGTGGGGCTAAAGGATGGGCTCAAGAAAGATAACCCAGTTCTTTGTATTTCTCAAGTTTGGTCTAAATGGGTTCCGAATATTTTAACCTGGAAATAATAATATCATGTCTACACTAAGTGGTCAGATGTTGCTGGCCATCTTTTTGTTATTATTACATTTTTAATGTTTTCTGACTGCTCGTTGGTGCTGGAATAGTTTCACCACAACTCTAAAATTATTGCGGAAGGCTCAAGAATTCGTTTTTATCAAAACTCCATCACTGTGCAGTAAAAGAATGTTGTGTTTCCTATCCTTTGACAGCATAAGAAGCCCGGCTCTAATTACAGTATTCCTATTTTACTCTGCTATGCTAAAGCAACCCTTGGAAATGCCCATACTATGTTGGATTCCCCCTTCAGAAATTTCATAGGCTGTGGATAATATTGCAATGGGTACTTTCTCACTGAGGCTTTTGCAGTCTCCTCTGAACTTTATTGAGGCACTGAACTGAGAATAGTCCCAATTTTTTACTTGTTCAATTTTTCTCTCTGTACTCTTATGGTTAAGTGTTGGACATACATTATAGACATATACTGTATATAAGCTGTGTACCCCTTTAATTCTTTATAACTTTGAGAATAGATTGCATATACTGTATATGTAAGCTTTGTACTCCTTTAATTCTTTGTAATTTCGAGGACTGTTTATCAGTCTCTCTTGGGAGGTGGGATGCCTCTTGGTTTTACTAGTCTTAATTTGAACTACTAGCTGCTGTTTATCAATATCTTTCCTCTGCTACTTACTTTTTGCTTAATTGCAGTTATGTTTTTACTTTTAGTGATATCTGTTTAAAGCGTTTTATGCGAGCAAAGGTGGGTGATGGGGGGAGGGGGAGGGAGGCAGCTTGCCTTGCCTGCTTGCAGTGGTTTATTTTCTGCTTGTTTTTTGTAAAGGGTGGGAAACTTTCCATGGTTTGGCTTTTGTGGTTGCTTTCTGTGAGTAAGGGTGGACTGTAGGGGGGAGTGTTCATTGTTTTAGATCTTATTAGTTTATACTTTAATAGGTTAATGAACTTGCCTTCTGTCACACTGCTACATACAGTGGTGTGAAAAACTATTTGCCCCCTTCCTGATTTCTTATTCTTTTGCATGTTTGTCACACAAAATGTTTCTGATCATCAAACACATTTAACCATTAGTCAAATATAACACAAGTAAACACAAAATGCAGTTTGTAAATGGTGGTTTTTATTATTTAGGGAGAAAAAAAAATCCAAACCTACATGGCCCTGTGTGAAAAAGTAATTGCCCCCCTGAACCTAATAACTGGTTGGGCCACCCTTAGCAGCAATAACTGCAATCAAGCGTTTGCGATAACTTGCAATGAGTCTTTTACAGCGCTCTGGAGGAATTTTGGCCCACTCATCTTTGCAAAATTGTTGTAATTCAGCTTTATTTGAGGGTTTTCTAGCATGAACCGCCTTTTTAAGGTCATGCCATAGCATCTCAATTGGATTCAGGTCAGGACTTTGACTAGGCCACTCCAAAGTCTTCATTTTGTTTTTCTTCAGCCATTCAGAGGTGGATTTGCTGGTGTGTTTTGGGTCATTGTCCTGTTGCAGCACCCAAGATCGCTTCAGCTTGAGTTGACGAACAGATGGCCGGACATTCTCCTTCAGGATTTTTTGGTAGACAGTAGAATTCATGGTTCCATCTATCACAGCAAGCCTTCCAGGTCCTGAAGCAGCAAAACAACCCCAGACCATCACACTACCACCACCATATTTTACTGTTGGTATGATGTTCTTTTTCTGAAATGCTGTGTTCCTTTTACGCCAGATGTAACGGGACATTTGCCTTCCAAAAAGTTCAACTTTTGTCTCATCAGTCCACAAGGTATTTTCCCAAAAGTCTTGGCAATCATTGAGATGTTTCTTAGCAAAATTGAGACGAGCCCTAATGTTCTTTTTGCTTAACAGTGGTTTGCGTCTTGGAAATCTGCCATGCAGGCCGTTTTTGCCCAGTCTCTTTCTTATGGTGGAGTCGTGAACACTGACCTTAATTGAGGCAAGTGAGGCCTGCAGTTCTTTAGACGTTGTCCTGGGGTCTTTTGTGACCTCTCGGATGAGTCGTCTCTGCGCTCTTGGGGTAATTTTGGTCGGCCGGCCACTCCTGGGAAGGTTCACCACTGTTCCATGTTTTTGCCATTTGTGGATAATGGCTCTCACTGTGGTTCGCTGTAGTCCCAAAGCTTTAGAAATGGCTTTATAACCTTTACCAGACTGATAGATCTCAATTACTTCTGTTCTCATTTGTTCCTGAATTTCTTTGGATCTTGGCATGATGTCTAGCTTTTGAGGTGCTTTTGGTCTACTTCTCTGTGTCAGGCAGCTCCTATTTAAGTGATTTCTTGATTTAAACAGGTGTGGCAGTAATCAGGCCTGGGGGTGGCTACGGAAATTGAACTCAGGTGTGATACACCACAGTTAGGTTATTTTTTAACAAGGGGGCAATTACTTTTTCACACAGGGCCATGTAGGTTTGGATTTTTTTTCTCCCTAAATAATAAAAACCATCATTTAAAAACTGCATTTTGTGTTTACTTGTGTTATATTTGACTAATGGTTAAATGTGTTTGATGATCAGAAACATTTTGTGTGACAAACATGCAAAAGAATAAGAAATCAGGAAGGGGGCAAATAGTTTTTCACACCACTGTATTTATGTTAATTTCTGTACCATTCTGTTTATTGCTTTCTTTTTTCTCCTTATCCTTGACCATGGCTAAGCTTACCGTAATGTCTTGGATTACCACGGGCCTAAACTCAGGTCACCAGCAACTTTGTATGCTTGACCTCTTCTGTAATCACTGTACTGTCAAAAAACAGGAATTGCTTCTATTGGCTCAAGATGTGAATCACTGCAATAATAAATACTATCAAGTTATAGCCTCCTTCTCTACCTCCATAAAAAGGTATAAGATTTTTGTTCTTGTTAAGCACCCTCTCCAAATTGCATTTTTGCAAGCTGATGTTAATGGGCAAGGTAGATTTTGTTTCCTGCATTCCAAGACTGGAATGATCCATTCTATTCTTTTTCCCTGTTATATATTGCTTGACCACTCTGATTCTGAACTTATACTTTGTATTGATACTAATTCTGTCCAGTTCAAGACAGGTTCCCTCCCACCCCAAGCACCCATTCTCCGATTTCTGTGCTTTCAATATGTAAGTAGGTTTTGGATATGAGCTTGTTGGACTCTTTCAGATTGTTAAAATCCAACAGCTAGTGAGATCTCATACTTCATGGTATAAATCACATTGTCATATTGCCTACATCTTTAGCTCACATTGTCTTGCCTGCCTGTGTCTTGATTCTCCCTTATTCTCCTCTCCCATGTTGAACCACAAACTCAATTCCTTATTGCTGCATATGCCTTCTCTAGTACCTCATGCACCTAGGTGGAAGTATGTCGCTTTTGCATAACAAACGTTTTTGTGAACAGTTTGCTTCTGAATTAAAATTGGTTTTAAAAGATAATGCTGATTCTGTGAATAACGTTAGTGCAATCTGAGGAGCAACTAAAGTCTTTATCCATAACTTCACAATCTCAGTTTCATTACAACTTGCTCATTTAAAGCTTTGTAATAATTGTTGAGCTCAAATCTCAACTTATAGCTATAGAAAAGGGTTGTCCCCCTCTGGGCAAAAAAACATGAGCTTCTCATTTCCTCCACCAGAACAGAACTTTACTCTCTTCTGAATTAGAGGACTGAATCTCAGATTCACCATTTATGTTCATGGGTGAAGGACAAGTAAGCTTCTTGCATGAAGAATCAAGCAAAATGACTCTGTTGCATCAATCCCTTGCATCCACCCTAATCTTGTCACCACTTCTGAATATCCTGGTGTGATTAATAGTGACTTTTCCAATCCTTTTAGCTCCTCATCCTCTTCTATCAATTTTTTTCTTGATAGTATCCCCATTCCTTGGCTTTCCAACAACAATGCCTCTCCCATCTCCTAACATGAACCTAGGGAGGCTCTAATGTCCATGAATGCTGGGAGAATGTCGTGTGTGTGAGTGGACGGGCAGCCACAACAGTTTTCTGTTTTTTGTGACCATTTGTCCACTCTCCTTTTTAACATGTTACTGGAGGCCATTTCTCCCAGCCATTTAAACTTGGCTAATAATATGGCTGTCATTACTCTGCTTCTAAAACAAGATAAAGACCCTCCACTTTCTCAGAGCTATACACCTATATTTGTTATGGATACAAATGCAAAATTGCTAGCCAGGATCTTGACATGCTGGCTTCAGAAGGTGATCAGTAAAATAATACATCAAGACCAGGCTGGCTTTATTTGCTCTCACCTGGCTTCCAATAATGTACTCAGACGATTACATATTTTATTAATGCAGCCCTGTAGTTCTTGTCTCTCTTGATGCAGAAGAGGCTTTTTAACAGATAATTTTTGTGGAAGGTTATGAATAGGATGGGCTTTGGGCCAGCATATATTAGTTATATCAAAACCTTATACTCATCACCCTCTACAGTAGTTTTGACTAACTCTACGATTTCTCCTCTATTAATCATTCAAAGAGGGACTAGATAGGACTCTCCTCTTCTCCCTTTCTCTTCAGTTTAGCTCTTGAACAACTAGCCATACATAATTATAAGTTGCTTAGTCCCATCACAATCCATAATTCCCATCACTTAATCTCCAGATATGTGGATGGTATTGGACTTTATTTAGGCAATGCTCCTTCTGATACCTCTCATATCCTAAATTTGTAAAGTCTTTTGAAAAAAATTTGGGCACAATCCTCACATTTACCTCTTAATGATCTCTGTCAATGTGCCTGCCTTCCCTCTTCAATACTAGTGTTCTGCAGGCTCAGATATTTAGGAACTTTTCTTATAGACAAAGCTCTCATAATTATTGCTGCTTATTGGTCGCTGTTAAGGGTTTGTTAAAGCTGTCTCTTTTCAATCTAGGCTTGCAATTATTAATTTAAATATTGTCCCTCATTTTAACTTCACCAGCTCCATGTTACCTCTTCCACCCCCTCCAAATACTGATCTGAAGTAAAATAATTGCTTTCTAGCTTCTTATGGAATGACAAAAGAACTAACCCTTAAACATTCCAATTTAATAGGATGCAGGCAGAGAGCAGGAGTGTCCCTTTCTGACCTTTATTTCTATCATTGGGTGTTCACCCTGCATCTGATCTGGCTCTTTTGTTCTCCTTTTCATCCTCCTGTATGGCTCCTTATGGAATGCAATTTGGCTGCTCCTTGCTCATTTCAGGATCTACTGTCAATTTTGGTAAAGCCTCAAACAAGCATTAAGGTTGTCTTAGTGCCGGTGCTGACTTATATTATAGCTATATGTCATTGTACTTCCATCTTTTGAAACCCTGCCCTGTCAATTTGTGACATGGTGTGCAATTTTCCTCTCTGGTAGCACCAGGGATTCAGCCTTCTGGGTGGTATGTTTGACATTCCAGTTTCCAGTTTCTCCAGTCTTGTTTTCCTAGTTTGACCTTTTCTTTTATTTGTAGCTCTAATCAGTGTTTAGGGCCTATGACATTTCTTTATTAGACCCGATTCCTTGGCACTAGCTTTTTTCTTTGTTTTGCTCCTTTTCTCCCTTTACTCTGTAAATCTAACTACAAACCTCTTCCTTTAATCTCACAGTCATCCTGTGATCTTGCTCCACCACCTTCTCTATGCTGGAAAAATAAATGCAAGATTTTCTTCCAGAAACTCTAACTATCTCTTCTTCTGGCTGCTCCCGTTAGAGGTCGCCACATCGGATCATCTTCTTCCATATCTTTCTGTCCTCTGCATCTTGTTCTGTTACACCCATCACCTCCATGTCCTCTCTCACCACATCCATAAACCTCCCAAGTATTTAAACTCATCCACCTTCACCAACTCCACTCCTTGCATCCTCACCATTCCACTGACCTCCCTCTCATTTACACACATGTATTCTGTCTTGTTCCTACTGACTTCATTCCTTTCCTCTCTAGAGCATATCCCCACCTTTCCAGGGTCTCCTCAACCTGCTCCCTACGGTCTCTACAAGTCACAATGTCATCACCAAACATCATAGTCCACGGGGACTCCTGTCTAATCTCGTCTGTCAACCAGTCCATCACCATTGCAAATAAGAAAGGGCTCAGAGCCGATCCCTGTTGTAATCCCACCTCCACCTTGAATGCATCCGTCACTCCTACTGCAGACCTCACCATGGTCACACTTCCCTCGTACATATCCTGTACAACTCTTACATACTTCTCTGCCACTTCCGACTTCTTCATACAATACCACAACTCCTCTCGAGGCACCCTGTCATATGCTTTCTCCAGGTCCACAAAGACGCAATGCAACTCCTTCTGGCCTTCTCCATCTGTGGCGCTCTTTCTTGGCATGAAACCATACTGCTTCTCACTAATCATCACCTCGCTTCTTAACCTAGCTTCCACAACTCTTTCCCATAACTTCATGCTATGGCTCATCAATTTTATCCCCCTGTAGTTACTACAGTCCTGCACATCCCTTGATTAATAAAGTATCTATCTATCTATCTATCTATCTATCTATCTATCTATCTATCTATCTATCTATCTATCTATCTATCTATCTATCTATCTATCTATCTATCTATCTATCTATCCTTGAATATCGGCACCAGTACACTCCTTCTCCACTCCTCAGGCATCCTTTCACTTTCCAAGAGTCCATTAAATAATCTGGTTAAAAACTGCACTGCCATCTCTCCTAAACACCTCCATGCTTTCACAGGTGTGTCATCTGGACCAACGGCTTTTCCATTCTTCATCCTCTTCATAGCTGTCCTTACTTCCTCCTTGCTAATCCGTTGCACTTCCTGATTCACAATCTCCACATCATCCAACCATTTCTCTCTCTCATTCTCTTCATTCATCAGCCTCTCAAAGTACTCTTTCCATTTGCTTAACACACTCTCCTCGCTTGTGAGTACAATTCCATCTGTATCCTTTATTACCCTAACCTGCTGCACATCTTTCCCAGCTCAGTCCCTCTGTCTAGCCAATCGGTACAGGTGTTTTTCTCCCTCCTTAGTGTCCAACCTCTCATACAACTCATCATACGCCTTTTCTTTAGCCTTCGCCACCTATCTCTTCACCTTGTGCCTTATCTCCTTGTACTCTTGTCTACTTTCTGCATCTCTCTGATTATCCCACTTCTTCTTTGCCATCCTCTTCTTCTGTATACTCTCCTGTATTTCCTCATTCCACCACCAGGTTTCCTTTTCCTCCTTCCTCTGTCCAGGTGTCACGCCAAGCACCCTTCTTGCTGTCACCCTTACTACATCTGCTGTAGTTTCCCAACTGTCTGGTAATTCTTCACTACCACCCAGTGCCTGTCTCACCTTCTCCCTAAACTCAACCTTGCAGTCTTCCTTTTTCACCTCCCACCATTTGATCCTTGGCTCTACCCTCACTCTCTTCCTCTTCTTGATCTCCAACGTCATCCTACACACCACCATCCTATGCTGCCTATCTACACTTTCCCCTGACACCACTTTGCAGTCTTCAACCTCCTTCAGATTGACTCTTCTGCATAGGATGTAATCTACTTGTGTCCATCTGCTTCCACTCTTGTACGAAACCTTATGTTCCTCCCTCTTCTTAAAATACGTATTCACCACAGCCATGTCCATCCTTTTAGCAAAATCCATTATCCTCTGACCTTCTTCATTCCTCTCCTTGACTCCATACCTACCCATCATCTTCTCGTCTCCTCTGTTCCCTTCACCAACATGTCCATTGAAATCTGCACCAATCACCATTTTCTGTCCCTTGGGTACACTGTTCATCACTTCATCCAACTCACTTCAAAAATCTTCTTTCTCATCCATTGCACACCCAACTTGCGGGGCATATGCACTAACAACATTCATCATCACACCTCCAATTTCCAGCTTCATAATCATTACTCTGTCTGACACTCTTTCCACCTCCAAAACACACTTGACATACTGTTCCTTCAGAATAACCCCTACTCCATTTCTCCTCCTATAAACACCATGATAGAACAATTTGAATCCACCTCTGATCCACCTGGCCTTACTCCCCTTCCATTTAGTCTCTTGCACGCACATTATATCAACCTTCCTTCTCTCCATCATATCTGCTAACTCTCTCCCCTTACCAGTCATATTGCCAACATTCAAAGTTCCTACCCTCAGTTCTACTCTCTTTACCTTCCTCCTCTCCTCCTGCCTCCCCACACATCTCCCCCCTCTGCTCCTTCTTCAGCCAACAGTAGCCCAATTTCAGCCAGCACCCTGTTGGCTAACAGTACTGGTGGTGGTCGCTGTTAACCCGAGGCTCGACAGATCCAGTATGGAAATTTGTATTGTTCTCCTCATATTGATTTATGAAATTTTTACACCAGATGCCCGGTTTCTGGGCTTGGGACCGGCACAAAGAAACACGCTGGTTTTTTGCATCCCCTGTGGCTGGGTTAGAAACTCTAACTACCAACGCACCCAATTCAAAATAACTTATAAACTTTACCTTACTCCCCGAAAATGTTTTCTCATGGTTCTTTCTCTCACTTTGTCATTTATGTTCCCTTGGTTTACCTGGCACCTTCCTCCATATGTTCTGGCACCGCCCTCCTGTTCTCTCTTTCTGGTTACAGATAAGACAGAATCTCTCATCCTTTCTGTCTGTAAACATCATTCTTATTCCCCATACTTATGTAGGACCTTTCAAAGCTTTCTCTCACCTCTCACCACTGTGAAGTACTCTGTCTTGGCACTATAGCGACTAAATTACTTCTTGCCTCTTTTTAGAAATCGAGTTTCTTTTGTCATTTAGGGATTTTCCTTTTTTAATCTAATTCATTTGGAACTGTCTACATCTCAGATTAATGTAGCATCCTTAGAATCCATTGAGAATTAACACACCACACCACAGTTTCAAAAGTGAAAACTTTATTGTCTGATGACATCACAGTTACAGCACATTTAAGTTAATTTGTACCTGATACTTTTGTTGCCTAATTATTTTTCTCCTCTTTATCTATGCATTTATCTATTGTTGATTTTAAGTCTGCTGTTAAGTTTGAGGGGTCTGGGGTGGCTTTTTGTGAGGGTACTAGGTGCTATTTGGGGTATAGTTTTTCCCTTTTTCAATTGACCTTCTTTATGTGTATGTTAAATTCCTTCAATCAACAAAAAATGATTAAAAAACTACCTGGTGCTTTACAGAATCATGTTTAAGCTATCTTTCACATATAAAAATACCTTCAATAAAAAAGTACTTTCTTGTAAAGGTAACTTTTTTATACAATTTATTGGAAAAAACAAGTAATTCAGATTCTACAGATATCATTTAAATGTAAAGCATCAAAAACATACCAAGGACGTTTGGGTTACTACAAATCTTGAAATGACATTGGAATATTTTTGATAGTTGTATACTACTTTAAAACTCATTTACATTAATAACATTCTCATTGCCATGTCTTAGAATTTTCATGAATACATGCTTTCTAAAAAAAATTCACATCTACAGTAAGAAAAAATAGCCAAGGCTATCTGCAACACCATCTACCAATACAGAATAAGAAGAACATTGTAAAAAAATATATACTCCAGTACAGTTAAAAGGTAACATTCCATTTTCTCACATACTACAGTGTTTATGTTTGTTTTAAATTTGTCACATGAAGTAAGTTAGGTATATTTTATACAATATTATTAAATGTGCCTCATGGTGCTGCACTACGTTCATTTAAGAAATGATTAGCCCATATTGCTGCAGCACCCCTACAACACACTATGAGAGACACTGTCATATGCTTTTTCCAAATCTACAAAACACATGTAGGCTGGTTTATCATAACCCATGTACCCTTCAGCAACTGCGCTGGGGTGATGTGCTGGTCTATTGTACCATGGCCAGGAAGGAATCTTCTGTATCTTTGGCTTAATCATCGGAGAGACAGCCCCTGTACTTATGCCTTGCCTGGTAGGCTGTGGAGTGTGCTTAATGTTACAGGAAAAATAATAATAATTACCTTTGTAAAAATAAAAATAATGTGACCTATAATTGTTATTCATTACACTGTTCCTGCTGAATCCAGCACTCACATCCAAAATGTATTTTTTGTGCAAAAGAATAAACCAAATGATTAGGCCAAAAATGAAGAAAGGAAGATATGTTGGAAAACAGAGCTGGATCAATGGTAACTGCTTATAATAAAAATCATGTCTGGTAATGCCCATAAAAGACAGCTACTAAAGCTGCCAGAACATAGAACATTTTATTTCATAAACAAAGCATCAGCATGACAATGAGAAACAATTAATTTGTTTATGAAGTATCTGAAAAAAACAGCACTATGTACCAAACAGAAGGTTGCATTGGGCTGAGGTTCTGACTAGGATGGATTGAATTCCTGTTCCCAGATTGGACTATAAAATGGGTGGATTGGGGAGACAGCTATCCATAACTGTATACTCCTCTGATTATGCTAGGTAGCAGCTCTTCTGTTTGCTTTTTAGCCTACAACTTTATTCTGGGGCATTTGGGCAGTCTAGGATCTATTATGTGTAAAAAAGATACCCTTATCTGCATGTACAGTATTACTGCTACAGTAAGGCTTCTTTTTTCCAATCCTTTCTTTATCCATTATAATTGAATTCTCCTATGATGCATGGCACATAAATTTCTTATCTGTACTGGAAAATCAGTCATAGGAAATGTGTTAATTTCTAACTGCTTTCAACGGTTTCAAGTGCCTTCATTGTGGATTCTAACACCTATAACATCGGCTTGATAGTCTCCACCACCTGTAGCAATATGTACAGTTAGGTCCATAAATATTTGGACAGAGACAACTTTTTTCTAATTTTGGTTCTGTACATTACCACAATGAATTTTAAATGAAACAACTCAGATGCAGTTGAAGTGCAGACTTTCAGTTTTAATGCAGTGGGGTGAACAAAACGATTGCATAAAAATGTGAGGCAACTAAAGCATTTTTTAAACACAATCCCTTCATTTCAGGAGCTCAAAAGTAATTGGACAATTGACTCAAAGGCTATTTCATGGGCAGGTGTGGGCAAGTCCGTCATTATGTCATTATCAATTAAGCAGATAAGAGGCCTGGAGTTGATTTGAGGTGTGGTGCTTGCACATGGAAGATTTTTCTGTGAACAGACAACATGCGGTCAAAGGAGCTCTCCATGCAGGTGAAAGAAGCCATCCTTAAGCTGCAAAAACAGAAAAAACCCATCCGAGAAATTGCTACAATATTCCGAATGGCAAAATCTACAGTTTGGTATATCCTGAGAAAGAAAGCAAGCACTGGTGAACTCAGAAATGCAAAAAGACCTGGACATCCATGGAAGACAACAGTGGTGGATGATCGCAGAATCATTTCCATAGTGAAGAGAAACCCCTTCACAACAGTCAACCAAGTGAACAACATTCTCCAGGGGGTAGGCGTATTGATATCCAAGTCTACCATAAAGAGAAGACTGCATGAAAGTACTGTAAATACAGAGGGTGCACTGCAAGGTGCAAGCCACTCATAAGCCTCAAGAATAGAAAGGCTAGATTGGACTTTATTAAAGAACATCTAAAAAAGCCAGCACAGTTCTGGAAAAACATTCTTTGGACAGATGAAACCAAGATCAACCTCTACCAGAATGATGGCAAGAAAAAAGTATGGAGAAGGCGTGGAACAGCTCATTATCCAAAGCATACCACATCATCTGTAAAACACGGTGGAGGCAGTGTGATGGCTTGGGCGTGCATGGCTGCCAGTGGCACTGAGACACTAGTGTTTATTGATGATGTGACACAGGACAGAAGCAGCCGAATGAATTCTGAGGTGTTCAGAGACATACTGTCTGCTAAAATCCAGCTAAATGCAGTCAAATTGATTGGGTGACGTTTCATGATACAGATGGACAATGACCCAAAACATACAGCCAAAGCAACCCAGGAGTTTATTAAAGCAAAGAAGTGGAAAATTCTTGAATGGCCAAGTCAGTCATCTGATCTTAACCCAACTGAGCATGCATTTCACTTGTTGAAGACTAAACTTCAGACAGAAAGGCCCACAAACAAACAGCAACTGAAAGCTGCTGCAGTAAAGGCCTGGCAGAGCATTAAAAAGGAGGAAACCCAGCATCTGGTGATGTCCATGAGTTCAAGACTTCAGGCTGTCATTGCCAGCAAAGGGTTTTCAACCAAGTACCCTAGGTTCTTGTCAATAAGCCGGACTCGTGTATAAGCCGGAGACCAAAAATCATACGAATTTTTAAAATAAAATCGTATCATAGATAAGCCAGACTCATGGATAAGCCGAACGTACTATAACCTATAACTAATAGAAGAGAGGGAGGTCAGTGGTCTCTCTCGCACCCATTTAATTTCTTTAAGGGGGGAGAGAGTGTGAGATATTGGCGTCTCTCTCACTCCCCGCATGGTGCGGCCGGAGCGCGTTCTTTCTGCTCTGGGTGTCGCCAAGTCAACACGCGCGCGTAGCAGTCATTTAAATTGTGATTTTATATGTAAGCATATTTAAATATATATCGCAGATTTTTTGCTTGTTCGCGGATTTCTGCGGACAATGGGTCTTTTAATTTCTGGTACATGCTTCCTCAGTTGGTTTGCCCAGTTGATTTCATACAAGGGACGCTATTGGCAGATGGCTGAGAAGCTAGATTGCTTACTTTTCTCTCTCTCTTGTGCTGACTATCTGTGATCCTGACGTATGGGGATTGAGCAGGGGGGCTGTTCGCACACCTAGACGATAGGGACGCTCGTCTAAAAATGCTGAAAGATTATCTTCACGTTGCTATCTTTTGTAAAGCTGATTCCTGAAAAGACATGCTGCACAGTGCTTCGCATACTTAAAAGCTCGAAGGGCACATATTGATTTTTGACTGAAAAACAAACTCTCTCTCTCTCTCTCTCTCTCTCTCTGCTCCTGACGGAGGGGGTGTGAGCTACCGCCTTCAACAGCTTTGTGCCGCGGTGCTTCGCATACCTAAAAGCCAAACAGCACCATTGATTTGTTTGCTAGAGATTGTTTTCTCTATCTATGTGACATTCTGTGCTCCTGACACACACACCTTTGAAGAGGAAGATATGTTTCTTTTAATTGTGAGACAGAACTGTCATCTCTGTCTTGTCATGGAGCACAGTTTAAACTTTTGAAAAAGAGACAAATGTTTGTTTGCAGTGTTTGAATAACGTTCCTGTCTCTCTACAACCTCCTGTGTTTCTGCGCAAATCTGTGACCCAAGCATGACAATATAAAAATAACCATATAAACATATGGTTTCAACTTCGCGGATTTTCTTATTTCGCGGGTGGCTCTGGAACGCAACCCCCGCGATGGAGGAGGGATTACTGTATAAGCCGGATTTATGTATAAGCCAATATTCTATTTTTTCGTTTTCACAACTTTTTTCCTTAGATAAGCCGCGGCTTATAGACAAGAACTTAGGGTATTAGAAATGAACAATTTATTTCCAGTTATTGCATTTGTCCAATTACTTTTGAGCCCCTGAAATGAAGGGATTGTGTTAAAAAAAGCTTTAGTTGCCTCACATTTTTATGCAATCTTTTTGTTCACCCCACTGAATTAAAGCTGAAAGTTTGCACTTCAACTGCATCTGAGTTGTTTCATTTAAAATTCATTGTGGTAATGTACAGAACCAAAATTAGAAAAAAGTTGTCTCTGTCCAAATATTTATGGGCCTAACTGTATATCAGCTATAGGAGTATTTCTGACTTCTGTATTCCTTTGCCCAAATTGTCAGGCATGTGTGGTTTGGGTTTTTCCTTCTTGTTCCTTCACATTTAAGAGCATGTTTGCCATCTGTGGATTTCAATTAGGATGAACAACAGCATCCAGGGGTTTCAATTCCGGGTTGTCACCTACGCAACTCCCTGGGACAACAGTTATTACAGATCACCATCCTGTTTTTCAAACTCCTTTTTGGAATGCCTTGCTTTGACACTGCGGTTCCTGGCATTGGTTGGGATGCAGCTAATCCAGTATGCATAATCTCATGACTGCTTCTGTTGAATGGGTGTAGAGTGACATCCATGTCAATCTGGCCCATTGCTGTATCACCCACATTTTCCCTGGGTATAAAAACAAAAAGAGACAACGAGCCATAGCTTTGCCAGTCAAGAGTTAGCAAAGTACACACTATTTTCAGGGACTCCCAATGTCTATGTTCTGTGACAAGAACTGTCTCATCCTTAATATCATCGTGATAAATAACCATCGGGCAGTTTTCCTATGCACCTTCTAGTTCACTTGTGAGGTGACACAATTGCCTTTGTGTTTTTTCCCCCATTTTTTCAGGTAACAGGCAATCAATTGTGTGCAATTTTTATGACACACAACTGTATTTATCAATAGCTCCTGATGACCCAATGTATTACTTGTGTTTCTGAGTGGATGATTAGTCATTTTCTCAAACTAAATAAAGAGAAAACAGAAATCTTAGTTATTGGCAAAAATGGATGTAGTGAAGGTATTAGAAATAAACTTGATCCATTAGGCTTAAAAGTCAAGACAGAGGTAAAGAATTTAGGAGTAATTATTGACTCTGACCTAAATTTTAAATAACATATTAATCAGATTACCAGGACAGCATTTTTTCACTTAAGGAATATAGCAAAAGTTATATCTCTTATAACTCTGCAAGATGTCGAAAAGTTAGTTCATGCTTTTGTTTTAGTCGACTAGATTACTGTAATGCCTTCCTTTCAAGACTACCTAAAAACAGACATTGGTTGCAACTAGTGCAGAATGCAGCTGCCAGAATCTTAACTAGGAAAAGAACATCTGAGCAAATCTCACCAGTTTTGATGCTATTACATTGGTTACCTGTGTCATTTAGAATTGACTTTAAAATACTGCTTATGGTTTACAAAGTCTTAAATAATCTCACTCCATCCTATATTTCAGAATGCCATTCACTTTACACTCAAATGAATTTCTGATTATAATACCAAGAGCTAAACTTAAAAGAAGTGGTGAGGCAACCTTCTGCTATTATGCACCTAAAATCTGGACTAGCTTACCGATAGAAATTCACCAGGCATATTATGTTGGAGCACTTTAAAAAAAACGCTAAAAACCCAACATGGCATTCTCATAGTGTAACTCTGATATACTGTATAGTAATTCAATTATCATTTTTATCATGGCTCCGCAATCCATGCTAATTCCTACTTTCTCTGCTGTTCTTTTTCATTTTTTTCTGTGATGCCGATCTGTGTGACCTCATCAAAGCACCATGCAGTCCCTACATTGATGGATTGAAGGCTGGATGTCCACATGACCGTCATCATCAAATTCTTTCATGTGAAGCCTGAAAACCATGAGGACTGATTTTAGATCATTTATGTAAGGCAGAATTCCCAGTGGGGGCTGGGTTGCCTCATGGCTGTGGAACCCCTTCAGATTTTGTGTTTTTTCTACAGCGTTTCTGGAGTTGTTTCTGTCCTATTCAAATGAAGAAGAACTTGAAATCAAGTGAATGTTTAGTGTTGGCCCTTCCTATGTGTCTGTTGTTGAATGCTAAAAAAAATATGGATGAATATATTAAAAACAAGCTTTGGTGCCTTTAATGTCTGACCATTTATTTGAAGTGAAATATAGATCTGGGAGAGTATTTTTTGCATGCTTGAACACACCATATATACAGTATATATATATATATATATATATATATATATATATATATGTGTGTGTATATATAGTGAAAAGCATGCCCCTGGATACAGACAGACAGACACCAGAATGTCCAAAATGCACACATTTTATTAATCCACAATACCAAAATGCCAACTGTCTCAGTCTTTCTCTTTTTCTCTTCACAATGACCTCCTATCCCCTCCTGAAAAGCTTCGTCTCCTTCCTCCCAACTCTGGCTCCCCTTCTGGAGGGAGGCGGCCCCTTTTATAATAACCCAGATGGGCTCCACGTGCTCCATCTGACGTCACTTCCTGGTGTGACGGAAGTGTCAGGAGGGCACTCGGAAGCACTCCGGGTGTCCTTGGAATTTCGTCTGGCAGCACTTCCTGGTGTGGCGGAAGTGCTGCCATCCAGGGTTCCAACCATGTCCGGGCACCCCCTGGCGGTGAGTCCATCTTTGCAGAGGGTTGAGATTTGCAGCTCCGTGACCCCCATGCATTCCAGGGTGGCCGCCCACTTGCGCTCCAGGAAAAATATTGTCCCATTTCCGGTCCCCTGCTTCTTCCGGTGTCCTGGCAGGGCAACGTCCCTGGGCGTCTATGACAATATATATATATACTAGAAAAATACCCGCGCTTCGCAGCGGAGAAGTAGTGTGTTAAAGAGGTTATGTAAACATATATATACATATACATATCTACATATACACATATCTACATATACATATATATACATATACAAATTTACACATCTACATATATATATACATATGTACATATATATACATATACATATATACATATCTACATATATATACACATATATATATACATATGCATATATATATATATATATATATATATATATATAAATATAGACATACATATATACATACATACATACATTCACATATATATATATATATATATATATATATATACAGTGGAACCTCGGTTTACGAACGTCTCGGTATACGTACAACTCGGTTTACGACCAAAAAGTTCGCCAAACTTTTGCCTCGGTTCACGACCAAACACTCGGTTTACGAACAAGCCAGGTTCCCTTTCGGTTTGTTGATGTTCATTCTCTCCCTGTGCATTTCCTGTGCAGCGAGCGAGAGAGAGCACGCGCACACGCACACACACACACACACACACACACACACACAGGAACACGCGCGAGAGAGGCGTGTGCGCACACACACAGGAGCGCTCTAGACAGACACACTGTGAGCTGCAAAGCTGATCGCACCCCCAGAGAATACAGACGCCCCTGGGAAAACCCCTAAGAAACATGGACAGACTACCTTCACATTCCTCCTTTCCCTTCTTGCCGGCTCTGTCGCGTAATATGCCTCTCGTGCGGTGCTCCGCCTTCTTAAAAAGCCTGCACGGGCTTCTTTCAGTTTGTTAAATTGGTTGCTTGCTTCTCCTTCTTTCTCTCTCAGACAATCTGTGCTCCTGGCGGAGCTGTCATCTCTGACTTGTCATGGAGCACGTTTAAACTGTTGAAAAGAGACAAATGTTTGTTTGCAGTGCTTTGAATAAAGTTCCTTTTTTTCTACAACCTCCTGTGTCTCTGTGCAAATCTGTGACCCAAGCGTGACAATACACACAGGCGCTCCAGGCTCGCAAAAGAGAGACGCACGCACACACAGGCTGGGGAGAGAGAGAGGCGCGCGCTAGAGAGACACACACAGGTGCTCCAGGCTCGCAAAAGAGAGACGCACGCACACACACACACACACAGGCTGGGGGGGTAGGAGAGAGACGCGTGCACACACACAGGAGCGCTCCAGGCTCGCAAAAGAGAGACGCACGCACACACACACAGAGCGATTGAGGGATGCATAAGTTAGAGAAGGCTTGTTTTTGTTTTCAGTTATGTTTCCGGTGATCGGTTCGTAGCCTGCATTGTTGCAGTGTTACTTTTCTTGGTGGTTTATTAAATTACGGATTTTTCAAATGTTCCTTTTTTCCCCTGTGCTTAAAACTCATTAAAAAAAGTGTTTTTAGCGAGAGCGGTTCCTAGCACTATAGCGCGAACTATTGCAGTGTTAGTTTTCTCTGTTGTTAAAGGTTTTCTCAGTGTTATTCAATGTTTTTACATTTAGTTTACCATTACGCTGTGCATTCTATGGTATAATTAACTATATTTGTGCTTAAAAACTGAAAAAATGTATATATTTACATACAGTTTCTACGGTCTGGAACGGATTAATTGTATTTACATACAATCCTATGGAAGAAATTGCTTCGGTTCACGACCAACTCGGTTTACGACCAGAGTTGTGGAACGAATTATGGTCGTAAACCGAGGTTCCACTGTATATATATATATATATATATATTTATAGCAAAATACCCGCGCTTCGCAGCGGAGAAGTAGTGTGTTAAAGAGGTTATGTAAACATATATATACATAAACATATATACATATATACACATATCTACATATACATATATATACATATATATATACACATATCAACATATATATACATATATACACATATCAACATATATATACACATACATATACACATATACATAAACACACACATATACATCCATTCATCCATCCTCTTCATATACATATATACATACATACATAGTGCGTTGTAACACGGGCTGTGATTGTTACATGGGAGGGAGACGACAAATCACAGCTTCCCGCTTTCTAATCGGGCCTGTGATTGGTGTTTTGACTGATGCCCAGATCCCACAGTATGTCCCCTTAGGAGAGGCGTTAGGCAAGCGTAATTGAATAGCGGTGCTGCAAGTTTAGCTTTACACCTGTTTATAAGGCTTATTGACTGAAAGGGGCTTTCATGAAAAAACTTAGGGCTTTGCTACAGGATACACCCTCCACAAGTTAAGGAAGTGAAAATAAAGGTATATATTTCTGTTTTATTTAAACCTTTTAAGTTTGTATGCGGGCGGCATGGTGGCGCAGTGAAAGGTGCCAGTTAGGAGACCCGGGTTCGCTTCCCTGCATGAAGTTTGAATGTTCTCCCCGTGTCTGTCTGGGTTTCCTCCGGGTACTCCGGTTTCCTCCTACAGTCCAAAGACATGCAGGTTAGGTGCATTGGCGATTCTAAATTGTCCCTGGTGTGTGGGTGTTTGTGGGTGTGTGCGCCCTGCGGTGGGCTGGCACCTTGCCCGGGGTTTGTTTCCTGCCTTGTGCCCTGTGTTGGCAGGGATTGGCTCCTGTATTTAGGATATAGCGGGTTGGATAATGGATGGATGGACATTTGTATGCATAGCCCTATTTGCCCATTTTCGTTTTTTTTCTTTCTTCAGTAATATTTCAGCAAACCCGGAGCTTGTTAGTTCAAATCCTGGTACTGACACCACTGTGTGACCCTGAGGAAGTCACTTCACCTGCCTGTGCTGGAAAAAACAAAAGAAATGTAACAAATTGTACCTCAGATGTTGCAAGTTGCTGGAATAAAGGCATAAGTCAAATATATAAATATGTATTATACACATAGGAACTATTCATTTATTTTCAGTTAAGTCATCTGCAGCAAACCTTTATAAATGAGGGTTTCTCCTTTTTAGATAGTGCAAACTGTTTCTTCTTCATTGAGGTTTTGTCTTGGAGAGCTTTTTTCATTTCATTGAAAATTAAAGCAGCAGCTGCCAAAATATGTAGCTTTCTTATTAATTTTTCAACATTGTGTAGAATAACTTTATAAAGTAACATAAAAGGTTTAAATACTGGTTATCCTTTTACACTAAAATATTACTAAAGAGATACAAAAAAAGTAAAATGCATATGTTCTTTTTCTTTAAGGAGATTAAATATTACTGAAGAAAGAAAAAAAAACTAAAACAGCCAAATGGGGCTATGCATACGAACTTAAAAGGTTTAAATAAAACAGAAATATATACCTTTTATTTTTACTTCCTTAACTTGTGGAGGGTGTATCCTGTAGCAAAGCCCTAACTTTTTTCGTGAAAGCCCGTTTCAGTCAATAAGTCTTAAAAACAGGTGTAAAGATATTGACAATAAGCTACGCAAACCCACCAAGACATGGAATCGTTTAAATCAAGTATCATTACATCTTCCTTTCTTAAAGAGAAGTAAGGCAGTACTTATAAGCTTACATATATATATATATATATATATATATATATATATATATATATATATATATATATATAGACATACATACATATATATATATATCTATATCTATATATATCTATATCTATATATATCTATATCTCTATATACATCTATATATATATCTATACTAATAAAAGGCAAAGCCCTCACTGACTGACTGACTGACTCACTCACTCACTGACTGACTGACTCACTCATCACTAATTCTCCAACTTCCCGTGTAGGTGGAAGGCTGAAATTTGGCAGGCTCATTCCTTACAGCTTACTTACAAAAGTTAGGCAGGTTTCATTTCGAAATTCTACGCGTAATAGTCATAACTGGAACATATTTTTTGTCCATACACTGTAATGGAGGAGGCGGAGTCACGTATCGCGTCATCACGCCTCCTACGTAATCACGTGAACTAAAAACAAGGAAGAGATTTACAGCATGAGTCAAACGCGGGAACGAAGGTAAATGACGTTAATTTTTGACTGTCTTTTAATACTGTGTAAGCATACATATTAACACATGTGCAATTAAACGTGTGCATTTACGGGGTGATTTCTCAGGCTTAAGAGCTCGCCTTTTATCAAACGCGGGAACAAAGGTAACTGACGTTGTTCACTGTCTTTTAATACTGTGTAACCATACATATTAACACATGTGCAATTAAACGTGTGCATTTACGGGGTGATTTCTCAGGCTTAAAACCTCGCCTTTTACTAAAAAGGTAAATGCAAAACTATTTTCAATCACTTTAATGAAACGCTCCCGTTAAGGATTGCAATAACATATTCGCGAGATAAAAGAACGAAGTAGGGGGAAATGACGGAAGAGCCGCAAACAGCGAAGAGCAAAAAATTAATTAAACAATTGAGAAGGGAGCGAGTGAAGCATTCAAGCATGTTCATAAGGGAAACGTAAGTTTAAATTAAGTTTATAGAAACGCTCCCGCTGCGGATTGCAATAACATATTCGCGAGATAAAAGTTTAATGAGAACACACGAGGTATAAACGAACCACACACCGTGGCGCAACGTTAGGGGCAACAGTTTCAACCATTCTATGATCTGCTTCTCGCAACTGAAAGACGGCACATGGCGGATGTTAGCCGACTTGCTGACCGCAACATTAGGGGCTTCAACTCTGGCGCTGACGCCACATCTCAGTGCCAACACTTTCCAGACTCTACTTAAAAGACACGCCCTCCTCACTGGACAGTTAAAAAGACCAATCAAACTAACGATAACATCAAGTATTACCCAATCAAAAGTAGGAAAGGAGGCATCTTCATAAAATGCGTGTGGGATGATTTGCATGAGACGCTGCTTTAAAAAAAATGATAAAAATAATACGGGAGAAATCCCGTCCAGTATTGATTCAAAACGGGACGCGCAATTTCATTCTCAAATGCGGCACGATTCCGTATTTTAAAGGACGGGTGGCAACCCTACAGTGCCAGGTAACCACCCATACAATCAGATTGTGATTCAGACTAGGAATGCAATGAATGTAATTACACCGATCTACATACAAGGCGAAAGTCTTGCAACATTCAAAGATGATGGTTTGGGATAAGTACACCATACAACATAAAAGAGCTTATGAAGCCTTGAACCGAAAAAAGCAACATCTCAGAGATCGTAAAAAAAAAAATAGGAGGTAATGTCGTTTTACTCGCTGTAGATTTTATTCAAACATTACCAGTTATTCCACGAGGGAGACCAGCAGATGAACTCAACGCGTGTTTAAAATCCATGCTTCTCCCACGCTCGGTTATATGTCGCGTGTTCTCGGGTAGGTACACCAAAAAATGTATACATTTAAGCATGTAATGGACAAACAAAAAATGAGGTATACCCGAGGGCACTGCAGTAGTACTTAATCTAACTTTACTTCTTAAATGTTAATGTTTTACTGTTTAATAATTTATACGCTTCTTATATGTTGTTCAAATTCTTTTATCAAAATACCAGTGACAGCGCAATGCACGATAACATGGAGTGAATACACCATACGCATCCGCCCACGGCCGCCCTGGTGTGCGCAGATAGGAGTTGATTCTACAATAAAATAAAATAAACATAAAAAGAGTAATACAATCATCACCCATAAAGCGGATAGTAGACGTGACGTACTATATGTGTACCAGATTTCAAGTCAATAGGTGAAACGGTTTGCGAGCTACAGGTGATTTAAAATCCTGGACAGACACACAAATTGCCACGGTAGCAAATCACAGAAGAAGATTTTACTGTTTAATAATTTATATTTATATGAAATGTGCTTCTTATATATTACTTCATATTCTCATATGATAATGATGTTAATATTTATATTGATTTCTATGTTATTGAAACTGCATGTATGTGTGTATATGTATGTACAGTGGAACCTCGAGATACGAGCACCTCTGTATACGAGAAATTCAAAATACGAGGAAAGTATGAGTGAAAAATTCAGCTCTAAATACGAGCATTGGTTCGCGTAACGAGCCACGAGCCAGGCTGTGGGTATAGCTCGCGGCTTAGCAAGGGGGCGTGGTAGCAGTTGCAAGCCGCTATCTGCGGTGTCTGCGTTTCTCACTTAAGTGCACAGGTGGGAAACTGCCCACATCCATGATTGTTCCTGTGGCTGATGGGCTGCAGCTGCCATGTCCTCCCCGCATATATAGAGAAGCGCGAGCCGGTTAAGGGGGAGAAAAAGTAAAAGAAAAGAAAGAGAGAGAGAGAGAGAGAGAGAAGGCAGGCAGGCAGGCAGACAGGCAGACAGGCAGGCAAGTGCAGGCTTGCGCAGGCTCGCGTGTAGCTGAACAGGAGAGCCAAACAGCTGAAGCAGGACGGTGTAGAGAAGGTCAGCTGCATTAAGAGTGTCTCGCCTGTTGCAGAGCCCGCATGGGAGAAGCAGGTGAGACGCTAACAGAGAAGAAGCACCGGGGATTGTCATCTGTTTTTAAAGACTGCTTCTTGTTGACGTTTTAACCTCGTGTTAAAGGATTGTTATTCTTGTGTATTTTAAACCTCCACTTCACAACTGTTTTAAGGATTATTTATTTAAAGATTTATTGAATGCTCTACTGCACTTTGGACACCTGTTTTGATTCTTTTAATAATCAGTTATATTATTTACCAGTGTTATTTATTAAAGGTAGACTACAGTATATATAATTTATCAGTGTTATTTGTTAGGAAAATTGATTTTTATGTTAATATATTTGGGGTGCAGAACGGATTAACTGGATTTCCATTATTTTCAATGGGGAAGTTTGTTCTAGATACGAGAAATTCGCTATACAAGCTCAGTTCTGGAACGAATTAAACTCGTATCTAGAGGTTCCACTGTATATATATATATATATATATATATATATATATATATATATATATATATATATATATATATATATATATATACTAGCAAAATACCCGTGCTTCGCAGCAGAGAAGTAGTGTGTTAAAGAGGTTATGAAAAAAAAAGGAAGCATTTTAAAAATAACGTAACATGATTGTCAATGTAATTGTGTTGTCATTGTTATAAGTGTTGCTGTCTTTTATATATATATATATATATATATATTATATATATAATATACACACACACATAAACATTTATATACATATACATATATATACATATCTACATATACACATATCTACATATATATACACACATACATAAACACACACATAAGACTTATTGACTGAAACGGGCTTTCACGAAAACAGTTAGGGCTTTGCTACAGGATACACCCTCCACAAGTTAACCAAGTAAAAATAAAATATATATTTCTGTTTTATTTAAACCTTTTAAGTTCATATGCATAGCCCCATTTGGCTGTTTAATTTTTTTTTTCTTTCTTCAGTAATATTTAATCTCCTTAAAGAAAAAGAACATATCCATTTTACTTTTTTTGTATCTGTGTAGTACTATTTTAGTGTAAAAGAATAACCAGTATTTAAACCTTTTATGTTACTTTATACATTTATTTTACACAATGTTGAAAAATTAATAAGAAAGCTACATATTTTGGCAGCTGCTGCTTTCATTTTCAATGAAATGAAAAAAGCTCTCCAAGAGAAAACGTCAATGAAGAAGAAACAGTTTGCACTATCTAAAAAGGAGAAACCCTCATTTATAAAAGTTTGCTGCAGATGACTTAACTGAAAATAAATGAATAGTTCCTATGTGTATAATACATATTTATCTATTTGACTTATGCCTTTATTCCACCAACTTACAACATCTGAAGTACAATTTGTTACATTACTTTTGTTTTTTGCAGCACAGGCAGGTGAAGTGACTTCCTCAGGGTCACACAGTGGTGTCAGTACCAGGATTTGAACTGACAAGCTCCGGGTTTGCTGAAATATTACTGAAGAAAGAAAAAAAAACGAAAATGGGCAAATAGGGCTATGCATACAAATGTCCATCCATCCATTATCCAACCTGCCATATCCTAAATACAGGAGCCAATAAGTAGATATGTATATATACAGTATATATATATATATATATATATATATATATGTGAATGTATGTATGTATATATCTATGTCTATATATATATATATATATATATATGTAGATATGTAAATTTGTATATGTATATATATGTTTATGTGGATGTGTATATACGTATGTATATGTAGATATGTGTATATGTAGATATGTATATATATATGTTTATGTATATATATGTTTATGTGTGTGTGTGTGCATATTATATATATAAAAGACAGCAACACTCATAACAATGACAACACAATTACATTGACAATCATGTTACGTTATTTTTAAAATGTTTCCTTTTTTTTTCATAACCTCTTTAACACATTACTTCTCCGCTGCGAAGCGCGGGTATTTTGCTAGTATATATATATATCTATATCTATCTATATATATATCTAAATCCCCGCGAAGTACTGCTTTTAAATTTTTATTAAAAAGAAAACCTTTTTAAATTGAGGGAAAATATCCCAATAACAATTTGTTAAGGATCTGTTTTTTTGTGAAGCTGACTTCACACAGCTTTTTGGCTGTTTTATAAACGAACGCCATATAAGGTCTTCCTTTTTCCTTGCTTCGCCAAGGAAGGAGCCTTTTTATTAAATCCAAGGGTTCTTCGCTTTTTTTTCTTTCTTTTTTTACGATTGTTATAGTTCTGTTTGTATACCACGTTGTCAGTTCAGCACTCCGGTTGTAATATGACCAAGCTGTGCAAGCTTACTGTTAAGAATGCAACGTATAGTTGTACAGGAGAAAAGCAATCTTGCCTCAAATCAATGGCAACCTTTTGTAGGTGTATGAACTTAATTTAAACTTTAGGTTTACACGGTGCTTTCTTTCTGAAGTACTTGCACTCATGAATATGTCTGTATGTGTCAGTCGCTCAAATCCACGCGCTTCGCACCGGCGAAGTACTGCTTTTAAATTTTTATTAAGAAGAAAAGAAAACCTTTTTAAATTGGGGGAAAATATACCAATAACAGTTTGTTAAGGATCTGTTTTTTTGTGAAGCTGCCTTCACTCGAGTGATCACTTCAAGCTGACTTGCTGGCTAACCATAAGCGTTACCTGGTAGGTAACCACCCATACAATCAGATTGTGAATCAGACTACAAATGCCGTGAATGTAATTACCCCGATCTACATGCTGTCAAATAAACGAACCACACGGCGTGGCGCAATTTTAGGGGCTTCGCCTCTAGCGCTGACGTCCGAGGTTCGATTACCGTAAGCGAGTGCAGTGAGTGTGTACGCCTGATGAGCCGAGAATAAGGGGGAAACATGTGTCGCGTACTCTTTGCATTATTTGACAGTAAACTATTTTCAACCACTCTATGATCTGCTTCTCACAACTGAAGGCACCGTAGCTGATGTTACCTGACTTGCTGGCCAACCATAAGCGTTACCTGGTAGGTAACCACCCACTCACTTCACTCCCTTACGGGAATCGAACCTCGGACGTAGGTAACGCTTATGGTTGGCCAGCAAGTCAGGTAACATCAGCCACGGTGCCTTCAGTTGTGAGAAGCAGATCATAGAGTGGTTGAAAATAGTTTACTGTCAAATAATGCAAAGAGTACGTGACACGTGTTTCCCCCTTATTCTCGGCTCATCGGGCGTACACACTCACTGCACTCGCTTACGGTAATCGAACATCGGACGTCAGCGCTAGAGGGGCTTCGCAGCGGTGAAGTATTGCTTTTAAATTTTAATTAAGAAGAAAAGAAAACCTTTTTAAATTAAGTCTTAAAAAGAGGTGTAAAGATATTGACAATAAGCTACGCAAACTCACCAAGACATGCAATTGTTTAAATCAAGGCGCGAGTCGAAAAACACCATCCCATAATATTAGTTAACGATTAACACATTTCTATATGTATTGTAAGCATACAATACAACTGATAATATGTTGCGCTTATTTATCTGGTGTACCGACATTTTTGCTTGTTTAACGGCTGAAATCCAACGTGGTTTGTGCCCTTCAGAATTAAAACAGTTTGCATTTACCTTTTTAATAAAAGGCGAGCTTTTAAGCCTGAGAAATCACCCCGTAAATGCACACGTTTAATTGCACATGTGTTAATATGTATGCTTACACTGTATTAAAAGACACTCAA
The DNA here is from genome assembly GCF_900747795.2 of Erpetoichthys calabaricus. Lineage (NCBI taxonomy): Eukaryota > Metazoa > Chordata > Cladistia > Polypteriformes > Polypteridae > Erpetoichthys > Erpetoichthys calabaricus. Next base: position 220,163,455 of record NC_041397.2, on the reverse strand, counting down.
AAATTAACGTCATTTACCTTCGTTCCCGCGTTTGACTCGTGCTGTAAATCTCCTCCATTAGAGTATATGGACAAAAAACAGGTTCCAGTTATGACCATTACGCGTAGAATTTCGAAATAAAACCTGCCTAACTTTTGTAAGTAAGCTGTAAGGAATGAGCCTGCCAAATTTCAGCCTTCTACCTAGAACGGGAAGTTGGAGAATTAGTGATGAGTGAGTCAGTCAGTGAGGGCTTTGCCTTTTATTAGTATACATACACATCCATCCATCCATTTCCTAACCCGCTGAATCCGAACACAGGGTCACGGGGGTCTGCTGGAGCCAATCCCAGACAACACAGTGCACAAGGCAGGAAACAATCCTGGGCAGGGTGCCAACCCACCGCAGGACACACACAAACACACACACCAAGCACACACTAGGGCCAATTTAGAATCGCCAATCCACCTAACCTGCATGTCTTTGGACTGTGGGAGGAAACCGGAGCGCCCGGAGGAAACCCACGCAGACATGGGGAGAACATGCAAACTCCACGCAGGGAGGACCCGGGAAGCGAACCCGGGTCTCCTAATTGCGAGGCAGCAGCGCTACCACTGCGCCACCGTGCCACCCAATATATACACATATATATATAAATAAAGTGTGTAGATGATGTTGGTGATGCAATTTTACTTTTTTTGTTGTGTGTCTATTGATGTGCTTTTGAACAACAGTCCATTTAATACAGCCCAGTCTGCTCCTAGCAAGCCTTTTTTATGAGTACAAAATTGCAAAGGAAATATGATGTTTTAGACACTTTTATAAAATGATTTTGTCTGGCTGATGAATCACGAAAGAGCTGCCAAATATATCTTAGTACCTCCCTTACCTTCCAATCTGTTTTTGCCTCTCCATTTTGAAAGCTTTGTTTCCTATATTTTTGAAGTGAGATTTGCAAAACCAGGTGATGAGATGCTTCTGTTCTGTTTGGTTGAGTTACTCCAAGAAATTCTTAATAAAAAAAAGTCATGTACAATTGAACACTACAAAACTAGGCCATTTTTTGTGAATTTGTTTAGGCACTTATTTAAGATTCAAATTATCATTGTTCTTATGTCCCTAACTAGTTGGCCTTTGAAATCTGCAGAATAACCAAAACATATAAACTGATTTTGTTACATCACATCAAAAACATTTAGCAGTATTACCATTAAGGAACATTTCACCATAAATTTTCACAGGATACATTGGAGTTTGAGCTGCATGAGAAGTGTCAGAAGATCATCTAATTTATCCAATAAATCACTGCTTCAAGCTTGGTTTCATAAAAATGGACAATGATATCCTGACTTGTGTTGCTGAGCTTGTTCCCGTTCACGCTGCTCTCACGAAATCTGTTTTAGTAGGCTTATTTTGTAATCACCTTGTTACCTCATGCATGACTCATTATGCCATTCAGTGTAAGTGTAGGATGGCAGGAAATGTGAGGCAAGAAATGCTGAACACATACCTAAAGCAGAAACTTTTTCTATGTTACACTTCACGTCATCTTTAGTATATAATGTGTGAAGACTTTAGTTCAAATATTAAATAAACATATGCGCTTTTATTCAAAAATATAATCCAAGAAAAAAAATCATTTGATTTACATGTTGCTGTCAATGAGTTAAAAACCCAAGCTCAAATGTCAATTGAGAGGAAGATGATATGTATTCTTGAATGGTGCTGAGGTAAGAACTGATGCCTTACAACCCCAGGTTCTGGGTTTGAGGGCAGGCACTTCGCGTTTTGAGTAGTGAGCTGCTATTATAACATGGAAAAAGTTTCTGTTTTAGCTATGTGCTCAGCAGTTCCTGTCATCCTACACTTACACAGATAATTGTAGACACGGAACACACGTGAAACGTATGTATTCCAAACAACAATATATTATCTACCCAATACAACTCCAAGCACCTCACTCCCAGATAAAGACACCTGAGTTCTAAGAATTTTGCAACGGACTCAGCTCCATCAGTGGGAGTGATGGAACAGCAGGCAGCTTGCTGCTTGTGCTGATCGACATATTTTCAAAACAAAAGATGCTGACTAAGAGATGCAAAGGAATTTAAGGTGGCCCAGGATTACGAGTATTTTCATAGGTTTCAGGGATTCTAGTGTTAAAACTGCTTTATTAACCTTCATTTATTCATGAAAATTCATAAAAAAAAGTACTAGAAACTGCCTGCCTGTTAAGCTAGGAAATCCTGACTTCATTTGTAACATCACATGTTGTGTTAGAAAATGAGATAAAACATTTAACTTTGTTCTGTGATAACAGTGTAGATATGAGATATCGTATTTTTTATACCCAGAACTTTTAATATGTCTAACAAGTTCGGGACCTTACCTAATGCTTAATTCAGAGGTGTGTTTCTGGAGTATCCCATGTATCTAAAGCTGATTGGTGAAAAATAAAATATATTCAAATATGTTATGTAAACGAACCTAGCTGATTAAAGGAAACTTTTCTGTTAGAGTCTTCAGTCTGCCATTATACTTTAAAGAAGGCACATGCAGGCTCCACCTATAGGTGCAAATAAAGGACATCCATGTTGAACTTTCACATATAATGATGGTTCAAGACTTCTTTATTTAGTATTTTCCGCAATAAAGATAATAATTGTTTTACAAAAGTGCATGTTTAGTTATGGTTTAAATATGAATAAGCCCATCTACAGAAACATATTTTAATATCCATTGAATTTAGCAGACTAACCACCAATGACACAAAACTATACACAGTTCTATATCCACCACTTATTGCACCCTATTAATTAAGCTCAGGTTTTCAGGATATCACAGTCAGTCTCTACATCATTATCAGCAAGACTGGTATGAAGTATCTGTGCATCTTCAGGCATAAGATCGGAACCAGGTCTGGGCAGAAAGCTAGTCTATTACAGGGCAGAATCTCACACATACCCACACTCAGTCATTTGGGGCAATGTAATGTAACACACATATCTGTAGAGTGAGGGAGTATAGAACAGCTAAACACAGTCTACTGTAATTGTTTTTTTTATGACTAAACTGACAGACATAAATTTACCCATTGTCAGTAAGCAAACTATAACAAAAAAAATACAAATTCTACTAAAGAACTAGAGCTGCTCAAGCACACACAAAGACATTCCACATATCACAAGCTCATTAGTATGTATCCATTTGCGTTGCAAGGATGAACACATATTAAATATACTTTATATGTCCATTTATACACTACTTGTGGTCACATACTAGCTAGTTAAGGTTGAATCACAATATCTGCACATTTTTATAACATAACACTCCATAGTCAAATTGCAACACCTACATGCAGTATCTGCATGTAAAACATGCTATAATGTCTCGCTTTGTTTTGTTTACATGCATTTAAAAAAAATGCCAAGTCCCTGTTGATTTGCTGCTATATATATATATATATATATATATATATATATACACACAAAAAGATTTATTCTCACTTGTTTTATAAAAATAAAAGCAAAGGCAAACACTGTAATACTCAAATTGTAATGCCATTTATGCACTGAGATTATTAATGCTTTTTATTATATAAAGAAAATGATGCACAAGGTCAGAATATTTTAGTAAATTGAGGTAACTAAGTTAATGTATCTCCGAATTATCCAACTGCTATCTATCACTTGGAAGAGCTTTCATTCAATTTCCTAGCAGGAGGCATGCATTTCCTATAAAAAAATTTGCATATTCCATTGAAGAGAATGCAGCAGTGTTTTTGACTAGATGGTTAGCTCAAAATGAAATGAAGTATCAGTAAGTTTCTTTAAAGTAATGAAATATGGTAATAAGACAAAAAAACGTACTACTCTTATTATCGGTACAAAGAGGCTCAGACAACATTTAAATTAGGAACGTTCAAAGTCTTTTATAATTTTTGGGCAAAATTCACAATATTGTCTCATCCATATTTGAACATTGTTGTAGTGTCAGCTGGCAGTTTTGTGCACTCCTTGAAAACATGAAAGTAACATTTTTCTGTAGGTGCAATAATTTTCCATCACATTGCATTATTTTGTTTTCCAGGGTTTTCCATGATTGAAAATTTAGCTGAAAATTTGAATGTTTTGCAGAATGTGTGTGAGCCCATATGGGAATTTGAATCATGAAGAAAACTGCAGATAGAGTATGTCATTTAAAGGCTGGGCAAACATGAGAAGCAACTGTGGTATCAGCAAAAGAATATTACATTTACTTTAATTAAATGTTTTATTGCTTTGTTTTCAAAATGTATATCATTAAAAATGAATCATACAAAAACATACATACTTGGATTGATTGGCTATATTTTTTGCCACTGTAGGTAAACAGTATCTCTAGAAACCCCCAGAGTGGCTCTGAATGTCGTTGGTTTTTGGAGTTTTTAAAAGGGTACTTTATCCGTTTTGGAAAAAAAATAGAACAAGCAAGAGTCCTGCTTAGATTGCATTCCTACTTTTTACTTCCTGGGTTGGTCAAGGAGTCAAAAAATTAACAAGCTTGAAATATTTGCAATCTGGTAGAAACCAGTAATGTCCCACTTCCCTGCTGCACATTGTCATTGTTCTTTTGAAAAGCAGCTATATAAATACATTTCCTGAAAATTAATTGTGTTTCTAAAACTTTCATTTTTTTATGGCATCAGATGAAAAAATCATTTTAATTTTCATTCAGATAAAAGGTGTACTAAAAGGCTGCTTTCTAAATCAATTTATGAATAACAATAACAATTGTTATTCAATTATAAGTTTGCTTTAAAGTTGTAATTTGATTAACCAACCATGAGCTTATCAGTAAAAAAGTTTACAGAATCAGCAGTTTAAATATGAGAGCTTCAAATAAAGCACTGTAAAATCTTTAAATAAAGCTTTTTATTTAATTTTTAGAATCTTTTCAAAGATAAGCAAAAATATTTTTATTTGTGCATACAGCTACTGTTAATTTAAATGTATCGTCTTCATAATACAGTAGAAATTATTCTCTAGCTTCCAAAATGTGTGAATCTAAGGAAGGACTACAGATGGTTGTTACTGATATGTTAAGGACGTCAGGCTAATGAAATGAATAAGAGAGAATATTTCATCAAATCTAACAATATAGACAATGCATTTGTTCTATTCAAAGTTACCATTTAGAATAAGTACTTGAAATCACTAAATGGAGAAAACATTGAAAGTCACATCAGGGGAAAAAACACTAAACATCACTATATAGAACATTTTTAAACAGCTGACATTTTTATAAAGCCACAGTCATGTAGTCATTATTAGTTTGCCAATGTCAACCTCTGAAGAACAAAAAGTAAATGGGTGTTGGGGCACAAAGTAAATCTTTCATACATTTGCAGTTTTAGTTATGGTATCTACGCACTAGTGGGAGGGTACAAAGGATTTGATCATTTTTGTAAAAAAAAGTTTTATCATCTGGGATTTATAGAATACTGGTACTTCACTTCATAGGCTGTTGCATCTCACTGGAAAAAAAATCAATATCTCTCTTTCTGTTCAGATTGCAGAAACTTGATGTTACATTATACTGTCTGTATGTTAAACTCTGTCAGTTGCTCAGTTAGTTGTTCTAGCCAGAGGGTTTACATAGTTCACTAACTTAGAGTTGCACCTTCCACCAGTGTGTCTTAAATAAAATAAAAAGTAAATAGAAAGTGATTAGTATTCATCCTTTCATCCATTCTTTACTAAGCCACTTACTGTAGATCATGAGGCAAGGGGTCAGAGCCAATTTAGGCAGGATTATAAAAGACTATGGGAATAACCCTGATGTATGAACATCAGTCAATAGTAGGACACATTCAAGCACACACACACAGAGGTGAATTTTTATTTTGGCTTGTGAGACAAAACCATAAAAGAACACACAAACTGGCATGGGAAAATGTATAAACTAAAGAAAGATATTGTACAGGCTGAAATTTGAATCCATTACTGTTCCAACAAGCCACCCACATAAGATACTTGACAGACTGTGTTTGTGCCTGTGCTTTTTCCTGCAAGATATAATTTATACTTTTATTTATTGTAAAGAATTAAAAATGACTTACATATATTTCTAATAAACTGTTTTATTTCATGCTATAAATTTTCAAGTTAGGAAATAGCAATATTAGATATAGAGTAATTAAACAACTGGAGTGTTAGAAGATATTTCATAATTTACATTTTTTAGATGTGACATGCTTATGACTAAATTAAAATGATGAATGCTGTGAGTTTTATCTCCTTTTAATGTAGCTGACTTTACAAACATTACCAAACCTCTGTACTCCCTTACCATTAGCTATCACATTCTGATAGGAAATCAGTGTTTTCTGTCTCTCTACACTCAGAATATGGGCAAAAGTGAACTTGTATGTAAAAAGATGTGTTGTAAAAAACACAGACCTATTCTTGACATGTTATTATTGTTCTTAATAGTTTCCCCACTTTTTTTTTTCAACTTAAATTACCAACAACTCATTCATTAGCTCTCATCTCTCATCCATGAACCTGGACTCTCTTCCTTGTTTCAGCAAGTTTTTGCTCCAAATATCTTAATTTTCTAGATTTATCAAATACTAGAGACTCTTTCATAATAACTACCAGGATCATTTCTGGATTCTTGGGTATTCTTCTCTTTGGCTATGGGACCACCAGACTGGAGCTCCCTCTAAAACTCTGACTTTCCATACTCCCCGAAGCCCAAATTAGCCTTCACAGGGCCAGAATGTAAGGCAGCTTCTAGGTGACCCTTCTCTCCACCTGCTGGTCCAGAGGAACTGAGCTGTCATACCCACATTCCTTTAGTGCCTTTCTCTTACACAATATGAACCAAGTGCCAGATGGGTACATACCTGTTGGCAAATGCTTAGCCATGTCCTTCAATCATACAATTAACAACACAAACAATATTATATCAAACATAAAAAGTAATCAGTAAAGCTAAAAAAATAACTACAAACAAAATAAAAACAATACATGTAGTACTGCCAGAGTTTGTATTGTTGTAAACACAGGCAGAATTTCTTATAATCAAGTGCCTAAAGAATCTATCTAAGTTAGTGCACAGTATAGTGGTGCCATTACTGCCACAAAGGACCGTTCAAAAAATTGTAAATGAAGAGACAGCAGTTAAAAATGTAAAACATGAAACTTCTAGTAAAAAATATTACATGAAGACAGTTCCAGAGAGTGAAAGACTATAAAGCTGAATGAATGTTTGCCAAGATTTGTTTGATGAAATTTCTAATAAAGCAAGACCGTTATGATATGAAGATTTCATTTGTCTAGCAAGTTATTTGGTGTTAGCAGTGCCGGTAAGTGTTGAATGTGTTGGCTCAAGCAGCTGTAAAAGGTATTGGCAGAATTTTAAAGATATTCACTTGTGAATTTCCCATTGGGATTAATAAAGTATCTATCTATCTATCTATCTATCTATCTATCTATCTATCTATCTATCTATCTATCTATCTATCTATCTATCTATTGTATAAGAAACCAGTGTAGATATCAAAACTAAAGTGTAATTGGAACATTACAGCAATTTAAACATAAATAAGCCATTTGGTCAAACAATCTGATCGATGCTTTTTAACTTTTCAAATTGATACTGGTTTTGTACTTTGTGTTTCAAGTTCTGTGAACATGGAACTTTCAGGTAGAGTTTATATACTTTTTTAAGACAACTAAAATAATTGGAGCATCAATAGTTTTCAGACTAGAGCAGGGGTCGGCAACCCGCGGCTCTGGAGCCGCATGCGGCTCTTCAGCCTCCTTGTAATGGCTCCTTTTGGCCTTGACAAAAAAAAAAAAAAAACATGAAAATGAATAACGGCAATTTCTTAATTTAATTTGTATATAATATATGTAATATATATAATGTTTATTTACTACTACTACTGTTATACACTTTAACATCTAATTTTTATTTATAATTTGTCAACTAAAATATGCGTCACATCTACGTCTATAGCCCTCGCCTTTACCTGCAGGTGGCTTCTGGAGTGTGCGACCCCTGCACTAACCATGAATAAATCCCAAAAATGAAAAATCCCAGAAGAGAACAGAGAGTTTAATTCTGCGTGGACAGAAGCATTTGCCTTCACCGCCAACGACGCTGGCTTACCGGTGTGCTTAATATGTGGCGATAAATTATCGAACAACAAAAAATGTAACGTTGAAAGACATTTTCGAAACAAGCACTCAGCATTCACTGAAAAATACCCAAGTGAAGATGAGCGAAAGAGAGCAATTTCGGAACTGCAACGGAAAGCTGAACAGAGCAAACATACTTTCAAAAAGTGGATCACTTCTCCACAATCAACTACAGCTGCTAGTTTTGTGGCAGCTCAAGAGATCGTAAGGAGGGGTAAGCCGTTCACAGACGGAGAATACATGAAAGAATCGTTCATAAAAATATCAGAGCATCTATTCTCTGACTTTAAATGTTTTGGCGTAGGATGTTTTGGTGTTTGAGCGCATGATGACAGTGTTTGCCAGAGATGTACATAAAGGTACACTCTCTCACTTCCCCTCCCTGAGAGAGTTCAAAGCAGTGAACATTCACATAAATTGTGATTATTTCCACCGTACAATTATTGCAATGCAAGCTGCATTTAGAGAAAGATTCAGTGAGTTCAGAAAGAAAAAAAACACTCTCTCCTTCCCTGGACATCGACCCATCCCTGCTGAACACATCCGCATTCACAGGAGTAAGTAAGCCCGATCTAGAAATTGAACTGGGCGCATAGCGGATAAAGATTTATGGGTGTCCAAGTTCAAATGCCTGACAGCGGATCTTGAAGAAGTCGCCCGTCAGAAGGCTACTCTCGCTAAAGAGCACAAATGGACTGATATTGAAAACCTCCCCAAACCCGACAAACTTGTTTTCAATACATGGAGTGCCATTCCCGAAACATATATGAACATGAAAAAATATGCATTTGGAGTCCTGTCCATCTTTGGCTCAACATACTTATGTGAGCAAGTTTTCTCAAGAATGAACTTCATAAAGTCCAAATATCTCTCCCACCTCACACATGAGCCTGCAGTCCTGTGTGAAGGTCAAAGTCACATCGTATAGCCCCGACATAGAACAACAACAACATTTATTTATATAGCACATTTTCATACAAAAAGTAGCTCAAAGTGCTAGAGATGATCTGCAGCGAACTTCAGAAACAGAAGTCACATTAAACAGGTGAGAACAATAGCATTTAATAGGCTAATATTTAAAAAAAAACAAAAAAAAAACACATTTATTTCAGACCCAGGGCTGATGTAGGTTTTTTTGTATGTTCAGGTGCTTCAGTTGATTGCTGGCTGAGAGGGAAACCTGAAGAGGATGAGAGCACACTGAAATGGAATTTTATGTTTACTTTTTTAAAGCTGCTAAGCTACAGCTAAATGTTTTATTTATATTAAAGTGGGCTAGTTTTTATTTTAATTTTATACAGGTATAGGAAGGGCTCAAATAGGCCTGCAGAGTTCAGTTAAATTTATTTCAAAGTAGGCCTACACATGCACACTGCACTTCTGTTTGTTGTATTCCGTGGTTGTAACATGTAAAATCTAAAAAAAGATTAAAACTTTTAAAAGTTTATAAGCTGTGTTATGTTTTGCGGCTCCAGACTATTTTTCTTTGGAGGAAGAGGGGGCAAAATGGCTCTTTTGATAGTGAAGGTTGCAGACCCCTGGACTAGAGTATATTTTTTAATGTACAGAAAAACCATGAGTGACTAAAGTGATACTTTTCTGTGATTATTTTATAGTTGTCTGGAGAAGAGTGAAACAATAATTCACATTTAGGTAGCAATATACAATGTACTAGTGTATGTACTGTATGTGATTCAGTACATGATCTAGCATTTCAATATTGCTATAATAATATATTTTGTTCCCTAAAAGGCCAAGTACTACATTCCATTGGTCTTTTTATCTTCACAAAGAAAGCCCACTGTTCATTCTCACAGTTGCATACATTGTTGGGTCACCATGTCTATGATAACTCAGAAAGTAAGCCATTTCACTCATATATCCACAATATGCCAGCTCACATGTTCTCCTTTCCCTATGTCAGTTTGATGCTCATGATGTACTTTGTATTCCGAGTTTGCAAAAACATGTTAATGCAATTTCAATCGAGTTGCCATGTTTTTTTAAGTAACTGAAATAAATGGAAGTGGACAGTTTTAAACTTACTGTAGTTTGTCATGCCGGTTGCCCTTTACCTACATATTCCATGAAATACATACTGTAAGTAGGCCTCTAATTTTTATAATCTATTTGTACAAAAAATATTTGTTTTTACTTCATTTATTATTGTATCTGCCCAGCTCATTAAATTATTTTGATTTGCTTTCACTAATAAAGATTGAAGCAGTTTTTAATTGAAAATGTATGCTAGCATTTAAAGGGAAAATATAACAAAATAATAAGTGTTGTGTGCCAAAAAATTGATTTTTGTTTTCATTCACTCAAGTTGTATTAGACTATCTATGGTTTTTGAGGGGTAGGCAATAGAGATGCACTTATTAGCATGTAAAGCTAATGAGAGATACAACCATTTACAATTTTTTGAAATATGCAAATTTAATATTGTTTAGTTGAAACTCATTTTGACAGCAAACTATTTTTATCATTTAACTAAATCTAGATACTGAATCAACTGCTAGGAATCGTATTTCAAGAACTATCCCAATGTTTGAATTTAAACCAACAACAAGTGCATCAGGTTTTGGATCAGTCTTACAGTCAAGTTAAAAGAGAGATGTTGGTTCATCTTCAAAATCATAATAACACACAGGCTCCTATAGAGATCCCATGTCCTTCCCAGCTCCCAAAAATCAGATTTGGGGACACTGACAAAGGGATTCATTAAGAGCACCAACTGTTTACCATTCTTTAGACAGAAATACCCCTGAAGTAAAAGAAAGTTTTTTGCACCAGGAAAGGCTGTTGCAGTTAATTTCTCTGTATATTCACTTTGGCATTACTGACTGGCATCACTTTTGTACACTTTTTTTTCTTTGTAATCCTATTTTTGTTTTCAATTTGTTTTGTCAAATTAGAGGAAGCTGGCAGCAAAAACTTAAAGTTGTGCCACTACTGGTAGCTACATAGACAATTTACTAAAGGCCATTTTGAAAAGTGAAAAAAATATAACTACTCTAAGTGGAACTTCATGCTGTGCCTCTTCACCATGATATCCTTTAGTTTATAAAGATTCAAAAATCTACCTGCCAGAATTGGGGAGTCAGTATAGCTTTGCAGTTTCTTCTTCTACATACTGAAAGCTGTAAAGAATCCAATTGTGTTGCAGAGGTTAGTGCTGAGTTCAACAAAATTATCTGAATGTTAAAAAATGCATTCTATCAAATGTTGTTAAGTGCAACATTCACTTTACCTTGTAAGTGTGACAGCAAGCAATGGACCATTCTGAGAGTAATTATAGGGACTTGTTTAAGCTGTTCATGCATTGGAAACAAGACAATTGACCTCCGAAGTATGACAGTCGCCTTCCAGTTCTCTGAGGTCCTGAAAACAGTTGGACACCTCCAATTCTAGGCTGGACAGTGTGCTGTTCTTGTCTTGTGCTTATGTCTTACTATGACTCACCTATGAGCAATTGGACAAGATCTGCCAATTCTCTATTGCAACATTAGCTAGCTTCCTTCTCCACAAGTTTAGTGACCCTGAGCTTGAGGTGTTGAACTAGCTGGCTTCCTTTGTTTGAAATATCCTCTGGCATAATTTGTTTTTTATCAGTATGGCTTTTAGCAATACATCAAAAAGACCAGCTTAAAAATGAAGAGAGCCATTTAAGTTTAACATAATTTTTGCAGCCATTGAAACTTATGAGTTATATTAACCCAGGCAAAAGCAAGGAGAATCATCCTTGCTCTAAGATATTAAAAGTTTAAAACTAGGTGTATTTAACTGCAAATTGAATATTGAAATATGTTCATGAGATAGAAAAACTTTTAGCAACCCAGGAGAGACTGGGAAGTAATAGACCTTACTGACCTCTCAGTTGAAACATAAGAGGTAAGAAAATGCAAATCACTTCATATTTGTTTACTATAAAAATAAAGAGTGTGACCAATGGACCGTGAATCTAAAAATGAACCCATACTGACCCCATCTCATTAAGTGTAAATGTAAAGCTCTTGCATCTTGTCATCTTTTGGGCAAGCAAAATCTATCCTGAGACATCAGGACAATTGCTTATAAAACAGGAATTTAAAACTACTAATTTACAGCCCGTTATGCTGCCTTCTGGAAGGAGTTTTACTGGTGACTAAGTCCAGTTTTCAACACTCTTTAAAAACCATAATCTAATATACATTTCCAATCTTTTTAAAATGTTGTTTTCTTTGTTTTACCCAAAAGAGATGATTTTTTTTAACCATAAATCTATTTTCTGTTTCTGGTATAGGGAATTTAGTTTGTGGCCTGCTAGATTCATTTAATATTTCATGCAATATGATGTTAAAATTTTATTTGTGACATAATTTCAGTATCATTTTTGTAGCATGTTTTTCTCTTAGATATTGCTATTTTCGGGCGGCATGGTGGCGCAGTGGGTAGCGCTGCTGCCTCGCAAATGGGAGATCTGGGGAACTGGGTTCGCTTCCCGGGTCCTCCCTGCGTGGAGTTTGCATGTTCTCCCCATGTCTGCGTGGGTTTCCTCTGGGCGCTCCGGTTTCCTCCCACAGTCCAAAGACATGCAGGTTAGGTGGATTGGCGATTCTAAATTGGCCCTAGTGTGTGCTTGGTGTGTGGGTGTGTTTGTATGTGTCCTGCGGTGGGTTGGCACCCTGCCCAGGATTGGTTCCCTGCCTTGTGCCCTGTGTTGGCTGGGATTGGCTCCAGCAGACCCCCGTGACCCTGTGTTCGGATTCAGCGGGTTGGAAAATGGATGGATGGATGGATGTTTTACATGATCACTAGTGTGTTGTTTATCATTGTTTATTGTTGTGACATCTGTCATTAGTCACATGGTCAGGCTCTGTTAATGGGTGTTGCTTTTGGATTCATAAATAAATCAACTAAATCTATGTCAGTGATAACATTTGTTACAAACCTGCATTCTAGTAATGGCTAGGACCTCTGCTTTGACTTTTAGAAACCCTTTGATTAATGTTTTGGTTTTAGCTTCAGACCCATGTATGATTTTTCGCCTCACAATTAAAAGAATGCCAACATATTTTCCTCTTCAAAGGAGTGCATGACAGGAGCAGGGAAGGTCAGAGAGAGAGAAAAGCAAACAATCAAAAATTGACAGGTGCTGTTTGTACTTTTAAGTATGCAAAGTACCGCGTAGATCGGCCGCAAGTAAGCCCAGCAAGCAAGGGAGCAATGTGAAGGTAGTCTTTCAGCAATTTTTAACCTGTATATGTGCGATCAGCCCCCCAGCTCACAATGTTGAAAAGCTCCTCCAGCTAAAAACCCACGAGTGAACAGAACTTGCAAAGGAGCAGGTAGAGCACAATTCCTCAAAGTCTGCCTTTGTAAATCCGGCACCACTTCAACACACTAACTCCAAGAGGATAGTTCTTGGAAATCATAATCGACATAGATGCCAGTTGTCATTATCTATAAATACAAGCTCCCTTCTAAATCTTCCATTTGCGAAGTCTTCTAACAATGCTAAAGCAGCTATGGTAGTTGGAATAGTTTTGTTATTCCATGCACCATTACATATGTTAGAGAATGATTACAATCAAGTGAATTAAATTTGTAAACAATATGCAATTAATTTCGGTGTATTTGATAAATCCTGTAACCCAGCCACAAGGGATGCACAAACCACTGTGTTTCTTCGTGCTGGTCCCAAGCCCGGATAAATAGGGAGGGTTACATCAGGAAGGGCATCCTGTGTAACATTTTGCCAAATCAATATGCGGACAACAATACAAATTTCCATAACGGATCGGTAGAGATCTAGGTTAACAATGACCGCCACCAGTACTGTTAGCCAACAGGGTGCTGGCGGAAATTGGGCTACTGTTTGCCAAAGAAGGAGAAGAAGAGGGGGGGAGATGTGTCCGGAGGCAGGAGGAAAGTAAAGAGAGTGGAACTGAGGGTAGGAACTTTGAATGTTGGCAGTATGATTGGTAAGGGGAGAGAGTTAGCAGATATGATGGAGAGAAGGAAGGTTGATATATTGTGCGTGCAAGAGACTAATTGGAAGGGGAGTAAGGCCAGGTGGATTGGAGGTGGATTTAAATTGTTCTATCATGGTGTGGATGGGAGTAGAAATGGGGTAGGAGTTATTCTGAAGGAATAGTATGTCAAGAGTGTTTTGTAGGTGAAAAGAGTGTCAGACAGAGTAATGATTATGAAGCTGGAAATTGGAGGTGTGATGATGAATGTTGTTAGTGCATATGCACTGCAAGTTGGGTGTGCAATAGGTGAGAAAGAAGATTTTTGGAGTGAGTTGGATGAAGTGATGAACAGTGTACCCAAGGGACAGAAAATGGTGATTGGAGCAGATTTCAATTGACATGTTAGTGAAGGGAACAGAGGAGATGAGGAGGTGATGGGTAGGTATGGTGTCAAGGAGAGGAATGAAGAAGGTCAGAGGATAGTGGATTTTGCCAAAAGGATGGACATGGCTGTGGTGAATACATATTTTAAGAAGAGGGAGGAACATAGAGTTACGTACAAGAGTGGAAGAAGATGCACACAGGTAGATTACATCCTATGCAGAAGAGTCAATCTGAAGGAGATTGAAGACTGCAAAGTGGTGGCAGGGGAAAGTGTAGTTAGGCAGCATAGGATGGTGGTCTGTAGGATGATGTTGGAGATCAAGAAGAGGAAGAGAGTGAGGGCAGAGCCAAGGATCAAATGGTGGAAGGTGAAAAAGGAAGACTGCAAGATTGAGTTTAGGGAGAACGTGAGACAGGCACTGGGTGGTAGTGAAGAATTACCAGACAGCTGGGAAACTACAGCAGATGTAGTAAGGGTGACAGCAAGAAGGGTGCTTGGTGTGACATCTGGAAAGAGGAAGGAGGAAAAGAAAACCTGGTGGTGGAATGAGGAAATACAGGAGAGTATACAGAGGAAGAGGATGGCAAAGAAGAAGTGGGATAGTCGGAGAGATGCAGAAAGTAGACAAGAGTACAAGGAGATAAGGCACAAGGTGAAGAGAGAGGTGGCGAAGGCTAAAGAAAAGGCATATGATGAGTTGCATGAGAGGTTGGACACTAAGGAGGAAGAAAAGGACCTGTACCGATTGGCTAGAGAGAGGGACCGAGCTGGGAAAGATGCAGCAGGTTAGGGTGATAAAGGATAAAGATGGAAACGTACTCACAAGCAAGGAGAGTGTGTTGAACAGATGGAAAGAGTACTTTGAGAGGCTGATGAATGAAGAGAATAAGAGAGAGAAGAGGTTGGATGATCTGGAGATAGTGAATCATAAAGTGCAACAGATTAGCAAGGAGGAAGTAAGGACAGCTATGAAGAGGATGAAAAATGGAAAGGTCGTTGGTCCAAATGACATACCTATGGAAGCATGGAGGTGTTTAGGTGAGATGGCAGTGGAGTTTTTAACCAGATTGTTTAATGGAATCTTGGAAAGTGAGAGGATGCCTGAGGAGTGGAGAAGAAGTGTACTGGTGCCGATATTTAAGAATAAGGGGGATGTGCAGGACTGCAGTAACTACAGAGGAATAAAATTGATGAGCCACAGCATGAAGTTATGGGAAAGAGTAGTGGAAGCTAGGTTAAGAAGTGAGGTGATAATTGGTGAGCAGCAGTATGGTTTCATGCCAAGAAAGAGCATCACAGATGTTTGCTCTGATGATATTGATGGAGAAGTTTAGAGAAGGCCAGAAGGAGTTACATTGCGTCTTTGTGGACCTGGAGAAAGAATATGACAGGGTGCCTCGAGAGGAGCTGTGGGATTGTATGAGGAAGTAGGGAGTGGCGGAGAAGTACATAAGAGTTGTACAGGATATGTACGAGGGAAGTGTGACAGTGGTGAGGTCTACGGTAGGAGTGACGGATGCATTCAAATTGGAGGTGGGATTACATCAGGGATCGACTCTAAGCCCTTTTTTATTTGCAAAGGTGATGGACAGGTTGACAGACGAGATTAGACAGGAGTTCCCATGGTCTATGATGTTTGCTGATGACATTGTGATATGTAGTGAAAGTAGGGAGCAGGTTGAGGAGACCCTGGAGAGGTGGAGATATGCTCTAGAGAGGAGAGGAATAAAGGTCAGTAGGAACAAGACAGAATACATGTGTGTAAATGAGAGGGAGGTCAGTGGAATGGTGAGGATGCAGGAAGCAGAGTTGGTGATGGAGGATGAGTTTAAATACTTGGGATCAACAGTACAGAGTAATGGGAATTGTGGAAGAGAGGTGAAAAAGAGTGCAGGCAGGATGGAATGGGTGGAGAACAGTGTCAGGAGTAATTTGTGACAGACAGGTATCAGCAAGAGTGAAAGGGAAGGTCTAAAGGACAGTAGTGAGACCAGCTATGTTATATGGGTTGGAGACGGTGGCACTAACAGAAAGCAGGAGACAGAGCTGGAGGTAGCAGAGTTAAAGATGCCAAGATTTGCACTGGGAGTGACGAGGATGGATAGGATTAGAAATTAGTACATTAGAGGGTCAGCTCAAGTTGGACGGTTGGGAGACAAAGTCAGAGAGGCGAGATTGCGTTGGTTTGGACATGTGCTGAGGAGAGATGCTGGGTATATTGGGAGAAGGATTCTAAGGATAGAGCTGCCAGAGTAGGGGAAAACAGGAAGGCCTAAGTGAAGGTTTATGGATGTGGTGAGAGAGGACATGCAGGTGATGGGTGTAACAGAGCAAGATGCAGAGGACAGAAAGATATGGAAGAAGATGATCTGCTGTGGCAACCACTAACAGGAGCAGCTGAAAGATGAAGAAGAAGATTTGATAAATCCCGTGTCACTGATGTGAATCTGAAAAAAGGGAGACCACAGAGAAACAGCAGCACTGCTTTGACACTGGGTGCTGCCAGTTTCCAAAATTGACCAGAAACATGTGTACACATGGGGTGAGGTTGCCATGAAAATGTGTGTGGCTTAACGCCAAGTTTAGTTTTTATGCGTCTCAAAGTGTGTGTGGAAACAGGTGTATACAACATTTTAGTTTATGCATGAGGCCCAAGGACTTCAAGAAAATGCCTGGGGGTGATCTACTGTAACTAGGATCTATTCCCCCCCACTGCAAAGAATGCATCAGATGTTCCTTTTCCTAGCATAAAACCAAATGGCTTCTCCCCTATGGTGGTCTCATTCCTAAACCTTCTCTCTATTACCCTTTCCCAAATTTTCATTTTATGTGACATCAGCTTTATCCCTGTATAGTTTCCACAATCCTGAACATTGCACACTCACACAATCACACTATTCCTCCACTTCTTTAGTATTCTCTCCTGTTCATAGATCTTCGGCATTAGATGCCATAGCACATTTATTCACTCTTCCAATAAACTCTTCCATACTTCCGCTGGAATTTAATCTGGTCCTGTTGCCTTTCCATTTTGCATTCTTTTTAGTGCCTCCTCTACTTCCTCCCACTCTATTCTTGGTAATAGTCCTTTATTTGGGAATCCATCCCCAAATAGTACTTGGATTTTTTTTCATTCAATGGCTTTTCACAGTACCTCTTCCATCTATTCTTGATCCTACCATTCAAGACCACATCTTGCTCATCATTCACCTGCTTTATCCGACTAAAATCCACTCCAGCCTTGTTCCTAGCCTTTGCTATTCTAAAAATCATTCTCTCTCCCTCTTTTGTCTACAATTTTTCATACACTTCCTTTAAAGTATGTGCCTTAGCTCTTGCCACTGCACTCGTTGCTTTCTTGTTTGTCTGCCTATACATTTCTGAATCTTTTTCCCTCCCTGACTGATACCATGTCTTTTTTGCCTCCTTTTTAGCCTTTGTCACATCCTCACCTCTCTATTACATCACCATGTCTCTTTTTCCCCAGGTGTTCTTCTTGTCAGTCTTCCCAACACCTTTTCACCTACTCTTAATACTACTTTGCTATTCTTCTCTCACCATTCATGTACACTCTCAAATGACTGTACTCCATTTAAAACTTTCTCTGAAAACCTGTTCTTAAAACCTCCCTTTTTCAGTTTCCACCACTTTATCCTTGGTGCTGGTTGCACTGGTATTATTCTCTTGTTGATTTTGATCACCCAGTCCATAACCTCCACTTTATACTGCACTGTCACACTTTCCCCATTTTTGAACTTACAATTGTTTATTTCTTTCAAATCAGATATTCTACAAACAAATTATATTTGGTTTTCCCTTCCTCCACTACCGTAAGTCACAAGCTGATTTGCTTTCTTTTCAAAAATTATGTTAACTATTACCAACTCAGATGTCATTCCAAAATCTAGTATCCTCTCCCCTTCCCCATTTCTCTCCCCTATTCCCCAGCATCCATGTACCCTCACTATCATCTCTCAACTCTTTCCTACATGCCCATTTAGAATACCACTAACAATTACCTTTTCGCAATGTTGTACCTCCCTAAGCTCTTCATCCTTTTCTGTCTTCTTCTTCTGGACTAACTTCTTTAGCTGGGTCTGCCCTTGGCCTGGTAGCCCTCACTCACGTCCCACATTTTCCAAAGCAGATTAGATTGTTTCAATCATTAGAATTTAGGTTTTACAGCTGGATGCCCTTTCTGACACTAAGCCTCTATGTATATCCAGGCTTTGACCCAGCATGAAGATGGGCTGGTTTGCCCCCTTTGTGACTAGAACTTTTGCATATGTATTTAAAAAATATACTTAAACAGTTTACAAATTGTTTTATAGTGCTTATTTTATTTTAAAAAGATCCTGCAAAAAAGCCAAATTATTTGCACCTACTGTAGATGTTGTTCAATAGCGGCATATATGGGACAGATTTGTAAGACCACATTTTTCATGCCATTCAGCACAAAACCTTAAGGACAACTACACAAGCTGCTTATTGGATCCGACAATCAACTTTGTTAAATCACAGAATTCTGGATTCAGTAATCTGTGTTTTTTATTCTTTTTTGAACAAGGCAAATGTTGCTGCCCTATAGACCACAGTAATTGGTAGATTAATTAAAAATGCTCAGAAAATCGAAGAAATGCTTGTTTGATAAACTCTCTTCAAATGCTTGCTCTTTTCACTTATTATAAATTCCCTACTAAAGCTGGAATTAAACTTTTAATAACAGTTCTGATCTTCATAAGCTGTGAGCTTTGTTGTGAATGTGATCAAAGGGGGATGCATTAATAGCTTTAGAGCAGAGGGTTTAATCTTCATGTGTGTTTTCTTCCAAGCAACATATTGCATTTGCTTAACTGAACAAAATAAAATGTGACTTCTTTTCCAAGGTCAATGCAATTGATGTAAATACAGATGTAAAACTTTAAGAAATTTTGCAACCAATGATCATCACAGCAGCAGTTTGTGTTATCAGATGTAAACATTTAAAAAAAATCACTGGAAAAATTAAACACATTAAAGAAATCTTAATATAGATGCAGACAGAGCACAAGCTGTTTTGGTTATTTGCTGAAAGTGACACAGTGATTTACCGGTAAGATTCAAAGCCATTTAAACCTGTGGTAATAGTCAGGCCTGAACCCAGCTGTCACAGGTTTAAATTACACTGTTTAGACATTTGCCCAAAACTGAAATGGGCTTTCTCCCCACCTCTGTTAGTTGTGGTATTTTTTTGCTCCAGTTACCCCCCAAAAAATGAATGCATTTATTTTAGTCCAGATTTACCCCTTTTTGAGGCAGAGGCTGTAAAATTTGCAATGATATTTACTGCTACTACTCCAACTCCAACAACTGAAAAATCTCCATTAAAAGAAAGTGCATTATATTGAAATTTATTGATAAGGTATTATAAGTTCATACTGCATACCACAGCAGCCTAATTAGGAAAAAGTTTATTTAAAACATACATATATATAAAGAAACAATACGTAGAATCAGTCTTGACAACTCTGAATCTGACTAATTTCACAGCTTGTCATATGTCTTTTCTTTCAAACAAGCAAAAGATATGATTCTTCTACAAATAACATTTCAGATGACACCAAGAAATTTGGGTATTTCTACTGTAAAAGGCGCTATATAGCACCCGACCCGGCACAGACTCAGGCAGAGGCATGTACTTAAATAAATGCTTTTTATTTATCTTCAGCCGTGGGGCACGCCTTCCCCGTGTCCCACAGGCCCAACACAGTCCCACAAGCACTTAAATACAGAACACTCACAAATACTCTATCCACCTCAGCACCACCACTCCTCCTCAGGCTTCGTCCTCCTTCCTCCCAACTCTGGCTCTCTCGAGTGGTGGTGGCTGGCCTTTTTATACCCCACCCGGATGTAGTCCAGGTGCTTGGTCACCTGGGCCTAATTGCATTTCCGGGTGGGGCTGAGGAATTGACCAGCCGGGCTGGTAAGTCCACGCAGCTCCCCCTGGCGGCCATCCAAGCCCCCAACCAGGCTCTGGAGGACTCCATGTCCCATGGAGCCTTGCGCCAGGTTGGAGAATCATCGTCCACCAGGGAGGCTGCCACCAAGCGTCCCGGGGGAGGTACTGAGCTGCCCATGCTGGCTCCCCCAGAATGGATGCAGTAGGGGCGTCCCTGCCGGGCATGGGACCCGGCTGTCCTTCACATGGCCCCTCCCTCAGATGAGGCTTCTGGGGCTCATCGGCCTGCCCCGCGAGGGCCGGTCCTCTCCAGGATAGGGAGTCGGCATTCTTGGCTTCGTTCCTGCGGCCTGTGAAAATATAATCAATAGGTCTGGGGGTGCTGCCCCGACGTCCTTGCCACTCGGACGTCCTCCCTGGACAACACCTCCAGACGTGGCCACTGCGGCCGCAGTTATAGCACGTCCGACCCCCTCCAGTTTGACCCTTGCGGGCGTGGAAGCAGGCAGGAAACTCCTGCCCCATAGCCCGCTCTGAGGAGGGCTTGCGACGGTTCCGCCCCTCTGCAGCGTAGCCCTCCCGCTGCGTTAAACCAACGGGCTCACGCTGCACCTTGTTAGGAGTCCCCGACCTCTTTGTCCGGGTCCTCCTCTTTCTTTGGGGTGCACTGGCGGTCTGAGTCCCCTTATGGGAAGAAGGGAGACCCCGTGCCGTCTGCACCCCTTTAGACGGCCGTAAGACAGGCGCGGGCAGTCGGGGCGGAGTTGTTTGGCAGCTGATATTCACCAACTGCCTCCCCGCCCGCTCTTCTGCCACGCCGTCTGTCATCACAGCAACGTCTTGTGTTGAGGACGGAGCGACCTGGCAAGCAGTACTAATCATCACTGCTGCCGCTGCGCACCGCCCTCCTTCCTGTTCGACCCAGGCGTCACCTACCTGCGTCGCTGCGTCCTGGAGGGTGACGACCCACCTGTCCGAAGCCATTCAACCAGGGCTCCGCACGGGCCGCCAAGCTTCTTCTCAAGCCCCTCCTTTGACTCCTGCAGGGCGAGGACAACTGATTGCACCTCCCCTGTAGCCCAGGAAAAGTTAATAGTATCGGTCGGCGGTGGACTAGGGCTCCCCTTGTCCCCTTCCGCCGACCACGAGCCATCAAGGCCCTGCGGCATCTCCGCAGGCCCGTTCGGGTAAGCTAGAGGCTCGGGGAGAAGGTCCGTCGGCCCCGCCTGCAACCTTTCTTCGGCGGGCAACTGACACACGCCCTCCCCCCCTTCACCTGTTTCCGAAAGGAGCTCCTGCTCCTTGAGCGGCGACACCACGCTGGGAAGCTCGTCCGGGCTCTCCTCCCCCAGCTGATCCATCAGGCCTCGGTCACTGCTGAGCGGACTCCACCATCCCTCCATGGACAGATATCGTCCGGCCGCCACCGGCTGCTTTGCGGCTCGTCACCTAGGAGGCAGGCTGACGCGAATGCGGGATACCCTTCTCGCAGCCCTTCCCCTTTGGGCCCGTCACCTACCTCCGGCTGCAACCCGGTGTGCTGGAGGGCATGGCAGTGTCTGGCAGCTGTCTTCTGTGACTGCCCGGCTTTCTTCTTCCCCATTGTGAGCGGTGCCTTTAGAAGCTCTCCGTAGCGCTCCTGCTGTGCTGCGCATGCCGGCTTGCGG
This sequence comes from Erpetoichthys calabaricus, assembly GCF_900747795.2. Taxonomy (NCBI): domain Eukaryota; kingdom Metazoa; phylum Chordata; class Cladistia; order Polypteriformes; family Polypteridae; genus Erpetoichthys; species Erpetoichthys calabaricus. The sequence goes on along the minus strand of NC_041397.2, from coordinate 220,141,340 downwards.
CCGCTTCCGCGTGTGCGCGCTTCGCGCCTCTCCGGCGCTGTGCTGCGCGTGCTGGCTTGCCGTTCCCGGCTCCCGCTGCGTGTGCGCGCTTCGTTGCGCTGTGCTGTCCTCTCTGGGCCGTGCCTGCTTGCTTGTAGCTGCAACGGGAGCGCGCTCTCCGTGCAGCTAAGTCGAGCACGTGCCTCGCGCTGTTGAAGGTCGCTATGCCGGGTCTCTGCACAAAATTAATTGCAGGTTCCAGTCCAAATGGATGGACCGGGCTCCTGCCGACTACGCCACTTGTAAAAGGCGCTATATAGCGCCCGACCCGGCACAGACTCAGGCAGAGGCACGTACTTAAATAAATGCTTTTTATTTATCTTCAGCCGTGGGGCACGCCTTCCCCGTGTCCCACAGGCCCAACACAGTCCCACAAGCACTTAAATACAGAACACTCACAAATACTCTATCCACCTCAGCACCACCACTCCTCCTCAGGCTTCGTCCTCCTTCCTCCCAACTCTGGCTCTCTCGAGTGGTGGTGGCTGGCCTTTTTATACCCCACCCGGATGTAATCCAGGTGCTTGGTCACCTGGGCCTAATTGCATTTCCGGGTGGGGCTGAGGAATTGACCAGCCAGGCTGGTAAGTCCACGCAGCTCCCCCTGGCGGCCATCCAAGCCCCCAACCAGGCTCTGGAGGACTCCATGTCCCATGGAGCCTTGCGCCAGGTTGGGGAATCATCGTCCACCAGGGAGGCTGCCACCAAGCGTCCCGGGGGAGGTACTGAGCTGCCCATGCTGGCTCCCCTGGAATGGATGCAGTAGGGGCGTCCCTGCCGGGCATGGGACCCGGCTGTCCTTCACACTACTAAGAAGTAAATAACGGTAAATTGAATATACCCATATGTTGTGTTTCTTTGAAAGGAAATATACTGTATAGTTAGAAAAGACACTGTCAACAATAATCATGTAACATGTACATATTCAGTCCGCAATATTAAAAAGAGTGAAAATATCAGCTGTTACTTATTCATTGTTCTCACATTCGTTTAATTAATTGCTAGAAGATATTAAAATTCTATCCATAGACTGTTATTAAACATTGATTTCATGTGTTATCCCAAAGGCAATAAAGCTATGAACTTACTGCATGTGAAATGTTGCTTCATTGAACATGTAAATTCTTTAAATATATTATATAATATGTGGAATTGATGATTTTAGTTGGACCAGTGTAATTTTAAATAAAGTAAATAAATAAGTAAAGTAAATGAAACAAAGAAATTTACTGAAAAATAATGTGTTTCCCTGCAATAAAGTGACTTCCCATCCTCAGTCAGTTCCAACTTTACACCCGAAGGTGATAGAACAGATATTATTAACTTGTGCCATTAAAATTCAAAAGATCAGCTCAGAAAATGAAGGTATTGAATCATCCATCCATCCATTTTCCAACCCGCTGAATTCAAACACAGGGTCACAGGGGTCTCATAATGGTGTAAAATTAATTGTAAGGCTTCAAAGTGAGACAGTGGCAGAAGTGAAATTTGCAGCTATGTGATTTGAAATTGTCACACATGTGCGCATAGGAGGCAGCTAGTGGGCTTAAATAATAGTAGTACCACGCCAGACCAGGGGGTGGCAAGCTGCACTAACTTTCTCTGTCCATCCTCTACAGATTATCCTCAGGAAATCCCACTAAGAGTCGGTGCCACTGATGACGTCACTTCCTGTACCGGTGCCATTGATGATGTCACTTCCAGTCCAGAAGATGTCACTTCTGTTACCGCAGCTCTGGCTGATGTCACTTCCAGTCTCAACGACATCACTTCCGGTCTGGTCCAAATGATGTCACTACCGGTCATGGCCTTTAAAGCCGCCATTTTTCCAAACTAAAGTCAGTTCTGTTTTGGAATTCAACCTGAACACAACTCATAAAATTAATCTTTTGCAGCCAGGGCATAATATATGGGTAGCTGCCCCAAATCTTTTTTGATGTATATGTCTCATTATCACAAAGCAGATGGCAAGGTGATTATAGTGTTTTTTGTTCGTTTTTTTTTCAATACACATTTATAGCATTTTATTTATATAAACAGAAAGAAATGTGTAAAAATTACAATGTTTTATATTAGTAGAAAGTGTATGGTTATTACATCAAATGCAATCAGCGCACTATGTTCAAAGAAATTGCCCTTTGACAGAGCTGTAGCAGCCATGCACAGAACTTTTACACAAGCCTACTGTAAGACAGTTGCCAAGATGGATTTCTATCCTGCATGCATTTAAAAAATAAAAAAAAACAAACTTGCAGTATTTTTATTTGAGTTGTACATTAGGTGACCATAATGAGTACTATAGAATTTATTCAAATATTTTTAATCAGTACATGGTAATTTTTACAATTCAATACAAGTATATACTTAGAAGAAGTTGCATCAATGGATTATTAAAAGCATAAAGAAAAGGACTAAAAGTACCTAAAGGGTTAACTAAACGCGCTTAAAGCTTGAGCATGCAAGGAATCCCTCATCTTAAGAGGAACCATCAAGGTAATTAATAAGGTTAAAATGAAGTAAATGAGTAATAAACACCCCTTTAAAAAGCAAGGGCAAACTAGTGAGAAAGTCCAAACACCCCTGCTTTGAAGTGGTGATAAGATCAATGGGAAAACCCATAGGGCACCGTATTAACGAAGCAGTGTTTAGAATAATGGAAGAACCAACTTGTATATAAAGTTATTGGTGGCTATGACTGATTGGTTAAGATGACAGAATTCTGCATATTACGAATTAGATGACGTGATGTATTAGATAAGGTAATGGTAATAGAAAATATAAAAGGGAGTGAATTGTTTTATTGATTGCTCACTCCATGGACTGAGACATTTGTGCATATCTATATGCAAATAAAGAATCATTCTGTATTTTCATCTGGGGGGTATTTTTCGTACGTGGATTACTCATTTAGCCGGATGTAATTGTTGACGATTTGGCCTGATCCTAGATCTGTCGGTTTTTCGAAACTCTTGCTAGAAGTGTTGTCATAGCAACACATCCTAATCCGCAAACCTGCTCGGAGCAAGTTTGTGCGATGTAAACAAGGATTAGTTTACACGCGTAATCGGTGATGGTGCGTGGAAGTCATCCAGTCATGGCTTTGCCGTTCATGAATGAGCGACCAATTGATATTGGTGCGCAAATTATATGAAGAGAATTTCATATAAAGAGGGTTTTGCGCGATCGGCAAGATCCTTTATTGCTCCTGGAGGAAATTCTTTTCGAAAGATACCGCTTTAGCCGAGGGGGAATATTGTACCTCAAAGATTTATTAGCACCTTATATTCGAAGTCAAACTTGGTGAAGTCGGGCTCTCACAACCATACAGACAGTAGGCATTGCTTTGAGGTTTTTTGCAAGCGGCACTTTTTTTATATACTGTAGGCGATGCGGAAAATCTCTCCAAAAGTGCAGTTTGCCAGGCAATTTGTAAAGTCTGTTTGGCTCTGAAATATTTCCTTCGGGTTTTCATAGTGTTTCCTGGACACCTGCGTGTGCAGACAATAAAAGAGGCGTTTCATGCCATTGCAGGTAGGTAATATACAGGCAAAAACACCCACAGCTCCATAAAGAATCTCACAATCAGCCTAACATTCTCATTACCCAGGATTTCCAAATGTGATTGGGGCACATGGGACTGATCAGAGTGGAGTTTGATCAAACATTATTTGGAAAATGTACCTCTCCTCCTGATGAATAATCAGACACAGTGTCTTCATCAAATATTTGACCTTCGTCAATATCTCGTTGGTCAGACACAGGTTCAAGGGATATGATATTCCCTGCAACTGACCCAACAAAAAAGAGGGATATATGGAACATACCTATGGCACACATGGAGGACAAATATATTCAATGGCCATCCTTTACCTGAAATGAAGTGACCACTGCATCCTGCCATTGGTTCTGAGGAGGAATGCCCTCAGAAACAGGGCAATGGGCATTTTTCTGGAGAGCCAACTCTTCTGCAGGGGTTAGGTCTGGACCACGTGGACCTCCACCTGTTTTTTGCTTGTCTGCCTTCTTATTAGTTTTAAAATTAATGTTTTTTTTATATTATATATGATTATTTATGTCAACAATTCTTTAAATAGTTATATACCAATATTTACCAGTTTGAAGTATATTCTTGTACTTCACTTTAACTTGTTCCCATGTTCTCCTTGTGCTCACGTTTGATCTGGAATTATGACATATTAAATAATAATTAATCTGACACATAGGAAATGAAACGCTGCATTCAGTAAGTACAATGCACACTACTTAGCGTTTAATTTGTCGGCCAGTTTTTGCCAGCCGTCTTTTCTGGTCTGGGCTGCTTTTGCAGTGTTACCCCTTGTGCATATTAAATCTTGAAATTCTTCATGTCCTTCGAATAAAAGGTCTTGCTCTGCTTGTGTGAAAAAAAAATGCGCCCGTTCTTTCGTCATTTTGTTACAGCCTATCAAAGACTTGCTGATCATGTTTTCTAGACTCAATACATATGGGCTTTTCACTCAGTGCGGGCGCCCGCATTCATCTCGTATGATTAGATCCAGCTAGACTAATCTAACACACGGCTGCGTTTGAAAAACCGACCTATCCCGGGTGAGTGTCACCGGCATTAACTTATCCAAGATGAGGCACCTAATCTCGGATGATTTAAGCGACGTACGAAAAATACCCTTCTGGGGCCTCATGTATAACGCCGTGCGTAGAACTCACACTATAACATGGCGTAAGCACAAAAGCGGGATTGTGCGTACGCACAGAAAAATCCAGATGCAGGAATCTGTACGTATGCAAAATTTCACGTTCTTCCACTACATAAATCCCGATCAGCGTGAAAAGTAACGCACGTGCACGCGCCTTCTGTCCTGCCCCAACTCCTCCCAGAATTTCGCCTCTTTGAATATGCAAATCAATATAAATAGCCTTCTGAGAAAAGACAATGGGAAAAGCACAGGGGAAAATATAAGAATTTCAGCGAATACCAAGTGGAGGCAAAGGAAAAACCTACTATTTGTTGGTTTAAACAGTGGTATAATCAACAAAAGGAAGTTGATCGAGTGACAGAGTGTCGGAGAAACTCGAAGGCTCAACTTCACAAAGTCGCACAGTGCCCGAAATAAAAAAGAAATCACATATCAAAGTCGTCGTGAAAAAGCGAGTCGTAGCCCACCGTCTGAGTGTCATATGAAAGCTTATTAGGATACAGACAAAAAAAAGGCACACAGTGGGGAAAAAAGCACGAAATGTCAACTTTAATCTTGAAATTTCCACTTTAATCACGTAGTTTATTTTGCCATTAAAGTAGAACATCATAAACTTCATCTTAAAATCGTTTAATTTACTAGTTTCTCAAATCCCATTGTAACTAAAGTGGCATGTTAAATGCTTTGTTCTGTATTTGATCTTCTATGTGCTCTATGTGTATGAATCACTACCTGCTTTTTAAACGGGCTTTCTCTTTCTCCGACAGGACACATAATCCATTACATTCGTGATATTACAGCTCTCTGAATAATTAAAATACTGAGATGTATACGTGATATCTTTTTCATGATGATAGGAATGAAAGCATGTTATTAAACATGGGAACACGGTGGCGCAGTGCTTGTTCATGTCTCACGCAAGAGGCTTGCTGTGCCATGCGCAACCTTCAATGAAATAATTTATCACAGCAGTACTGTCTCTTTCAAACATACTAACCTCCAATTCCTGTCCTTACTTTTCTTTCTCCAAAAACTCAATCGCCACACAATAAGCTATGTAATAGACGTGAAGCCATCTGTAAGCTTAGAACTTCGATTCTTCAAAACCTTTAAGGAACATTGAAATATCTTAGTAGTCCGTGTTTAATTATTATATCCGTCTATCTTTCCAGTGTCATGTCAGCACCAGCAAGAATACAACGCAAGGCAGGAACAATTACTGAACTAGCTAGCGCTGCGGCACCGTGTCCTCACATGTTTAATTATTAACAATACAGATTATTTAAATGAAGTTAAAGTTTTATCTGTATAATATAATCAACATGTTTTGCTGCATTTCGTCTTAGAAATGAATACTGTCATCATATGTAAATACACGCTTTATAAAGTGGCGCAGGTTGTGCAATATTATAACTGTAGTGCAAGTTTACAGTGGGGTAATTGTACTTATAAGTACAAATAGTTCTAAAAGGAGCACGTGATGGACTGATTTAGTGCGTTTAGAGTTCTTGGGATGAAACTGTTTCTAAACCGCGAAGTCCGTACAGGGACTAAAGCGTTTTGCTGTGGCTCAGGCAGCATTTGCTTCATGCTGTGTACCGATAATTCTCTTTCTGATCAGCTGCTGCTGTGATTTCCCACTCAGATACAGTGATATAAATACTCCGAGTGGTGTAGTGAGAGTAATGTGGAAAAGGATGATCTACTGTGGCAACCCTTAACGGGATCAGCTGAAAGAAGATGCAGTGAGAGTTACAACGCTAAAGCAGTTATGGTATTTGGAATACTATGGCTATTCCCTGGACCATTATATTGCTACAGGTTAATTACATCAGATGCATTACACTAATAAACAATATGCAGTTAATTTCAGTGTATTTATAAAGCCGCGCCAGGAATGTGGATCTAAGAAAGAAAGGGTGACCACACAGGAACAGTAGCACTGCTTTGACACTGGGTGCCGCCAGTCTGCAAAACCGGGCGGATAAATTGCGTACGCCAAGGAATGAGTTACCGTGGAAATGTGCGTGGCTTTACGCCAAGTTTAGGTTTTATACATCGCGATTTGAGCGTGGAAAGGTTTGTACGCAACATTTCTGTGCGTACGCACCATTTATACATGAGGCTCCTGGTCTCCGAGAATGATTTATTTGAAAATAGAGAAAAGTTTTTTCCACAACAATACTGCCTCCATATATATACACTACTGATCCATGTACGCTGGCAGTGCAGCACTGCATAGCTAATTTGCACCCAGCTATGATTGCAAAACAAGACTTAAAGGAGCACTCCTCTCATCATTAAACACAGGAGAGTCTGTGAAATAATAACAAAAGATTTATTACTTTTTAGAAGGCATTTCTTCCTTCTTGATAGAAGAAAAAAAGTGAGAAGAATCTACATAGGAACACAAGAAAAACAAAGACATTTCATCAGCGCCTGGATTGGCAATTGAATGATCCTGTCCCATGTTGCTACTTTTGTGGCACAGCTAATGTGTGGCCCAAGATTGGAACTCTGTAAGTGTAATGATCTGTTATTTTATTTTCTTATTGCTAGTTTGTGGCCATTTGTTGTATTTTGTTTGTGGTAATCATTCCATCTACAGCTTTTGGTGTTTGAGGCACAGTGGTGCAGTTATTAAATTGTAGAGATTCTATCTGAGTCATAAAGACTGATCAATATTTCTTCTGGAATAGAACTAGGCATAAGGTGAGAAAAAATGGGCAGGTTCTGTTTAGCAAAGCTTCTAGCTCAAAAGTAATGGAAGAATTTTCTTGATGAGAAGTTAAATTTGAAGCATTCCATCTGTATTGTTCTTATGGCATTCTGTGTCAGTTTTTCTTGGTACTTATTAAACGTGTTCTGCGATTTTTGTGATGGGTGACCATAAACAACAGCAAGTCTGCGTTAAATTTTGTTTTCTCTTAGGGAAAACAGCTGTTGAAACTGTAGTGATGCTTGAAACTGCTTTTAAAGAGGAAACGTTAAGTAAAACATAGGTCTACAAGTGTTTTTTGCATTTCAAACAAGTAGAAATGTCACTTGAAGACCAACCAACATCTGGCCGACCTTCCACAATTAGGAATGATGAAAATCTTGAAAAAGTGCACAATGCAATTTACAAAGATCGTCATTGGACTATTGAAGAGATTTCTGAATTGACTTGTGTGTCTTGGAGTTCTTGCCACCTTCCCTACTTGCTTGATCTTCCTCTGTGTGACTTTTTCTTGTCCCCGCATATGAAAAAAGAACTCAAAGGAAAGCATTTTTGTACCATGGAGGAAGTCAGAGAAAAATCGCTGCAGGTATTGTACAACATTCCACTTCAGCAATTCCAAAAATGTTCCCACCAGTGAGAAAACCATTGGGACAAGTGCATTCATTCACATGGAGAGTACTTTGAAGGAGACTAAAGTTTCAGTAAGTAAAAATTATTAAAACAATTTTTTTTTCAATTCCAGCTATTTTTGGATACCCCCTTGTATTTGCGTATGTAGCTGCAGACATCTGTGACATGGTGAGTGACTGTGCCATGGGCCCTTATATAGGTAAATAACAATTATTTTATTGATGACAACATTGGCTTCACGAACTTAATGGCTCAGTCTTTCAGAAGCAACAGTGTTAATGTATATAAATATAAGTTGGTCTTACAGGGTCAATAATATAAATACAGTACCTAATTTTCTTAACAATGCCAAAGATTACTACCCAAGTAATGAAGTTATGCATAGCAACAATACCTACTTATTTTTATGCATTTACAGCGTTACTGCAGCCAAATGTGTACTACAGAAATAACAACAATTTAAATATATGCATTTTGTCTGCATTCTTACCACACGTTAAAAAATAAATGACAATTCCACATTATTTTCATGACTCTTTCTCTAATCTTGTTTACCATAATTATAATTTCTGTTTCAATTACAGGTATAAGGTTGACTTTTTGAGCAATTATCTATTGAAAGGTTTTGTGAAACTGAATTTGTTTTCTTTTATTAATAAATGATTTTATATGTGATGCAAAAACCCACAGACAGAAAGAACTGTTGTGTTTGAGACATATCCGTCATACAGATTTGTATTTTCTCTTTCACAGTTACAACTGACAAGCACATAAAAATACTCCTATTTTCTCTACACTGACTCATTTCCTGTTGGCCCCGCCCATCAAAAAACCCCTGTATTAACCCATTATTAACCACACCATCACTACATCTCCCTTTCTTTGAAGCAAAAGAGGGGTACATTTGCAAACAGGTCAGGTCAGATTGGGTAGCGTGCACTGGCACAATGTGTTGCCGCACCGACCACACAAAGAAACAAATCAGGACCCCAGTTTGCAACCCCCCAGACAGACATTTGGTCTAGTCCCGCCCTTCAGAAATGACCATCTATCTGCTGTAGCCAGTTATGTGGGCGTCCCCTTGGCCTGCTCCAGCCACTTGGGTTCACAACAATGAGGATCTTGCGAGCTGGATCACACTCAGGAAATTGTGCCATGAGCCTATAATGCCATAATTGACACTCCCTCACAATGCAGGTAATGTGCCTCATTCAGGACTCTGTGAGCAACTGCTTGTTCAACACAAAGTCAAACCAGCAGTACCCAAGGATTCTCTGAAAAGACATAGTACCGAACGGGTCTGTTCTTCCTCTCAGGTCACTGGGTAGAATAGAGACATACTTAAAGCCATACTCTTCCGCAAAAGTTTTGAAATGACACCCTAAGATATGTGGCCCATTATCTGTTACCAAAACCTCTGATATTCCACGACAAGCAAAAATAGACTTCAGGTGAGTGACCACATTTACAAATCTGGTGGGTGTAAGCTGAGCTAACTCCACATATCTATAATAACAATCCACAACTACTAAGTAGTTTCTGTTGTATAGTGTGAATGCGTCTGCTGCCAGTTTCTGCCATGGTTTCTCTGGTAACTCTTGACATTAATGGCTCCTTGCAGTTTGTTCTCTATTTGGCACATAATCTGTATTTCAGGACTAGTTCTCTTAGCTGACCACTGAGGCCAGGCCACCACACTACTTGCAGTTACACCTTAGTACCCATCATGCAATTTTTGAAGTATTCCTTTTCTCTTAACTGAAGGAATCACCAGCCTGGTGCCTCTCAGAAGTAGTTTATCCTGAACTGTTAGAACTGCTCTTTCCGCCCAATAATGTTTATGGTCCCCTGTAATTTATTTTGGTCTGGCCGCCCTGTTTGTAGAATTGTGTTACTTCAGAGCATACACTATCGGTTTTCAGCTGTTCTCTGTGACTGTTCAGGAAATCTGTGCTTGCTGGAATATTCTCTAGCACAGAGTAAACCTATATATTGGTGTCTTCCTCAAATCTCTATTGGCTTTTTTTCCACCCTCTTCTAAGGGAGCACAAGAGAGTGTATCAGCTATGTATAGGCTGTTACCAGGAACATGGGTGATGCTGAACAAATATCGCATCATGGCATATCCTGAATCTTTGTATTCTAGTTGGAAGATCATCTACAGCTTGACTGCCAAGGAGATTCACTAATGGCTTGTAATCAGTTTCAAGTTGAATACTGCAACCTTTCACATGACCAGGCAATGCCTAATGCTTCTTTCTCCACATGAGCATAGTGCTGCTCTGTCTGTGTCAAGGACCTGGAAGCATATGCCACCAGTGACCAGCACTCACCATTTTTCTGCAGAAGCACAGACCCCAGCCTGTATTATAATGCATCAGCTGAAAATTGTGAGGTCTTTGTTAGGGTTCATACAGAGCAAGTACAGGAGTGGATGAGAACTGTTTCTTTAAATCATCAAATGCTTTCTGTTGCTCACATTCCCAATACCACTGATTTTTTCCTTGACAGTAGGTATCTTAAGACTTTGTCTCTCTGCCAGGTTTGGTATGAACTTCCCCAGCTGATTGACCATCCCCAAGAAGCTTCTTAAGTCACTGATATTTATCAGACTTCCTCATCTCTTGCACCACTTCTGTCTTTTCTGGGTCTGGCTTAACATCATCTACTGATATTATATAGCCTAGGAACTTCACTGTGTGTTTCCCAAGCTCACATTTGTCTGTATTGGGGGGAAAAACTGGTGTTTTGGGCTCTCCATTGTGCTGTGTGTAGCCTTGCATCACATTCTTCCTGCGTCCTTCCCCAAACAAGGATATCATCTGTGTGGCTCACCACACCAACAAGCTCAACTGTCACTTCTGTCACCATCCTGTTTTGGAAATGCTCTGGGGATAAAGCTATACCAATGGGTAGATGGCAATGTATATTTTGCTCTAAGCACTTCCTTATTTAGTTTTGTGAAGTCTACACAAATGCATACATAAGCATTTTATTTTTGGAACAATGACCATCCCAGAACACCAGTCTGTAGGTTCTTCAATCCTGTTAATAACCCCCATTTTCTCCATTCGTTCTATTTCTTCTCGGACTTTTCCCATTAGATGTAATGGAACTCTCCTTGGAGTTTTTAATGAAAATGGTTTTGCTTCTGATTTCATCTTAATAGTGTAAGGTTGGCTGACTAAGCCTAATCCACTGCAGAGCTTGAGGTATGTTTAAGAACATCACTGTTGATGCTGTCAAGACCGGACACTAACTTGAGCTTTGCTATTGCTGCCACCCCCCCAGAAGAGCAGTGTGTAAATTTTTTACAACATACATTTCTTCTGTAATTGACTTTTCTCAACATTTCAGAATCTCTGTGGCTACACCTATCACAGTCAATTGACTCCCACCTGGATCAAACAATGGCCTCTTAACTGTTGCCAAATGCTGCATGCTGTCCACTCTTGAAATACTCCTGTACACCTCCTCTGAAATCACAAACACATCTGCCCCATGTCAGTTTTGAAGTGTATACTCTTTATTTCTTATTTGAATATCTACTAACCATGGGTCATCTCCCATTTTAATGGCACCCAGGAAAAAGCCACTGCCTTCCAACTCTGCATTCACTGACTTGGCAGACCTGGAAACAATTTCATAATGATCACTCTTATCACACATGTGGCAGGATGCTTCCTTATCAGGGCATTGCTGTTTTGTGTGTACAGGAGTTTTCCAAAATCCTGAGCAAGATTTTTGTTGGACTGCTTTAAGATGTTCTTTGCTTTGTGATTTTTTCTTAAAAGTGGGCTTTCTCCAGCTACTTTTAACAGAAAGGGCATCTACTGATATCTCCTTGTTTGGTCATTCACCTTTAATATCTGTCTGTTGCCATTTAATTTCTTCTGACTGCCTAGCCATTGTTGCAGGTTTAGCCAATGTCAGAGCTTTATCTAGCTGCATTTTCTCTAAGAGCACCATGTCCCTTAAACCCACAACTAGCCTGCCTCTAATCAGTTCATCTGATTAGCGGCCCGTATTCACAGTTTTCAGCTAGTACATATTGAATAATGCTGTGATGAATGAGTCAACAGTCTTGTTAGCTTGTTGTGTTCTTTGATTGAACTTAGCTCTCTCATATATTCTATTTTATTGCAAAAAACGTTTCACTGCTGTATAGTCTCCATGTTTCTCCACAGTCAAACTCAGTCCTCTCAGCACATCCTCAACTTCATCTGCCATACAATAAACAAGTGTATTCACCTGAATTCTACTTCACCTGAGGAGATGAGTTCAAATTGCTGGTGAGATAAAATTGTTCAAACTTCTGGGGGGTGTTTTATGCTGCTCCACCACCATGTTGGGTGAATCTTACATGTCTTCTAGTTGTTTTCATATCCCTCTTTATGTCCAACAAATTGCATCTTTTGATCCCACACTGACACCATGTCAAATTAAGAAAGGATCAGGTTCGAGGCACATCTGTCGTACAGGTTTTTATTTTCTTTTTCACAGGAAGTGTTTTCTCCTCTTTTCTCTACACCGACTCCTTTTCTGTTAGCCCTGCCCATCGAAACCCCTGTATTAAACCATTGTTAGCCACACCACCACCACATGAACAATCTGTCATTTTTCACTATGTGAAATATCTGACCTCTGTGAAATACATTCACAATATTGACCTCTAGATTTGACAGAAATATTTGAAATAATTTGCCAATTTTATTAAGAAGCGTAATGTCAATAAACAAGCGAGAATGAAAGGTTGATTAGGAACCTGAGATTTCATGAGTCCCCATATACTGTACTTCTGTAGCATTGAAAGACTGGCATTAAAATATAACTGATGAAAGTACCTGATAAATAGTTGGTCTAAATAATCTGGATATTTTGCGCTCCCCACTTACAGAATAGGAGAATGGCTTTATGAATAAATGTGCAGACGTTCATTTCTCTACATATTGTAACAAACTGTCATCCTCTCACTTTGTAAAGGTCTAAATGAGATCAAATATATAATTATGGCAAATCTTTAAAACACCTATAAAAGCTGCCCTCTGTTTTTTAACCCACTTATTAAATACATGTTTACAGGGAGCAGAATCATTTTGTGGCAGCACTGACTCCAGACAGGAACCATTCCTGGATACAGGCTCATTACACACTCACGAGCTAATTTAGAAACGCAAATCACACCTACATTCATGTGTTTGAGATATGAGAGAAAATCAGAGAAGTAATGCATCCAAACATGGGCAGTAAAAATACTACCAAGACGACTAAATGTTGATTGCAATTGCTTTTAAATAAAACAGTAAAAATAATGTTACATGCATGGTCTAGCCTGCCAGTCTACAAAACTTTGGCTGAGCTATCCATCCCTTCATTCATTTTCAGAAACTAATTATTCCATTACAAAGATTTATAAGGCAATAGCTTATCCCAGAAGCCCAGGGCACAACAAAAGAAACAACCTTATTTAGGTTGGATGACACACTTACTCACATGGGTCTAATTTAGAGTCAATAATTTACTTCATGTGTTTGTCTCATCACCACAGGGAGACTATGCAAACTCCACACAGATCGTGTGCATGCTGGGTTTTCAGCTGAAGACACAGAAGCTGTGAGGCAGCAGGACTATTCAGTGCACCACTATACCACTCTTCTTATATTATTGTTATCACAAAACACATTGGCATTTATTACAGAACTTGAGACTGCATTATGCTACAGCATTTTTACATTTGTATTCATTACATCGTTCAGTGCAGTTTACATACATGATTTTAGGTTAATCTAATAGTCCACATTGCATTTTACTCTCACATTTGCTTCAAAAAGTGCTTGGACCTGTGCAATTAAGAGTTGCATAGAGATGATGAAATAATTAGTGCAGTTAGCGATTCCAAAAATAGTCCAATACATTATAGTTTGACAGAAAGCACTAAAATCATTTCTAGAATTAAGGCATTTGGAATTAACAGGATCCCTGCGGTGGGCTGGCATCCTGCCAGGGGTTTGTTTCCTGCCTTGCGCCTTGTGTTAGCTGGGAATGGCTCCAGCAGACCCCCATGACCCTGTAGTTAGGATATATCGGGTTGGATAATGGATGGATGGACTTAAAGGAATAAAAAAGGTGGCTATCCAGTGTCACATACTGCAACAAAGACCAGGGGCCTCATGCATAATGCCATGTGTAGAATTCACACTCAAACATGGCGTATGGACAAAAGCAGAAATGTGCGTACGCAGAAAAAAATCCAGATGCATAAAGCTATGCGTGCACCAACTTCCATGTTGTTACGCTCCATAAATCCCAGTCAGTGTGAAAAGTAACATACGTACACGTGCCTGCTGCCACTCCCCAACTCCTCCCAGAATTACGCCTCTTTGAATATGCAAATCAATATAAATAGCCCTTAAGCTCAGCGTTCTGTGAAAAGACAATGGCAAAAGCACAGGGGAAAATGAAGAATTTCAGCGAATACCAAGTGGAGGCAAGGAAAAACATACTATTTGTTGGTTTAAACAGTGGTATAAACAACAAAAGGAAGTTGATCAAGTGACATAGAGTGTCCGAAATAAAAAAGAAGTTATCAGATATCAAAGTCATCATGACAAGGCGACTCATAGCCCACCGTCTGAAGGTCATATGAAAACTTATTAGGGTACAGAGAAAAGAAAAAAAAAATAGGGACGCAGTGGGGAAAAAAGCTCAAAATGTCAACTTTTAATCTCGAAATTTCCACTTTAATCATGTAGTTTATTTTGTCATTAAAGTAGAACATCATAAACTTAATCTTAAAATCATTTAATATACTAGTTTCTCAAATACCATCGTAACTAAAATAGCATGTTAAATGCTTTGTTTTTTATGTGTTCTTCTGTGTAATCTATGCTTCTTAAATGGGCTTTCTTTTCCTCCGACAGAACACAGAATCCATTACATTCGTGATATTACAGCTCTCTGAATAATTAAAATACTGAGATGTATACTTGATATCATTTTCATGATGATAGGAGTTAAAGCATGTTATTAAACATGGGAACAAGGTGGCGCAGTGATATTGACGAACTGGCGCCCCGTCCAGAGATTGTTTCCTGCCTCCCACAAGATGCTTGCTGCACCATGCGCGACTTTCAATGAAATAATTTATTGCAGCAGTACTGTCTCTTTCAAACATACTAACCCCCAATTCCTGTCCTTCCTTTTCTTTCTCCAAGTAACTAATCACCACACAATCATCTCTGTAATAGATGTTAAGCCATCTGTAAGCTTAGAACGCGGATTCTTCAAAACCTTTAAGGAACATCGAAATATCTTCATAGTACGTACATGTTTAATTATCCTATCCATCTATCCTTCCAGTGTTGCGCCAGCCCCAGCAAGCATACAGTGCGAGACAGGAACAATTACTGAACGGGGCGCCAGCTCCTTGCTAGCGCTGCGACACCGTGTACTCACATGTTTAATTATTAACAATATAGATTATTTAAATGATTTTAACATTTTATCTGTATAATGTAATAAACATATTTTGCTGCATTTCATCTTAAAATGATATCGTCATCATATGTAAATAGGCGCTTTATAAAGTGGCTCAGGTTGTGCAATATTATAACTGTATCGCAAGTTTCCAGTGAGGTTATTGTACTTATAAGTACAAACAGTTCTATAAGGAGCACTTGATGGAGTGATTGATTCCATTTATAGTTCTTGGGATGAAAATGTTTCTGAACCATGAGGTCCGTACAGGAAAGGCTCTGAAGTGTTGGCCATATGGGAGCCATTCAAATAGACAGCATGGCTGAGGCAGCATGCGCTTGATGCTGTATACCGATAATTCTCTTTCCGATCAGCTGCTGTAGAGCTGTGATTCCACACTCAGATACAGTGATATAAATACTCTGAGTGGTTCAGTAAGAGTAATTTGGAAAAAGATGATCTGCTGTGGCAACCCCTAATGGGAGCAGCTGAAAGAAGAAAAAGAAGAAGGTGCAGTGAGAGTAACAACTATTTGGAATAGTCTGGCCATTCCGTGGACCATTATATTGTTACAGGTTAATTACAATCAGATCCCTTAAACTAATAAACAATATGCGGTTAAATTCACTGTTTTTAATAAAGCCGCATCAGGGATGTGGATCTAAAAAAGAAAGGGAAACCACACAGGAACAGTGGCACTACTTTGACGAAGGGTGCCACCATTTTGCAAAACCGAGCGGAGAACTTGGGTACCGCAGTGATTTAGCTGGCGTGAAAATATGCGTGGCTTTACCCCAAGTTTAGTTTTGATACATCACGATGTG
Source organism: Erpetoichthys calabaricus (assembly GCF_900747795.2). Lineage (NCBI taxonomy): Eukaryota > Metazoa > Chordata > Cladistia > Polypteriformes > Polypteridae > Erpetoichthys > Erpetoichthys calabaricus. The sequence goes on along the minus strand of NC_041397.2, from coordinate 220,124,955 downwards.
AGCATGGAAATGGGCGTACACAACATTTTTGTGTGTGCTCACCATTTATACATGAGGCCCCAGGAGTGTAAAGCCAGTGTACTTTCAATGAATACACATGGAAGAGGGTTACTGATTTGAGGTTATCAATTTCCAAAATCCTGCTGCCTCATCTTACTTTGCCCTTTAAAGACAAATGTAAAGGACATGCAGTTAAGAAATGTTTAGAACATCACAATTTCCCATGTTTTAGTACTAATGACAAAATTTTGACATGAAGTGTATAATGTGTGAAGACTGAAGTCCAAATATCAAATAAGCACTTTCACAAAAGGTACAAGTATAACAGAACAAATGCACTTTTATTCAAGACTATAACCGAAGAAAAAGAAATCAGGTTAGTGTGGCTTATTATTGTGACTTCTTAGTATAATAGTAAGAGCTGCTGACTCCTATTCAGTAGGTCCCGGGTTCGAGTCTTAACGTGACACAAAATAAACATTTTGCGCAGTGAACTGCTCTTATTGTTACTATTATACAATAAAAACATATATTTGATTTGAGTCTGTAACAGCCGCTGTAAATGTATGGTACTTGTAAAGGTTAGCATTTTTTAAATTCAGTTTTATTCTCTCAGTCGCGTTCACACTCGTCCCGATCTGACACTGCTGTTTTCAAATAAAGACGAGCTATAACAGAGGTGAACTCAGATTGGAGAAAGAGAACTGAAGCCCTCCCCGCAAGAAACGTCCACTCACATATAAGAAAAATGCAGCTGCACCAGGCATAAAGGCAAAAGATGGCACCGTTTGGATGCAGGACGAAGTCCGGCGTCATTCTGCCAATCAGTCTGCCCCACACTTGTCCTTCAAAGAAACAGCACAGCATACAGAGCTCGCCAACGTATTGTGCAAACTCCTGTTTGTGATTATGTTTTGTGATGGTCTTTACATAAGAAGCATTTATATGTTACTTATATAAAAGCTAGGTCAAATGTTATTTACCTTGATTTATTTACTTATCTTACTACAGCTTAAAGTCACAAGTAGACTGTGGAGCTTCCTCTGTTTGATCAACAAGGGCATGCTCACAAATTACACGTGTAATGCCATGAAAAATGCCTGCTGACACTTTAGTACGTGAGCAAAGGTACAAGAATGCAGTTAGACTTCTTTTTTGGGCACATACACCATCCACATCTAAACACTAGCATGGAGAGTCGCTCAAGTACTGAAGAGTCTCGGAAAGCCTTTCTCCCGTGGGGTGACTGGGATCTTTTCCTGAATAAGATCAAACACAGTTGTGTAGGGTGTGTCAGGAGCTTCCCCCTGCAGCTAAAGTCAGTGTGCCCGTGACGATCAAACACAGGAAGCTCTGCAGTTTACTTGTGACTTCACGCAGTAGGAAGATAAGTAAATAAATCAAGGTAAATAACATTCGATCTGACTTTTATATACAAAGTGCAGTGACTGGAAAAGTGTGACGGCAGCTTCCACCTCCAGCTATAGACTCTTCAGTACGCGAGGACTCTCCACGTTAGTGTTTAGATGTGGATGGTGTATGTGCCCAAAAAGAAGTCTAACTACATTCTTGTACCATTGCTCGCGTACTAAAGTGTCAGCAGGCATTTTTTGTGGCATTTCACATGTAATTTGTGAGCATGCCCTTGTTGATCAAACAGAGGAAGCTCTGCAGTCTACTTGTGACTTATGCTGTAGGAAGATAAGTAAATAAATCAAGGTAAATAACATTCGACTTGGCTTTTATATAAGTAACATATAAATGTTTCTTATGTAAAGACCATCACAAAGCATAATCACAAACAGGAGTTGGCACGATATATTGGCGAGACCTGTAAGCCATGCTGTTTCTTTGAAGGACAGGTGTGGGGCAGACTGACTGGCAGCTGCGTTGTTCTTATATGTGAGTGGACGTTTCTTGCGGGGAGGGCTTCTGTTCTCTTTCTCCAATCTGAGTTCACCTCTGTTATAGCACGTCTTTATTTAAAAACAGCAGTGTCAGATCGGGGCGAGTGTGAACACGACTGAGAGAATAAAACTGAATAAAAAAAAAGCTAACCTTTACAAGTACCATACATTTATAGCAACTGTTACAGACTCAAATCAAATGTATGTTTTTATTGTATAATAGTAACAATAAGAGCAGCTCACTACTCAAAACGTTTATTTTGGGACACATTAAGACCCGAAGACATGGAACACACATGAAATCATTTCCCCTATACAACTCTAGGTAGCTCACTCCCAGATAATCAAGGCTTGAGCTGGGAGAACTTCTTGCCCTTTCTGCGGTGGTGGGGGGGATGGTATAGCAGGCTGCTTGTGCTTATCAACACCTTTGAGTAGTGAGAAAAGCGCTATATAAATGCAAAGAATTATCATTTACAAGACAAAAGACGTTGACGGAGAGGTGCGAAGGGATTTTAAGTTTTTTTGTAGGCTTTGGTAATTCTTGTGTTAAACAAGTCCTGTGCTATAGTCCATTAGAATATTAAAGCAAATAAAGTTGTTGTTAGTGTTCTGATTAATAGAAGATCTCTATAGATAACCTCTCATCATTAAAGACACCTAATGGTATACCTACTATACAATTAGCTTCTTTTTCATTTATTTTTTCCGGAAGCAGAACTCAAAAATCACCTTTCTTAGCTGAGTCTTAACCTGGTTACAAAGCCTTAATGGGCAAAGTGTTCCAAGTATGTAGTAATCTTTCGCTAACCTTTTTTTGATTTTTTTATAGTAATTTATATATTTTAGAAAGCTGTTTTTTATTTTTTATTTCAATACAGTCTTATAGTCTTCTTCAAAAACAAGAAAATGCGTAAATATATGTCTTCTTGTTTCATCTTAGAAACCCCTTGTTTGTTTTTTTCTGACATTCATAATGGATGTGACTGATAAATTAATCAGATTCACTCTGCTACATATACTTTCATTAGCTATCTCCTATCCCTGGAAATCAATCAAGCATCATTTTAAAGATTGCATGTGACAGATGGAACTCATGAAGTTACACGTGCATGCCCCTCAGAAACAAACATTCTCTGTTCTTGATACAGAACTTTGATGCAGCAGGTAATAAAAGCATGAAAAAAAACATAAAAGAACTAAGAAAAAAAAAGAAAACACACAAATATTCTCAAGGATATGCAAGTTGCTAAAGTAACCTAGCACAGAATGAATTTATTTATAGATGTATGTGTCATTTTCTGTTTGCAGTTTATTAAAATAAGACTATCCATCCATCCATTTTCCAACCCGCTGAATCCGAACACAGGGTCACGGGGGTCTGCTGGAGCCAATCCCAGCCAACACAGGGCACAAGGCAGGAAACAATCCTGGGCAGGGTGCCAACCCACCGCAGGATAAAATAAGACTAAAATATTAAAATAGTAGGTTTTTGATACCCTGACTTGCACTTGCTTCTCATACAGTTGCCACTAAATAAAATAAACCTTCATTTTATATGGATTTAGTAGCAAAGATTTTCCCATAGGATTTTCAGTTCCCCCAATTATCCAAATGACCTTTATCTAAGAAGCTTTTAACCTCAATTAGTTAAATATTATTAGAAAATATATAGTTATTTAGATGGTAAATATTTAAAAAGTACAGAGACCTCCACAGGGCTGTTGTCATCTAAGTGTTGCTTTTTAATATGGTAATATACACGATAAAATGAACCAATAATATAAAATGACATTTGGTAATAGGATAAAAAGAGAAAGCCAATCATGATGACTTATTTTTCTATAAAAGCATCTTTTTTTAGTGGTACAGGATGATGTAGGATGGTAGGTTCTATTATGATGAATTTGAGCAGATCAGAATGGAAGAAGGTATGATTTTCTTTGTTGAATCTCATTCAATCGCCTGAGAGCTTGGCAGAAACAAACTCAAAAAGACACGGATGGCTGAGAAAATATTTGTAACAAACAAGAAGGCAGTTTCAGAACTCTGTATGAAAAGGAAGCAAGCTTCAAAACTTGAAGATCAGAATCGAAGCATAAGGTTTCTCAAACCAAGATCTCAAGCCAAGGCAACGTGCCAAAACTAGGATTTTTTTTACTAAAAACTCAGTTTGTGTAGCCTGTTGTTGCAAACAAAGCTAGTATGCCAGTTGAGGGACGCACATAAGCCTGAATCAGAGATGGCAGTGGCCAAGAATGGGAACTAGTCAGCAGCACCCAACAGATATTATGTAGTGACCCTTGGCTTTGTGGGAAGAAAGGACAATGTTCAATGGCCCTTTGTATTTACCAACGTTTAAATACACAGGGAAGCTATTCACCCATCTCAGCCTAAGTAGACTGCTGCCATGCAGAGCTCCAGACAGCACTAGAGGATCAGCTGTATTTCAGTGAGTTGGCCAACTGATTCGGAACCCAACAAGTATAAGATCGATCTGCTAGTCTCTCAGCAGGTCACCTGAACTAAAAAACAAAAAAAGAAGCCTTTTTTAAACCATTGACAATATTATGCATCTTTACAAGTTTCAATTTTATATAGAATTATTTTTGTGATGATCAAGATATTCTCCTGTCCTCCCCAAACAGAATACCAGAAACTTTGCTGTTCCTGCCACTTTACTTTCATCCACAATGGTACCTGTGAGGCCATACGCTGATGCCAGTGTGGTGTCCATATTAAAAAGATATAAAAAGGAAAGTTTTGGTAGGAGGCACTGATTTGTAAGAATTCTTGGAGTTTTTATGCCTCATATGTGCACATGCACTATTAACATTAATACAACTTTCAGGTACATCATTCTTTCCTGGAGTTTTAAATAGAGAATGCCATAAAAGAAGATGCTGATCTTCAAAAGCAAACTTAGAAAAAAAAAACGCAAAAAAATAAATAATTTTTAGTTAAGAAACTAATGACTAGATCCTATTCCATTTAGAAAATCAAAGCAATTTTATTCAACAAAATGCAAGAAGGTTAAGTTGAACGTTGGATATTGGGTCATTTGTCTGTTCAAAGGCTAGTAAGGTTGCAGCTGATTAGTTTTCTTTCTTTTACTTTACAAATTTACTGGTTTTGTTTTGTTGTATTACAAGTGAAAGAGAATTGAAAGAAGACTAGTTACTGTATGTTATGCTTTACAAATCTTTGGGGTTTTTCCTTGCTATAAAACTTACAGTTTTACTAAAAAAAATTAAAGGAGCTTCTGCGTGGATCCCTGATTAGATGGGGAGATGAAGAGATTCACAAGCCATGCTTTAAGGTTTTGATACATTAGAGTTTTTGATTTTATCTTGTTCCTGTACTAATAACTGACATGCGTAGGTGGAGTCTTGTCTAGCTATATTAACAACATCAGAGATTGCTACAGTGTCCATTCAGCAGTTTGACCCAAACAGGCATTGAAGCTGTAGGTGTCCTGCCATGCAGCTCATTTAAGAAGAGATAGTCTTCTCAGCCAACATCACTAAGCTACATATTTTTTGAGCCTTGCTTTCTCCACATATTAAATCCTGATGGATCTTTTACTAAATGATTTTGAAAGGTTTGATGGTTTAATTCACTATAGTGTCTTCAGTTTTGATGCCAATCCTTGAACACTCAAAATTAAATCAAATCATCCAAAAGGCAAAATAAAAATTGTGTTTCTTTATTTTCAATCATTTTTTTGCATGTAATATAATTGTACTAGTTCCAAGGTGTGTGTTATCACTTTGTTTGGAAAAACACAACAAACCAAAGGTTTTGTTGTCTATTATGATATTTACTAAAAAAGGGACTGTTCATTTGAAACCTATCATTAAAGCATATGCCTTAGAAAAGTCTGGACAATATGCATAACAGTGCCCACAAATAAGGGGTGCATCCTAAACTCCATGTTCCTATAGTATTGTTATTCCCAATTAATCTCAGAATCACTGTGAAGGTCAGTAGGGCACAGAGGCTCACTGTAGAGTTTTTTTTTTATCTGTCTGGGGCTGGTTGGGATCATAGTCTGGATGCAAGGTGACTGTGCCATGCAGGAATTAGTCCAGACTACTGCTTAGACAGGACAAAGGAGCTTCTTGGAACTGAAGATCCCATCCCAGATGGACAAATAAAGGTGACCAAAGGAGAACTAGAGACCACCTTTTAGTGCTGCTAGCCACAGGGGCAGTTACTTGTTGGTTGCAGGCAATTATAGGTGTACATGGCCCTTTAAGTAGTGTCACAAAAACGACCATAAGACGTTGCGAAGGTTTAGGGCAGCCACCCGTATAATTGTTCCTGGCTGCAAAACTGATTAATAAACAAAGACATGTTCATTCAACTGAGTCCAAAACAGAACTGATTCTCTTCAGGAAATATGGCGGCTTTAAAGGCCAGCGAAGGAAATGATGTCATCAACACCGGAACCAGAAGTGACATCACTGGCTGCCCCAGAGCCGGGCAGGAGTTCCCTAGAATAGCCTGCAAAAGATCGAGAGGGAAAATTAGTGCACTTCGCCACCCCCTGGTCTGGCATGGAATCACATGTATTCAAGCCCTTTAGTTGTCTCCTAAACACACGTGTGTGACAGTAGATAGCTGTATGCTTCACAAAAAGTTGGAATGCCCCAGAACTGTTGGTCAGCCAGTTGGTCACTGCCCCTTAAAAGAAGCCTCCTTCCCTCAGCCAGGTGAGTTTAGAGTCAGAAGTGAAGTGGAGGCAAGGGCCTCACCTGTCAAGGAAGTGGAGAAAGAGGACAGAAACACACCAGTATCATTGGCAAGACAGGTGAAAGGAGAAAGAGAAAACTATGCCAGAGACAGAATATGGTGTATTGTGTATGCTCTAAAGTGGCAAGTACTTCTTTTTCTGGTATGTAACCTGTGCCCTGTAGCCTCCTGGTAACCTTCTTTCTACAAATAAAAACCCTTGTGACTGGATTATGAGGAACTGTTTGAGAGAGGCCCCCCCATTGGTCATACCATACATTTGAAAATACTGAAGTTCAGCTGCATTGAACAACAGAGAGTGGCTGGTGATTGGCCATCTTTCATCTTTATATATCTACATCAATATATATCTACCTATTATATAAAAAAATCTTGGGTCGAGACGTGATCATCTTTGAAGTCCCGCGAGACTACTTGCATGTCACACCCTACTTACAAACAATTTCTTGGAGACACTTTAACGCCCCACGAGACAAGGAAGTGAGACAAAAGGACAGCTGCTGTTCAGGCTTTTAAATGATCGATGCCCAGTGCGACCTGCAGATCACGCAGCACAGCAGCAGCTGCTAGCTTAAAGGACAACTGCTGTGCAGGCTTTTAAATGATCGATGCCCAGTGTGACATGCAGAACACACAGTTCAGTAGCAGCAGCTGATCTGTTTGCATCTCCTTAGCATGCGTTCAGCCTCCTCCCACTTCACAACGCGAGCAGCAGAGACACGTGAAGCGTGCCCCCGGGTGGTGGGGGAGATTGGGGGGTGTTCGAGCGAAGCAAATAGGGAGCAAAGCCCCTAGTATATACAAAAGCCAAATACCACTGACTCACTCTTTACGAAATCTCCTAAACCATGAGGACTTGGGACTTGAAATTTGGAATGTAGGTTACCCTTGGGCCATAGGTGCTTGCAAAGAAATGGTTTTAAAAATTTTGTGGTCCAAGTGCAAAATTTCTTACAGTTTTTTAGACCCGTTTGTATGTCTGTCCACTTTTCACAAGAGAACTACTTAATGGATTTATATCAGGTTTTTTTCTATAATTTGCTTGAACATTCCGCTGATTTTGCAACTTTCTCTTTGTGCTAAGTATTATAGTTCGCTTGCGGTACCGATTTATTAGCGCAAATCCAAGACAGACTCATCGGGCTGCGGGGAGGAGGACGGGGCCCTCCTCACTCACGTGTCTGCCTCGAGGCGTAACCTTAACTCCGCTTATTTAGTGAATGTGAGAACTACTTAACAGATTTAGATCTTTTTTTTTCTATAATTTGCTTGAAAATTCTGGTTGATTTTGCGACTTCTGTCATTGCGCTAAGAATCATAGTTCGTTGCAGGAGTGATATATTTGCGCTAATCTGAGATAGAGGCTGTGGGCCGAGGTGAGGGGGAAGAGTGACGTCAGGAAGAGAGCTGGGTGGGGCCCTCCTCACTGTCTTGTTTCACTAATATGTGGGCGAAGCCACGGGGGATGGCTCATATATATATATATATATATATATATATATATATATATATATATATAAATAAATTTACTGTATATGCGCATGTATGTGAGTGTGTCTTTGTGTGCATCTGTATTCAGTTATTTCTCGTCTAATGCAGTGTAAAATTTTGCATTTATTTGCTTATTACATGGAATTTTTGTATTTTTTATTTTGACCATTTCTATTAATTCTTATGGTGACTTTTTAGTGTTATTGTGACTCCATTTTTCTGTTGTTTTTCAAGCAGGTTTCACCATTTTGTACTGCTATCAGGTAACTTAATGTTGTTGCATGTGACATCATCGTCTTGCCATTATTTAACACTAGAATTACCAAAGCTTACGAGAAAACTCATAAATCCGGCCCACCTAAAATCCACTTGCACGTCTCCATTCAGCGTCTTTTGTCTTGTAAATATGACGATAATCCCAAGCAGCCTGCTATCCCATTCCCCCCACAAACCCCGGCCACCACATCCCCCGGCCGGAGAAACTGTAAAAACCTCTCCCAACTGAAGCCTTGTGTATCAGTGAGTCAGGTACCTAGGCAAAAAAAATATATCATTATTCGGAACACATGCATTTCACGTGTGTTCCGTGTCTACAAAGATCTGTGTACTGTAAGTGTAGGATGACAGGAAATGTTGAAGACATACCTAATAGACAAACTTTTTCCATGTTTTAGTAAATGTAGACATGAAGTGTATAATGTGTGAAGACTGAAGCCCAATATCAAATAAGTTTCACAAAAGATACAAGTATAACAGAACAAATGCGCTTTTTTTCCCCCAAGATTATATTCTCCGGTGGTTGGGGGATGGTATAGCAGGCTGCTTGCTGCTTGGGATTATCGACACATTTACAAGACAAAAGACGCTGAGTGGATGTAAGGTGGGCCGGATTTACGAGTTTTCTCGTAAGTTTTGGTAATTCTAGTGTTAAGATGCATTAGATTGAAAATCTAAAAAGATTCTTCTTGAGTCAGCTGTGTGTTAACTTACACAAGAAAGGGCGTTGTGCAGAGCCTTAGTCTTGTGGTCTGTGACTATGATTTTTTATTTGCTTTTTAGTTTTATTGCCTTTTTTGGCATCAGATACCCAGCTGGTTTAATAACTATTCTACCGTTTTATTTCAGACTTCACTTCCTTGTACATCTATAAATATGTCTGCCTTTTGTTCAGACATTTACATCAATACCACAATAGTACTATACAGTATGTGAATGCAACAAAATAAAAAATCTGCAATGCAGTGCATATAAAACTGTATATTTCTGACTCTAGAAAGCACGTGACTATTATCCTCCTCCAGTGCAACTTGCCACCCAAAATACTTGTGTTCAAATGATTCAATAAATTCTGTTATGTGCCAATGGACATGAACTCCGCAATATTTATTCACAAACATTGTACCAATGATCATTCCTTTTCAATATATAACTAGCCAAATTATATACATAAAAGGTTTCAATTTTACCATTGGTATTGATGAAAACCTTTAGGAATCTGATTTTAGATAAAATGCCAGCTTTTTTTTCCCAGCATCATTCACAAGCAAATCGCTTACTATGTAAATTTCTTTCTTATTTAAATTTGATTGATGATTTTTGTTTGTTAAATCCCTCTGCTAAAGAATTTTCATTTTTCTGCTACCATTTGACAGATCACTTGAGATCAGACCACATTTTTATTTCTAAATCATTCACTTCCTTATGTCTTGAAACAACCAACCTTTCTTACCAGAACTGCATAATGATTCAACTGCTTTCTGTTGAGAGGTTTAACTCAACTTTGCTCTATAATGAGGATTTTTCTGATAAGCATTCCTTTATGCTCGAACAATTCATTAATATTAACTGCACCTATGGTAAGCCAAATTAACATTTAGAGATGTCTCAAAATGAATTTCAGAGATCTTAAAATGCAATTTGCTTTTCAATATATCTGAAACTCACTTTGAGATATCTTAAAATGTCTGTTTACATGTTAAGACATCTGCAATACATTTTGAGATATCTCAAGATGTCTCAAATACATTTTAAGATATCTTTAAAAAGACACTAAATTATTTCAAGATATCTCAATAGCATTTTCAGATATCTACAATACAATTTAAGATATCTGAAATACATTTCAAGATATCTCAAAATCACTTCCTGCTTATTTCAAGCTATCTCAAAAACATTTTAAGATACCTTATCATAACAGAAAGTCCCATTGAAAGAATAGGCAGTTTTGCAGGAAGTGATTTTGAGATATCTTGAAATGCATGAAAGGTCAATTTAAGATATATGAGAATGCATTTGAGATATCTCAAAATGTATTGCAGATATCTTAAAACATAAACAAACTTATTTTAAGATCTCTCAAAATGTGTTTCAGATATCTTAAAAAGTTAAATGCATTTAAAGATATCTGAAATTCATTTTGAGATATCTCTAAATGTTAACTTGGCTTGCTATATAGGAACTTGATGGGGAGAAGGCTTTTAACTACATGAATGGGAATTGTCTTTAGAAGGTTTTGTACTCAGTTGGTTTCGGTGAGTTACATTTTTTGAACTTTTTAAACTGTTTGTTAAGTAAGAAATGATGCTATATGTGAATGTTTTGAAAAGTTTAAAATTAATGATGGTCAAGGCCAAAACTGCAATGTAAAATATCTTGTGTCATCCCAGATAGGAGGCCAATCTTACCTTGTTCTGGCAAGGATTCCAGTTTAATAAACAATGGATATAACTAAACATAGGACAGTATGAAACACTCTCAAATTGTTTTACACAGCATTCCTGATGGTGGATGTGATTTCCACCAAAGCACTTCTGGTCATATGACTTGGAAATTGAAGACAGCTGATGAGAAGACAAAGATCCAGCTGGAGGAAGGAAGTGAAGCTAGTGCTATAGTGAAGGTGGGAAAGTGAACAAGGAAATTATATTAAACTAGACATTAAGCTGTTACAATAACGGGCACTAGAACAGTAGTCCATAAACATTAGTAGGAACAGTCTATATTAAATGGCAAGGGACCTTTTACCTCATTAAATGTTTTCTGTAAAATGCCTGTAGTTTTCTCTGACAGTAATACTGGCTTTGCTGTCCATAATATGCGTTTAATTTTCTGTCACAACAGTGGGCAATCAGCAGAGTCTCCACAGCAACTGTTGTAATGTGCGCGAAAATAAATCTACTTTTAAAAGTCATTGTATTGTAATATCATGAAAATTCATATATTTAGGAAAACCCCTTCAACGACTAACACTCTACACTTTACCGGGCCAAGCTTCTTAATCGCAAATCTGACATCCTCAGAGTGAACACTTGCACAACAATGGGGAAGCTGGTCTCCACGTCTCAGTACCCGATTGGATTTTTCGTGTTTTATGTTTTAGGTCTTACCTCATTTTCCGAAAACTGATTGGATCGGCCGCACGATATTTTATAGGTCCTGCCCTCTCTGTCTTGTGTGACACGTCAGGCGGCCTTTGAAGCATCGCACTGTGCCCCGCGTATGCGCACTTCACCAGAAGACACACACACACGGACACTGGACGCACACAGGGGTTTTATTAAAGAGGATGCTCTTGTGGTGGTAAATTAAGATAGGCACGCTGCCTTATAGCCAGGGATCTACATTGTGTCTTGGCAGGCCCAGTGTGGGTATATATTGTTGCATAATTCCATTTATTTAATTTATTCTCCTGTATAATGAAATAACTGTTTTTATTGTGTCCTAATTGGTAATTATTTCTGGTTTAGGAATTGTTTACCTTTGCCCCTATGGGCAGCAACAAGATCAGATGAGATCAAATCTCTCTCTGCCTCTCTCATGAATGCACACACACATTCATACATGAAAACATCCCTAATTTTTTTTTTTCCCCAGTCTTGCCTGTACTCTGCGTTATGGGGCATGGTACTGAGAATGCAAACAGACATCTTCATTTTGGGTGCATAACACTGCCAGCATGGCACTGACAGATCTAAACACTAGCATGGCTAATTGCTCGCATACTAAAGTGACTATAGCTGCAGGTGGAAGTCCCATTTTACTTATGGTGCCAAGAAGAGTTGTGTTGCGATACAGCAGTCTATTTGCTAGCAAAAACACTGTGAAGAAGCTGTTTGTTGTTAATGTTCTGCCTTTGTCCAGAAATGGCTCCATAAGCTTTATGACCACAGACTGAGAAAGTCTTTGCCCTGGGTTGTAATGCAAAACACAGTTCTCAACAAAACATTGCCAGATGTCAGAAATTGCAGCAAATCTGACATTTTTCACACATTCTGTATGGGTGTCTTTGTTGTTAAAGCGCAAATGCTGCATGATAGTCTGATAGCGGTCACAGGACATCGTATCCGTATCTTTGATTGCCGGTATAACAAATAGTTCTGAGCAGGCATCAACCACAGCACCAACTGTGGTCATCGCTGCTCTTGTGAAAAGAATGGAGATAAATGGCATCAACTCAGATAGGGAGGCAAGTTCGTTGTACCATGTGAACGTCACAGACAGAATACAACTGAATAACACAAAAAAGCGCTTTTACAAGTAGCCAAAATTTACACTGGGTGTTAAAGACTCAAATCAAATGTATGTTTTCATTATATTATAATAATAATAATAATAATAATAGCAGCTATCTACTCATAATGCAGAGCGGCCGGAGTCAAACCTGGAATCTTTCTGAATGGATGAATAGTAATTTTCTCAAACTAAATAAGGAGAAAACAGAAATATTAGTGATTGGCAAAAATGGAAATAATGAGGGTATTAGAAATAAACTTGATGCATTAAGATTAAAAGTCAAGACAGAGGTAAAAAATTTAGTGGTAACTATTGACTCTGACCTGAATTTTAAATCACATATTAATCAGATAACTAGGACAGCATTTTTTCACTTAAGAAATATAGCAAAAGTTTACAAAGCCTTAAATAATCTCACTCCATCCTATATTTCAGAATGTCTTTCACCTTACACTCCAAACCGTAACCTTAGATCTTCAAATGAGTATCTACTTATTATTCCAAGAGCTGAACTTAAAAAGAAGTGGTGAGGCGGCCTTCTGCTGTTATGCACCTAAAATCTGGAATAGCTTCCCAATAGGAATTTGCCTGGCCAATACGGTGGAGCTCTTCGAAAAACTGCTAAAAAATCATTATTCTAACATGCTTTCTCATAGCTTCATTTTAGTTTAATCCTGATACTTTGTATATACATTTAATTATCAATGTCGTTCCTGATGGCTCTGTATTCCATACTAACCCCTACTTTCTCTTCTGTTCTTTTTCCGGATTTCTGTGGTGGCGACCTATGCCACTACCACCTAATCAAAGCACCATGATGTCCCTACATTGATGGATTAAAGGCCAGAAGTCCACATGACTATCATCATCATGTTCTTCCATATGAACCCTGAATACAATGAGGACTGATTGTGAGGTCATTTATGTTAGGTAGAATGCCTAAAGGGGGCTGGGCAGTCTCGTGGCCTGGAACTCCTGAAGATTTTTTTTTTTCTCCAGCCGTCTGGAGTTTTTTTTGTTTTTCTGTCCTCCCTGGCCATCGGACCTTACTTTTATTCTATGTTAATTAGTGTTCCCTAATTCTATTTTCTTATTTATTTTGTTTTTTTTCTCTTACTTCATCATGTAAAGCACTTTGAGCTACATCATTTGTATGAAAATGTGCTATATAAATAAATGTTGTTGTTGTTTTGGTTATAAGACAGCAGTTCCTACTCCTGCATCATCCAAGAATACATATCAACTTTCTGTAGATTGACATTGGAGCTTGGGTTTTTAACTCATTGACAGCAACATATAAACTGAATGATTTTTTCTTTGGTTATATTCTTGAATAAAAACGCATGTGTTTATTTGATATTTGGACTTAAGTCTTCACACATTATACACTTCATGTCATCATTATTATAACATGGAAAAGTTTCTGTTTTAGGTACATGTTCAGCATTTCTTGCCTCGCATTTCCTGTCATCCTACATTTACACAGATTGTTGTAGACACAGAACACACATGAAATGCATGTATTCCAAATAACAATATATTATTTACACTGTACAACTCCAGACACCTCACACCCAGATAAACACACTTCAGCGATGAGAATTTTGCAACTGACTTCAGCTGTGTTGGTGGGGGATAGAATAGCAGGCTGCTTGCTGCTTGTGCTGATCGACACATTTGCAAAACAAAAGACACTGATGGAGAGATGCGAAGGAATTTAAGGTGGCCCAGGAATACAACTTTTTTCGTAGGCTTCAGGGATTCTAGTGTTAAGTACTTTTAGCCAATGAATTATTCAGCAAAAGTATGTTCAGAAACACTACTGGGGTTTCTTCATGCCTATGGCAATACATTTTTATAATGATTCACTCTGGGGTTGTTATAATATTTGTTGAGCTTGTTTACATAGTTAAATTTCCTTTTGGGACAAATAAAATACTATCTGTCTAAAGGTAAATGATCTGATAAACAGTCAAGGGTTATATAACAATTACTAAAAGTATTTGCAATACTGGACAGCCCTGTCTGGTTCCGTGCTCTAATGTGAAGTAATAAATAACTTTATATTGGGTTATGATGGGATAAAATATAGTAATCTGATCCAATCATCCATATTAGATCTAAACATAAATGTGTACAGTATAGTTAACAGGCATGTCCCTTCCACTCTTTAAAAATTATGTATCTGCATTTGTAAATATCAAGAACTCTATTACCTTGGTACTGTACAGGTTTATACAGTACATCAAACAATCATCAATGGGTAGACAAGATGGACCTACCTTTAATAAATCCAGTTTGATCTTGTGATATTAGGGAAGGAAGCACTTTCTCTCCTATGTAATGAGCAGTCACTATAAACAATAGAATAGCAGGAAACATTTAAGGCTTTTATTTCTTTAAAATTATAATATGCTTTTATTTGCTGATAGGTGTCAACATTTATGTTATTTATTTTCTTTTTTATGTAATTTGGGAGAGATACCTTTTATTCACTTCGCTATGAATAGCTGCAAAAAGAGGTAAGAGCATCTTTTTTTGTTATTATTACAGGGTATGTTTTGTTTTTTTCTTATATTAATAAAAAGACAGTGTCCATCTTTTACTTCAAAATGTGGTTTGGAGGGTTGGGTGAGAAAATACTAGAGCCATTAAATAAGAAATCTTCAATAAATATTTAATAAGACTACTTCTGCTTGAACTGGCATTTACAGGTGTTATTTTTACTGTACACTAAAGTGTCCAGGGATTTTGTTTTCTGTAGTGAAAATAAAGATTTTAGCTGTACCT
Source organism: Erpetoichthys calabaricus (assembly GCF_900747795.2). Classification (NCBI taxonomy): domain Eukaryota; kingdom Metazoa; phylum Chordata; class Cladistia; order Polypteriformes; family Polypteridae; genus Erpetoichthys; species Erpetoichthys calabaricus. The sequence continues at coordinate 220,109,500 of NC_041397.2, read as the reverse complement.
AAAGCATTTATTTTCCAGTTGTTGTCATCATCATCTTCCACAATTGGATCAAATAAAGATATTGGTTATATATTACTTAATGAAATCTCATAATTTAATTTTTAAACCCTTGATATGTACTTCTGCTTTTTAAAGTTGTCAAAAATCACACCATTTACAATGTTATATTAAGACCCAAGAAGTGTGCGTGGGGATGATGGCGATGCTTGTTTAGTTAGATAGATAGATAGATAGATAGATAGATAGATAGATAGATAGATAGATAGATAGATAGATAGATAGATAGAACCAATCTATCTATCTATCTATCTATCTATCTATGTTAATAAGCATCCATTATAAACTGGAAATTAAACTTACCAACTATTTTTTTTGTTGGATATCTAATTCTTTCAAATTTCCATACAAAAAATCTCTCCATACATTATTAAATCCTGTTATTCAGTTCAGAATCATTCAGGGCCACATCCTATACTGGTAGAATTGGCAGGAAGACAAGACATGGCACCAGTTGATTGTAAGAAAAATACACGCAAATATCCACAAATATGTACAGTAAATGGGACCAATTTACTTGTACAGAATAACCTAACACATGTTCTTGGGTTACTTTATATAAAGACCATCACAAAACATAATCACAAACAGAACATTGCATGATACCTTGGCAAGCTCTGTAAGCCATGCTGTTTCATTGAAGGACAGATGTGGGACTGACTGACTGGCAGGATGACACCTACCTGTTGCTGCATCCGAACGGTACCATCTTTCATCTTTACGCCTGGTTCAGCTGCATTGTTCTTATATGTGAGTGGATGTTTCTTGCGGGGAGGGCTTCTGTTCTCTTTCTCCAATATAGAACCCTCATCCTCATCTGAGTTCACCTCTGCTATAGCACGTCTTTATTTTGTTCTTTATTTTTTGTTTTGTACACTTGTTTTGTTAAACTTGTACCTTTTGTGAAAGTGTTTATTTGATATTTGGACTTCAGTCTTCACACATTATATACTTCATGTCAAAATTTTGTTATTAGTACTAAAACATGAAAAAGTTTGTCTTTTAGGTATGTGTATAATATTTCTTGCATTTTCTGTCATCCTACACTTACATAGATCTTTGTAGACACGGAACACACATGAAATTCATGTGTTCCAAATAACAATATATTATCTACCCTATGCAGCTCCAGGGGGGTATTTTCCGTACGTCGCTTAAATCATCCGAGATCAGATGCCTCATCTTGGATGAGTTAATGCCAGTGAAACTCATCCTGGATAAGTTGGTTTTTCAAACGCAACCGTGTAGTAGATTAGTCTAGCTGGATCTAATCATCCGAGATGAATGCACGCGCCTATGCTGATTGAAAAGCCCATATATATTGAGTCTAGAAAACGTGATCAACAAGTCTTTGACAGGCTGCAACAAAATGACAAAAGAACGGGCGCATTTTTTTTCACACAAGCGGAGCAAGACCTTTTATTCGAAGGACATGAAGAATTTCAAGATTTAATATGCACAAAGGGTAACACTGCAAAAGCAGCCCAAACCAGAAAAGACGGCTGGCAAAAAGTGGCCGACAAATTAAATGCTAAGTAGTGTGTATTGTACTTACTGAATGCAGTGTTTCATTTCCTGTGTGTCAGATTAATTAGATAGATAGATAGCTAGATAAATACTTTATGAATCCCAAGGGGAAATTCACATTTAATATATTAAATATGCATGTAAATTCATATTTAATATGTCATAATTCCAGATCAAATGTGAGCACAAATAGAACATGGGAACAGGTTAAAGTGAAGTACAAGAATATACTTCAAACTGATAAATATTGGTATATAACTATTTAAAGAATTGTTGACATAAAGAATCATATATAATATAAAAAAACATTAATTCTAAAGCTAATAAGAAGGCAGACAAGCAAAAAACAGGTGGAGGTCCACGCGGTCCAGACCTAACCCCTGCAGAAGAGTTGGCTATCCAGCAAAATGCACATCGCCCTGTTTCTGAGGGCATTCCACTGACCAACGAGATATTGACGAAGGTCAAATATTTGATGAAGACACTGTGTCTGATTATTCGGATCTGCGTACAATCCAGTGCCCCAATCACATTTGGAAATTCTGGGTAATGAGAATGTTAGGCTGATTGTGAGATTCTTTATGGAACTGTGGGTGTTTTTGCCTGTGTATTACCTACCTGCAATGGCATGAAACGCCTCTTTTATTGTCTGCACACGCAGGTGTCCAGGAAACACTATGAAAACCCAAAGGAAATATTTCAGAGCCAAACAGACTTTACGAACTGCCTGGCAAACTGCACTTTTAGATAGATTTTCCACATCGCCAAAGTTCCGCTTGCAAAAAACCTCAAAGCAATGAATACTGTCTGTGTAGTTGTGAGAGCCCGACTTTGCCTAGTTTGACTTTGAATATAAGGTGCTAATAAATCTTTGAGGTACAATATTCCCCCTCGGCTAAAGCGGTATCTTTCGAAAAGAATTTCCTCCGGGAGCAATAAAGGATCTTGCCGATCGCGCGAAACCCTCTTTATATGAAATTCTTTTCTTATAATTTGCGCACCAATATCAATTGGTTGCTCATTCATGAACGGTGAAGCCATGTCTTAATGAATTCCATGTATGGACACTGATTAAGTATGTGAGCTAATCCTTGTTTACATAGAACAAACCTGCTCTGAGCAGGTTTGAGGATTAGGATGTGTTGCTATGACAACACTTCCAGCAAGAGTTTCGAAAAACCGACAGATCCAGGATCATGCCAAATTGTCAACAATTACATCCGGCTCAACGAGTAATCCACGTACGAAAAATACCCCCCAGGTATCTCACTCCTAGATAAACAAGGCTTGAGCTGAGAGAGCTTTTTTCCGTTTTTACGGCGGTCACAGGATGAGATAGCAGGCTGCTTGCTGCTTGTGCTTATCCACACATTTATAATACAAAAGACGCTGACGGAGAGGTGCGAAGGGATTTAAGGTGGGCCGGGTTTGCAAGTTTTTTCGTAGGCTTCAGGAATTCCAGTGTTAAAAGGACCGTTGGTTTCTTCAGCATTAACTATGCTGAGCAATTCAGATTTTCTGCAACAACATGTCTTCCCAGTCTCTTGGTATGCTCATATATTCCGTCCAGCTCAACCTCACTCCACTCATCCTGGGTCAAAATTAACCCACATGCCATACTGTTCCCCAAGAATTCTGTGAACCAATCCAAGCCCAGGGTCCAAATCCAAGGCTTGCCAGTGACCACGTATCCAGCTGATGGGCTTACATGTTCAAAGTGCTCCCTAAGAGCAATTTTGGTGCCCCCTTCACCTGTTGCTCACAGGACTGCATTAAAGTTGCTGTTTCAGGTATTCCAACCCCATGAGATAGTCTGTGGCCACCTGAGAAACATGTCCCACTCTGATCCACGCCCTGAAGTCACTACAATACTTTATAACAAAAGGTACAATATTTTACAACTTGCTGTCACATTTTAGAAATTCCTTATAAGTGAAGTGAAATATAATATGGATTTGCCAATCTAAAGAAATTAATCTCTATCAGGATCTAAGTAATATATGTATATGTTTATACAGAGATGGTACTTAACGTATTACTGTAATCTGTTTTTATTTGTAAACATCTGCATAAATGCAACTCATTTACTGGGTACCTTTCAACTAGCCATTTAGAAAATGAGTGGTGAGATAGCATAGTGGCAACTGAATTGTTTATGTTCTGGATTCGTTTCTGGTGTGCTGAATGAATTTTTCCTTAAAAAGTACATATTTGTTTACTGGATGTTGGCAGGCAAAAAGCACATGACATTCATTATGTAGTCAATTGATGTAGTTAATACTAATATGTAATGTTATGATACTTGGTGCCTATTCAATGCCATGTAAAAAAACAGGAATAAAAGAAATCCTGTTTAGCAGTCTCCTTTATTTAGAAAAAGAAAAAAAACTTTACAAGAGCAAAACAATTTCAAACAATGGCATGAAGCCTTCATGTGCCATAACAATAGCTTTTTATTTAAAAAGTACTCTTAATATTAAAATGAACAATATTGAGCTTTTATTCTGCAATTCAATATAAAATATATAAACACTGAAGGTAACAGCAGTGTTAAAAAATGTGAATCTATCCTTCAATTACGTACCCCACTATTATTTGAATAAACTTCTGCTGGCTTTTATAAATATCAAAAATTCAACTAGCTTTCTTGTTGCACAGCTTTCCATGCAGATACCTGTGAATACCATTAAAGATACAGCAAAATTACAGCACTGATTTCCAAATCCAATATTATATGAAAAAACTCAAAAAAGTGAAGATGATCATCAGAGCAGGCATTTGTAAACTAACATAAGCCATAGATGTATATTTTGTGAACAGACATGATAATGACCATGACCATCCTGTGTGCTCACAATGTTTTGTGAACCAATGGAAACACAAAGGAACAAAGCACTTCAAATACTTTTAAATACAGTTTTCTCTTTGGGTATAATGTAGACTTTATATTAATATAACTTGAGTTCTATGCAAGATCTTTTAAAAATCCAAAGAGAACAGCATTAGATCAAGAGAAACAAAAGTGCTAAAAAAGTTAAATTTTCATCATGTTTCTGCAGGCTGCTGCACTACACTTCTTTTATAAACTCAGAGTGGAGACAGTAATCAAAAGACAGCTGGAGACAGCTATGCATCATAGCTAAATATAAACCAACAAATAGCAGTCACCTTAAGCAAAAATAATGGCACAATTTGCATTTCTGGTTAAAAATGCTTTGACAAAATGATATGGTGCTACCTGTTAAAATAAAACTAGCATAAATTAAAACTCACCTGTTTAAACTCTTGTCACACACGTGCGCATGGGAAGCAGCTAAAGGGCTTGAGTGACGGCAGTACTGAGAGGTGCCGGGAGGTGGCAGAGTGCACTGACTCTTTTTCTTTCTTGCCTGCAGACCATTCCCAGGAGATTCCACCTGACTCTCGTGACATCATTTCCGGGACCGAGCCAATGGAAGGAGTCCTTACTGGCTCCGGCTCCTCTGACGTCACGTCTGGGCCCAAACCAATGGAGAATGAACACATCCCTGATCCTTATGACCTCACTTCCTGTCTTCCCCTTTGTCCTTATTCCTCAGTCTGATCTTGGACTCGATTGTATGCACTTCAGTGCTACCGTTTTGTTCATTACAACTTTGCAGCCAAGGATTTGAGATTATATGGGTGGCTGCCCCAAACCTTTTTCTGTCTCAGACTCGTTTTGTGACACTCTGTATAAAAAATGGTCTTGGTCTTGGTGGTGCACAGTCAGTTTCAATGTATTTACTCCTTTGGTTGGTATCAATCGATGACATTGCTTAGAAATGAGGATTATCTGAGCCAAAACTAACTGTAATCCAGCATCAAACATACACCTGTTCATGTCATGCATTTTATTTTGGTGCTATTTTTTGTGTCTTTTTTCAGAATCAACAATGTTACCCCGAGCATCTGAATCAAAAGCAAAGCATTTCCAGAAATAACTTCTACTGGTTTTCTTTTCAGAATTGTTACATTGTATGGTGCTTTAGCTGTAGAATCACTACTATGGGACTTTTTTATATGCAATTTTCTTCACTTTTTCTTATGTGTTGTTGCACATTACCATGTGATTTCCCTACTTGAAGTCATACATGGCTGTGGTATCAACTTTCACTCAGTACAACAGATACTAAAAAACTGGTATCAACTAGGTACTAAAATATTGATTCTTATGATATCCCTACCTACAGTATAATAACTGTTTAGACCTATATTGATTTTAAACAGTGTACAGCTTAAACTGTATTATTAGTAAATAATCAGCACTGACTTTTGACCAAGATTAGGACCTGTAGTTTTCCTGGTATCAGGTCAAATACTTCATACACATTTCAAGCTTTCACTGCTACATTTAGTAGTTTTACAAGCTAATGCAGTCACATTACTGACAGTTTCTAAAAAGGTGCAATCTCTTACAGTCTTATGCAGCCACTGTAAAAAAAGAAAAACAAATAACTAACACAGCATTGCTTGCACATCTGAAAAGACAAATAGTGGTAATAGAATAATTAAAACATATTTGCTATTTCTTGCTCTATGTGTACTTTCAGAATCTTTCTTCTGTATTTGTGTGTGTTTTAACATCTCTACACCAGCGTTTCCCTTTCTCTGCGTGTTCCCATAAAGTTTGCTTCTCAGACACTGTATAGCTATATATAATATACTTATATTATATTATATTATATGTTATATATAGCTATATATTCTGTAGATTGTTTTATTTTTTTATACAGCCTTATTTTTATTCTTTTTTTGTTATTATTATTATTACTATTATTAATCCATTAAACTTGTTCAAGGTTGTGCAACCCTGGATGAACCATCAGTCACATAAGATATGAATAAGTTTAGACAAAATTAGATAGATAGATACTTTATTAATCCCAAGGGGAAATTCACATACTCCAGCAGCAGCATACTGATAAAGAACAATATTAAATTAAAGAGCGATAACAATGCAGGTATACAGACAGACAATAACTTTGTATAATTTTAACGTTTACCCCCCTGGGTGGAATTGAAGAGTCGCATAGTGTGGGGGAGGAACGATCTCCTCAGTCTGTCAGTGGAGCAGGACATTGACAGCAGTCTGTCGCTGAAGCTGCTCCTCTATCTGGAGATGATACTGTTTAGTGGATGCAGTGGATTCTCCATTATTGACAGGAGCCTGCTCAGTTCCCGTCGTTCTGCCACGGAAGTCAAACTGTCCAGCTCCGTGCCTATAATACAGCCTGCCTTCCTCACCAGTTTGTCCAGGCGTGAGGCATCCCTCTTCTTTATGCTGCTTCCCCAGCACACCACTGCATAGAAGAGGGCACTCGCCACAACCGTCTGATAGAACATCTGCAGCATCTTATTGCAGATGTTGAAGGATGCCAGCCTTCTAAGGAAGTATAGTCGGCTCTGTCCTTTCTTACACAGAGCATCAGTATTGGCTGTCCAGTCCAATTTTTCATCCAGCTGCACTCCCAGGTATTTATAGGTTTGTGCCCTCTGCACACAGTTACCTCTGATGATCACGGGGTCCATGAGGGGCCTGGTCCTCCTAAAATCCACCACCAGCTCCTTGGTTTTGCTGGTGTTCAGGTGTAGGTGGTTTGAGTCACACCATTTAACAAAGTCCTTGATTAGGTTCCTATACTCCTCTTCCTGTCCATTCCTGATGCAGCCCACGATAGCAGTGTTGTCAGCGAACTTTTGCACGTGGCAGGACTCCGAGTTGTATTGGAAGTCCGATGTATATAAGCTGAACAGGACTAGAGAAAGTACAGTCCCCTGCAGCGCTCCTGTGTTGCTGACCACAATGTCAGACCTGTAGTTCCCAAGACGCAAATACCGAGGTCTGTCTGTGAGATAGTCCACGATCCATGCCACCAGGTATGAATCTACTCCCATCTCTGTCAGCTTGTCCCAAAGGACAAGGACTAAGTGCCGATGACTACAACTGCAGTTCAAGCAAAAGAGATTTATCTCTGATATAATCAAAGCAGGATTAAGGTTCCAACCTCAATATCTTCACTGAAGAGACATGAACATTAATCAAAAATTATGAACATCACATATGCAAATAATAAAATGCCAGAGCACAACAATGCAGTGAACGCTGGTCACACATGCAAATAACAGTGTTCTATATTCAACCTCACAATTTTAGACTTTGGCAGTTGTTTGAAATACAATATCACTAATCGAAATGCTTATTGTAAAAAAAATGCCTTTTAAAATCAAGAAAATAAATGTTATTTCGGGATAATTTTCTAATATTGCGGATTAATATTATCCAAATAAATTGTTTACTTTTTTTTTAATTAGTTCTATAGGTCTCAGTGAACATTCCTTAATTTTTTGGCTCACACGCAGAAAATTTTCTCCCCCTGCAAAATTAGATACTCGCAAAGTTTAGCAATTTTTCTTTAATCAGTTCAACCGAGTAGGACAAAGTACTTTTAATAGCAATCAATTTCCTATCTGACTGTGGTTATTTATAACAAGTGCCCTTTACTACCACTAAATATAACTCCTAGGTATAAAAACATCTCTATCTAGCCTCTAAATGTTTTATTCTGGATTTTAAGGGGGTGAATTGTTAATTAAAAAGAATGTTACATATATCTTAAATATAATTTAGGAAGCAGAAAAAAGCACCAATCTAATCTGATAAGGTTTAACAACAACATTCATACATTTCTGAAAGAAATCTTTGCAGCAAGATTAAGTGAATTTGCATATTTTCACTTACATTTCTTTATACGTTATTTTGATGTGCTGTTTAATTATAGATGGTTCAAAGAAGCAGCATAGCTCTTTACAATTTTGTTGCTTTGAGTGAAATAACCTTAATTTAAACAACTGTAAATGTTTTAGCAACCTAGAAAAGTTTATGTACTACTGTATATAAACAGGTCTGCTGAACATTAAAACGTCTTTACTGAAATTCATTGTTGCAAGTGATAAAATTGGCTATGAAAATAGCTACATACTGTTAACGTTTGTTTATTGTTAAACTTTGTATTTTTTAAATAACTGGTAACTCCAAGGCTTGTGAGTAGTCTATATAAATTGGTTTTACTTGCATTCTGGTCTGCAATGTCAAATATTCTAAAATCTATTCCATCCATTCGTATCACTCTTTTTATATTTCTAATGTTGCGCCCATCTTCTCTACCTCTTAATCTGTCCCAAAGAAGGAGATTTTTACTAGGTACAATTGCTGTATAACTGGCTCTAACCTCTCAATGGAAATCTTCTGGTATGTCATCTTTTAACCTCTGTTGTTCTTTAACCTGTCACATGTCTTTTACCCAGTGTTTGAGCTACCAATGGAAAGGATTAATCAGTCATCAGGATCCAATATTGTTAAATGGCAATGATTTTTAGGCTGCAATCTGTTAATGAAGATTTAAGTGTACAGTAGATTAATTTCTTATTGTATCCTTTGTTCTAAATTGCCATTTTTAGAAGGCTGTTTAGGGTGAGAATGGTAGTTTGAATTACTGTGTATTCCAAACAAGGTATCTTAAAAGCTGTTGCTTTTCATAAAAAAAAAATGTCCCAGCAGTAAATGTGCTTGAATGTGCTAGACAATAAATCTTACCTGTGTTGTGAATTGTATCTTTAATAGTCTAAAGCCAACGCCAAAAGTATCAGTGCCAGATCTGGTGACATACAAATTCCTGTTTTCAGGAAATACAAGTGAAAACTTTTTTCCATAAGGGTTTAGCATATGGGCGGCACGGTGGCGCAGTGGGTAGCGCTGCTGCCTCGCAGTTGGGAGATCTGGGGACCTGGGTTCGATTCCCGGGTCCTCCCTGCGTGGAGTTTGCATGTTCTCCCCGTGTCTGCGTGGGTTTCCTCCGGGCGCTCCGGTTTCCTCCCACAGTCCAAAGACATGCAGGTTAGGTGGATTGGCGATTCTAAATTGGCCCTAGTGTGTGCTTGGTGTGTGGGTGTGTTTGTGTGTGTCCTGCGGTGGGTTGGCACCCTGCCCAGGATTGTTTCCTGCCTTGTGCCCTGTGTTGGCTGGGATTGGCTCCAGCAGACCCCCGTGACCCTGTGTTCGGATTCAGCGGGTTGGACAATGGATGGATGGATGGTTTAGCATATTTACATGACCTCCATATATGGATCAGCTTTGCTGTTTCTTTGCAGTATCTTCACGATAGGTATAATGATGATGAAGAAAATATTTTTGCTAGCCTGTATGGCATAAATGTCATCTTAGTAATAGCTTTTGTGCTGTCTCCCAGTGAGAAGTGCAATGAGATGCTTTAATTGACCAGTATAAATTATTTCCATTGTTGTATTGAGGGTGTAATATCCAATTCTTTCTCCCACCATAACATCTGAGAGAGTGTATCTGTAGTGAAGAGATCCTGTTAAAAAGTGTAAAAAATGATATTCCTTTGAGACATTCAAATTGAGAATCATAAAATCTGATAACTTACTTTGGAATAGTTGCTTTGTTATGATCCAACGATTGCAGAAAATGATGAATCCTCAGGTATTTGTAGAAGTCCTTGTGTAAAAGTTTATATCTTAGTGCAATCTGTTGATATGGCATCAGGTAATTATTATTGTGTAGATTTCTTATGTATTTTATACCTGCAGCTTGCCATTGTTTTCAATCAAGGTCCTTAGTAAGACATTCAAGGGTACCCAGTGGCAGATCTAGAAGTGGAGAAAGAATTGTGAAGGCACTTGCCCTAAGAAATTCCTACCACACCACAAGGGATGCTCTTGATACAGTATAAATTATGTTTTGTTTTCCACAAATGACATGCTACTCATTATGTATTAAGGGTCCTTAACCAATACGATGTGTTCTATATTAGGGCAGAGTTTATAATTTAGGTTGTTCATTGAAAACATTAAGTTGTCTTGAATAGTTGCCCTATAATAATTCCTAATATTCAGTACTGCCATACCTCCATGGCTCCTTTGTGTAGTCATTACTGAATGACGGATCCTAGGGTGTTCCCCCTCCCATATAAAAGTATTAATAAGTGACTGGAGTTTCCTAATTAAAGTAGCTGACAGAGGCAACACCACAGTATGAAATAAATATAAAATATTGGGTAGAATCACCATTTTCAATAGCACAATCCTCACTGTCCAAGATAGTCTCATTTTTTTACAATAATTACATAGGAATTAAATATTAGTTAAAAGTGACTTATAGTTTAGTTCCCACAATAAATGAGAGATATTAACAAAATACCCAAGTAGCTGAATGAGTTTGCACTCCATTTATAAGGAAAAGTTAGCTGCAGTTTAGTTTTGAGTTTTAAATCATTTTCCACATCTAAAATGTGTGATTTGGGTTGATTTACCTCATATTATGAGAACCGACCAAACAGGCTGAGAATGCTCAGGGTTTCTTTAAGAGAGTTATTTGGTTCTGAAAGTGATATAATTACTTCATAAGCAAAAATTCCTATTTTATGTTCTGCTGAGCCTAATGAAATACCTTTAATGTTCTCATTCTACCTTATAGTGCCAGCAAGGGGCTCCAAGACCAATGTAAATATTAGTGGACATAGTGGACACCCCTGCTGAATACCAATGTTAATTTTAAACTGGTCTGAAATCATAACTGAGGTCAGCTCCCTTGCACAAAGATGAGAATAAATGGCATAACTGCTCATTTTACGGGCCCAATTAACCTAAATTTGTCAAGTATTCTACCTAAATAATCCAATGAACCCTATGAAATGCCTTCTGCGCATCTAGGGTCAGGAGTGAATTAGGTTCATGAAATGTGTACCGTCTGTGGCCTAATGGCCTTTACTTAAGCTTACTTGATCAGGTTTAATTAATGCAAATAGAATATCTGATAAACGTGCTACCAAACCCTTAGTAAATATTTTTCTTTCTTTATTGATAAGAGAATTAAGATGGACATTTGAGGGTGTAATGGGGACTTTACCTGGTTTGGGTAGTGTAATTATGTAATTATGGTAGCCTGTAACATTTCTTGGGGGAACTCAGCAGTTTTCATCATTTTATTAAAAATTTGGCACAAGTAGGGTGTTAAATGCATATGAAAGAACATAAAGGATTCATCACCATAGCCATCTGGACCATGGACTTTCAGCGATTTTAAGGTATTTCTGCAAGGGGCAAAATCAACTCAGATTATCCATAGGCTATTCAATAGGAGAATAAGAACAGAACATTTTAAAATCCCATAGATATGGGGTAGAAAACCATATATTTGCAAACTATGTTGTAAAACTGATATCCCTAACACTAACCAAACCACAAACCAACCCCAGCAGCTACACTGTGTGAAATATGAAAAACTTCCAAAACATGGGAGCAAGCAAAGATACCTAAAACCAACCTCCACTTAATCTTCACCACCATAATCACCCACAAAAAAGTCTTAAGAAGAGATTAATTAACAAAAACAAAGAAAAGAGGAAGAGAATTAAATGTAGAACCTGGTAACCATATGTGATGCTGTAAATGTTGTTGTTAGGCTCTGGCTTTCTGTAGGGCTCATCAAACTAGTAAACAATGCAAAAGTCTCCAACTGAACACACAGGACTTAACGCCAAAATATGTGACACGAAATTAAGACAGAACACCAGGAGCAGAGAAGGCGTTTGGGTCATTTCTGCATACTGAATTAGGTTCACGAAATGAGTGTACATTCTGCAGCCTGACAACCTTTATTTAATAAAGCCTACCTGATCAAGTTCAGATTATTAGTTTTTCTATAGGTGATTTTGAATCATTTGCATAAAGCATGATTTAGGTGTCCATTCAAGAGGACTTTAAGCAATGGCTAGAGAAAAGTAAAGACTAAGATAATATAAAATGCCCTTAATACTGTTGGGGACAAAGACACGTTATTCCTTGATTTACCCCTCTGCTCCATAGTTTTCAATTACAACAATTCAAATGTGAATAAAGTGCACATCGCAGACATAATTAAAGAGTATTTGTGTGCATTTTGGTCACACCATGTAGAAATGACAACAATGTTTATACATGCCAATTCCCATTACAGGGCACCATTAAGTTTAAGAGAATTTAGGTGTTTAAGATTACTCACGTGTGTTTCATTGCTTCGTTAGTGCAGGAATAAGATGCCTTGGCTGGCTTCTCCCTACAAACTTCCTTTGGAGTCTACAGTTGCCATTGTTCAACATGTCAAATAAGCCATTATGAGGCTGAAAACCAAGAATAAAACCAGTAAAACTTTAAGATTACCTAAATCAACTTTGTGGAATATCATTAAAGAGAAAGAATGCACTGGTGAGCCCAATAATTGCTTCTGATGACAGAAGAATCTTCACTATGATAAAGAAAAAGCCCTAAACACAAGTCCTACAGATCGGAAACAGTCTTCAGGAGGCAGATGTGTATGTGTCACAGACTACTATCTGCAGAAGACTTCATGAATGGACATACAGAGGAAACACTGCAAGATGCAAACCACTAGTTAGCCACAAAAATAGGATGGTGAGATTACAGTTTACAATAAAGAACATAAACGAGCCAGCAACATTCTGGAAGAAAGTCTTGTGGACAGACGAGACAATGACTAACCTGAATGAGAGTGAAGAGCAATGTGTGGAGACAAAAAGGAACTGCCCAAGATCCAAAGCAAACCACCTCATCTGTTAAACATGGTGATGGAAGCATTATGGCTTGGGCATGTATGGCCTTTCACAGGTACTGGCACACTTATTTTCATTGATGATATAACTGCTTATGGCAGTTGAACAATGAATGCTGAGGTGTACTGAAATACTGTATCTTATCTGTCCAAGTTCCAGTAAATGCCGCCAAACGCATTGGATGGTGTTTCAACCTACAACAAGATAATAATCACACTCAAGTTTTCAAAGTTAAAAATGGAAAATTCTTAAATGGATAAGCCAGTCACCTGATTTAAATCAAATTGAGCATGCCTTCCATACACTGAAGAGAAAATGTAAGGGGACAAGCCCTTGAAACAAGCAGGAGCTGAAGATGCTGCATTAGAGGCTTGGCAGAGCATCTCAAGAGAAGATATTAAGCACCGTGATGTCTGTAAATCACAGACTTCAAGCATAATTTGCATGCAAGGGATATGCAACAAAGTACTAAATAACAGATCATTATCTGCCATTCAGATCTTTAGCTGCCCAGTCCAGTCAAACCAGTCATCACAATTGGGCAGTGCCTTACTAGCTAGTGGCATGGATGAGGCACAGAAAGTACAGTATGTCTAGTAAAATAGAGCTTTTATTTTGCTTTGCCTAGATGTAAAGGAGAGGGTGGCATGGTGGCACAGTGGTAGCGCTGCTGCCTCGCAGTAAGGAGACCTGGGTCCTCCCTGCGTGGAGTTTGAATGTTCTCCCTGTGTCTGCGTGGGTTTCCTCCGGATGCTCCGGTTTCCCCCCAGAGTCCAAAGACACACAAGTTAGGTGCATTGGCGATCCTAAATTGTCCCTAGTGTGTGTTTGGTGTGTGGGTATGTGTGTACGTGTGTGTGTGTGCACGCCCTGTGGTGGGCTGGTGCCCTGCCCGGGGTTTGTTTTCTGCCTTGTGCCCTGTGTTGGCTGGGATTGGCTCCAGCAGACCCCCGTGACCCTGTAGCTAGGATATAGCGGGTTGAATAATGGATGGATGAATAGTTAACTGTCCGGCAAGGTTGTGGCTGATCACCCTTATTGTGATATGTGATATATTGCACAGTTTTCTGGTCCCAATTTAGTCTTGTGCTTAGGTATTTGACCCTGCTACTCAAAAGTAACTGTAGTGATCTAGCAGGAAAGAAGGAAAAAAAATGTTTGCTTTTGCCCAGCTCAGTTGTGACAGTGTAAACTCTGCTGTTAAATGACTGACAAGCACATCACTCATGCTATTGAAAATAAGAATTAAGAAATCATAAATTGTAGGCTGAAAATAATGACTCTCCTAAATACATTCCTTAAATACCAAGACATTTACTAGGAAGACTTACAAACAAAAGAAATCAGACTCACACTCAGTATATAAGAATTACCTTCTTGTATTGTTTTGGTATTCCCTTAACAGTATTCTGCAGACAATTACCTGTTAATTAATATTCATATTGTAATTGAAGGAAATATAATAATTTCCTTTGAAGTTTCAATACCCTTGGTTCTGGAAGACTGGGATTCCTTAAGCATTAGCATGGTAGATAATTAAAAGGATTGCCTCATTGCATGGCTCAGAGGTTAGGTAGCAAAAAGAATAGCCTTGTATCAAAGACAGAATTTAATTAACAACCTACGTCTTTATTCTCTTAAACATGTTCTGTAGGTTATAGGTTTATAGAATTATTAATAGATATAATGTGGCATGCAATATGACCGCAGTAACAACAGGGGTTGAATAAGAGATATACTGTATTTGGAAATTTTTTAATTCCTGCTTGGTCTGCTTCATGGGATTGACAACTGTTCAGAGTTACTATTCATACGTGCTGCCATAATTTATTTAGTTTGTCAGTTTCCTTTGATGTAGTGCATGCAAAAATGCTATTACTGTAATCACATAATATTACTACAGGTTATATTTCTTACTGCATGTCTTTGATAGAACTAACCAAATTATTTTATTTCCTTCATGGTAGTTTTAAAAAGAATATCAGGCAGATCTTTTCCCTGAATCATGCATTTAAAATTGATTCAGAAATAAAAAGCACAATGTTAGTACAACTACTGATCTATGAATTTTGAGGCTCAAACCCACCCACAAGTAAATGATTATTCCCATATTTAAATGAATAGGGCTCTATTCATTCTTAAAGTTATTTTCTTATACCTTTAAAGGAGCAAACATATTTTTCTGAAAATATTCCAAGTATTAAATAGCTCCATCCTCCGCTTCATTACTCACAGTAAATTATCATGGAAGCAGAAGATGACCCATTAAATAGTTAGCTAAAAGCTACTCTATTAATGCATGTTTATTAAATACACAGTGCCCCCATATGCGATTTTCGGTATTTAGGTGCGCAGTTTAATGTGTAAGGTTTGATATACTGTAGTTTAGAAAAATTTGAGTATACAGTACAACAAATTTGTCAGTCTCATTTACATTGTCATTTTAATTCTTCACAGTGTATAATTTTGGTCATACTGTATATTGGCTGTAAAATACTTTATCCACATTGACTGTCTGCTGGTTTGTCATATATGCAAAATTTTTGCAAATTTTGAAATGCCATTGAAAATTTACAAATATTGAATGATATTCTATATTGACTGATGCCAGTGATTGTGTTCTATTATAAACCACAAGATATTCCAATTAAAAACCTGACAGATGTTTTATGAAGCCTTACAGTCCACGGCTATGAATATACTGTATAAACTTTAAGTCACAAGTATTAATTTTAGTTATTCATAAGGGTCAAATTATAGCACCATATTTATTTTTAAAAGTTTTGTAAAAACACAAGAGATCAATTTAATTAAAGTTTAATCGTGACACATTCAGGAGCCTAAGTGAGGATATGCTTTGTGCATAGCATGCATAATACTTATAAGATCAATTCAGCAATCAATATAATTAAAATACTGTTGCATTTTGCATACCTGCTAAGGGCAAACGATCACACATGCTAAGTTTCTTTTCACACCAAGATACATTCTGCCACAGCTGTCTGTGTTACAGCTCAACAAGTTAAAAAAAAAAAAAAAAAGAAAACGGGAGGCAAGGGCTGTGCTGTTAGATCTGCCAGATTTTGCATTTTATCTAGGAAATTCCTCAAGCATACAGTGACATTATTGTTTCTAGCAGTTCCTATCACTGGACAGAGGAAAGGATCTTAAAACAAATGTCTTTTTGTGAAGTCCAAAAGGGCTTGCCTTTATCACCTGGCCATACCTGGTCAATTATATGTGTCTGCCTTCAGAGCTTGCTCCTACCAAGCACAGTGATGGGAAAAGACAAAAAATCTGATTGAATAATACATAATAAAAGGCATTCAAAAACTAAATAAATGAATTCCACAGAACAAATACTCAGCACTCAGTAGTACATCTGTCAAGGCTGAGAAAAAGAAAGTGCTCACAATTGATGATTCCATAGTGTGTAATGTTAGAATTTTAAACTACGTTAACCCATCAGTTAAAGTAAAATGCTTCCCAGGGTGAAGGTATGTAACACTGAGGCTAAATTGTATGCTCTGGCCAATGGTGACGTATAAATCTTTTTGCCGCATGTTGGCACTAATGATATCATTTTGCAGCAATCTGAGGTATTAAAGAGGAATTTTATATCCTTATCCACCAAAGCAAAAAGAAAATGTTGAAAACTTAATTGTATGTGTCCCCTTACCAAGACTATATAAAGAAGATGAGGTCTATAGCAGATTGCCTTCCCATCGCTGTTGGTTAGAATCCTGGTGTACAAATGAAAGCATAGAATTTGTTAAGAATTGGGATGGCTTTTGGGAAAAGCCTGGATTTTTCAAGAAACAGTCTTCATTCTAATTGGAGAGGATGTTTTATTTTATCACAAAGTCTTCTTCTTTCGGCTGCTTCCTTTAGGGGTTGCCACAGTGGATCATCTTTTTCCATATCTTCCTGTCCTCTGCATCTTCCTCTGCTACACCCATTACATGCATTTCCCCTCTCACCACATCCATAAACCTTCTCTTAGGCCTTCCTCTTTTCCTCTTGCCTGGCATATCTATCTTTAACATCCTTCTCCCAATATACTCAGCATCTCTCCTCTGCACATGTCCAAACCAACGCAATCTCGCCTCTCTGACTTTGTCTCCCAACCGTCCAACTTGAGCTGACCCTCTAATGTACTCATTTCTAATCCTGTCCATCCTCGTCACACCCAATGCAAATCTTAGTATCTTTAACTCTGCCACCTCCAGCTCTGTCTCCTGCTTTCTGGTCAGTGCCACGGTCTCCAGCCCTTATCTTTTAACCTTTTCATTGTATACAAGCTCTAAAGTGGGTCCATTTTTGAAGAAGACAACATATATAATTTAATTGAGTTTTTAGTACATGTACATAAATACAGAGGCATAAGCTATGCTATGACCTGCAACTTATATATCAAATGTAAGATTTGCAGCCGATTGTGAAGTGGTCAGGATGAGGATCAGAATCTCTAAATTAGAGGACATGAAAAGGGTAGAGTGCCCTCTCCAGGTTGGGGGGCAGGTGTTACCTCAAGAGGAAATGTTTAAGTATCTTGGGGTCTTGTTCACAAGTGAGTGAATAATGGAATGATAGATCAACAGGCAGACTGGAGCAGTTTCAGCAGTTATACAAACATTGTACCTTTCAGTCTTAGTAAACAGCCAAAAAGCAAAGCTTACAATTTACCGGTCGATCTATGTTCAATCCTCACCTATGACCACAAAATTCAGGTAGTGACCAAAAGAGCTAGATTGTAGATACAGGGGACAGAAATGATCTTCCTTCACTGAGTGCCTAGACACAGCTTTAGAGGAAGGGTGAGGAGCACAGACATTCTGGTGGAGCTCCACGTATAGCTGGTACACCTCTGCAACAAAAGGAGCAAGTTGAAATGATTCGGCATGTCCAACAGTGAGGAGACCTCGGGGCAGACTATGGAATTTTTAGTTAATATATAATAAACTGTTATAATTTATTACAGCAGCATCTACAGTTATTGAATGACAACTTTACAGACAGCCATCAATTAAATAGTCAAGTGACTGTTGGGTGGACAGCTACATGTTTTTCCTGCAGAGATCAATTATGATTCCTAATTAAATGTGCTGCCCCAAACATGATTCCTCACAACATGAAATATTTGCTTTCATAGCCTAATCCTAAGATTGAAATACACACATTTCACTATGTCCAGAAATAAAACACTATTAAAATGTCAAAAATGATTTGCTTGATGGTTAATAAAAGAAGCTTCATTCTTGCTAGGTGGTTTTATTAAAATGTGAGGGTACTCAATTGCCTCAATTAAGTTAGGAAAATAAGACATTCTTTATGTTGGCCTCTATGCCCACACCATACAGAAGCTAAATAAAGAGCCTCTTCAGTCAGTTTTTCGTTGGTTGAGATATTTCTAACTTCTTGCTTAAAATCATGTTGTGTCAAACATTTCGGTCATGAATAGGCTGTAGGGCATGAGATTTAGATCTTTTTTTATGTAGGGAGTGGACCACAACTTTTTTTTTACTTAATGCAGTTATTGACAAGTGACCTAATTGGTTTCTAATTCTGAGAATTGGCAACAGGTAGCTGGTTTAAACTGAGTACGCAGCATTTACCCTTTTAAAAGGAACTAAGATAAAAGCTATACATCATATCCATAACTTTTGAGGTTTAATATATTTGTCACATCAAAACACATTATAATAATAACTTTGGGATATGAATTATGATACATGTGATTCATGATTTAGCTGTTTTGGCTGCATTTCACTACTTAATCAATGAGGTTATCATTTCCAAGTTTCACTAAAATGTTGCATATGGATAGATCACAGTTGCTGTAAATATATGCAAGTTCACCTGTCAAGTTTTCTTTTATAAATTCCAACTTTTGCGTGGAAAGTTGAACACACAGGTTTATATAAATGTGACCCTTAGAAAGTGTGCCAGTCTATTGCAGGGCCGACTTATGCATATATCTAAGCAGGGCCAATTTGGAATCAAACAAAAACTTGTGCCTTCTGACTTTTTTAAAGTTTGTAACATGCTGTACAATGTTTACAGATATAGCTTTTGTTTTTCCATGTACTGGCTATTTTTAATGTTATTACAGTGATGTCACAATGTGGCCATTATGATTCTCATTTGCACCTTGTGCGTGGTTGCTGAGAAGGTGATCCTGTCACTGCATGTGAAATCACTGGTTTGTGGGTATACAAGATAGTGTTGTGGTACAGGTGGCATCCTTGTTAGGGGATTTTTCACAGAAAATGCATCTCTGTGCATACCACCTTATTTGAATTAAGATTTCCCTTTTAGTTATGAACTTCCACCTTTGTTTTCTGACTATGTTATCATTTTTTCAACACCACATATTCTGTTTCCACCAGCATTTCTGTCTCTCTTTAAAAAAAGCTTTGCAGGCATCTGAGTCTAACCTAGGATGCTGGATCTGTGAGGCAGCTAAGCTAGCCACTGCCACTGTACAGCCCCATATATTATTTACTGTATGTCTTGTAAATCTGTTGTCAGAAAAAACGACTATAAGACATTGAGAAGGTTTGTTCCCCGCTGCAAAACTCATTCAAAAACAAAGACATGCTCATTCAACTGAGTCCAAAACAGAACTGATTCTCTTGAGACAAGATGGTGGCTTTAAAGGCCAATAAAGGAAGTGATGTCATCAATACCGGAACTGGAAGTGACGTCATTGGCTACCCCAGAACAGAACCGGGCGGGATTTCCCTAGAATGGTCTGCAAAAGATCGAGAGGGAAAATTAGTGCACTTCGCCACCCCCTGGTCTGGCATGGAATCACATGTATTTAAGCCCTTTAGTTGTCTCCTAAACACATGTGTGTGACACTGTATAATCTCAACTCAAAGTCACACATACATTTCAATGAAGCTTTTGAACCTGTCTGATGAATGCTAATGGATGCAATGCAATATTTGTCATAAGCATTATTTACATGGGTATATGTCACTTTTTAGGAGCCCTAAGAGACAGTTTGCCTCATTTGAACATTTTATGATAATCAGATTTATTCACCAGATATGCATTGTCCAAGTTGGAACCATATTGTAGCTCTTGTAGGACCTGAATTAAAAATTACACCAAGGGAAGCTTTTTAGGGTGTATAGGAAGTCATACACCTATTTCTGTTTCTATTAAGACAGGAGGTACAAAACCATAAGAAGGGGGGCTAACACCCACCTGTCTCCACGTTACCCTCCTCTCCAATGTTTTCTGTTATGGATAAGCCTATTCACCTCAAAACGCCCCATCTCATGTATGGACTTTGTCAATGAGTGGACGCTAGGTGGCACTGTTGCCCCTTTTTTCCCAACAGACTAACACAGGACACAGGTTAAAATACCAAGAAGTTATTTAATGTCTTTTTAAATTTGTGCCCTTTAAGCACCGCAGTCACCAATAAACAAGCAAGAAAACACCAAATCAAAATTAAATCTCTCCTCTACACCTCCCAGCAAGCTCTGTCCTACTCCTCTCAACTCTGGCTCGCTTGCTGGGTTTACAGTAGTCATTTGTATAGTTCTTGACCTGGAAGTGCTTCTGTTCTTCTGCCCATGTGACTTGCTAGCACTTCTGGGTCAGATGGAGAACTGGCTTTTTCTTCAGCCCGGAAGTACTTCTGAGCTCCATCCTTGTGACTTGTGAGTACTTCCAGGCTATGGATGAGGCATAGCCCCTCTGGTCCTTTCACAGCTCCTCCTGGTGGCACCCATGGTACCCAACAGGGCTGAGAAACCGAACTCCAGGGGACCAGCCATCTAGCGTTTTGGGGGAGGCAGTGTCCAAACATAGCAGCCTCCCCCCATCCTTCCATCCTCAGGGTGTCCCGGCCAGGTTGAGCTGCCGGCTTGTAGCGGGGCCACATAGTGTTTAAATGTCAGTTCTGAGTGCGTCTCGTTTCATTGTCCCGTTTACTGTTTATGTGCATCAGTTAATGCCGTCCCCGAAAAAAGGGGATGGATGATGGAAGGAGACCACAGCCGCAAACCTGGAAAACACCTGTTTACTATCAATCAATCACAGCCGTCACAGGATTATTTAAGCCATCAGGAGGAGAAGGAAAAGGGAGGAGAGAAGGAGATTTTTCATTCACGACCACGAACCAACTGTACCAGTAATTGTCCACATCGCGCATATCCATCCAGTTTGTTTTCCATCTGCCGGATTTATTTCAAGGACCTCACCACGAGAGACCCCGGGGTAGGACTTAATCATCCACCACACACACGAGGATTCACGGTGAGGCTGTTCCATTTTTTCCGGGGAGAATCTAACAACGCAATATCACTAATTCAGTCATCCGCTTTCAGGACAGTTTCATTATTACCGGACTCACGTTCTCATTCATTTTCAGTTTATCATTCATTGTTGTTTTCGTGTTGTGTGTTTATTTGTTACAGGGACAAGGGAGGGTTTTTGTTGTGTATATATATATATATTTGGTGGTGTCTTGTTATTGCTGGGGTGGAGGGATATTTATATTTATATGTTTCTATTTTTCTATTTCATTTCACTTAATACATATAATCTGTTTAATTTTACATCCTGTTTTTGTGTGCTCATATTTTTCACCGTCGATTGTGGGGGGAAAAGTTTAATTGGTAAGAAGTACGGCTTGATAGTTAGATTATCTCTCAGTAAATTATCCAGGCCACTGGTCTTGGAGGTGTAGCTGCCGGCTGGGTAAAAGGGGTCGGCCGTTACATAAAGTGGTGCCCTCTCTGAGGAAATCTTAATAAATATCTATCGCTGTCTGCCTTTAAACAATTTCCCCAATTAATATGTCTATAGTGCGTGCCGAGCAGGACGACACCATTGCTTCACCGCGGTGTGATGATGGAGTAGCCGGGGCGCGGCACGTCACGGTCAGAGCGTGTTCAGTGGTGCGAGAGGTGGTGGATTCGTTGCAGTCGCTGTACCTCGAAGATCACCATGGACCTGAGGAGGAATGCCTGGAGGATGTCTCGCCTCCGTGGGAAGGTCTGGCGCAACAACTAACCCGGCTGAATGAGAAAGTCCGCGAGGTTGCTGAAAGTGCGCTCGGGCGCGAAGATGCCTTGCGGGCTCGTATCAGCAGCTCCCAGGAGGAAGTAAAAGAATATCTCAATGAACAAGTTCAACTCCTGGGGCGGGAAATCGTGTTGTGCCTCCAGAGGCGGGATCAACGCTGGCAAGAAACTCTTCAGGGGGAGGTCCGAAGGAGTCTCCAGACGTTACGTCAGTCACCCCGTCATTCAACGCCGTACGGGTCTCGTGGGGGGGGTGAATACATCAATCGGCCCTCTGTTCCTGGGGTGCGCCTATCCTTTCCCAATTTGGGGGCTCCTTATAACATCGATGATGTCCTCAACTTTGTGGAAGAAGGGGAGGCGTACCTGGCTGTTAACCCTTTAACCCCAGAAGAGCTTATGGGGGTGATAGGGGCATCCCTCTCGGGGCCGGTGTGGAGCTGGTGGCTGACGGCCAAGAAGAACATTAAAGACTGGGGATCCTTTCATTGATCTTTCCTCGCGGCTTTTCTTCCGGAAGACTATGAATCTGAACTGGAGGACAAGCTGCGATCTATGGTGCAACTGCCTTCGCAATCCATCCGGGACTTCGCCTATGAATATCGGGCTTTGTGTTTGAAGTGGCGGCCGGCTATGTCTGAAGAAGAGGTGGTCCGCTGCATCCTTAATGCCTGTAACCCGCGGTTAGCTGGGGGTCTCAGGGGGGTTGTGGGGTCGGTGGAAGACCTGGTGAAGGTGGGCTCACAAGTGGAACGGGACTGGGGAAACTCAAAAACGTACTGGAACAAGGTACAAGCAAGTACACGAGAAACCCAGCCCCTAAAACCCCAGCGAGCCAAACCTTGTCGGTCGGAAGCCGATCTCGCCATCATGCAAGCGAGTACGTCCCTCCTGATCGTCCCAGTGAAGCTGCGGGGGTGGCAGGTGGATGCGGTGGTGGATACAGGGAGCCATCACACCTTAATCTGCTCAAGCATGTGGAAGAAGATTAGCCGACCGACAGACAACTTAACATCTGCCCCGTCTGTCCGATTTGTATTGGCAGATGGGAGTGAACACAGAGCCCTGGGCAAAGTCCCCTTGAGGTACAGTGTACTTTCCACCACCTGGGAGATGGATACGTATGTCCTGGATGACCGGCACCTGTCTGTCCCGTTACTCCTTGGGCTGGACTCTTTAACCACCATGAGGATGACCATCCATCTCAGTCCCAGGGGGTATACGGTGCCAGGGGAAGGGGTATGCGACTTCATTCATAAATCCAAAGAAGATCTTGGCTCCGAATTCATTGGCTTCTACGCGGCAGTGAGGAGTGACGCAAGCACCTCGGCGGCAGCCCCTGTGGAGGAACAGCCCGAAGAGGTAAGGCCGGTGCTGAAGAAGTGGGCCGAGGTGTGGACTGAGAAATTAGGAGTCGCCCGTGGAGTTACCCACGTGATCCACACCTCGGACGAAGTTCCAATAAGGCACCGAGCCTACCGCATTTCTCCACTAAAAAAGGGCATAATTAAAGAACATCTTGATCAAATGCTCGCCGAGGGAATAATCGAACCATCTTCCTCCTCCTGGGCGTCCCCTGTGGTCCTCGTGAAGAAGACGGATGACACCTATCGTTTCTGCGTGGACTACAGGGGGGTTAACGGGAAGACGAGCCTGGACGCATATCCCATGCCCCTGGTTCATGAGATTCTGGAGTCACTGCATGGAGCTGCAGTTTTCAGCACACTAGACCTCCGCAGTGGCTATTGGCAGGTGCCGATGGACGAGGGGAGTAAGAAGAAGACGGCAGTCATCACCCCTGAAGGCTTGTTCCAGTTCAAAGTCATGCCTTTTGGGCTTAAAAATGCTGGGGCCACCTTCCAGCGGCTCATGGAACAAGTCCTGAGGGGGTTGATAGGCAAGATCTGCTTTGTTTACATCGACAACGTCATTATTTACTCCCCTTCTATTAAACAACATCTCCAGGACCTGGACACCATCTTCCAACGATTACATCAAGCGCACCTTACGCTGAACACGAAGAAGTGTACCTTCATTCAACCCCACATACGCTTCCTCGGGCACATTCTTTCATCTGAGGGGGTCGCTGTAGACCCCGAGAAGACCTTAGCCATCCGAGACTACCCCACGCCCACGGATTTGAAATCTTTGCAACGTTTCCTTGGGTTAGTGGGGTGGTATCACAAGTTCATTCCCCGGAT
This sequence comes from Erpetoichthys calabaricus, assembly GCF_900747795.2. NCBI lineage: Eukaryota > Metazoa > Chordata > Cladistia > Polypteriformes > Polypteridae > Erpetoichthys > Erpetoichthys calabaricus. The sequence continues at coordinate 220,085,023 of NC_041397.2, read as the reverse complement.
GGCTGATATAGCGGCTCCCTTGAACAACCTAAGAAAAAAAGATGTCCCGTGAGAGTGGACAGCAGAGTGCCAGGACGCGGTCGAGCAACTAAAGAGCCACCTTCAAGAGCCGCCCGTTCTGGCCCAGCCAGATCCGCAGCTCACTTTCCAGGTACAAACCGATGCCAGCAACCTGGGGCTTGGCGCCGTGCTCACTCAGAAAATCCACCAGGCTGAACACGTCATCGCTTACGCCTCTCGAGCCTTGCACGGCGCTGAGCTCAATTATTCGACAGCTGAAAAAGAGTGTTTGGCTGTCGTGTGGGCTGTGGAAAAATGGAGACACTATCTGGAGGGGGTTGAATTTGAAGTGTACACCGACCATCACGCTCTGACCTGGGTATTTAATCACCCGAAGACCTCCTCCCGTCTAACCAGGTGGGTATTACGCCTCCAGAACTTCACTTTCAAGGTGACCTATCGGAAGGGCTGTGGCAATATTGTGCCTGATGCTCTGTCCAGGGTGTCAGAGCCACCGGGGATGGTGTGTTTGGCAGAGGCAAAGAAAATGATCCTCCCTCTGCCAAGAAGCCTGGAAGACCTGGCTCAAGCACAAGCCACCAGTCCGTTCTGCCAGAGCATCAGGGAGGGACTGGAACAGCAGCGTACCGACCGGGTACACTTCGTGGACCTCCAGGGGGTTCTGTACAGGACCACTCCATCCTCCCTTGGGGGTCTGCAACACCAACTAGTCGTCCCGGAAGGGCTCATCCCCGACTTTTTAACTTACTACCATGACAGTCCTTTAGGTGGTCACCTTGGAAGGACAAAAACTTTATTAAAGATCCTGGGGGTTGCGTGGTGGCCGTCTGTCCGGAAAGACGTTTGCCACCATGTGAAGAAGTGCATCACCTGCCAGCAGCTCAAAAACCCACCTGGTAAACCGGCAGGATTTCTGCAATCGACAATCGCGGATGGACCGGGGGAGACTTTGGGAGTCGACCTGATGGGGCCTTTTCCTGTTACCAGCTCGAGGAAGACCGTCCTGATGGTGGTGATTGATTATTTTTCAAAGTGGGTGGAGCTGTTTGCCTTAACGGATGCCAAAACTAACAAGATCTGCTCCACCCTGAAGAACGAAATCTTCACCCGCTGGGGGGTGCCGAAGAACATCGTCTCAGAACGGGGTCCGCAGTTCACGAGCTCTCTATTAGATGAACTTTATACAGCCTGGGGAGTGAAGAAAAACCTGACAACAGCTTACCATCCCCAGGCTAACATGACAGAGCGAGTGAACCGGACCCTGAAGAACATGATCGCCTCCTATGTGGGTGAACGCCATCAGGATTGGGATAAATGGCTCCCCGAGCTCCGGTTTGCCCTGAACACCGCTGTGCACGAAGCCACAGGTGAGACGCCTGCTTTGGTTGCGCTGGGCAGACAGCTAAAGGGCCCGCTTGACCGACTCCTTCCCAGAGCCCCTAATCCAGAAACCACCACTTACAATAACTTATTTAAAATTGAGGAATTACGGCGGAGAATCCAACAGAGGTTGGTGAGTTCGACATCCAGACATGCCAAGTTATATAATGCCCGGCGTAAGGAAGCGCACTTTCAGCCGGGTGATTTGGTCTGGATTAGAGCTCACCATCTCTCGGATGCCAGCAAAAGGTTCTCCGCCAAGCTAGCGCCTAAATGGTTAGGTCCAGCCAAAATCCTATCTCAAACAGGTCCAGTCAACTTCCAGTTTCAAAGGGGTATCGGCACTGACTCCAAGATAGACACAATCCATGTGGCCAATCTCAAGCCGTACTTCGGCCCTCCCTTGTTCAAGGTTGGGGGGGGGGGGGAATGTAGCGGGGCCACATAGTGTTTAAATGTCAATTCTGAGTGCGTCTCGTTTCATTGTCCCATTTACTGTTTATGTGCATCAGTTAATGCCGTCCCCGAAAAAAGGGGACGGATGATGGAAGGAGACCACAGCCGCAAACCTGGAAAACACCTGTTTACTATCAATCAATCACAGCCGTCACAGGATTATTTAAGCCATCAGGAGGAGAAGGAAAAGGGAGGAGAGAAGGAGATTTTTCATTCACGACCACGAACCAACTGTACCAGTAATTGTCCACATCGCGCATATCCATCCAGTTTGTTTTCCATCTGCCGGATTTATTTCAAGGACCTCACCACGAGAGACCCCGGGGTAGGACTTAATCATCCACCACACACACGAGGATTCACGGTGAGGCTGTTCCATTTTTTCCGGGGAGAATCAAACAACGCAATATCACTAATTCAGTCATCTGCTTTCAGGACAGTTTCATTATTACCGGACTCACGTTCTCATTCATTTTCAGTTTATCATTCATTGTTGTTTTCGTGTTGTGTGTTTATTTGTTACAGGGACAAGGGAGGGTTTTTGTTGTGTATATATATATATTTGGTGGTGTCTTGTTATTGCTGGGGTGGAGGGATATTTATATTTATATGTTTCTATTTTTCTATTTCATTTCACTTAATACATATAATCTGTTTAATTTTACATCCTGTTTTTGTGTGCTCATATTTTTCACCGTCGATTGTGGGGGGAAAAGTTTAATTGGTAAGAAGTACGGCTTGATAGTTAGATTATCTCTCAGTAAATTATCCAGGCCACTGGTCTTGGAGGTGTAGCTGCCGGCTGGGTAAAAGGGGTCGGCCATTACAGGCTGTTTATCTCAACTTACAACAAGATCAACGTGGAAGGCTTTACAAGTCCATGCTAGAAAGGGCTTTCTCCTTCAATGTCTTAGATAAAAGTAAAAACAGTTTTTCTACCTGGAGCCCCATACCAGTGAGTGTGTGTGTGAATGTGTGTGTGTATGTGTGCGTGTGTGTGCGTGTGTGTGTTTTTTTGGTTGCATCAAAACAGCCATACAATGCGCAAGGACAAACGATTTTGATGAAATAATTAGTGATATATTTTAGAGTAATTGTTTACTAGTTTTGAAATACCTATAAATTAACTGATTCCTAGATAATAAATGCTACAATTTATTTTAGCTAAGTTTATTCTGTTTTCAACAATCCTATGTTGTCTCTAAGTTTTTCTGTGATCAAAATAAAAATAGCACAGTAAAACTTTATTATACTATATTAACTGCCTTCAATTCAGGACATACATGACACACACTGCCTTAGAAAGGCAAACAGGATAATTAAAGGTCTAAGCCATTCTTGCTCAGCCGTTTTTCTCACTCTTGCCTTAACATAAGAAATATTGTAATATAACAAACAGTGTGTAAATACTGTATATATAGTACTTGTGAAAACATATTGCATATAATTAGTCAGTCAGTCATTTTCCAACCCGCTACATCCTAACACAGGGTCACAGGGGTCTGCTGGAGCCAATCCCAGCCAACACAGGAACAAGGCAGGAACAAACCCCAGGCAGGGCGCCAGCCCACCGCAATGCATATAATTAGTGGCCAGTATATGGCGCCACTGAGCCCCAAACCCAAGACACAACTATACAAAAGAATTCACGTCTTCAACCAAAGTTTATTTTCAAACAGTACCTCTGTCAGGCTTCTTTTCCTCAGAAGTATACCATTCCATTCAATCCAATCCAATCCTTTCCTTTTCTTCTCCACTCTTCCCAGGTGAGTGTTGTCCACCTCCTCTCTGGACTCCAACTCCCTGGGCCAAGTGGAGGTCTTTCGTTTAACACCCAACTTGGGAGAACTTCCAGGGCTAAATCAATCATGTCCGGGAAGTACTTATGGGCCAGGCAGAACCACACTGGTCCTTTTGCAGTCAGTATCTGACAGCTCCCCCGGGAGGCCCCCACAGAACCCATCAGTGCAGCCCCATGAGGCCACAATTCCCATGTTGCTCTGTGGGTATTCATACTGGGGTTTGCCAGATGGAATGCTGCTTTGCAGTGTACAGGAGGATGCTCTGCTCATACCAAGCAGTCACCCACTGTCCTGTTCTTCTGTCCTCCCAGGGTGTCCTTCCTCCGCTGCTGGGACGTCAGCCCTAGTGTAATTGGTGCTTCAGCGCCCTTCCATGTCCACGGTTTGGTGTGGGGTGTGAAAATAACAGCCTTCTCACTGAGCTTCCATTATAATGGTCTCCTGCCCTTTAAAGAGAACAGGGTCCATCCCGACTGGGACGCCCTCACTAAATATATATATATATATATATATATATATATATATACACAGTATATTTTGCATGCTATGTATTTTTATGTGTGTGTGTTTTGGTATTCTCTATTGTAAGCTTTTTCTGAGGAGACATGCAATTAAGAATTTTGCTGTACACATGACAAAAAACTTGACTTGAATTGACTTGACTTAACTTGAACAGAAACATCAGGTTAACACTTCACTGTTTCTGAGAAGACATTAGATACAAGCCCTGTTTTCTTTCTGGGAATGTTGCAATTTTGGCAGTTAACATCACTGATTCATAGATAGCAGCAGGCCAGCAAGCATAAAACAAAAGTAAGAATATGCAGGATTGGTTCCTGGATTGTGATTAATCCTGCTGGGGTAGGCATCAGTTACCTACAACCCTTAATTGGATTAAGTGGATTGGAAATGGAAGAATGGATTTATTTTTTACAATGTTAGCTGAATCGACCACAGGAATTGTAAATGACTGGGCTGTCATGTTGTTCCTTATTGCGGCTCTACTGGCCATGTTATAATGGCTTTCAAGTCAGTATATGGGAATGGGATTCACACAGACTGGTTTACAGATATGAAATGTACAATTCAGGAGGTGAACTGGTGTGATGCCAGCTGTACAACAATAACAGGATTCAAGACTGCCAGTGTCAGAACCAGTACCAAGCTGATTTATGGAAAAGATATTAAAATACACTGGTGTATAAAGGTAAGGTTTGGGAAAATCTGTTTCCTAGAAATTCCCCTTTCCCTCTGCTGCTCTTGGTTGGAAGAAGCTGCTGACTGACAGTCCTTAAAGCCTATTATGTTTATTTTTGAAGTGATTGCCTGATTGCCTCCTATTGAAGGAAAAAAGAACTGCAGGTTCAAATAATATCAAAAGATGATCTGACTGATGAGATTGTAATATTTTTCTATTTTCTGATGAAAATAATTTAAAAACTGTAATTCGCTTAGCACTGTTAATCAAACAATCATACAGTTCCCAAGTGCGCAAATCCCACATGTGTTAGGTGAGGGGACTATGGTTATTACAGCTAAAATGAATCGTCTGTGGCCACCCTTGGTCTTTAACAGGAAACCAGACATGCAGTGCTCTAAATTGGGTGGCAGTTGTGCTCGTAGTGCATAAAATATAAAGTGTAAGAAATAATTTCTAGATACATTACAGATACCACAAATACTGTAGATACTTTAAGTGCTGAGGAACTGGATAAACCTCTGACCCTGTAAGAATTACAAGATGCTATAAAGTCACTTCAAGGCAGGAAATCAGCAGGCCCTGATGGCTACCCTGTAGATTTTATAAGAAATTCTTCACTCAGCTAGCTCCTCTCTTATTGGCAACATTTACAGAAGCTAGAGACAATCAAATTCTACCTCAAACTTTTCCTCAAGCATTAATCACCGTCTTTCCTAAACAAAATAAGGACTTGTTACAATGTGCATCATACAGACCAATTTCACTTCTGAATAATGATGTTAAGATACTCTCAAAAATTATAGCTAGAAGGATGGAGAAAGTGTTGCCTTCGGTAATATCACAGGATCAAACTGGATTTATTAAAGGCCGACACTTATCTTCCAATCTTCGACGTCTGTTTAATGTAATGTATTCACCAGCAAAGTCAAACACCCTAGAGATATTATTATCATTGGATGCAGAAAAAGCATTTGATATGATTGAATGGAACTACCATTTCACTGCATTGGAGAAATTTGGATTTGGCCAGAATATTTGTGCATGGATCAAACTACTGTACACCAGTCCAGAAGCTTCAGTTTGTATTAACAACATTTGTTCAGACTACTTTAAACTAGAACGTGGTGCCAGACAAGGATGCCCCTTGTCACCACTGCTGTTTGCAATCACCATTGAACCACTGGCGGTCCACTGTCGAAATTCTTATCAGATAAAGGGGATTATCAGAGAAGGACTGGAACAGAAAATTTCTCTATATGCAGATGATATGGTTTTATATATATCAGACCCAGAAAACACTGTGCCTGCAGTTTTAACAGCACTTACAGAATTTCAAAAGATCTCTGGTCTCAAAATTAATTTGAATAAAAGTATACTCTTTCCAGTGAATTCACAAGCATATAATATTAGATTGGACACCCTACCTCTTACCATAGCAGATCAGTTTAAATACCTAGGGGTAAATATCACAAGTAAATATAAAGCTCTTTATCAACAAAATTTTGCCGTCTGTATGGAAAAAATTAAGCAAGACTTGCATAGATGGTCAACCCTTCATCTCACTTTAGCCGGAAGAATTAATGTTGGTAAGATGAATATCCTTCCTAAGCTTCTTTTTTTATTTCAAAACATTCCAATATATAGATTCAACCATATTTATTTGGAACTCAAAACATTCACGTATCCGAAGAGCGACCCTACAAAGACCTCAGCCAGAAGGTGGCATGGCTCTACCTAATTTTCAGTTTTATTACTGGGCAGCAAACATACAAGCCATAAAAACCTGGACACAAATAAATGAACATACACAGGCTTGGTCCGCAATAGAAGTAAAATCCTGCAGTACTTCTTTATATTCACTGCTCTGCGCTGCAATAAATGCAAGTTATCGCAAATCTATAATAATAAAAGGCAAAGCCCTCACTGACTGACTCACTCACTGACTGACTGACTGACTGACTGACTCATCACTAATTCTCCAACTTCCCGTGTAGGTGGAAGGCTGAAATTTGGCAGGCTCATTCCTTACAGCTTACTTACAAAAGTTAGGCAGGTTTCATTTCGAAATTCAAAGCGTAATGGTCATAACTGGAACATATTTTTTGTCCATACACTGTAATGGAGGAGGCGGAGTCACGTATCGCGTCATCACGCCTCCTACGTAATCACGTGAACTAAAAACAAGGAAGACATTTACAGCACGAGTCAAACGCGGGAACGAAGGTAAATGACGTTAATTTTTGACTGTCTTTTAATACTGTGTAAGCATACATATTAACACATGTGCAATTAAACGTGTGCATTTACAGGGTGATTTCTCAGGCTTAAAAGCTCACCTTTTATCAAACGCGGGAACAAAGGTAACTGACGTTGTTCACTGTCTTTTAATACTGTGTAACCATACATATTAACACATGTGCAATTAAACGTGTGCATTTACGGGGTGATTTCTGAGGCTTAAAAGCTCGCCTTTTACTAAAAAGGTAAATGCAAAACTATTTTCAATCAGTTTATTGAAACGCTCCCGTTAAGGATTGCAATAACATATTCGCGAGATAAATGAACGAAGTAGGGGGAAATGGAGGAAGAGCCGGAAACAGCGAAGAGCAAAAAATTAATTAAACAATTGAGAACGGAGCGAGTGAAGCATACAAGCATGTTCATAAGGGAAACAAAGCACGGTGTAAAACGTAAGTTTAAATTAAGTTTATAGAAACGCTCCCGCTGCGGATTGCAATAACATATTCGCGAGATAAAAGTTTAATGAGAAGACACGAGGTATAAACGAACCACACGCCGTGGCGCAACGTTAGGGGCAACAGTTTCAACCATTCTATGATCTGCTTCTCGCAACTGAAAGACGGCACATGGCGGATGTTAGCCGACTTGCTGACCGCAACGTTAGGGGGCTTCAACTATGGCGCTGACGCCACATCTGAGTGCCAACACTTTGCAGACTGTACTTAAAAGACACGCCCCTCCTCACTGGACAGTTAAAAAGACCAATCAAACTAACGATGACATCAAGTATTACCCAATCAAAAGTAGGAAAGGAGGCATCTTCATAAAATGCGTGTGGGATGATTTGCATGACACGCTGCTTTAAAAAAAAAATGATAAAAAAAATACGGGATAAATCCCGTCCAGTATTGATTCAAAACGGGACGCGCAATTTCATTCTCAAACGCGGCACGATTCCGTATTTTAAAGGACGGGTGGCAACCCTACAGTGCCAGGTAACCACCCATACAATCAGATTGTGATTCAGACTAGGAATGCAATGAATGTAATTACCCCGATCTACATACAAGGCGAAAGTCTTGCAACATTCAAAGATGATGGTTTGGGATAATTAGTACTTATTAAGTACACCATGGCACATAAAAGAGCTTATGAAGCCTTGAACCGAAAAAAGCAAGATCTCAGAGATCGTAGAAAAAAAAAAGGAGGTAATGTCGTTTTACTCGCTGTACATTTTAGTCAAACATTACCAGTTATTCCACGAGGGAGACCAGCAGATGAACTCAACGCGTGTTTAAAATCCATGCTTCTCCCACGCTCGGTTATATGTCGCGTGTTCTCGGGTAGGTACACCAAAAAATGTATACGTTTAAGCATGTAATGGGCAAACAAAAAATGAGGTATACCCGAAGGCACTGCAGTAGTACTCAATGTAACTTTACTTCTTAAATGTTAATGTTTTACTGTTTAATAATTTATACGCTTCTTATATATTGTTCAAATTCTTTTATCAAAATACCAGTGACAGCGCAATGCACGATAACATGGAGTGAATACACCATACGCATCTGCCCACGGCCGCCCTGGTGTGCGCAGATAGGAGTTGATTCTAAAATAAAATAAACATAAAAAGAGTAATACAATCATCACCCATAAAGCAGATAGCAGACGTGACGTATTATATGTGTACCAGATTTCAAGTCAATAGGTGAAACGGTTTGCAAGCTACAGGTGATTTAAAATCCTGGACAGACCAACGAAAAGCCACGGTAGCAAATTATAGAAGAAGATTTTACTGTTTAATAATTTATATTTATATGAAATGTGCTTCTTATATATTACTTCATATTCTCATATGATAATGATGTTAATGTTGTTTATATTGATTTCTATGTTATTGTAAGTGCATCTATGTGTGTATATGTATGTATGTATGTATGTATGTGTATATATATATATATATATATATATATATATATATATATATAAAAAAAAATATATATATAAAAAATATATGTGTATATGTATATATAATATATCTGTGTATGTGTGTGTATATGTGTATATGTATATATATATGACAGCAACACTCATAATAACAATGACAAAACAATTACATTGACAATCATGTTACGTTATTTTTAAAATGTTTCCTTTACTTTTTCATAACCTCTTTAACACACTACTTCTCCGCTGCGAAGCGCGGGTATTTTGCTAGTATACTAATAAACCAATTGTGCTTCACTCACTCAGAACATGGAACCAATTTTGAAAGCAATTTAAGATGAAAAATCTTTTATCTGTGGCATCTCTGCAGGAGAACTACCTCTTTCAACCCTCACAAACATATCTAGTTTGTAATATCTGGAAAAGATTTGGGATTAAATTGCTCAGAGATCTTTATATAGACAATATCTTTGCATCCTTTGAACAATTACGTTCCAAATTTAACCTTCCAGCTACACATTTCTTTCACTATCTTCAAATTAGAAACTTTGTTAAACAGAACCTGCCCGATTTTCCTCATCTCGTACCCTCCACCATGCTGGAAAAAATACTGCTCAAATTTGAGGACTTAAGACACCATTTCTGCAATATATAAAATTTTATTAGAGTCCTTTCCTTTCAAAGATCCAAGAGGACAATGGGAAAAAGATCTCTTAATTAATATATCAGAAAAGGAGTGGAAGGTAGCAATGCAGAGAATTCACTTGAGCTCCATATGCACAAAGCACAGAATTATTCAATTCAAAATCATATATCGAGCTCATCTGTCTCGCTTAAAACTGTCCAAAATGTTTCCAGGGCAAGATCCAACCTGCGAATGTTGCAACCAAACTCCTGCCTCACTGGGTCACATGTTTTGGACATGCACCAAATTAACATCATTTTGGACCAAAATGTTTTAGTGCCTTTCAGACAGCCTTGGTGTCACTGTCCCTCCTAACCCATTAATAGCTGTGTTTGGTGTTCTTCCAGATGGATTTGAAGTGGAGAAGGACAAGCAAACTGTGATTGCATTCACTACACTTTTGGCACACAGACTGATTTTGTTAAATTGGAAGAATCCTAACTCTCCTCTAATAAGTCAGTGGGAAACCGATGTTTTATATTATTTGAAATTGGAAAAAATCAAATTCTCAGTTAGAGGGTCTGTACAGATTTTTTTCAAAACCTGGCAGGATCTAATCAATAATATTTTAGAATAAGAAGAAATAATTATTTCTGCATTTCTTTTCCTTCTCCATTTATCTTTTTTGCCCTATTAAACTCAATAATTTAGGCATGTTTACAAGCCTTAAGTATTACTCCTTTGGCCATGCTCTCCTTCTCAGGTGTGGGGTTTGATTTGTTTTCAATCCTATTTTTTGTAAAAATTGATCTATTTGTACGGAATGATTACAATAAAATTAATAAAAAAAAAAAAGAAGAAATAATATAAGATCAGAAACAGTAAGCCCTTAATACTTATTTGGATAGTAAAAGTTGTGCAAGAATTAGAGAAATGTTATATTGGTTTAACAACAAGTCTGCACATTAAAAAAAAAAAAAATAAACAGTAGAAAAGCTCAATCCTTTAACACTGCACACTGCAGCTCCTCTTATTAAGAGGAGAAAAAAAATATAGAAAATACAATGTGCACAAAAAAATTAAAGGAAAAGTTGCATAATTTAAAGTGCTCTGTTTTTGGGGGATAAAATTATTTTTTTAATAATATAAGGCTGCGTTGAGAATGTCTCCAGATTTAACTCTAGCAAATAAACAGGTATACAAAGGTACAGTACAGATATTTCTTTAAAAAGCAAATACTCTAAGCTTATTATACCTGAATTGTGTTCAGAGTTATGCATTTACATGACAAATAGGCACATTGTAATAATACAGTATATTGCCTAGCTGTGGTTAAAATGAAGGCATCTTGGGAAGCAAGGAAGCAATGTGAGGTAGACTGATATAAAGCTAAGAATTGTGCTCAGAGTGCAGATGAGTCTGTTTTGAATTCTGGGATACGTGCAAAGAGAATTCTGAGAAATACTGGGTTAAAGGAAAAAGTAAACAAGACACTTCTGTGTATTTTTATGTGAGTGGATTACTCCTAGTAGATAAATTAGTGTGTGCATGATTGGCCGAGTTCAAATGAAGATATAATCAAAATAATTATTAAGAGGAGCTGCAGCAGGCACAGACACACATTTTTTTTGGGATATCATGAAATCATGGCAGGATGAGGATGTGGAAAAAAAAGAAAATAATGGTTAAATGTGGCAAGGCAGAAATGACAGCGAAAGGTTTTCATATGAATAAGGGGAAAATGATTTTTACAGTGATGGTACACGTTTTATTTATGGTGACTATGAACACTCGAAAGATGGATCAGCTGTTGTTTAGGAGTAGATACCAAGGGACTGGAGATTTTGTCACGTCCCCATAGAAATGTAGCACCTCCTCCTCAGTCAGCTAACACCCAAAGAACCCTATCTAATTTTACTTCTTTTTCTGTGACCAATCCATTCACTCTGGCTTAGGCTATTACTGACACCTAAATCTGTTTGTCCTTCTTTGACTTGCACTAGACTAACAATCTTTTAACTGCACTACTTCTTTCCTCCTCTTTGGCTATTAATAAATGTGCAGCACACTGGTGCCACTGATGAAGTAACAAAAGGACCACATTTACAGATGAGCCTGTCATCCAAGCCCCACTGACAGTGCTCTCAGATGAATCCAATAATTTAAAAACTCTCCAAGCTGCTGCAGTAGATTTCAAAAAGCAGTCCTGGATAAAATCTAATTGTGCACAGCACCCGTGGGCTGCTTCTGATGGCTGCACGGAGGAACGCCAGTACCTCCTTACATGGTTAACATTAAGAGCCCATGGTCCCCCTCATGTTTCTAAGAGGAGCATAGATGCACTGACAAACTTTGATTACTCTGGGATACTCAACCTCAGCTCAGCAAAACTATGTCCGTTATGCAGTGTGCTAACAATGTAATATAAATAAAATTCCACCTGTGACTGCAGCAGCATATCAAATTCCATACAGTCCTTTTGTGCATGTGCAGATAGATTTCATTTAAATGGAAAAACAGATGGGGTTTTAAGAATGTGTTGGTGGTGGTGGAGGTATTTTCTAGGTGGGTGGAAGCAGTAGCATGTAGTGCAGCAGTTTCCACGGTTGTTGCAAAGTTGTTGCTGAAACAAATAATTTCGAGGTTTGGAATACCTTGTATACTCGCCAGTGATAGATCAGCTTATTTTGTAAATAAAGCAATAAAAGGATTATGCAAAGGATTTCAGATTAAGCAATTGTTGCAATGCAGTAACCATCCACACTTAGCTGAACAAGCAAATTAAATCTCTCTATCATAAAAAAAAATCTTGGGACAATGAAGAGAGATCTTTAGAAGAGAGACAGAGAGACACTTTCACTTCCCGCAAGACGGTCAAGCCATGCCATACTTAAAATCTTTGGAAGCAAGTCCCGTGAGACAGTGACTTTTGCAAGTCACACCCTACTTACAACCATTTTCAAACAAGACCATGGTCATCTAACCTCTCAGCTTTTGGAATGCTTTTGGCATACATACTTCCTGTGCTCTTAGCTTTTAAAAATTTCTAGATGACATGTCAACGACTAAGTGAAGAATAAAGAGCAGCTCGTTGAAAAAAAGACCCAAAAGCATTGGAGAGAAAAGAAAGCAAAAAAGGACAAATATAATCTTTGTACAAATTCTGAAAATAAGGAAAGTAATAATGAGCCCGTCCCGCGAGACTAGACTTTGTGCCAAGAGATTTAACCACACCCGGGGCCAGAAAAAGACAAAGTAGAACATCATAAAGAATTCAAAAACATTGGCGCAATACACATGCAGAGCAGGTTAGAGATAATGGAAGTAGGAAAAATCGAAAGTCTCAAAAAAATGATAGTAAAGATCGCATTAGCGCAAACAAACAGAAAATATTACTCGGTGAAATAACAGAACAGCGAAAAGAGACCGAATAGCGTTTGAGGATGTCTGGGAAAGAAGAGAGAAAAGGCAGTGAGACAAGAGGGCAGCTGCTGTACAGGCTTTTAAATGTTTTTAAACGAGATGCAGATCACGCTGCACGGCAGCAGCTGCAAGCCAGCAGCTGATCGAGCAAAGAGGAGGTGAAAAAAAAAAACTATTTGTTTCCCATTGTATCACCGTTGAAGAGGGGTTTCAGAGCAGCGACCACATCTCCTTGGGGTGCATTCAAGCCCCCCTCTTCACAATGGTGCATAGTTCTGGTGTGGGGGGGAAGGGGTTGGTGAGCGAAGCGAGCAGAGGGCAAAGCCCCCTAGTTATTAATAAAAACAAGATTACAAAAATCAGTGGTGAAACAGGCCTAAAGTGACAAAAAGCTATGCATTCATGGCCATAAGGGGTGCCCCAAACAGAAAGACAGAGTGTTCATGAACTTTTAAAGGACGATCTTTGATGAATCAGTGTCAGCACCTTTGATTCCTAAACAAATGGATATTCATTATATGGCTGAGCAAAAGTATACTTATTGAATATCGTTATCAGAAGTCCTGAGCTTTACTTATTTGAAGATTGACGCTCTTACTAACATGGTGAGGACAGCATTTCTAAAGTCTGCCCAAAAAAGGTTCCTTACCGCATGTTGAAAATGTCCACATCAAGTGCTCCTTACAGTAAACACTGCTTGAAGGTTCAACAGCATGAGTCCATGCATTACATTGTAATCTAGCTCCTATTGGACAATAACAGCTTGTCTAACCACTCTTCTACTCATCATATGGAAATCAGGAAAAAAAGAGGACTCCAAAAACAATAGTCCATCCATTATGCACCAGTATGAGCAAGGGGTATGGAGGTTTATACATACTTAGCTCTCTCTAAGTATTGTTCACAGGTTACCACCAATGAATCCTGTTGAGTTTCTATGTCTTTTTCACACTCAGTTGATATAGGGATTTCAGTCTCTCCTGTTCTCTTTGTGATTATATAGGAACTGCACTTTATGGTAATTTTTCTCAGGCACCGGTTAAAGATAAGCACTATTGTGCATGTTTTCATAATAAATGATGGCAAGTGTTTGTTCATAAGGTTTGTCTATAATACTTTAGGCCATCTGGATATAATATATCCGAACTGCCTGAAGTTTTGTTTTTACAGGAAAAGTACAACCTAACTCCGACTAACTGTAATGAATATCAACCGTATTTCCTTCTGATCTCACAAAAAACTAGCATCCCTTCTTTCAGCCTCTCCAACAATGCAGACACCAAGATGTCATCCATTAGCAGTGCTACCTTCTTCCTGTTTGTTTCTAAAGAGGTTGGGACTTCATGTATTCATCAAGGCTGCTATAATCAGTATTCACATTTTATGGGACAAAGAATGTGTTCTTATACTCTGAGTCTTGTTTCTTGGAAGAAACCTGGAATTTCAGCAAATTTCCTTCCTTTGAATGTTGCCTTGAATTAACTGAATGTGGTTTTTGATGACCTTAACAAACTTAAAGAGACTGTTTTTGACTTTGCATGGCAGCTAAATGGCCTATTGTTTACTTGTTTTCCTGCTACAGTGGCTTTAAAGGTGACTTACTTTGGATGTGTCAAGTATGCATATCTATGGTTGCCCCCTGGGTGGTGCAGCACTTGTTATTTGGCTTATCTATTTCTACATGAGATTGTTCATTTTCATATTCCACTCTCACACCCATCCCACTGCAGAAGCAAAAGGGCAAGCATTTCCATTTACGGGAAAGATACACCCATTCCTAAATGGTCATCTGGACTGGGAACCATTTTCTCTTCTGCAGTTGATATTCCAACAACGTAGCTCTTGAATTTGTTGTAAATCCTATATCTACTGCTGTAAGACAGATGTCGGGTGAACTGACTGCTATTAGAAATATAGCTCTTCAAAACTGAATGGCTCTTGACATAATTCTGGTATCTAAGGGACACCTATTCGGTGGTGGGCATGACTTGTTGCCCTTACATTCCTGATAAAACAACAAACATTTCTTCTCTGGTGAATCACATACACAAAGCTTCATTTGCAGTTGATGCAAATGGTCCTGTTTTTGCACTTTTCTTTTGCATTCTTTTAAAATAGATTGGTTGTCATGAATCTTGCCTGAATGTGGACAATATTTCAAATTATATTTATAACTATTGTAGGCCAATGTGTTTTATTATCAATAGTGTGCTGTCTTAAATGTTTGTGCTTACATGTGGTTAAGAAATCTACTGAGTTACGTATGGCAGTTAATATGATTAAGCTACTTGCACTTGCCACCTTTGATTGTCTGATGGAGTGGGTCATCATTCTCATACCATTTGGCCACTGTATTGTATACATTGATGACCTCCTGGTGCATGTCCATATCTTGAAAAAGCACTGTAGCACCTTGTTTTCATTATTATTTACTATTCACTGCAGTTCAGTCCAGGAGAAAGTCAGCTTCTGAGCAAGCACTAAGGCTGGAATCTGCCATTCCACAGCACCTGGGCAGAACAATGGCAAGATAAATTCCAGTTCCAAAGTGACTGTTACCACTGCATCCGGGTTGAAAAATGGCAAGATGCCTCCACCACTATTATATAAACTATAAAACATCAATGAATCCTTGAAGATCTTTAAAGGAGTTTTTGATACTCAGGTTCAAAAGATGTACATGTATATTGTGACCATTCTATAAAAATCCAGACAGAGTAGTTTTAATAAGCTAAGTGGGATGATACAAAAGGTAAGTCAGACTTTACCAAGGTCAAACACTATACGTCCACAGATCAATTATAAAATTCAAAAGAATCTCTAAATTCATACTAAATACCAAATACTGCTGAAAAAGAAAGATTTTTCATTAACTTTATTTTGTAACAAAGTTCTGACACATTGCAAAGCACACAGCTTCCTTATATAATGGTGCCAACATGTTGTCACAAGTCGTTTAGGGCATGTACACATGCGTTGCAATATGAAGTGTCATAGCAACTAGGGTCACCAAAATGGCAAAACGTATGCAAACAAATACACAAAATGACAATTATTGTGATGAAATGTCAAAAATATGAAATAATAAATAAAACAAAACCAATCTTGCCTCTCTGATTTTGTCTCCAAACTGTCTGACCCTCTTATGTACTCGTTCCTAATCCTATCCATCCTTGTCACACTCAATGCAAATCTTAGAATCTTTAATTCTGCCACCTCCAGCTCTGCCTCCTGTTTTTTAGTCAGTGCCACCATCTCCAACCCATATAACATAGCTGGTCTCACTACTGTCCTGTAGACCTTCCCTTTCACTCTTGATACCCATCTGTCACAAATTACTCCTGACACTCTTCTCCACCCATTCCAGCCTGCCTACACTCTCTCTTTCACCTCACTTCCACAATCCCCGTTACTCTGTACTGTTGATCCCAAGTATTTAAACTCATCCACCATCGCCAACTCTATATCCTGCATACTCACCATTCCATGGACCTTCCTCTCATTCATACACATGCATTCTGTCTTGATCCTACTGACCTTCATGCCTCTCCTCTCTAGAGCATATCTCCATCTCTCCAGGGTCTCCTCAACCTGCTCCCTACTCTCACTACAGATCACAATGTCATCAGCAAACATCATAGTCCACGGGGACTCCTGTCTAATCTCATCTGTCAACCTGTCTATCATCATTGCAAATAAGAAAGGGCTCAGAGCCGATCTCTGATGTAATCCCACCTCCATGTTGAATTCATCCATCACTCCTACTGCAGACCTCACCACTGTCACATTTCCCTTGTACATATTCTGTAAAACTCTTACATACTTCTCTGCCACTCCCGACTTCCTCATACAATACCACATCTCCTCTCGAGGCATCCTGTCATATGCTTTCTCCAGGTCCACAAAGACGCAATGCAACTCCTTCTGGTCTTCTCTATACTTCTCCATCAATACACTCGGAGCAAACATTACATCTGTGGTGCTCTTTCCTGGCATGAAACCATGCTGCTGCTCACTATTCATCTCCTCCCTTCTTAACCTAGCTTCCACTACTCTTTCCCATAACTTCATGCCGTGGCTCATCAATTTTATCCCCCTGTAGTTACTACAGCTGTGCATATCCCCATTACTCTTAAAAATCGGTACCAGTACACTTCTTCACTCCTCAAGCATCCCCTCACTTTTAAAGATTTCATTAAACAATATGGTTAAAAACCCCACTGCTATCTCTCCTAAACACCTCCATGCTTCCACATGTATGACATCTGGACCAACAGCCTTTCCATTCTTCATCTTCTTCATAGCTGTCCTTACTTCCTCTTTGCTAATCTGTTTCACTTCCTGATTCACTATCGCCACATTATCCAACCCTCTCTCTCTCTCTCATTCTCTTCATTCATCAGCCTCTCAATGTACGTTTTCCATTTGCTCAACATACCCTCCTTGCTTATGAGCACATCTCCATCTTTATCTTTTATCACCCTAACCTGCTGCACATTTTTCCCACCTTGGTCCCTCTGTCTAGCCAACTGGTACAGGTCCATCATATGCCTTTTTTTAGCCTTCGCCACCTCTCTCTTCACCTTGCGCCTTATCTCATTGCACTCTTGTCTACTTTCTGCATCTCTCTGATTATCCCACTTCTCCTTCACCAACCTCTTCCTCTGTAAACACTCCTGTACTTCCCCATTTCACCACCAGGTTTCCTTTTCCTCCTTCCTTTATCCAGATGTCATGCCAAGCACCCTTCTTGATGTCACCCTTACTACTTCTGCTGTGGTTGCCTAGCTATCTGGTAACTCTTCACTGCTACCCAGTGCCTGTCTTACCTCTTCCTTGAACTCAAGATTGCAGTCTTCCTTTTTCAACTTCCACCATTTGATCCTTGCCTTTGCCCTCACAGACACCGCAGTGGTAGTGCTGCTGCCTCACAGTAAGGAAACTTGGGTTCACTTCCCGGGTCCTTCCTGCATGGAGTTTGCATGTTCTCCCCATGTCTGCATAGGTTTCCTCTGGGTGCTCTAGTTTCCTCCCACAGTCCAAAGACATGCAGGTTAGATGCATTGGCGATCCTAAATTGTCCTTAGTGTGTGGGTGTGTGTGTCTGTGTGCCCTGCGGTGGACTGGTGCCCTGCCCAGGATTTGTTCCTGCCTTGCACCCTGTGCTGGCTGGGATTGGCTCCGGCAGACCCCCGTGACCCTGTGTTAGGATACAGCAGGTTGGATAATGGAAGGATGGATAATGACTGACTGACTTTGCCCTCACTTTCTTCTTCTTCTTGGTCTCCAATGTCATCCTACAGACCACCATCCTATGCTGCCTAATTACACTTTCCCCTGCCACCACTTTGCAGTCTTCAATCTCCTTCAGATAGACCGTCATGCATAGGATATAATCTACCTGTGTGCAGCTTCCTCCATTCTTGTACGTCACCCTATGTTCCTCCCTCTTCTTAAAATAAGTATTCACCATAGTCATGTCTATATTTTTTGCAAAATCCACTATCATCTGACCTTCTTCATTCCTTGACACCATTCCTACCTATCACCTCCTGATCTCCTCTGTCCCCTTCACCAACATGTCCAGTGAAATCAGCTCCAATCACTACTCTCTGTCCCTCCAGAAACCTTCTTTCTCATCCATCGCACATCCAACTTGCAGGGCATATGCACTAACAACATTCAATTTCCAGCTTCATAATCATCACTCTGTCTGACACTCTTTTCACCTGCAAAACACCCTAGACATACTGTTCCTTCAGGATAGTCCCTACCCCATTTCTCCTCCCATCCACACCATGAGAGAATAATTTGAATCCACCTCCGATCCACTTGGCCTTACTCCCCTTCCATTTAGTCTCTTGCATGCACAATATGTCAACTTTCCTTCTCTCCGTCATATCAACTAAGTCTCTCCTCTTACCACTTATACTGCCAACATTCAAAGTTCCTACCCTCAGTTCCGCTTTCTTTACTTTCCTCCTCTCCTCCTGTCTCCAGACACGTCTTCCCCCTCTTCTACTCCTTCTTCAGCCAATAGTAGCCCAAATTCTGCCAGAACCCTGTTGGCTAACAGTACTGGTGGCGGCTATTGTTAACCCAGGCCTCGACTGATCTGGTATGGTATGGAAATCTGTACTGTTGTCTGCATATTTATCTGTCAAGATTCCTGATGTAACGTTCTCCATTTATCTGGGCTTCGGACACAGAGAAACACACTGGATTGTGCATCCCCTGTGGCTTTGTAGTAGTATTTATAATAACAATGTAATAATAATAATAGTTCATTACATTTATATAGCCACTTTTATAGCCACCTGGATGATGTGACGGCAGCCATTTTGTGCTAGTATGCTCACCATACATTAGCTGTTAGGTAGTAAAGGGGTGAAAGATCGTTAGCCAATCAGAGATGGGGGATGATTAGGGGGCTGGAATAACCAAGCCATGGTGTACAATTTAGTCAGGACATCGGGATACACCCTACTGTTTACAAAGGATGCCCAGTGATCTTTAATGACCACAGAGAGTCAGGACCTTGGTTTTATGTCTCATCCGAAGGATGGCACCATTTTTACAGCACTGTGTCCCTGTCACTGCACCAGGGCATTGGGATTCACATTCAGACCACAGGGTAGGTGCCCTCTGCTGCCCTCACCAACACCTCTTCTGGCAGCAACCCAAGCTTTTTCCTGGTTAGTCTCCCATCTAAGTACATGCTTAGCTTCATGTGGATGACCTGTTCTGAATTGCATTTGGTATGGCTGCTGGCAATGGCAATTGACACAGCAATGTTGGCAATAACAATGATGTTGGAGAATTCATGTTGATGAGAGTAAATGTAAAGTATTTCATGAAGAAAGTAAAATGTTAGATTTGAATATACCCGAGAGGTCAGAAATTTTAAAGTATGTCTTATGAGAAGGGCCTAGGAATCACATTGAACTCATCACTACCTACATCCAGACAGTATACAGAAGTGATCAAGAAAAGTAATAGGGTATTAGATCACATATCACAATGTGTGCAGTACAAAGTCAAAGGTGGGTATGTTTAAGTTATATAACACACTAGTTTGGTCTCACCTGGAGTACTACATTCAATTTTGATGTCCATATTACAAAAAACACATAGCAGCACTACAGAAAGCCCAAAGGAGACAAAGTAGCCTGATTCCAGGACTATGATGTATAAGCTATGAGGAGAGATTAAATGAGTTGAACCTTTTCAGTTTAAGCAAACAAAGATTAAGTGGGAACATGACTGAAGTGTTTAAAATTAGTATTAGTACAGTACTGTAGATGCCGTTTGTATCTGTAAAATAAATTCTGCAACAAGTACAAACGGACACAGTTGGAAATTTTGTAAAAATGTAAGGAAAATGTTTCTGTACACCAAGAACCATAGACACATGAACAAATTACAAAGTAGTGTGGTGAAGAGTAGGATTTTAGGGACCTTCATATCTCAACTTGATATTATTTTAGACTAGGGAACTCCGCCCCCTGCTCGCTTCGCTCGCCAACCCCTATGTTTGGTTAATCCATCCATCCATCATCCAACCTGCTACATCCTAACTACAGGGTCACTGGGGTCTGCTGGAGCCAATCCCAGCCAACACAGGGCGCAAGACAGGAAACAAACTGCGGGCAGGGCGCTAGTCTATCACAGGGCTCGCACACACACACCAAGCACACACTAGGGACAATTTAGAATCATCAATCCACCCAACCTGCATGTTTTTGGACTGTGGGAAGAAGCACCCAGAGGAAAGCCACGCAGACACAGGGAGAACATGCACACTCCACGCAGGGAGGACCAGGGAAGCGAACCCAGGTCTCCTAACTGCGAGGCAGCAGCGCTACCCACTGCACCACCATGCCGCTGTTTGGTTAATCAAATATACAATTTTAAAAGCTTTTTTTTTCTTCGGAATTGTTTCAGTTTCATTAGTTGCACTTTTTACTTTAAAGGGTTATTAAAAACAATATTTGGAATTACCTTTTCTTCAAGATCGCATAGAATTTTTAATCCGTTTTTGGAGATACATTGTGACAACGCAACGTTTAATCGCCCGTGAGTGAATATTGTTTCTGTTTCTCTAATAAATAATCCGACGTTTTCTAATGGTTGTCCCTTTGATTTGTTAATTGTCATAGCAAAAGCTATTCTCACGGTAAACTGTAAACATTTTAATATGAATGGCATATCACAATCTCCTTTGGTGTCTAATGTTATTCTCTGAATATATACATCACCGTACTTGTCGCCTGTTAAAATTTGCATCGCTTCTCTGTCATCATAAATATAGACCTGACCGAATTGTGTATTCTTTAAAATTAAACTTGTCGTTGCTTTAACTGTTGTGGGACAACCGTACTTTGTCCTGCTATTTTTTCAATTACACCTGGCTCTGATGATTAACACTAGAATTACCAGAGCCTATGAAAAAACTCGTATATCCGGCCCACCTTAAATCGCTTCTTAAAACCTTTCTCACCTCTCTGCCAGCGTCTTTTGTCATCTAAATGTACTGATAAAGACATGCTGCCAGCAGCTGGCTATTCCATCCCCCCAACGACTTAGAACGTAAACAGGCTTTTCCCAGCTCTTGCCTTGATTGATTACCTGGGAGTGAAGTGGAGTTTTAGAGTAGAAATAATAAGATTGTTATTTGAAACACACGCATTTCATATGTGTTGCATTTCTACAGTAATCTGTGTAAACACATTGTTAAAACAGAAACGTGTTATATATTCTAGTAGCAATTGACAAAATGTAGGCATTAACTATATAATGTATGAAGCCTGAAGTCCAAATATCAAAGAAACACTTTCACAAAAGGTACAAAAAAAAGCCACCGCCAAAAAAACCCGCCTTAGTGTGAGACATTGATATGAACTAACTATTGCTGCTTCCGTGGCGTAACAGTATCAGTCACTGACTGGGAATCAGAAGGTCATGAGTTCGATCCTGCACAACTCCCATTTGAGAAGTGTTCTTATTTTCACTATTTTAGAATAAAAAGATACATTTGATTTCAGTCTGTAAGAGCTGGTGTAATTTATGATATTTGTAAAGGTTAGCTTTATTTTTTTAAAATTCACTTTTCATTGTCTCAGTCGCGTTCAGGATCCATCCCTACCACCCTCCACCTGACACTGCTGTTTTTACATAAAGACGCGCTATAGTTCTGCAGTGTATCACGATACATACGACCGCGTGTTTTTTTCCCCCAATATTGCCAGTCCCCACATGTTGCTGTATGCTGTTTCTTTTGTACTCCAGGACATGCAGAGGAAAGCATAGTAAAGAGCAGTAACTTCAGTGCTATATGCAATCATCAGACACTCCCCATCTGATGCTGTTTTCACATAAAGACGCGCTAAAGCTCTGCAGTGTACTTGTGACTGCATTGTCGTACCAATTCTTGCGAACTGAAGTGTCTGCATGCACTTTTCGTGGCATTATACGTGTATTTTTTGAGCATGCCCATGTAGCTCAAACACAGGAACATATGTTGATGTAAAAGTATAACAAAACAAGTGCACTTTTATTCAAGACTATAACCGAAGAAAAAAGAAAGCAAGTTACAGTAGGCGGTTGATATGACAGCTTGCATGGTGGAATGCTAAGAACTGCTGATTTCCATTCTGTGCTATATAACTTAACATTTGAATCTGATGATTGCATATAGCGCTGTCTTGTTTAGTGTGCGCAAGAACATGCAGGTGGCCAGTTGCTGAGTGCTACAACGCACATTTTAAAAAAAGAAAAAGACAAATATATGTGACGTTTTGAAGAAATCATTTTATGACGCGAATAGTACCAATCAGAAAACATCGTCGAAGTAATGCAATATTATTTGAAAACGAACAGCGTCAGGTTGGGTGTGAAGTTATACTGGCGCTGTTTGAGTCAGATCAGAAGCTGAATAAGCTGAAAAAGCTCCTATTCTGACTCTAAGTAAAAAAGTATGAATTAATCAACAGAAATAACCGCGATTGACATTTTAAAGTTAACGATTTACAGTGCATACCAATTTATAAATTCAATGTCCGTTTGAGGAAAAAAAAAACACTTTCTTCAAAGATGGGAATCGAACTCGCGTCTCTGTGGCACAGTAAGGCAGTGGTGCTCCAAGTCAGCAAACCGTCCTTATAACTTATTTTTTTCAAGATCCATAACACACAGACAGACAGAGCACTGCGTAATACAGAGACAGACAGGCAGAGATATACAAACAAACAGGGAAGGCACACGTACTGAAAGAAAAAAGCACTGAATAAGCTCACCCGCTCTAACGTCACCCCTCCCCCCCGATCTGACTCTCTAAGTAACAGCGCAAGTACAGACACAAATCAAGTGCATGTGTGTACTGTATAATATTAACAAAAAGAGCAGCTTACTACTGAAAACGGCAAATATAGGAGTGAGTGGGGATCGAACCAGTACTCTTGATCACACTTGGTTTGCGTCTGTACTTGCGCTGTTACTTAGAGAGCCAGATCGGGGGGAGGGGTGATGTTAGAGCGGGTATTTACAAATATCATAAATTACACCAGCTGTTACAGACTGAAATCAAATGTATCTTTTTATTCTAAAATAGTGAAAATAAGAACACTTCTCAAATGAGAGTTGTGCAGGATCAAACTCATGACCTTCTGATTCCCAGTCAGCGACTGATACTGTTACGCCACGGAAGCAGCAATAGTTAATTCATATCAATGTCTCACACTAAGGCGGGTTTTTTTGGCGGTGGCTTTTTTTTGTACCTTTTGTGAAAGTGTTTCTTTGATATTTGGACTTCAGGCTTCATACATTATATAGTTTATGCCTACATTTTGTCAATTGCTACTAGAATATATAACACGTTTCTGTTTTAACAATGTGTTTACACAGATTACTGTAGAAATGCAACACATATGAAATGCGTGTGTTTCAAATAACAATCTTATTATTTCTACTCTAAAACTCCACTTCACTCCCAGGTAATCAATCAAGGCAAGAGCTGGGAAAAGCCTGTTTACGTTCTAAGTCGTTGGGGGGATGGAATAGCCAGCTGCTGGCAGCATGTCTTTATCAGTACATTTAGATGACAAAAGACGCTGGCGGAGAGGTGAGAAAGGTCTTAAGAAGCGATTTAAGGTGGGCCGGATATACAAGTTTTTTCGTAGGCTCTGGTAATTCTAGTGTTAATCACCTTTTGTTTGTGCTAATGAGATCTTTACTATCTTTTTTTTTTTTTGATACTGTAGCGACTGACGTAATTAAGTGTCACAAACGTTTTATTTGAACAATCGCCGACTTTGTAACCCCAAACACAACTGTCTAGCACCCTCTCCGACCCCTCCTCCCCTGGGTCTCGCCTCCCCCTTACCGCATCAATCAGTACCCCGCTATCAGTCTTCCGTGCTATACTCCGCCCTCCTCAATCGGAGCTATCAGTCACTTAAAACAAAAAAGGCTTCAACCTGCTGGCGAGCTGCCTGTTCTGCTTGTCTCATGTCGTTGTTTTAAGAGCTGGGAGCACATGATGCATGTCTATCAAAAGCAATCCAACAACTGCTTAGTTAGAGGTCTGTGGACTTGTTTTAAATGATGGCTCACTGACTAATCTCGCGTGACGTTGTAAAAACAATAATTGTTCTTTATTTCCGGCCCAGGCGTGGTTAAATCTCTTTCTTGCAGTACGTATAACGCTGCTCCCGTTTATGAAGTTCTAATCTTTTAATTCTGAGCCCTATTGAATGTGCTTTGTTTTCAGTCCCACTTGTTCCGGTCTGATTATCACTTTCCTTATTTTTTAAATTTGCACCTAGATTATAGTTTTTCTTTTTAGCATTTTTTTCTCTCCACCGCATTTGGGTCTCTTTTCTCCACGCTTTTCTTTCTTCTTCGTTTAGTTGTCGACGTTTCATTTCTACCCTATTCATTTCATTTCTACCGTATTGACCTTATACACATTATATGCACTGAGAGCCATGGAGCTGTGTGACTGCCTTTACACTACTGATTTTTTTTTCTGCCCGTGGTCTTATCTTGTAAGTAGGGCGTGTCTTGCACCGTGGTAAGTCTCTTTGGTCTCGCGGGTCTTTAAAATTGTCTTCCGAGAGGATCACGTATCGTAGCCTTGCTTTTGCTTTGCTTTCCGGGATTTCCTTTTATAATAGAGAGACAATCTAGGTGAATAGGATGGACTAGCTTGTTCAGCTGAATGGCCTGTCCTCATTAAAATGTTTCTAATGTTCTATAAAAGTTAAACTCAATCACTTGGTTCATTTATTTTCACTATTAGCAATATTCAGTCAAATTAAGTGATCAGTAGCGATCTAAGGTTTTTAATGTCTTCAAGGAATTAATTAAATTATAAGAATTCATTCTTAGAAAAACATGCTTTACAGATTTGTTTAAAATATATAACATTCAATATAAGCAGATATCTTTTAAAGTTCAAACCTTTTGACATGAAAGAGGTTTCAGGCAAAATTTGGATTAAATATTAACTACTGAAACCTCATGCACCTTTGCCTAAATGAGGAAGAGCCTCAGATGGCAGTTCCATTAGCATGTCTGTCTTAAAAAGCAACTGGAGACAGTCACTTCAGAGATGTAAAAGTAAAGGAGAACTCTAATGGTTTTGTGTGTCACCCAATCTTGTTTTGTAGGAGCATAATGTTACAGGACAAGCCATTTGTAAATAAACTCAGAAATATAATCTCTAAGGCCCTTCTAAGCATTTTTCTTCTTGTGTGCTGTAGCAGCTGTGTCAAGATTTACAATTAGCAGGTTATTGTCAGTAATAATTTGATGTATCTTATCATGTCCATTTTCAGAAAAGTCCATTTAAAGAACTAATTTGATTCAGTATAATTTCACTTTATCTTTTAGTGGCTTTTGTAATAAGAAACATAATCCTCTGAGGCTACTACATTTAGACAGGAGTTATTCTTGATATGTTATCTATCACTGATTAAACCCCAATGTGTACTTTGAAGATTTATTGCATATTTTTTAACTTTATTTTTTACTGTTTACATGCATTTTATTTGTGGTATATTCTGTTGAATTCAGCATTGTTAGTACGTCTCTGTCTTCCCCTCTTCCCCATTCTTTCTTTTTTTCGAATTCCTTATTACTTCATTCCCTGTAGGAAACACCTCCCCACACTACCTGTACATTACCTGTACATGCTCATCATTTAACACTGAAAATAACTAATTCTGCTTCATGTGATCAATTGTGTAGTGAAGATTTACAATTATCAAATCCATTTTTGTAATATTTTAATCTATATTATGAATATCAAATGTCTTTGGAAATGTTTTTCTCAGGAGCAAATTTCAGCTAATGTACTGTTTGTTTAAGTCTTAGCAATCTTTACAAATAAGATTTCTAGGATACACTACAACTTCCACTAATTGTTTTGTTGCAGGACTCCCACAAATCTTTTTTCATATTCCTTCTAAATATTTTATGAGAAACAGTCTGCTCTTTCTGTCTATGTCTGATTGAGTTATTGAAATACAGAATACTTTTTTTTACCACCTATCCCTGTTTAATGAAGTGTTATATAAACTGGCATATAAACAGACGGTACTTTTTTTCTTGCTTCTGTTTACTACTTTTTAGTATGTAATGTTTTGCCTTGTTAGTGTTGTGATATATAATAGATGGTATAGCCCTTCATCTTGTTTTTGTCTTTTATGTGTTTACTTGTTCTTCATGGCTGAACAATCAAAACTTTCAAAGTACAACATTTCATTTTGGTATATTTTTTCACTTTTAAACTATCTTATGTTGGTACTGCCTGTCTGGGCTTAATTTCTTGCAATAATCAGATCCAAGCACCCCTGGCGGCCAGCCTGAATGAAACAATTAAATAGCATATTGCTTTAGAACAAAAAGCAACTGAATCTTAAAAATGTAATACACTTAATATGCTAATGTGATATAAGTCAGAGTTCTCAAATAATTAACCATATGTTCAGTTTGAATTCAAATGTGTTTGGTATTCCCTTGTTAATTGCACACTGCACTAAATCTCATTATTCATTATATGGATAATGTCATATTTATAGGAGCTGATGTGTTTTTTATTGTATCTGTTGCTTTC
Source organism: Erpetoichthys calabaricus (assembly GCF_900747795.2). Classification (NCBI taxonomy): domain Eukaryota; kingdom Metazoa; phylum Chordata; class Cladistia; order Polypteriformes; family Polypteridae; genus Erpetoichthys; species Erpetoichthys calabaricus. The sequence continues at coordinate 220,057,811 of NC_041397.2, read as the reverse complement.
TTAACAAAGGTCCCAGTCTTAAATTGCTGACGATTCCTTTAAATTTTTCAATGTATGTTTAATGTAATTGCATCTGTTACATTCTTATCAAAGGCCCTGTTTCCAAACTGTGACTTTCCTTTAATTTTTCATATTATGTTTAATGTACCCAAATTTATTCACACCTCTAGAAATGTGTTTCCCTATGGTGGTGGTGGTACATTTACACTTATCATGCGCTACATCTGCATTAGAAAGGTTTTATCACATACTGTCTTCTTCAATATGTTTGCCTGTTGAATTTGACCTACCTGCACGATGACATGGTACTCAAAGAGGAAACTCCAGTTCAGATGAGTAAATACTACTTCCTTGACAGTTAAAATGGCCACCTTTGCTTATTGCTTTCTCTCTCTGTATTAACCACATTCATTGTATTTAAATTGAACTCTCCATTAAACTTCTCCAAGGGGTGAAAAGGAAACTACAAATGACAAATTGTTTCTGTATTGTCAGTTATTTGAGTCCAGGGGGCTCATGCATAACACTGTGTGTAGAATTCACACTAAAACATGGCATATGGACAAAAGCGGAAATGTTTGTACGCACAAAAAAATCCAGATGCATAAATCTGTGCATACGCCAACTTCCATGTTCTTCCGCTCCATAAATCCCGGTCAGTGTGAAAAGTAACACATGTGCACACGCCTGCTGCCACTCCCCAACTCCTCCCAGAATTACGCCTCTTTGAATATGCAAACCAATATAAATAGCCGTTAAGCTCAACATTCTGTGAAAAGGCAATGGCAAAAGCATGGGGGAAAATAGAAGAATTTCAGCGAATACTAAGTGGAGACAAGGAAAAATGTACTATTTTTTGGTTTAAACAGTGGTATAAACAACAAAAGCGTAACATAGAGTGTCAGAGAAACTCGAAAGTTCAAGTTCACAAAGTCACACAGTGTCCGAAATAAAAAAGAAGTTGTGAAAAGGCGAGTCATAGCCCACCGTCTAAGTGTCACATGGAAGCATATTAGGGTACAGAGAAAAGAAAACAAAATAGGGACACAGTTGAAAAAAATGTCCAAATGTCAACTTTAATCTCGAAATTTCCACTTTAATCATGTACTTTATTTTGTCATCAAAGTAGAACGTCAGAAACTTCTTCTTAAAATCGTTTAATTTACTAGTTTCTCAGATCCCATCGTAACTAAAGTAGCACGTTAAATGCTTCTTTCTGTGTGTTCTTTTATGTGCTCTATGTGTGTGAATCACTACGTGCTTCTTAAATGGGCTTTCTCTCCCGCCGACAGGACACAGAATACATTACATTCATGATATTACAGTTCTCTGAACAATTTTAAACCACCACATACTTGGGGGTTAATGCACCCCTGGACATCAAATACTTTTTTGCTGCACTTTTTAAGTTAACATCACAATTCAAAAGAAAATGTGAAATTTTAATGGAACACATTTTTTTTCATGCAAAGAGCATCACAATTACTGCAACACTGACCATTTTACACACTGCCAATGAACTGTAAAAACTTTAAAAAAAAAAATTACTGCAACAATCAATTATTATATGTGAATATTTTCACATATATATGAAATTCAGTAAATCACCAAGCCAACTGCTCTTGAACTGGCTGCACTCAAGCACACACAGGTAAGCGCTGTTGCTTGCAGGCTAGTCTAGTGCAGCAGCTGAATCCCAGGGACAGTGACACTGCAGTGCTGCTGGGGCTGGCAGTGGTCATGAGCTGGGTGCTCAACGAATATACGGCACTGACTGATCAGCTCCAGCGTGCTGGCAAATTGCTCTGTAAATATACGTCGCCAAATATACTCTGCTCCGGCGTGCTGGCAAATTGCATTGGGAACTGACTATAGCCAGTTCAGGCAGTTTAAGGGTTAAGATATATACCTGATATCATTCTCATAATGATAGGAATTAAAGCATGTATTAAACATGGGGACATGGTGGCGCAGTAATAGCGAGGAGCTGGCGCCCTGTCTAGAGATTGTTCGTGCCTCACACAAGATGCTTGCTGCGCCATGCGTGACCTTCGATGAAATAATTTATTGCAGCACTACTGTCTCTCTCAAACGTACTAACCTCCTATTCCTGTCCTTCATTTTCTTTCTCCAAGTAACCAATCGCCACACGATCAGCTCTGTAATAGATGCCAAGCCATCTGTAAGCTTAGAACGCCGATTCTTCAAAACTTTTATTAAACATTGAAATATCTTCGTAGTACATGTTTAATTATTCCATCCATCTATCCATCCAGTGTTGCGCCAGTCCCAGCAAGAATACAGCGCGAGGCAGGAACAATCCCTGAATGAGTGCCAGCTCGTTGCTCGTGCCACCATGTCCTCACATGTTTAACTATTAACAATATACATTATTTCAATGAAGTTTAAAACTTCTGTATAATGTAATAAACATGCTTTACTGCATTTCATCTTAAAAATCATATTAAGAGCTCCAAGAAGACAGCGCTTGGAAATGTAAATCGACTTATAACTACAAACAGTTCTACCAGGAACAATTGGTGGACTGATTGAGTGCGTTTAGAGCACTTGGGATGAAACTGTTTCTGAACCGTGAGGTCCCTATATGAAAGGTTCTGAAGCGTTTGCTGTATAGGAACAGTTCAAATAGATTACGTGCATGGCAGAGACAGCATGTGTTTGATGCTGTATACCAATAATCCGATCAGCTGCTGTACAGCTGTGCCCACTCCACACTCAGATACAGTGGGTTAAATACTCAGTGGTGCACTGGGAATAACAACACTAAAGCAGTGATGGTATTTAGAAGTTTGACCATTCGGTGCACCATTATATGGTTACGGGTTGATTGCAATGAGATGCCTTAAACTAATAAATGATGTGTGGTTAATTTCAGTGCATTTAATAAAACTGCATCAGGGATGTGAATCTAAAGACTAAAGGGAAACCACACAGGAACAGTAGCACTGCTTTGATGCTGGGTGCCGCCAGTTTGCAAAACCAAGCGGAGAACTTGCGAACGCTATGGTTTGAGCTAGTGTGAAAATGTGCATGGCTTTACGCCAAGTTTAGGTTTTATACATCGTGATTTGAGCATGGAAATGGGAGTACGCAACATTTTTGTGCGTACGCACTGTTTATACATGAGGCCCCAGGAGACTGGAGGAAGCTGGACAGTAGGTGGGGACTGAAATGACTTTAAGGTTGTCACAGTTGGTTGATTTCTTCAGGAATGAAGGTAGAGAATTGAAACAGTTAAAGGAGCTGTGCAACCCTTTTAATTAGTCACTATAAGAGATGTAAAACTCTTCAGTATATTACAATACACAGTATATAATGTATATAAAGAAATAAAAAGAGAGAATCTGAGATCTTCACTTACCATGGCCAATAGTTGTTTCAAATAGATGTAATCCATGAAGCTTTTTCTTTTTTGTCCTATAAATGATTTATTGCTGTCCATATCTCCTTTCTGAATGTGTTTGCCTATTGCATTTGACAAACCAGTCTGTTGGCCTTAAATTGTATAGAACTGATACTCCAGTTCAAATGAGCAAACACTGCTTGTAAAGGACAATTTCCCTATTCATTTCAAACTGTTTTTCCTGGTTTTAATCTTGGGCAGCGTGATTGGACATTTGGTAACTGCTGTTATACTACAATCTTAAAAATAAAAGTGCCAGAGTGGTTCTTCTGAGTGATGCCATAAAGGAACAATTTTGGTTCCTAATTGACCCATCCATCCCAAGGAAGAACCTTTATTTATTTAGATCTGTAACAGGCTCCATACAGTGAATAATAACAGACTTGTGAAATACAATGAGTCTTGCTGCATATATCAAGTAACAAAAGTGAAGTTCAGGTTTTCTTAATCTGTTAGTGCTTTGCAGCCCACCATACTTTTGACTTTTTTCTTTTGGTTTTGTACATATTGTATTAGGAGGTTTTTCAAAGTGTGAGGAACCAACTCCATATGCAAAGAACTCATCCCAGAATGAAATGGTGCTACAGGTAACCACACAAAATAGTAAAGAGCCACAGTGCCATTGAAGTACCATTACTTTTAAGAGTGTAGGTCAGAATAGTACTTCATAGGAATGCTTGTTTTTTTTTTTTTTTGTTTTGCGTGTATCCTACAAACATGCATGTAAGGTTGCTTACTCTCTCCAGAGTCTTCTGGAAGTGTCCAGGATGTTCTACAACTGGGCAGTGCCTTGAACAATTTCCAAGGGGACATTGAAGCTACTTGAAAAAAACACCTAAATCCTGGAGAAGCACAAGTTCTATTCGAAAATCCTCCTGTGTTTTTCTGAACTCCTCACATTATCATGGGGATTGAGCTCAGCAATCATGTGCAGGAACCTTATTTTGGTCACTTGTACTTGCAACTCGATGCTTCCCTGTCATTACCCAGTGCAAGAATGCTACATGTTGTGGCACCCGGACGGGGCTCACGCCCGGCCGGGACGCCCAGGATGGACAGGAGGATGGCTCATTCCTCCTCCAGAACGCGAGGGGGCATCCGCCCTGGTTGTATTGGGGGCCACGGGTACAGAGCTTGGAAGCTCTACCCTGTAGGGGCCCGTGGCCACCGCCAGGGGGTGCCCAGATGCCTTGGGGACCCTGGACCCCAGTGCTTCCGCCACACCTGGAAGTGCTGGGGGGAAGAGAAGAAGGGACACCCGGAGTGCTTCCAGGTACACAGCCGACACTTCTGCCACACTGGGGAGTGCCGGTGGAAGATTGCCGGGGAGCACCTGGAGCACATCTGGGTGTGTATAAAAGGGGCCGCCTCCCTCCAGTCATTGACAAGAGTCGGGAGGATGGCAAGGAGGCGGCCTGAAGAGAGAGTGAAGGCATTGTTGTGTGGCCAGGACTTTGGGGTGTGTGGGCACATGGACTTTGTAAATAGTGAGTTAAATAAATGTGTGTTGGGTGACATGAACGTGTCTGCCTGTCTGTGTCCCAGCCAGTTGTCACAATGTGCACTGCTGTCTTTCATAAACAGGACAGCAAAGTGTGACAATGCACGTTGGAGGTCTGCGTCAGTGTACGAGTTGTCAGATAAAAAAATGGTGCAGTTCATGCTCTGTTGGTGCAGCTGATGCTATGGAGGTGGGTGGTCATGGGGTATTCAGTGTGGAGGCAAGCTGATTGCATGATTAGCTTAACTGTTTCACACAGGCACTCCAGGGATAATAATTAGGACACCACACTTGCAGTAGTATAAAAGGAGCTTTAGTACAGAGAGAGATCTAGAGAATCAGATTGAAGGAGAAGAAAAAAAGACAGCAGTTTCCCCGCAAGTGAGAGAGAGTGAGCAAGGAGAATTGGTTGAAGAAGTGGTACAGAGGACAGCAGGCTTGGCGCTCAGGAGTTAGCCCCGCGGGAAGTGTGTAGATCATGATCATGGTATAGGGTTGCTCCTGCTCCCTAAAGGGCTCAGAGGTGGCTGAGGTGCAAGCTATTTTAAGGATTGACCACATATGTTAGCATCTAAGGTCCTAGCTGAGGGTGCCTGATGAGTAAACTGGGGCGTGAGAAGTTCAGTTAGGAACTAAGGCTCTGAAGTAAAGCCTCCCTCCCCCTTTTTCCTTTACATATTTCCTCCTAAAACCCATTGGAAAGTATGCATTTTACTCAACTTTCTCCTGTAGTTCTAGTGTAAGATCTATCATGACTTCCCACAGCTGCCAGAATTTGAACCACAGATGAATAGAAAATAGAATATAATAGAAAAAATAAACCAGTTAAAAAAATAATGCATTTAAATAAGCATGCAAGGTCATAATCAAATGCTCATTTTCAAATTGTACAGTATATGGGTCTTTGAAAGCCTTTGGATAAACCGACTCCCTGGCAAAGACTTGCTCCTGCCTTACACCTAAAGCTTCTAAAGATAAGTTCTGGGTCTCCATGACTGAATTGAAATATTAAGTTTGAGAAAGACATGTTTTCTATTGTTAACTTTACTTACAGTATTACTGTGCTACATTGGCATGTATTAATAACTTATTTATTGTATACTTTAAACAAATGTTTTAAAGAATATGGTTCCATTATTTAGTAACAGTGGAGATAAATCAACTTCATTTAACATTTAAAATTTTTCTGTTGCCATATAGCATCCAGATTCTCATAGGTAATAACACCAGAAGACATTTTATTTTTAGAATTCATTCACCAGACTTTTTTCTGATTTCTAATAGTGCAGTGTAATATTTTTTTCTAAGCGTTTTGAAAAGTCAACAATGGCTGCTGTCAACCCAGATATAGTAAACAAACAAGTCAGGGTAAGCTCTTTGACGGATATGCTGTCAGAAAGAGGTTTTTGCAGTTAGCGATAACCAGAAGAGATGCTGCAGTTGGCAATGGCTGCACATATTGTTGTCAAATATGTATATGAGTCCTGTGATATTTCATCTATATCTAATCTAGGTGTATTTTTCTTATTTAATCTTTACCTTACTGTTTTATTTAATCTGTTACATTTTTAAAAATAATTTTGTATATTGTATTATCAATTCTATCTTCCATTCTGTTCCTTCTTTGTGTTATGCATTTAATGTTGTGTTGTTAGCTTAGTCTTAGTTTTTTGCACTGTCTCCTTTATGTGCAGCTTGGTAGAGGCAGGGACACCAGATGATGTAGCTAGGGGACTGCATCCAGAAATATAAATAGAGAAGCTGTAGATCTCAGTGCAATTTTGGCATTGCATTTTTGTTTTTGATTTCTGATATTTTGATTTCTTGATTTTTGAGCTCTTCTTTTGGTTAAAGATCCTTTTTCTGGCTTGTGATTAGTTCGAATTGGTTCCAGGCTTTGCTTTTGGGCCTTTAAGTAAAACTGATTTTGCTCCTTTGTATTATTTAGCTTTGCTTTTCTTGCTTAATTTTTGAAGCTCTTTTTCCTTAGGAGACTGTGTTCCTTTAATGTGACGTTCTTCATATCTTCTGTAACTCTGTAATGGCCAGTGCAGTTTTCTAAGCTATGGTGTGCTGGGCTGGTAACATGACTTCAAGAGAGGCCCACTGAATAAACAACCTAATGAAAAGGCCAAGCTCTGTGATGGGACACACTCCAGACCTCCTGGAGGTCGTAGCGAAGGGAAGAATTAAAATAAAACTGAGTACCATTATAAATAATGCTGTACACCCTCTCTCTGACACATTAACATTGAGTTCTTTCAGCCAACAAATCATTCATCAGAAGTATGCCAGGTGTCACGCACGCGCACTTAGGGAGCCGCGGAAAGACTCAAACTGTTACATGAAACCGCAGGCCAGAAGGGAATGGCGGAGCACTAACCTTTCTTTCTTTGTTTTCGGCAGCAAGAAAGAAACACCACCGCCATGAAGTCGCCTCCAGTACCTAACCACGCAATATCACTTCCGCATTCCCTCTGTCGACCCCTGATGACGTCAGCATCCCAGCAGCCATCTTAGTACCTTCCCAGCAGCCTTCACTTTCATTTCCGGTCCCTCTCCATAAAGATTCCCCCAGTTCGCCATCTTGCTGTCTGATATATATATTGTTATGAACAATATTTTTGACCTGAACCTACTTTTTACAGTATATGGGGCCGGAAAACCCCAACCCTTTATGCTTGTGTTGTCTTCTTTTTACACAGGAAACAAACACTACTGGGGCTCCTTTCTACTAATGGCAATATGTCTGTATAATGCCTCACTGTCAGAAGTTTTATTTTATATATACAGTAATCCCTCCTCCATCGCGGGGGTTGCGTTCCAGAGCCACCCGCGAAGTAAGAAAATCCACGAAGTAGAAACCATATGTTTATATGGTTATTTTTATATTGTCATGCTTGGGTCACAGATTTGCGCAGAAACACAGGAGGTTGTAGAGAGACAGGAACGTTATTTAAACACTGCAAACAAACATTTGTCTCTTTTTCAAAAGTTTAAACTGTGCTCCATGACAAGACAGAGATGACAGTTCCGTCTCACAATTAAAAGAATGCAAACATATCTTCCTCTTCAAAGGAGTGCGTGTCAGGAGCAGTGACTGTCACAGAGATAGAGAGAAAAGGAAACAAATCAATAGGGCTGTTTGGCTTAAGTATGCAAAGCACCGTGGCACAAAGCTGTTGAAGGCGGCAGCTCACACCCCCTCCGTCAGGAGCAGACAAAGAGAGAGAGACAGAGATAGAGAGAGACAGAGTTTGTTTTTCAAGCACAAATCAATACGTGCCCTTCGAGCTTTTAAGTATGCGAAGCACCGTGCAGCATGTCGTTTCAAGAAGCAGCTGCAGAAAAGATAGCAACGTGACGATAATCTTTCAGCATTTTTAGACGAGCGTCCGTATCGTCTAGGTGTGCGAACAGCCTCCCTGCTCAATCCCCCTACGTCAGGATCAGAGAAAGTCAGCGCAAGAGAAAGAGAAAAGTAAGCTGGGTAGCTTCTCAGCCATCTGCCAATAGCGTCCCTTGTATGAAATCAACTGGGCAAACCAACTGAGGAAGCATGTACCAGAAATTAAAAGACCCATTGTCCGCAGAAACCCGCGAAGCAGCGAAAAATCTGCGATATATATTTAAATATGCTTACATATAAAATCCGCGATGGAGTGAAGCCGCGAAAGGCAAAGCGCGATATAGCGAGGGATTACTGTATACCAGTAATGGCGCACTGCACAATAACATGCAGTGAATACACTTGACTTGAGCATTCACAGTTTTCATACTCTGTATGTTTACCATTTTTTTGCTTAGAGGTTGATGCACTTGCTTCTTCTGGAGCAGCTCTTCTTTTCTCCACCCTAGCAGCCTACTTCTTCTCTTCTTTCGTCAGCATCTTTTCACGTTAAACACTGATTCAGTGTTGTGTTCCAATTACTTAGTACAATTTCCTTAATTTTTCACTTAAGTCTTCAATCTGCCTCAAGAATGTTTTAAGATATGAAGAGGTAGAGGAAGCAACGGTGAAGATGGTAGGGATGAGAACGGCGCCCATACACAGAAGCTGGCCGCTACTGAGAGTTGATTCTACAATAAAATGAAATAAAAAAAGGAATAACCTTGGAGGTCAATCATCACCCCGAAAGCAGATAGTAGAGGTCACGTGGTATATGTGTTGCAAATTTCAGGTCAATAGTTTAAACGGTTTACAAGCTACAGGTGATTTAAAACCCTGGACAGACAAAGAAACAGCCACGGTAGTGCATTATATATCTACCTATATATGTATTTACTTATTTGAAAAGCTTCTGTAAAAATCCAAATTTCCCCCTGGAGATACATAAAGTTTTGTCTATCTATTTCTAAATATAAAGAAATATTTAATTTTGCATTTGGACCAGAGGGTTTAGAGTTTTCCTTTCGACCTTTTGTGGACATTTTATATAAAAGTCTTTGTCCCATTTTGGGCCTATGTAGGCTGTAAGCCTGTCTTTTGAGTTTGGGGCAAGGGTATCAATAGTGGTGAGGCCTGCTAAATGCACTCACACCTGTGTTGAAGACAGATGTGGCTGTTTGTTGTTTTCTAAAGACTGTGTCCTTTTTTAATATTAGCGAGTGGCAGGATCACAAAACCAACTTGAATAAAAAAAGAAAAATACATAAACAAGGGAAACAAATATTTTATTCCTAGGGTTCCAGGTTAACTGACCCTGACAGTCTTTCTAAAGTGTCTAAAGGTGCAGACAACAAAATGCTGACTCCACCAAAGTACTACTAGGTTCTGACAATGGTCAATGACACATCAACTCTAAAGTAGATTGGAACTTGAAGCAAAGGAAGCCAGAAGAAACAGGAAAGAGTTGATTAAAATTTTTGCTGAATATATTAAAATGCATAATGATCTCTCCAGCATAATCTCAAAGAACATATAATAATAAAAATACCAGTGGCGTAGGAAGGCGGGTGCGGTGGGTGCGGCCCGCACCGGGTACCAGCTCTGAGGGGGTGACAAAAAATTGTCAGTTTTGCATTAATGTGCCTTTTTGTTACATAAAATAACATGTCAAATAATTTACATGGGCTTTAACAATCCCTAATTGCAGCAAATTGCGGGTGAACGATGTGATGCTGTAATGATTTAGTATTATTGTGTGGTGCGTGGGGGGAGGGGGTGTTCTGTCTCGTTTCTTTTAAACTGTGCTGGTGCTCAAGTAAACAAATAACCGGTCCTGTGACTCAGTGTCTCATCCCTGCCACAAATATATCATCGCCCCAAGTCGTTCTGTGCAACAAGATATTTTTAACCCGAACATCATAATAATATAGTCGGCGCGAAATGTTTTAGACAGTGGGGTGGGTAGGTATTATCCGCTCTAGAACCGACCATAAAGTAAACCAGTTTACTTTAGGATCGTTCTACGAGCGAACGGACAATATCTCCCTCCCCATCCCACTATCTTTAGGCCCCTATATATACGAGCCGGGACACACGATGAAATCATGTGTCACAATTCTGGTTAATTGGAGATTTGGCGTAATTTTTGGCGACAAATCAGAGGCCAAGAAGGGGCAGTATTGGGAAATTATCATTGGCGTTCTCTTGATTTGGCTCGTTATTGCCTTTATTTTACGTCGCCAAGACAGTATTTTTAAATTTATTTTTTTCTAATTTTTCGATGCTTCTTCGGTTTTTCCTTGAAATTCATGTCGGAAATTTATGGTAACTTAAACGTGTGCATAATTTATTGTTCCAATTTTGATGTATTTTTCGAGATGTGCTGTTCATAAGACTTCAATAGTGATACCGTTTTTGGCGATTTATTCCTTATTAATAAAAAGACATTTTACTTTTTTTTTTATTCATAAAAATTTTTTAAAAAATAATTAACATTATGCCCTCTTTACTTAACCAATTGAATAAAAAAATTGCTTTCTCAATAAATTTCATTTTATATTTTGGTGGACATGGAGGTGACAAGTTTAAACTCCGCACCGGGTGCCACCAGACCTTGCTACGCCACTGAATAATACATTTTATTTATATAGCACCTTTCCCATATCCCTTCATGATCTCAAAGAGTGGTCCAAAAAGGATCTTTTAATTAAAAATTGTGTATCATTCACACAAAATTGTCACATAAAATTGTCCAAAATGTGCCAAAGGCAAGATCCAACCTGTGAGTGATGTCATCAAGAACCTGCATCACTAGACTACACATTTTGTAAATATTAGAAACTTTAACTAAATTTTTGTATGTCTCTTAGGCAGCCTTGTGTTTAAAATTACTCCTAATGCCTTAACCACAATATTTGGAGTAATAGCAGATGAGGCAAAGGTGTACTATGAAAAAGTGGTTGTAATATCCTAAATAACACTCCTTGCCTTTAGATTTATTTTGCTCATCTGGAGAAATCCTAATCCACCTTCCATAATTCAGTGGGGAAGTCATATTTTATATTATCTAAACATGGAAAAAAATCTCTCTACAAAGATCTGTTTAGAATTATTTTCAGAATTTAGAAAAAGCTCATTAATGTAATTCTAAAGGGATCATGCTGGTCCTGTGCTGTGCTGAACCTTTTTATTTTATTTACTGGTTAATCCTGTATACAGAATAATTTTATATGGTGCTTTTTTGTTATACGGCTCCCTCAGTTTGGCGGGGATTAAGTTTCATGAATTCTCTTTATAATATATTATTGTACTTGCAATGTTCTTTTTACTTAATTGAGATGTGCTTCATTATTATTCTGTATATGTTCTGTTTAAAAAGAAAATAAAAGAAAAAATGATGAGCATTACCAGCAGCTTTAATATGAATACATTGTACAAAAAGTAGTCAATTTTGGTTGATATATATAAGCAAACTAGCACTTCAAGATCCTGCAAGTTAAGAAGCTAAATTCATTTTGTAATTTTTCTAAGTTAGAAAATGCAGATTTTATGAAGTGTTGAAATTAGATAACTACATTTTATATTACTGTCAGATGTAACACTTGCATTTTGCAAGAATCTTAACAAACTCTACTACAAAACGCATGACATAAAAGTAATGAGTACTGCCTTATTATTTTCAGACTTACCACCAACAAAAAGAATTTCTTTTGTTTTTCTTCTTAATATTAAAGACATCATTTTCCTTCCACTGTTTAACCTCGATAATATAGTTACTTTCTGATGGAATTTATACATATTTACTGGCAAACCTCAATAATACTTTCTAATGGCATTTAAACATTTTTACTGGCATTATAATAAAAGAATAAAATCTTTATATTGACGATTTTGGTATTAATGGGTCTTAATCAAGTAACCTTTGCTAATTATTTTCATAGCTGATTCCCTGTATTCACTCAAAAATACTAATCATAAGAAGCCATTTGTTGACAAATGACCCATCACTAGAAAGGAACATAATGATGCAGTATGAAATCCAAATTCATCACAAGTACAAACTGTTGACCTAGTCACTGTTTTTCATTCTATAGACTCAAGGTCAGCAAGCAAAATTTTCTAACATACATGGATATTCAAGCTCTCTCTTTAAAAGCAGTGGTAATGTAAATACCATATTTTTGCTTTTATGTGGAAGTGAATTGTTCTTTTAAATAGAAAAGGTACTTGACATGCCGAGAAATAATGCAGACTGATAACATGATTTTTTTTATATTTAATACTATTGAATCGTCTTAATAATGCTATTTTTAAAGCACATTACAGCCCATAACTAAGTTGGCCTCAATTGTGTTTCATGATGTACAAGTGTAATATGAAAGCTGCAGGAGCACAGCACATGTCATGATAAAAATGCAAATTTGAAGGGTGCTATTTTAAAAAGGTAAATTGACTATGACAACGGAATGCATGTATCCCTCTTCTTTAAAAATTAAACCAGAAACCTATAAGCTTGCAAGCAAATTTCAATTAGGAACATACAGCTTAAGAAAACATAAAATCATTTTATCACCAAAAAAGTAGAAATTGGAAAAATGTAAGAGGGGGAATTAAGAAAGACAAATTAATTTTTTTTGTTTTCAATCTTGCAACATTTCCTCATGATTTGTGTCACAAGTTATTTTATAAATACTTTGAAGAATTAGATCAATCAAGTGCCTCAAAGACATTTGACTGCTTGTGATGTTTTGTCTTTTGTTCCATCCTTTTTATCACATTCTTTAACAGGAAAATATTAATTTAGTATTCCAACAACACTGGAATAAATATATTGCAATCTTTTTTTGTGGTTATTCCTCCTTTTGTTGTTTCTCTGACTGTAGGCTGATATAACTTAAATATGACTTACTTAGAATTTTCTCAAAGTGGCTCTTCTAAATTCTTTTGCAATTTGAGAAGGGATGGACTTGCAGAATTTACACAGATGTATTTACTTTATTACTTGTAAAAGTGGGGCATGTCTTCTGCTTGATGTGAATACCGAGAAATACTTCAGGTAATGTGGACTTTCTTCAGAACTGCATAGCTACTTATTTAAAATAATGTTGGTAAGATTATTTGGACCATCATAGGTAACAAGAATTATTTTTAATATAATGGACAGCATTACGCAAGACTTTATTTTCCTCATTGAATCTCCTTTCTTTTTGCATTCTACCAGTTAATCCATTACTGTACTGTAATATGTGATTTTAAATATTCTCAAATATGAATTAGACATGAAATTATAAGTTAAACTGTGGATTTCACTTTAAATGTAATAGTCTGAATGTTCTGCTTATTCTGCATATCGCCTCAGAGTACTTATTATTCTTGACATTATGTTCGGTCACAGACTTCTGTTATTATTGAAAGGGTAGCACAACAAATAATCAGGCACACTGGAACATGCTTTAATCCAAAGCACTCTCCAGAGGAGTGTCAGCATCTGTCATAAATCTTTAACTTTTGCCCTCACACTACCATTATCTATCTGCAGCTGTCACTTTCATACAAAACGGCACACTGGACTTATGCTATAGTTTCTGTGTAGCAGCATAACAAAAGAAATCACCTCATTGTGGTCTGATTTGTTTTTTCCAGTGGGGAAAGTGTAATTATGAAATACAATAGTGATTAATTTCTTATTTATATTTTTAAAATTTTTCAGTCAATGTCTCTTATTTGTACAACCATTGGAGCTTGGGGGTGAGGTAAGACAAACAACTTCTGAAATTCAGGACAGTAGACAGTAGATATGTGTGCTTGTAATCTCTCAGGAATATATGAAGGTAATGTAACTATTAGATGCTATAAAGAGAGATGTGATGCAATGAAAACATTTTAAAATTTTATTAAAAATGCCTAGTGTACTTTACATTTATATGTTCAAGTTACACATCTGATTGCTCTCTAAATATGTGCCCTTGTGTAGAATACTGTACATATCAAGAGAAGAGTTAGGTGCTGTTTTTTCAGGTTTGTGCATAGTTTCTAGCCATCTGCATCATTCCAAATTTGCATAAATGTGCATGTTAGGTTTATTGTTGTTGTGATGTGAGATTTTGCATATAACTTGATAAATATTTTGTATGTCTTTATTTGTAATTTAGGCAAAGCAATGTAATTTAGTGAGAAGCATTCATGTTTACAACCCAAGGAATGGATCTCTTTGAATTTTATGACAGGATTTGGGGGGTGTGCTTTAAACCAGTTTGGCAAGTGTTTCTCTGCTAAAGTCTTTCAACCCCCCGCAAGAAAGCCATAAACACATATGGTCTTCGGGGTGGCAGGTATTAAGATGTTCTATTCCCCCATTGGTCTGAAGTATGCTCGTTTGGAATTGGCTTGTCTCAAAGGCCTTTAAGTACTACGACACCCTATTGGCTATAGGGGTTGGACAGAAAATCTATATATTTACTTGTTTCACCTCACACTCTCTCTCTTACCAACCAACATATGATGAAGAAGTATCTCTCTCTTGCTAACCTGCGATGATGAAGACAACACAATGAAGAGCACAGCTCAGCAGCCATTTTGAACAGACATGTGGCTGAAAGCTGAGCACCAATGATGCCTTAACTAGAGACATTTAAGTAACTACAAGTCTGTGTGCCGCCTGAACTACATATCACCATTTAATCAGGTTGTATGGTTGCCAATATTCAAATGTACTTTTCATTTTGTTATTATTTATGAATATTATCAGTAATACATTATTTTATGTGTAACTTAACTTCTGCTTGTCTTTTTACTACATCTAATTGCCTGAGGTTATAGATATAGAAGGGAAGGTGGGGATAAGTTATATACAATAATACCTTATAAACAGTGGAAAGTCTGTGAGATTAGGCATTCTAAGGCTACATATTAATAATACAATTGGGGAAAGTAGAGCAATATATTACTCTACCAAGACAAAACAATTGTCAAATACAGAATGTCCTTGGGTGAGTGCAATTACATGTGCTATGTAATAGACTGTTAGTGGATCCTGCCTTGTGCCTGATATGGCCAAGACAGCCTCTGGTCCCTCAGTGACCCTGAATTGGATTAGCCAGTCTGAGAATGTTATGTTATGCGACATGTAAAGAGAATTCAACAAATTAAAATTTTTGTACAATTTAATCATTAAATTGTTTTTGAATTTTGGTTTGAATTATTTTGCATTAAATTCTAATACAGTGTGGCCTCATACAAGAGATTTATATTCCTGTAAAATACTAAGTTTATGTTATTTATAAGGTCTGTGCATCTCTAAACAGCATCCATTATTTCTTTTCTACATCCATATCATGCTTCTATTCAAGTATCACTCATTACACAGAATATACTGTGACATCAGTTAATTGATTTCTAAACCTTTTCTGTTTGTGTAAGGATATTTTAATTTGAATTGAAAGGTGCTATTTTGTTTTAATTCATTTGAATGTATACTTTCTATTGAACAGTGTGAGATATGCCCGGCTATTTATCCCAGCCAATACCCCCATGCCACCAGATGGAGCCCTCCTTGCAGCATGGAGCTACCCCGAATGCCAGCAGGGAATTACGGACAGTGGACTTTTAATGCACAGCCCTGCTGGATACCACGGGGGCCGCCAGGAGTCGCTGCAGGGAGGCCCAGGGATTATTTGCACCATAACCTGGAAGTGCGTCTTAATCACAGTGACACAAGGAATGACGTGCTTCCGGGGTGAAGAAAAAGGATTTTTATCTGACCCGGAAGTGTCCCATGTCACGTTATTTGATTATTGATTTATTGCGTATTGTGGAGAGGAGGGTGCTTTGTGCACTTTATTATTATAATAAATATTCATCTTTGGACTTTTACCTGGTGTCTGATGTCTGGTCTGAGGGTTCAGGGGGTCGACAGTGCCTCTATTTATCACAACAGCAATATATGAAACAAGTTCTACCATCATTTGCTCCAAAGCATTATATTCATATATTACAACCATCCTTAAACTATATAGCATTTAGTTCATACAGCAAAAAGGCATTTAGCTTTCACACTTGTGAAACATACATTAAGAATTTATATGCTACTTTTGAAAAATTATGCTTCAAGTAAAATATTCCAATAATACATTATTTTTCCTATATACAAGTTAGAAACTTGGTTAAAAGAAACCTGCCCAATGTTCCTAATCTGTCACCAAATATGAAATTATACTAGCTTTTAATGGTGAATATATAGGCATTATTTCCATAATCTACCAATTTTTTAAAGAGTGAATGTATTGCTAATTTAAAGCTGTACTGGGAATGTGACCTTTCAAATATAATTTCACATTATAAATACAGTTAAGAATTAGTAAAATACAATTATCAATAATTTGTGTGAAACAAAATGTAGTTTAGGTAAAAATGACACAGGGTACACACCAAATTTGACTAAAGTTATTAAAAACATTCAAGGATAAGAACCAAATTGAGAATGATGTCAACAAGCTCCTGCTGTGCTAAGTCATATGTCTTGGGAATGTCTCACACTCAGATTATATTACTCCTTAAACGTCTATTGAAATATCTTGTACTTTATTTATTGCTTATCGTCTGTTCGTGCTCAGGTGGGAGAATTCTGACACACTGTCTTTAGCAGAAAGGATAAAGGATGTCTTATTTTACACAAAATTAGGCAAAAAACACATTTTCTGTATAAGAAACAGTTCAAAACTTTTCAGGCTCCAGCAAGAATTTATTTGTGTAAAACATTTAACATTTCTGTCATCTTAATCGCTCTCTTAATTAGGTGATTAGATTTGGGAGATGTGGTGAAACTGACCTAATATAAAACATAATGTTGGAAATGTACGTTTAATTTTACATTCATATGAACTGTGTCATAACGAAAAAGGGTGGAATGCCCTCTCAGGGTTGGGAGCGAGATCCTGCCCCAAGTGGAGGAGTTCAAGTATCTCGGGATCTTGTTCACAAGTGAGGGAAGAATGGTGCGTGAGATCGACAGGCGGATTGGTGCCGCATCCGCAGTGATGCGGGCTCTGCATCGGTCTGTCGTGGTGAAAAAGGAGCTGACCCACAAGGCAAAGCTCTCAATTTACCAGTCGATCTACGTTCCTACCTTCACCTATGGTCATGAGCTATGGGTAGTGACCGAAAGAACGAGATCGCGAATACAAGCGGCTGAAATGAGTTTCCTCCGTAGGGTGTCTGGGCTTTCCCATAAAGATAGGGTGAGAAGCTCAGTCATCCGGGAGGGGCTCAGAGTAGAGCTGCTGCTCCTCTGCATCGAGAGGAGTCAGATGAGGTGGCTCGGGCATCTGATCAGGATGCCTCCCTGGTGAGGTGTTCCGGACACGTCTAACCGGGAGGAAGCCCCGGGGAAGACCCAGGACATGCTGGAGGGACTATGTCTTTCGGCTGGCCTGGGAACGCCTTGGGATTCTCTCGGAAGAGCTAGAAGAAGTGGCCGGAGAGAGGGAAGTTTGGGCATCTCTGCTCAAGCTGCTGCCCCCATGACCCGATCTCGGATTAGCAGAAGAGGATGGATGGATGGGTGAACTGTGTCTTACTTATTGTAACTTCTAAAAGTGTCAGTCATTAAACCATTACTTAAATAGTCAGACCTAGACCCACACATACTAAATAATTATAGGCCTACTTCAAATTTACCATTTTTCTCTAAAATACAAGAAAAAGTAGTCGCCAGTCAGCTTCAGTCACACCTTACGCATTACAATTTATTCAGGTCTGGTTTCCGCACTGGTCATAGTACAGAAATGGCACTAACACGGGTTGTAAACGACATTCTGATATCCTCTGATGAAGGAAACTCCACTGTAATTATGTTGTTGGACTTAAGTGCAGCATTTGACACCACTGACCATTCTATTTTACTGCACAGGCTAGAAAATGATGTTGGGCTTACAGGCATCGTGTTCGCTTGGTTTAGTTCTTATTTATCAAATAAATTCCAATATGTGCATAAATGTGCTGACAGTACTCCATCATTATACAAAGAAGTTCAATATGGTGTCCCGCAGGGCTCAGTACTGGGACCTTTACTGTTTCCACTTTACATGCTTCCACTGGGATCTATCATTAGGAAACATAATGTTAATTTTCACTCATATGCAGATGACACCCAGTTATACCTTTCATTTAGATCAAATGAAGTTTCTCCGATGTTGTCTTTAATTAGTTGTGTTAGTGAATTAAAGGAGTGGATGAATGAGAACTACTTGTCTTTAAATACAGATAAAACTGAGATGTTAATTGTTGTAGGGAATGACGCTGATCACAACAATATTTTGTCATCATTTAACTCAGTTGGAATCCCCATTAATTTTACTGAATCAGCCCACAATCTAGGAGTTATCTTTGACTCTAGCATGTCATTTAAAGCACATATTACAAAGTTGTCCAAAACATGCTTCTTCCATCTTAAAAATGTTAGGAAATTAAGGCGCTTTCTAAATAAACAGGATTTTGAGAAATTAATTCATGCATTTATTTCTAGCAGGATTGACGACTGTAATGCGGTGTTCACTGGATGTTCAAACTGTTCTTTATACAGCCTCCAGTCAATCCAAAATGCAGCTGCAAGAATTATTACATGAACAAGAAAATACGAACACATAACTCCAGTTCTTAAATCCTTACACTGGCTCCCGGTTAAGTTTAGGGCAGATTTCAAAATCCTCCTTTTAACATATAAAGCATTAAATGGTCAAGGTCCGGCTTACTTGTCTGAACTTATCATGACTTACAAACCAGAGCGCACATTAAGATCTCAAGATGCCGGTCTGCTTATGATTCCAAGGATTAATAAAATAACAGTGGGAGGTTGAGCTTTTAGTTACATGGCCCCTAAACTGTGGAATGGTCTGCCTGCTACTATAAGAGATGCCCCTTCGGTCTCAGGTTTAAAATCCTGGCTGAAGACTCACTACTTCAGTTTAGCATATCCTGACTAGAGCTGCTGATTAGCTGTACATACTGCATCTCTGTTGTTAGTCATTAGCACTAAAACATAAGTAACATGATAGTTATAATTGGATACTAACCCTCACCTATTCTGTTTTTCTTCTCAGCACTCAAATGTGGCACTTGGTGCCACGGCCCACCTGCCAAGTTGTTTTGCCTGCCTAAGGTAAAGTCATCCCTGATGGAGGATCGCAGGAATCGTGGGAAAGAAGGGTCCTTTCATCGGATTGGCTGGCCCAGCGCTGTTTCAGCTGTGGAATGGCCAAATGGGGGAGGCAGCTTGATGGATGAGGTCTCCAGGACTCTAAACAAACCCAAATCTTATTATGTGATATTATCTACTGTTAAATTCTGCTCCGTACTTGTAAAATTTTTATTTTTATACTGTACTGAGGATTTGTTCTGTTCTGTGTATTGTATTGACCCCCTTCTATTTGACACCCACTGCACGACCAACCTACCTGGAAAGGAGTCTCTTTTTGAACTGCCTTTCCCAAAGTTTCTTCCATTTTTTCCCTACAAGGGTTTTTTTGGGAGTTTCTCCTTGTCTTCTTAGAGAGTCAAGGCTGGGGGGCTTGTCAAGAGGCAGGGCCTGTTAAAGCCCATTGCAGCACTTCTTGTGTGATTTTGGGCTATACAAAAATAAATTGTATTGTATTGTATTATTTATACAAATTGATTATATAAAAAGTAATAATTGTCAGAACTTAAAAATAAAAGGTAATTAGATTATGAAAATATTTTAGAAGTGCAATTTTTGCAAACAATACGATTGCAGAGTGTTGAGTGTTGGTGTCACATGAATCCAGCGTCCTGGATTTTAATCCCAATCCAGATGTTGTCTGCATGGAAATTATACATTCTCACTGTATCTGAATGGGCTTTAATACCACATTACCAATGATGTGCATTTTAGGCAGTGATGCCAGGACCACAGTTTTCCCATCAAAACTGGAATATTTTTGATAACCGTCTATAGGAAAAATAGGCTTTTACGGGTTGTGCTTTTTCGGGCTACTTTATAAAAATCAACACAATATTTTGTTTTTTTGTTTCAACCCACCTTTCCACATTATTACCATGTTTTTCACCCATCCAGCACCTCCTCTGCTATTCACACATGTACATGTATTTTAAGCTGTCCTTGAGCTATAAATCTTTTAAGGCCCTGGTAACCCTGATTTTAGGTTAAATGCCCCTGTGAGTGTGGATGTGTGCATTAATTTTGCCCTGTGCATGATTGCTACTATTATAGGTTTTTTCTGACTAATGCAAGGTTTTGAAAATGTTACATTTCACAATTTTAATAAGTGGTAAACTAGCAGTAAATGGTTTACTTTACCTTCATTTAGAAATAAATAAGCACTCTTTTTAACAGAGAAAAAGAAAATAATTCCAAGGTTAGCAGTGTGGCCAGCAAGCTAATATTCCAGACTGTAATCTTCAAAAATGGCAGTTCAGTCCCAAATGTTAACACAGTGGTTAGTCACTGAGCAAGTCACTTAGCTTAGGATACTTCTACTCCAGTATTAAAAAAAAATATATGTGAATAATTGCACTGTGGCGGCACGGTGGTGCAGTGGTAGTGCTGCTGCCTCGCAGTAAGGAGACCCAGGTTCACTTCCTGAGTCCTCCCTGCGTGGAGTTTGCATGTTCTCCCCGTGTCTGTGTGGGTTTCCTCCGGGGGCTCTGGTTTCCTCCCACAGTCCAAAGACATGCAGGTTAGGTGGACTGGTGATTCTAAATTGGACCGTGTGTGTCCTGCGGTGGGTTGGCGCCCTGCCCGGGATTGGTTCCTGCCTTGCGCCCAGTGTTGGCTGGGATTGGCTCCAGCAGACCCTGTGACCCTGTGTTCGGATTCAGCGGATTGGAAAATGGATGGATGGATAATTGCACTGTAGTTCTGAGCTACTAGATATATGACAATTTCACAATAAAATGTAATCAGTAAAACAAGTTTGTCTGCAGTGTTTATTTATTTAGTAAATACTCCTAAGTCAAAACGAATTCAAGCTGGGATGATAATAATTTTAAGTCATAATTTGGTAAATTTCATATTTGAAAAGAAACATATGACAAGAGGTTGATTCACTCAGATTCTACTGACTATCTACAGATATGAATTGAACTCAACAGGTTCAGGAAAAGAAGCACAGATGTAGAGAAGGAAAACTTTAAAAGTGATTTTGGGAGGGAGGCAAAGCAAAAGGAAACAAAATATATTTGCATGAATTATTGTGGCATAGGCATGCTATGGGTTTGAACATACTTCTGATTCTTATTTTGTGAGAATTAAGAAGTAATGACAAATATAGACCAAAATTATACTTATTAAATTATAAAAATGCCTTAGTTCAGATAAGTTTATGTAAAATGTAAAAAATGACTTTTTACATTTGAGAATTTACAGAGCACAGTTAATTTTTTTTTAAGTCTGTATTTCCTTAAAAGACTTTCTCACTGAAAATAATATTGCTAATCACGACTTTCTTTTTGTGTTTTGGTTATACATTCATTTACTTTCTTCGTATCTTTTTCCTGGCTGATTGCCTTTAAATTCTTTCACTTGGAGATCTTGTTTTGCAGTCTGATCAGGAAATTTCTTTACCTTGATAGTCATGAATATGGATATCAGCAAATTGTCTGAGTCGTCGAAAGCAAAAAAAAAAAAATGGCAGAGATACATGTAGAAAGGACTAAGACAATGTACTGATATGTTAGCTTTGCATAAATAAATGTGTATGGTAATTCTTAGTGGTTTCATTAAAATGTAAATTGCTTTCAAACAGTCGGTGAAAAAGGGCTAAGGAAGGGAGGGGTACCCAGAACTCACAATTCTCAAAGTGTATGTTTCTGAGCTGTGTGTGTTTCTGAAGGGGACATTTTTCATTAAAGTATACAATGTACGTGTGTTATGTATCCCAGTTGCTGTGGTCTTTTTGCTTTTTCCCCTTTTCATCTACTTACAGAACTCGTGAATTTCTATTAATTAATTCTGGACATTTAAATTTTACAGTAACTAAATTAAATATAAACACTTGTCACTTTTAATGACATATTCATTCCAGTAGCTTAGACATCTAAAGTTGAGGCACGCAGCATCAGAATAACATACAAAAAAGACACAATGAAGCAGTATTTGTCATTACAGTTCAAGTACTTATTGAGAAAAGAAAGAGGCAAATCAAAAAAAAAAACACTGTAAAACTGTCTTTTCATTACTGGCCATATGGTTTAGAGGAAATGCAAATTAAAACTGTATATTCTGTGTAATTCTTTTCTGTAAAGACATCTCAAAGTTAATGGCACAAGAAGACAGTGCTGTATTTTGGCACTACTAACGTTACCAAAATCTGACTAAATTATTTGCTCCTTGGATAGGATTACAGACAATGGTGTGGAAATGCATAAATATTTAAAGTAAAGCTTACCAGGGTGCAAAAAGCGATTACTCCGCCAAATAATTCAGGAAAAGCAATAGAGAGTCTGTCTTAGTCATGGACATTTGTACCATCTTTTGGACCATGATCAGATATTTGGAAGGTCCTTTCAATTTTTTCTTTATACATTTCCTAGCACTTGGAGGAGATGTATGACTATACGTCTTGTGGCATTGCTTGCAAAAACATCTCCTAGACTATTTTTGGCTCCTTTACATTCTGAGTTGGAGGGCAACGAATGAACAAGTTACAAGTACCGTATATGCTCGAATATAAGCCAAGTTTTTCAGCACCCAAAATGTGCTGAAAAACATCACCCTCGGCTTATATTCGAGTCAGGTCCCGCTGCCCCCCGGTATACGAACAAGCCAGTTTCCCTTTCGGTTTGTGCGCACCGATGATTTCCGCACGTGTTCACTCTCTCCCTGTGCATTCCCTGTGCAGCGCGCAAGAGAGAGAGAGACAGACACACACACACACGCACGCACGCACGCGAGCAAGCGAGATACCATATTGTTTTTGTTGACCCTCTGCTCCACTTACAGAGCTAGTTTACTGTTTTTCTTTGAAATAAATACTCAAAAACATTTAACCTACTGATGCCTCAATTAATGTACGATAATTTTATTGGTATTTATTTTGGTTATTGAAACTTACCAGTAGCTGCTGCATTTCCCACCCTAGGCTTATACTCAAGTCAATAAGTTTTTCCAGTTAGGTAAAATTAGGTACCTCAGCTTATATTCGGGTCAGCTTATACTCGAGTATATATGGTACATTCAACAGGAACTAATTTTCTGTAGGGCTGCAGAGCATGATTTCCTATGATAGGTTGTGAAATATGGAATCTTAATTGAAGATATTTGAGGTGCCTTGCTAATTTAGTAGAAATACCACCCAAGATATTACAAACCCTGGGGCAGAGGTGAGACATGTTAGAATGTATGGGATTTCCATATTGCTAAAACAGTTTACATTAAATATTTTGTGCTCTTGGATTTGAATTGTACAGTATGTGGTATTTCATTGTTATTTGAGGAAGTCCAAAAGGAAGTAAAATCTCCAACATTAATTTCACAAAGTTTTCTGAGTTCTAGGGTAAAATAAAGACCAAAAAATATGAATATTTCTCATTATTTCTAATTAATTGTGCTGCCTAGAAAATGTCAAATATATGAGAAATATATAAGGTATAATACATAAAATATAGCAGCCTCTTATTTGAATGCTCAGTTCAGGCACAGCAGAAACAAATTAGAAATAACATATGGTAGTAACACATCATAATAATCTGTCCATTCTTTCATTTCTGAACTCATTTACCCAAGACAGGGTGGTGATCAATTAGTAAGACAAAGTTGAAAGCAGTATAACATGAATTTTGTGTTTTATTACTCTCCCAACCTTTTTGGAAATTTC
The DNA here is from genome assembly GCF_900747795.2 of Erpetoichthys calabaricus. Classification (NCBI taxonomy): domain Eukaryota; kingdom Metazoa; phylum Chordata; class Cladistia; order Polypteriformes; family Polypteridae; genus Erpetoichthys; species Erpetoichthys calabaricus. Next base: position 220,033,650 of record NC_041397.2, on the reverse strand, counting down.
TACAAGCAGTTGAAAGTAAGTAGTAGAGCTATCCACTCTTAACTCTCAACACTCTTTAACACAACTCTGCCAGGATGTTGACATACAGTTTTCACAGATTCGGTAGTCCCATAATGGCAATGGGTTTTACATAGCACATGCTGATTCTTCAGGCATGTAATGCTTTCTCATTGCCATAGCAGCTGTACTAGACATGGGTACTTCCATTGCTGGAATATACTTCTGTTGTGCTTTGGTCACTGCAGCTGATGACCTGCTAGATTGTTATTTCTTATGGTTTGTGTGCATGTGTACTCTGGGGGTTTTCTCTTATTGCAGGCTGTACATGTAAACTGCCTATGGTGCACTTCCTGCATGGAGAATCCTTTTCCCTTATATCTTTTATTTAAATTATTTGCTATTTTGGCTACTTTACCAAAGGATTTTCCACTCCTGGGTGGCAGCAACATTGTTACACAAAGTAATGTTCTGTATTAATCTATTTCTTTTAAAAAAGCTAAAGTGCATGTTTTGTTAAGGGCATCAGACAATTCTTTCAAAACTTCTCAAAATCTAATCATAGTGTTTCCAAAGGTTTCCTCAGTGTTGTCACCAAATCGTTTAATAATACAAGTAAAATATTATTTAAGAAAACTAGTGTTACTGTTTGCATTTATTCTTATGCTTGCACCAATGAAGCAATGAAACACACCTGAGTAATCACAAACACCTGTGATGGCGATTGTCAAAAACAGTAAGGTGCCCTGAAATGAGGGGACGATGTATATAAAGTGTTGTCATTTCTACATGCTGTGACTAAAATGTGTGCAAATTCCCTTAAATTGAAGTCCATAATGTGCACTTTAATCACGTTTGAATTGCTTAATTTGTAAATTGTAACTGTCAAGCTGAGGGGTAAATCAAAGAAAAATGTGTCTTTGTCTCAAACATTATGGAGAGCACTGTTGATAAAGACCTGATAAAGATCCAAATTTTCCACAAAATTATAGAGAAAATAATTTTACATCACCTACTGAACCATGCTTCATAGAAAGGCATCACCAATGGAAACAATACTGATTCGGAACTGACTTTCCCACTATGCACCAACTCTTATGAATCATGGGATACATTATAGAAAGTGCTATCAGAGCAACAGGGGCTATCTTTCTGGACATATATAAATCTGCTAGGATATCCACAATCTCTGATAGTGATAACATGGAAGGATAAATAATCAGACGTACATAAACACAGGATAAGTAAGAAAGAGCAAGGTGGCTTGTGTCCATCTGTTCTACTAATAGACAACAAACCAAATTCTTCATCTACTTGGCTTGACTGAGTTAAGCAATATCACTGTAGGGCGTGAGGGGACACTGTCACTAACGGTATCTTCTGTTCCACGCAAAGCCTCGAGAAGATACCCAGTGAAGGCACCCAAGCCCAGCCATGACACTCGGAATTGTCCCTGCCCCTTCCAGACAGGATGTCATAAAACCAGATAGCCCAGGAAGGTGATGGATGTATAACAGCCAAGAGCCAAAAGTGAAGATGCTTCTGAGCAAAACAATAGAGATAAACAAGCTAGAAAATGTTGTCCAAGCAGATTTTGGGGTCAGCTGTCTTTTCAGTTGTGCCACAGTGCACCCTTTTTTGCTTTTGTTTTATGTTTGTATTAAATTTCCGCTGTCCTATCTGGGTCTGTCTGTTGGTCACACTGCATAAAAAAAGAAAAAAAAAACAGAGGAGTTGCAGAAAATGTAAAACCTCCTTCACCTGAATCATTAAAGACATTAAATGAACCATACAAATTGAATGGAACTTGAACATCTTCCAGAAAGAAATCGGCAGTAGCTCCAATTTAGCAAGATATGGAGATCTGAAAGGAGCATCTTAGCTGCTGCTAATGAGAGACAGGTAACCATTTAAGACCAAAAACAAAACACAACAAAATAAATGTTCTACTAAAAAGTTTCTGCAGGCTTTCAAGTCTTTGAAATCATTTCATTTTTTTAATTTATGAGAGCAAAGCGAACCAAATCTATAATGTAGCATTTGTAATATCACTGCGGGTGAATGCATTCATAACAACAATGACTGCTGAATAATCATACAAATACAGTCCCAAAACTCTTAGAAGCCTGACATAAAGAGAGAATAATACAACAGAGCAGACACATTTGAAAAGCAGTACAGACATTCAGGCATATATAGGGCAGAGCTTGCTTGGATTTACTAAGCACCATAAGAAATCTGGCATTAGGGGAAATTTCACTTCTTAGTTCAGCAAGCAGGAGAGGGAGTTTTGCTTGAGTGTTTGGGAAGGCTTGTTTGGATAAACAAGAGCCTGTGATTTTGTCTGGCTTTATGCCTGACCTAAACCCCTTTAATAGCATTGAGTAACCCTCAAGCAAACAGCAATGCACTTGAATATGCATTTAAACTATCTGAAGCTTTTTCCTCTCCGTGCTTACAGTAATTGTCATGTGCATCTGTCTCCCTTTTAAATATTAAGGATTTTCACAAAAGTGTTTTCGGCTAAAATCTGAAAGCATCAGAATTGAGAGTAGGCCTCAGAACCTCCAGTTATTACAGTATGTTTGAACTGAAATGCTTATACATGTTAAAACTTGAATAAGATCTTTTGTGAATGCCTCCATTATTAAGATTTCTGTTTAGTAAAGGTAACTCTGTCTTTGGTAGGTTACTAGTAAAACAGAAAAAGCTCTTACCTATGGAAGTGGTTTAAAAAATAAAGCTTGCTTTACACATTACCATTCTTTTATTCAATATACTGAGATAAAAAAGAATGCAATCAGCAACGTCTATATTGAAAGTGAGGTTTTAAAACACATTTGTGAGAGCTAGCCCGAACACCATCAGACTGACACCAGTATTTCTATAAAACACCTGTTTATTTACAGTTTTGCACACAAACAGTACCCCACACCAATCACCCTCTCTCTTGGTGCGCAGTGCTTTCCTTAGTTAGGCCCGTTGCAGTGTGAGCTGCAACTTCATATGGAAAAGTATTACTCTTTCAGGCACAAGAGTTTAGATGCTGAAGTTCCCTTCTTGAAGTAGTTGCTGCTTCTCAGCCTTTCAGACTACTGGCACACAGTTTAAGAATGGCACACTGGATGTCTGCTTTTTGGTCCACAAAGAGAAGAGATTGTCAGTTTTAGATCCCCAGAAAGGGAGCAGCTCATCAGCTTTCTGGTTTCAGAGAGAGGTCATTTTGGAGAATGCCAACAGATTTCTCCTGGGGCACAGTGCCCCAGAGAATCTCCAGAGAGAGTCTCTGAGAATCTTCTGATAAGATAAGTGCAACTGTTGTAAGGTGGAACCTCTCATGATTGGATTAAAGTCACTTCCAGTTACAAAATCGGTTTCTTTCCATAGGTGAGTTACTCTGTCCATCACAGTATTCATTCCTTAAATTATAGGTCTTTGTTCTTATTTGAGTCTATTTCATGCTTTCTGGCTCAAGAAGTGTGCAGAGGGGCATCTGCATAGATAGATAGATAGATAGATAGATAGATAGATAGATAGATAGATAGATAGATAGATAGATAGATAGATAGATAGATAGATAGATAGATAGATAGATAGATAGATAGATAGATAGATAGATAGGTACTTTATTAATCCCAAGGGGAAATTCACATACTCCAGCAGCAGCATACTGATACAAAAAAAAAAACAAGAAAAAAAACAATATTAAATTAAAGAGTAATAAAAATGTAGGTAAAAACAGACAATAACTTTGAATAATGTTAACGTTTACCCCTCCCCAGGTGGAATTGAAGAGTCAAATAGTTTGGGGGAGTAACGATCTCCTCAGTCTGTCAGTGGAGCAGGACATTGACAGTAGTCTGTCGCTGAAGCTGCTCCTCTGTCTGGAGATGACACTGTTTAGTGGATGCAGTGGATTCTCCATAATTGATAATTGATTTACATCTTTGTTATCAGACAACATACAGGCAGATCTTGGTAGTCCGCTTACTTAAGTAAGTGGGGGTTGCACCACTGGATGTTTCTTAAATCTGGTGCCTTAAAAAGCCTGCTGTGCCACTAAAGACTAGAAGAAAGGTCAATGCCAACTTTGTCCTACACAACTCACTAGTTACTGAACTTGTAATAAGCTGATGAAACCCTTTCAGTCTGGTTTCAGAGAACAGCATAGCTGTGAAACTTCTTTGCTTTGAGGAACTAACGATTTGCTTATGACAGCAGACTTTGGGCAAATCAGTATATTAATTCTGTTAGATCTTAGTGCAGCATTTGATACTCTCAAGCATTACACTCTTCTGTCCAGAATGCATAACATTTTGGGTATCTCTGGCACTGCCCTCCAGTGTTTAAAGTTCTATCTAAATTATTTAGTCTTGGTAACAGCAAGTCCAGCTCAGCAACATTCACACAAGGAGTTCCTCAAAGCTCTGTACATTGCCCTCTGCTGTTCTTTATCTACATTCTTCATTTTGGCTGTATTATTTATAGCTTTGTAATGTGTTATCATTTTTATGTCGACAAACCTCAGATCTTTTTCAGTGTATAAAGTGAAAGTTCATCAGAGTTTTCTTGCCTAAGTGAAATTAAATCCTAGCTGGAACTTCACTCTCTAAAATTAAATTAAAACAAAACCAAAGTTATGCTACTTGGCACTTGGGCTCAGTTTAAGAAAAAGAGTTCATTCTCAATCACTCTTGGCGATATTATCATAAGACATTCAATTGCAAGGAATTTTGGTGACATTTTTTATTCCTCCCCTTCTTATTCTACCCACTTAAATCACATTAAGAAACTTTCTTCCACCTGTGTAACATATCCCATGTTCGCTCATTTCTCTCCTTTTCTAATGCTAGGAAATTTGTCTAAGTTTTATTATATCCTGCATTGACTACTGAGACTCCCTACAGGCAGGTTCCCCTTCTAATCTGTTATCACAGCTCCAGTTGGTTCAAAGCTGAGCTGCACGAGTGTCCTTACACAGACCCGCAACAGCAAGCATATCACATCTTTCCTGCTCCAGCTTCAATGGCTACCCGTATCTTATAGAACTGAATATTAAATTCTGTTAATAACATATAAAACTTTAAATGGTCATATAGTGGTCTACATCAGCAACTTACTGCATCACTATGGTCCTTTCTGTCCACTAAGGTCCACTGATTCTGGCAATCTCATTGTGCCTTATGGGTGACAGAGCATTTAGTTCTATAGGGCCAAAACAATAGAACAACATCCCTAAATTAATGAGACCAGCTGACTCAATTAATTATTTTAAAAAAACAACTTACAATTCATCTGTTAAGGAAGGCTTTTAACTTACTCTGATAATCTGGCCCTTCTTTTCACCCTTTCAAGGTGATTTGCATTTGTATCACAAGGAATTTCTTGTAGTCATTTGTTTAGTTTGTATTTTTATTCTGGTTTATTACAAGGCTTTGTGTTTCCTGTGTTTATCTTTATTTAGTGCCATACAAGTGAAGAAGAAACTCTGAGAGATTTTAAACATTTTTGGATAATATATAAGGTTGCAAAGCTAATAGATAACTGAAAAAAACTTGACAAGAATTCAATTCAATTACTTTGTGTACAGTGCTCTTCAGCAAGTGTAATCTTATAGTGCTGTAACAAGATCACAGATAAAATGCAAATACAACATTTGGAAATTACATAATGTATACACAAAAAGATACACGTGTAAATGTATTCCCTTTTTTTCCAAAATGTTCTAATTCTTATTTGACTTTATTATTGCATATCTCTTTTGACATAACAACACTCAGACACTATTTTCTCTGGGAAAAGGTTTTGGTGACACCTTTCCTTAAAACATAAACCCCTTTTCAAACATGTCTGTTATTCAGTCACTTTTTTAAAACATGCAAAATGAATGCTTTTTAGCTAAAATGTTGTTAATCAGTTAATTCTGGAATTGTCAGCATGGACATAAACACAAAGCCTAAAGACTCAATTGAATTAAAGACAGGACTCTTCCCTAATGAATGTCCAGGAAATGCAGGTCATGGACATTATTTACATTGTTTGCTGTACTACAGCACTGGTCATTATTGATTTCTGTTATGTCATAAACTTCTTTCTCTCAATTCTGCCAAAAACATGACATTAAAAGTTTTTCCCTGCTACCACTACAAAGTACATGGGGTAAGCATCATAAAAAAAACATTTTTGGATAGAGTATTTCTTTAAATAAATACCAAAACATCCAGGCAGTTCTTCGGCAAACACACATGCATTAGGAGATAAGGTAGCTAAGTAACATAACAAGCTGTTTAACATAATAGGTTGTTTTAGTATAGAAAAGGAATAGGGTGTCTTTGTAAAAGTACACTTTTAAAGAATTACAAAAGCAATTCTCCTTCTTCCTTCAGCAGACACCCATCATATAACATTTTAGTGTTCCCTGTTGCCTTCAACTGCATTACAAGAGTAGCAACCTATCACTGGACAGTGCTGCTTTGTTACAGTGTTATACATGTCTCCCCAAATCAATGATGAAACAATGAAATATAGCATTTTACTTTCGATAAACTACTGGAAAAATATTTAAATTGTTACAGCAATTGGAAACTATGCCATATAGTAGAAATCAGATCACTCAAGTCTAAATCTAAATTACAAATTAATCCAGTTTATTAACTTTAACAAGATGTTAAACAGTAAAATTGACTAAGAATTCTAAGACTTCTACAACATTTCCCAAAACAGATTTGAAATCCTGTTGCTTACATTATGAATTTTAATGTGTACTGGCAAGTTATTCTGTTCAACAAATAATAGGTTCTTAATTTAATTCAGAGTCCTGATTATCATTTGAGTGACACTTGCATTATGACCTATGGCCCTGTTCTGTGAAAGGGTGGAAGAGAAATTAGCAATTGTGATATTTCTGTTACAGTTCAGCTCAAAATGTATTCTGAACTTTACACTTCTTAAAAATATGTCTCTTGCTTCAATAGAATTTCAAATTTAAAAATGTTGTCATTCTGTGTGTGGTTTTATTCTGTGGGATTATTCTCTTTATGTATTGGCTGCAGGACTGCTAATGAAACATAATATATCAGTGAATCAATACATTTTATTTAGTTCCTGCTAGTGAATTGAATCACTGATTAACTTGTTCATTGTATTTGCATATTCACTTAAACTAAATAGTGCCACTGATTCATTTAAGCAGCTCATTCATTTCAACCAAAAAGGGCCACTGACTCAAATGAATGTAAAGAATGGGTGACTTTAAAAGTTACAAAGAATTCACCGACTCAAAAAAAATAAATAAATAAAATTAGGCTGCTTTGGAAAAGATAACCTTTAAAATGAGTCTAAATTATTGTACTATAATTTGACAAGGAATACTTAATGAGAAAAACACAAATGTAGAAATGTATTCACAGTAGCTGTGATTCACACAAATGTAAAAAGTGTATTAACAGAAGCTGTGATTCAAATCATTGTCTGTAGGATATTATTTAGTTTTCTTTCATTCAGCACAACTCTCCTCATTTATTATATTGCATAGCCATATTTTAGTGAGTTGAAGGAATCTATTAAATTAGCATTTCTCTCAATTAGAAAGTTAAAGGCACAAGTAAAATATTACACAAATGCTATTAAATCAGTTTATTTGACTCAATGGAACTATTCATTAACCAAAAACAAATCCATCATGAGCTACTCCTCAGGCAGTGTGGTGCAATGTTTAGGACCTTGGTCTTTAAATGAGATTGTTACCAGCTCAGACATTACTTTTGACTACTTGAGCAACTCACTTAACCTGCTTGTGAAATACTGTACTGTACTCTCATTTGTGCTGTATGTTTCCTTGAATAAGAAGGTCAGCCAAATGTAAGTATGTCTTGCTTCCACTTCTATCTTTATATTATCTCTCTCGATAGGTTTCTGTTTTAAAGAGATGCTCAACCACCTGAACCCTAATATACTTTGCACTAATTAAGTTTGATTGCCACTAAGCCTTTAGCAAGCTGCGTGCTTCATAAATAATAAGAACAACTTCCAGTGCTTCTCTTGACAATTTGTGTATAAGTATAAATAAGTAAGGTCATTTCAAATGACATACTACTGTAGAATATTTTTAATCAACCATAAAATGAATATATTTTCATGATCTGTAACATATACCTTTTTACATGCCCATTTACAAGCTATAATTTAAATCCTAGCATGTATATCTTGGATTATTCATTCATACTCTATATTGTGTGGCAAGTGGCTGGGGGTGGTACCCAGCCGGGACACTCAGAAGGACCGGAGGAGGGCTTACGCCTCCTCCAGACAACGAGGGGGGGACCACGGGAACAGAGTTTAGAAGCTCAACCCTATAGGGGCCCATGGTCACCGTCAGGGGGCGCCCCAATGCCTGTGGAACCCTGGCCCTCAGCACTTCCGCCACACCCAGAAGTGCTGGGGGGAAGAAGACAAGGGACACCCAGAGTGCTTCCAGCTGCACAGCCGGCACTTCCGCCACACCTGGGAGTGCCGGCGGAAGGTTATCGGGAGGCACCTGGAGCACGTCCGGGTGAGCTTAAAAGGGGCTGCCTCCCTCCAATGTGATGGCTGGAGTCGGGTGGAAGAGGACGGAGCTCAGAGGAGAGGAGTGGAGGCGGTCAGGAAGAGAGAGAAAGGCATTGAGAGAGGCCTGGACTGAGGGTGTTTGGTGCTAAGGCACTGGGGTATGCTGTGTCAATTGTAAATAATAGTTGTAAATAAGCGTGTGTGGTGAATCAAACGATGTCTGCCTGTCTGTGTCCGCACTGTGCCCACAATTGTAATCACAATACTGTAGAACAAATCACCAAAATAATAATATTCAAGTCATCTTTGAAAACAACGTTGTGAAGACTACACAGAAAAAAAAAACATTAAAGCATGTTGTTTATTCCAGCATGTTTCACAGGATCTCTTCTAGTATGACCCTATTAACATATCAGAAAATGAATCTATGACTGAACTCTGTGTCAAAGTCAGTGCCAAGCCCCTAGTGACATTATTAACGGCTCCTTCATTTACTAGTAACATTACAACTAGCAATCTTGGCTAAAAAAACACTCCTTAGACAATATTACCAGAAAGTCAGGAGGGGGCTATTTAAGGTTCATTTATGTGCAGAAACTGTACTATTAGTGCTTTCCAAATAAATGAAGGTCCTGTGTATTGCTATGCAAATTAGTTCCATAGAATTTTCTTTTAACATACCAATAAAAATTCACTTTAACTTAAGTTAATTGCAATTGTCAGAAGAAAGCTCTTTGATACTGCGGTATGGTTACAAGCGTTAAGCTTTCTTTTATTAATTAGAATTGCTCAATTGTGAAAGCTGTGCACATCTACAGCAACCGTATGTGCCTGCAGAAATAAATGGGATCAAATAAGCAGGGAACAGATCATATTTTGCTTGCCGCACCACAAAGTATCACCTCTGTTTCAGCACTTTAATGAAGAGTGGGTGCATTCTTTTACGCTTCATGTTTGATAGCTATCAGAAAAAGAGATAGATGATAAAGATCTGTGGAAGAAAAGAACCTCTTAAGTTAACTCAGTTGTTACTTTTATGCATAAAAATGCCAGAGAATCCTAATGTTTATTATTCAAAAAGCACTGGAAAGAAATGCCATATGCAGAGCCAAAAAATCTATTACCATCAGTATACAGAGATGACCGACAGGCAACAGATTAGTATAGCGTTTCCCTTATCTTAACGAAATGTATTGAAGGAACAAAATCCCATTAGCCTTAATGAAACTACAATATTTGTGAAGATAAGTATAAAAACGGAACATCATTTAAATAGCAAAGCACATTGTGATAAAGACATTGTTTTCTACTGTGTGCACTAAGGCCACCACCTGAGTGACATTTCTTTCTCTGAAATCCCTGTGGTATAATAACTGAAAGAGGAAAATCTATTTGTTCATGCATAGTTACTATATCCTCTGAAAAATTCTTTCAAATTAAAGCATTGAAAGAAATATGTGACACTATCTGAAATTGAGGTCAATTAGGAACAGATTATGATGGAACACTAAATTGATTTGTAACAGTATATCTTCAGGCTTATATTCCATAGAGTTAATAATAAAGTCTGAATCTCTGACAGGAAAACTTGTTAAACACTGAAGAGTATGAGCTTTTCATTTCTCAAATACTTATTAAATCAAATATATTTCAGTTGTTGCTGTAAATCAAGAGTAATAGTCATTTTTTTTCCTATTTCCCTTTCCAATCAAATGGTTATTATTTTTAAAGGTGATTATCTTTTAATCCCTGCTTCTTCCTTAGTGCCAAATTATTTAATAATACTAATTATGCGTTTAATAATAAATATACATTCATTTCCCACTTTTGCAAAATGTGTTCCTATTTAAGTTCTTCTTCTAACTTTGTAATATATTCATATTAGCTCATCTAAAAGGTTCTTTCTGATTAATTTTGAAACTATTAAATCTATTCATGCAGGTCATTTTGCTATAAATGCATTACTTAATATATGAATATTCAATCTGTAATGTTAAAGGTAGCTAGTGATGTCTCTCACTTTTTTTAATGTTCACTGATTGCATTATCATAAAAATAAGATTACAAACTTGTAACAAATACAGAAAATTTCAGGGTATGTGTCTTAACATTAATTTTGGGACCTACTATATTATTATAATGATATCATTCCTGCTACCAAATATAGTGCTTTTTCTGCAGGTCACAGTTACAGAAATAGATATCTTTTTGTGCCTAGCTGGAAATAGGCTGTCCTACTGTAAAAGACTTCATTATTTCTTCAGACCAGAAGATTAAATAGAATGAAATAAAACGAAAAAGCAGTCTTGTTACCAGGAAGGCAAAAGACCACAGAAAAATGTTAATCAAAATCCGCAGCAAATAAGAACACATACTGAGAAAATGGTTCCCTACTAAACATTAAGGTTTAAGCAAAAATATGAGGTATTATTTGCTATCTAAAAACTTGAATGTCAAGAACTATGTGCCCAAAATTTTACAACGGTAGCACAGTGATGTCATGGGTCACACCTACCTGATGTCGTGTGCCACACTCATGTGACCTACATTACCATAAACAACATGACCGTAGCCTAAAAAATAACCACAAAATGGAGATATTTGCTTAAATATCAGTAAATAAAAAGGAGTTGACACAACATCAAAAAAATAACAACTGGGATAGGCTGTAGCTTCCCCCTTATCCTGCTCAGGATTAGCTGGCTTATGCAATTGATGGTTGGATGGATAAACAAAAATAATAATGTTTTTTATTGGTTATTTCTTTATGCATTTAATAATTTCTTTATTTCAGTACAACCCCACACAACATGAAATCCGCAATAAAACGATCATTTTCTCCCAAACAGTTGAGAGGGTGGGGCCTGGTCACCACTGTTTTTTGACTGGAGAAATATTGGTGCTCAAATTTGGGACAGTGCACATCTGTGGTGGATAAGAAAAGTTCCCTAGAATTACTGTGCAAAGTGGCTACTTTAATTTAAGAAGCTCTGAATTCACCATGAGGTGTCTGCATTTTAGGTTTGTACAGTAAATTTGGCCTTTGATGGCTAAAATTTACATCAACTCTACCTGCAATTCACAAATCAAAACATGGTCTTCATTTGGTGGCACATTTCAGGTTGTGTGTGATGTCCCAGAAATAAATAAATGAACAAATATTCAACAACAAACATTTTATTAAATAATTGTTTATTATCATACAATATTGTGATTTTTATTAATTTATTGTCACATTTCACAATACATTTATTTGTTTCCATATAACTGAGACCTTCATCATGCTAAATAGTGGTGATTAGTTTATTTCCCCAAACTCTTGGCATTTTCTGGTCTGCGGGTTAGATTGTCCTTTTCCCAGAATAATATTTGGTAAGACAACTTTTCTGACCACTGCACTGTTTTTTGTTTTTTTACCAGGGCTTAAAATTATTTAAGAATATGGTATACTTGAGTTTTTACATTATTAAATTTTTCATGAAAATATGAGCTGTGTGCACTCATCCATGACAAAGATGCATCATATAAAATTGAAAAGAGGATGATCTTTTTCTTATTCATTTTACCCTTCTTTCTTGTATTTTATATATACATTTAAATATTTAATAACAATTTTCACCTGTACAGTACATGGTTTCCATCTGCAAATATCCTGAAAAAAATATTTCAACCAATCATTTTAGATGACAGCAAGGATGAACATTTACTATATCAAGTTTTTTGTCTTTGCTTTTGATTAAAAAATAAATATAGCTGATTACTGTGTGTAAAAATTATTTAACAATATACCACTCTCAGACTCACTTAATCCATTTCAGGGATGCTGGAGGCCTGAACCTACCACAGCAGCATCGGCTGTAAGGCAGTAATTGACCCTTAATAGTGGGCCTGTCCATGACAGGACATTTAACTACAGTATTTTCTTGGAAGGCTTATAGTCATGATGGACTGCTTAATATCTGTAAGAATTTAAACAGGAACAGACTGCACTAAGAGTGAAGCCTTGGGTTAGTGTATACCAACAAGTACTGGGATCATTCACTTAGTTTAACTGAGGTAAATGCAAAGAAGTAAAATGGAGGTGCCATGATAATTTAGAAAAGCAGTGGCTATCAGGTTTCATCTAGAATTATTGAACCTTGGCAAAGTAAAATGGTATTTAGACTATGAATGGTCTCCTCACTGGACAGGAAGAAGGTTGAGATTTTATGGAAGTTTGAAAAGTACCAACTAGATATAGTCTAATTCACATATGTGCACAGTGTTTGCCTTGCAGTAAGGCTTTGCAGTTGGTGGTGTTTCCCTTAATGTGGCTGTGGCATCAATGTATGTGCAATGCTCTCAATGACAAAGTAAACACATTCGACAACATGCTGGTAAATGACAAGTAAGTATGACTCTTTTAATCACCACCGTGGAAAAGAATCTGCTGTCACCATAGCAGTCACTAAAAATTCTGCCTTGACTGGCAGTTCTGCCTCTGTCTATCCTGCAGGTTGTCATTATTTCTTAACCAGAGCAGGATTAGGAATCAGTCAAAGTAAAATACACTTTGACATCTGACATGAGCCAAAATCTGTGACTGCAAATTCATTTAGGAAAGGTTGATTGAGGGATAAATATTGTAAGCTTGTTTCCCTGGTACTTCATGCTTACATTTGAAACAGTGCAGTTAATTAATTATGTTTTCCAACAATTGCTAGAAAACACAAAATATATTTGGAAACAAAAAGTACTAGAGCAGTCAAGTACATGATTCCAAGACTACACGTTTAACAATCCTATTACTTGAATTAAAAGGATTGACTTTGACCTAATGAACAGTGTGAGTAATAGATTTTGTGCATTAACATGCAGTTGCCTCAGCGAGTGAGTGAGTGAGCCAGTCAGTCAGCTTTGCATATTATAAATATAAAATGCAAAGTTGACTGATTCACTCACTCTTACACTCACTCATCAACAAAAACACTCTTTCCCATTTAGTTAAAAAGCTGAAACTTGTGAGGATGGTACATAAAAGACAGTATGCATCCGGTAAGCAAGGATATTTTGATATATCAAAGTTTTGGGGTAAAACAACAATAGAAAAACTAAATATTCCAAAATCTCAAAAATGCCTCGACGAATTTCATTGAAATTTGGTGAAATTATAGAAAATATTTATAGAAATATGTTGAAATGTATTAATATTATGTTAACTTACATGCTTTTGGAATTGATTGATATGCCAAGAGAATAGCAACAGTAACCAATACGGTGGATTAATAACTGAAGATGGGGCAGTGTCCTGGACAGGGAAAAAGAGATGTGATTGCATTGTAAAATAGAGAATGTTTGCTGAAGCATAAGGAAGAAGCAAAGCTCAATGTTTGGCAAGCACTGTTTTTTGCTGTTGACTACCGACGCTTTTAAATGCATACCAGAGTCATCTTTGTTATCTGTTCCATTCCATTAACACCCAATCCCCAGTCACAGCACTGAAAACCAATCACTCTTTGATCTTGGTACTCAAAACATTTAGATAATCGCATTTGAATTTCTAATGGGAAAATCCTCCTCGCTTCTTGCTTTTAACATTAATACATCAGTAGGGTACCAGAACTTACGTATATCCACTTCAAACACCACTTTACATATTGTGATCAATCGTGCCAAGCTTTTGTTTAGAAAACACATTTTCAAACAGTAGACAAATACAAAAGAAACACAATTTAATCAAACAATTTAAACATTTACCCACGCAGGATCAACTGCAGGCAATAGCACGTAACTCATATGTCTAACAGCATTGTGGGGTTTTAAAGCCAGTCCACTTACACAGTATTTGTTTTCTGCCCTATGCAGTCCACCTGCAGCTCCACTACTGCTTCCCTTTAACTGAATGCTTCAGAGGAGGATATTTTTGAGTTTTAATCGGAAGGTACCACTGCTGAAGAAAGTTGTTAGGTTTGCTGTGTGTTTAAATAAAGCTCCAATACTGTTCTTTCATGTGTCGGAGTGAAAGTTTCTTTGCCCACTTCCCTCTTGGCAGTTTTTTTGTACAACTCAGAAGCCCAAGCATGACAATATACATTCACATCTACAGACTTTAAATGGAGACTATATATAAGTGTTGAAAAACAGGAAAAATTTACTGTACTTAAATGAATAACTTAAACACCTAATAATGATATTTACTCAAATTTTACCATATTCCTACTAATTGCCTGTTTCATTTCAAAAGAATATATTTTCCTTTAAAATTGTATTTTCCAGTAACCATCAACAAAAGCCACGTTGATAGGAAAAGCAGGAAAAAACAGGAAATGGTCTATGGCAGAATGTTTTACTCATGGGCAATTGTGTACAGCATGTTCAAGAGTAAGCAGCTCCACTGACCTAATCACATTAGTATTACTTATTATGTGACTGACATTATCCGAGGCGATTTACATTTGAGATACAATTAGTTACATGTCATTTGTCTAGTTAGAATACAGGCAGGTGAATTGACTCGCTCATGGTCATACAGTATCAGTAGCTAGATTTCAACCCACAACCTCAGGGTTTGAAGTTTAAGGCCTTAATCACTATAACACACTATCTGCCAATAATATTAGCCCTTGGTTAAAAAAAAAAAAGCCTATAAATTCTGTATGCAGAAAAGCACATACTTAGTTACATACTACTTCTGAACCCTGTACCCAATTAACCGACTGCACTATTACTGATGCATATTATCATGACATTTTCCGGGTGAAACTGGGTAACACAGCAAGGTCTATATATTTATGGTAGGTTAAACCGCTTGCACAAATTCACTATGGCAGAAAGAGTATTTTAACATACTGAGTAATTTTGGAAAACTTTGCCCCTTACAACAGATGGGAAATATCTGGGCCAGCTTGTTGTAGAAGATGATGAAGAAAAACTATGTGATGCAAGAATCGATTCAAAACAAGAACAGATCTACAAGAGCATCAAATTTAAAAAGATACTTCCAGTGTTTTAATCTAAAAGTGTTAAAAGCTTAACTTGACATAGACAGCAATATAACATTCAATCTACTTTAGAGCTAAAAAAAAGGATCATAAATTTAGTGGACGACAAACACAGCTCTCAAAATTCTTTATTAGTGTTGATTGGTGAAATTCATCCAAGTGTTATTAGCAGTAAGTATGCTGTGTTCACCAGTAACCTTGTTTGCGTAATATTTTCCGGGAAATTTGCCATGTGACAAACTTAGGCAAACATTTGTTTCAAGTGCCCCATGATGCCTTGCGAGGCCAGTGTGACATCACAGAACTGTAGCAGCAATGTAAAGACCTTTCGCACAGGTTTACTGTAAGACTACTTCTTACTACAAGGCATTTCCATTTTTCTGATCTAAGACAAAAGTTTGAAGGATATGCAGGTTTGAAGGATATGCAGATAGATCTGAAATTAAAAAGATGTGCCATCTACTTATAATCTACAAAAAGACTTGTCAGCTGCACCTGATATCAAAAAGACAGAAACACCATGTGAATATTAATAAATACTTTGTTATTGTGAAAAAGGCAACAGGACTGGATGAAATTCCAGCTGAAGTGTGGAAGAGTTTAGGAGAAGTGGGACTAGATGTGTTGTGTGATCTAATGCAGAAGATCTACTGGATGAGAATACCAGAGAAGTGGTGGAACAGAGAGATTGTCCATATTTATAAGGAGAAGGGTGATATTCAGGATTGTGGAAACTATAGAGGGATAAAGCTGGAATCACACACAATGAAAATTTGGGAAAGGTTTATAGAGAGAAGGCCTGTGGAAGAGATCACCTTGCAGTTTAGTTTTATGCCAGGGAGGGAAAAAACTGATGTAGTCTTTGCATTGAGAAATCTCATAGAGAAGCATCAAGAAAAACAGAAGGGTTTCCATATACTATTTATTGATTTGGAGAAAACTTATGACAGAGTGCCATGTCAACAGGTCTGGTGGTGCTTGAGAAAGAAAGAAGTACAAGAGAAGTATGTGAGGATTGTCCAGAATAAGTATGAGGGAGTGAGGACTCGGGTAAAAAGCAGTGTTGGGAGAACAGACAAGGTCCCAGTAGAGTAGGTCTGCACTAGGGATCTTCTTTAAGTTCTTACTTTTTTGATTTGTCTATGGATGTGTTGAGTAATGGGATAAAAGACCAATTCCCAAGTACAGCTGTTGAAAAGAGCGAATAGATTTAAATACCTAGGATCAGTGATAGCCCGAGACGGAAAATTAGATGCAGAGATAAACCACAGAGTACAGTGTAGATAGAACAAATGGAAGAAGATATCAGGAATATTTTGTGGTCGAAGAATTATGGCAAAATTTAAAGGTAAGGTTTTAAGGACAGTGGGAAGACGAGCAAATACAGTGCATCCAGAAAGTATTCACAGCGCATCACTTTTTCCACATTTTGTTATATTACAGCCCTATTCCAAAATGGATTAAATTAATTTTTTTCCTCAGAATTCTGCACACAACACCCCATAATGACAACATGATAAAAGTTTACTTGAGGTTTTTGCAAATTTATTAAAAATAAAAAAACTGAGAAATCACATGTACATAAGTATTCACAGCCTTTGCTCAATACTTTGTCGATGCACCTTTGGCAGCAATTACAGCCTCAAGACTTGTTGAATATGATGCCACAAGCTTGGCACACCTATCCTTGGCCAGTTTCGCCCATTCCTCTTTGCAGCATCTCTCAAGCTCCATCAGGTTGGATGGGAAGCGTTGGTGCACAGCCATTTTAAGATCTCTCCAGAGATGTTCAATCGGATTCAAGCCTGGGCTCTGGCTGGGCCACTCAAGGACATTCACAGAGTTGTCCTGAAGCCACTCCTTTGATATCTTGGCTGTATGCTTAGGGTCATTGTCCTGCTGAAAGATGAACCGTCGCCCCAGTCTGAGGTCAAGCGCGCTCTGGAGCAGGTTTTCATCCAGGATGTCTCTGTACATTGCTGCAGTCATCTTTCCCTTTATCCTGACTAGTCTCCCAGTTCCTGCCGCTGAAAAACATCCCCACAGCATGATGCTGCCACCACCATGCTTCACTGTAGGGATGGTGCCAGGTTTCCTCCAACCGTGACGCATGGCATTCACACCAAAGAGTTCAATCTTTGTCTCATCAGACCAGAGAATTTTCTTTCTCATGGTCAGAGAGTCTTTCAGGTGCCTTTTGGCAAACTCCAGGCGGGCTGCCATGTGCCTTTTACTAAGGAGTGGCTTCCGTCTGGCCACTCTACCATACAGGCCTGATTGGTGGATTGCTCCAGAGATGGTTGTCCTTCTGGAAGGTTCTCCTCTCTCCACAGAGGACCTCTGGAGCTCTGACAGAGTGACCATCGGGTTCTTGGTCACCTCCCTGACTAAGGCCCTTCTCCCTCGATCGCTCAGTTTAGATGGCCGGCCAGCTCTAGGAAGAGAGTCCTGGTGGTTTCGAACTTCTTCCACTTACAGATGATGGAGGCCACTGTGCTCATTGGGACCTTCAAAGCAGCAGAAATGTTTCTGTAACCTTCCCCAGATATGTGCCTCGAGACAATCCTGTCTCGGAGGTCTACAGACAATTCCTTTGACTTCATGCTTGGTTTGTGCTCTGACATGAACTGTCAACTGTGGGACCTTATATAGACAGGTGTGTGCCTTTCCAAATCATGTCCAGTCAACTGAATTTACCACAGGTGGACTCCAATTAAGCTGCAGAAACATCTCAAGGATGATCATGGGAAACAGGATGCACCTGAGCTCAGTTTCGAGCTTCACGGCAAAGGCTGTGAATACTTATGTACATGTGCTTTCTCAATTTTTTTATTTTTAATAAATTTGCAAAAATCTCAAGTAAACTTTTTTCACATTGACATTATGGGGTGTTGTGTGTAGAATTCTGAGGAAAAAATTAATTTAATCCATTTTGGAATAAGGCTGTAACATAATAAAATGTGGAAAAAGTGATGCGCTGTGAATACTTTCCGCATGCACTGTATGTATGGAGCTGAGACATGGGCAGTAAAGGGAGCACAGGAGAAGTTAGATGTGGCAAAATGAGAATGTTGAGATGGATGTATGGAGTTACATGAAAGGACAGATAAGAAATGAGAAAATCAGAGGTACCACAAACAAGGTAGGATGAAGTGGTATGGATGTCAAATGAGGAGAGGTGGCGCAGTGTTAGTGCTGCTGCTTTGCAGTAAGAAGATTGTGGGTTTGCTTCCCGGGTCCTTCCTGTGTGTAGAGTGCTTTGAGTAGTGAGAAAAGCGCTATATAAATGTAAAGAATTATTATTATGTGGGCAAAAGAGTGATGGGAATGGAAGTACAGGTGAAGAAAATGCGAAGGAGCCCAAAGCAGAGGTGAATGGATAAAATAAAAGAAGATCTGAAGGAAAACGGCTTCAGTGGTAAGGAGGTACAGGATTGAGCTGCTTGGAGAAGTTTGATCAAGCAAATCAACATCACATAGAAGTGGGAAAAGATGAACAGGAATAAGAAGAAGAATACACATCATACATAAATACAAGATCTGACCAATCAGATAAAATTATAAAGTACATACTTACTTCAAAGTATGCAATAGCAAGACAGCTTACTTTAGTCAAGTATACAACCCAATGAAGATCATATCATGTGAAACACAGAGCTGTTAAACAGAGAATGAACAGCTCCAGCTAAGAAGAAACATTTTAAAATTGTGGGTTTGTAAATAGTAGTTAAACTCTCAGTTATGTTGTCAGTAGACTGCTTTTGATTTTTTTTGTCACATTTGATTAGAGATGCATTGTGTACTGTGCACTAATAATGCAGTATATATAATATAAATTGTAACTGTGACACATACAGGTATATGCCAGAGGGTCACCTTCAAGGCTCCTCAAAGGTATGCAGTACCACCCTGGAATGAGAGGGGGTGCTGTCGCTAACAGTCCTGTCTCCTCTGGGAAGTCCCACCCCTTCAGGTCCAGACAATGTAAAAGCAGATGTCCCCGGAAGGTGCATCGCATTTTAGACCAGAGAGCCTGACAGATTGAAGCAATTTTTTGATTAATGCTGCTAGAGGACAATTTTGAGGCAATTGTCTACTTTCTTTATGTCTTAGTGCCATCGAGAGCCTGTTGCTTTAGTTTATGTTCTAATTAAATGAGGTTGGCACGGCTGGCACCCTAAGTATTTTGGGACTCATTCTGAACTTGTGACTCTTAAACTATTATATAGTATGTGCAAGCAGGGAAATGAAAAAATATGTGTATGTTGTAACACTGAAATTATAATATAAAATTTTAATTTATGAGAAAAGTACAACTAAATCTATAAACATTTACAGGCCAACAAGCCAAGTACCATTCCCCAAAATCCAAACAAGATCCAAATCCTCCTTTGCCCACTAAACATCATGAATTATTGCATGTTATGTGTTGGTAACTGTAACTTTAAGAAATGATGAGGGCTAAATCAGTGTTATGTTCTAATTTGTGGAAAAGCAGAAGTAAAAGAATGTGCACATTTTTTCCCTATCACTGTATATGCAGTTGTCAATTAAGCAGCAATCCCACTAAATCTAAAAACAGAAGAAATTAAGCCTGATCTGTGTTTTAAAAATAGCTCTGCAATATTAATTTTCCCCAGTTAACCATCAATTTGTTATATGCACCCTCCTCTCTTTATTGCAATAATCATCCATTAACCATTTCCATGACCAATAGCTTTGAAAGCACTTATACTGGTGTTCTAATGTTTCTGGCAGAAAGCAGTTATGGCCTAATTATTTGGCACCTATATATAGTTATGACAAAATTTAACAGCTGACAGTGTCATAAAATAAAATGCTTCAAATATTACATTATTTGCTCCTGTTTATTAGGCGTGTGTCAATCTGACGCAAGACAGAAACAGCCACTGAGGTAGTACAGCCCCTCAGCTCTGGCTTCCCAGCTGACAATGCTGAGCCACAGGAGTTTAAACTGTAAACTGCAGCTGACAATGCTGAGCGGGGTGCAAACAGAAGGAGGGACGGATTGCCATGATGAGTATAAATTATTGATGTTTACAAGTCAAGAGGCTTGTTTAAAAAGAGACAGAGGTTAAAACATAAGAAGGGAAGTAGAAAAATGAGAAAAAAACAGGCATTGGTATCAAACGTACAGTACTAATCAAAGGCAAAGCACAAGAGGTATAACCAGATTCAACACTTATATATATAAAAAGTCATTCAAAAGCAGTTGTGCATGGGCAAACAATCACAATGGTAGAATTGTAGTTTGAATCCCTTTTTTCCCCCCATTTGCCACTCCCATGACTGAAACATGATCAAATTTGCCTTGCAACAGACACTGGCAAGAGGGATGAGTGGCAAATTTCAAGTAAAAGGAAGGGAATAAGGGTAGAGGTCCAAGCCAATTACTGACAGAATTTATTATAGGTGTACAGCACAGTGGCACCATGATTAACACAGTTACTGTGTAACTACTGCTCACAGAGCAAAAAATGTATTTGCCTGCAGGCAATAATAGAGACTGGGCTCAACAGAAAATATACAATATATAATAAACAGTAACTTTAACATATAATACAAATAACAGCAGCCCACCACCAGGGACACGTTTGTACATCCATAAAATATTAAAATTCAATCAATTCAGTTCCAGTTGTTCTCCAACTTTTTTACTTCACTGCTTTGCAGTTTTCTTTTTGAAAAAAGAACCAAAATAATTTTGATTACTAAATTAGTATTTAAAATTTTGCTAAAAAAGTAGGATTTACTATGAAAAAAAATCATGTTTTTTCATGTTCAAATAACCTAAAAAGTAAACGAACCTCTGTACAAATTCAGCAATGTCAAACCATAAACTTGACACTGTAGGTATAATTCTAAATTAAATGCGCAGTAGTTTCTAAACTATTACAAAAATAGCTAGCTATATCAACTTCACTTTTAAACTTTTTAAGAAGGCTTCTGCCTGACATCTATCCAATATTTTACAGTAGAGACGAGACCCTATTAAATTGAATAGTGTAAAATATTTTATTTCAGTATGCACTGTCTTAAGGCATAAAAATAGTTTCCTTTTTAATTACAGCCCTAATATTTCTGTTGTTTGTTCCATTAGAAGAAAAACATGGTTTACCGACAAAAAATTCTAAGAGACAAAATAGGTACAAATTTTGTAACAAAGTGTGTGTTACATTTCTAAACAAAATTAAACAGTGTTTTTAATGAATATTTTAGAAAATTGATCCTTCAACATGAAGAATGACAGAGAGAATCATATATTAGGTTAGATTAGACATACTTTATTAATCCCATGCATTACAAAATACATTCTTTCACTGATTAGTCAACCTCACTGGGGAAAAAATATCATTCTTTGTGTTTTATCAAACTTCAGAGACATTACGGTCTTCAATAGCCATTAATTCACATTTGATAATTTTAAATAAGGCCAGAAGCTCGGCATACAATTAAAACATACAAGCTCTTAAATAGTGTATACTTATGATGATAATTTGTTAGTAAAAGAGATACCACAAAACCAATTATTCCAAATATGAATAGTAATAAGTTGGGAAGTAAGCAAAAAGAGGTGAGGGGAAATTGGATAATCGTGTCGTACACAATTTACCATATTTTAATGAAACTGGACTATTGCTTTTTATATAGAGTGTTTTAGCTGACTTGCTAAAGAATTGTTAAAGAAAAAATTTATGAAGACATTTTGAAATAAACTGATGCTCGACAGAATCAAGAACACTCAACAGCCCAGAAAACTTGCATTGTAATCAGGTAAATCCATAACAGGTCTTAAGTTGTTTGCTATATGTGAGTTACTCATTGTGAGTTTCTCATTTTAATTCTCCCTCATAATACTACTGTATATCCAATTCATTTCACAAATAGGAGAGAAAGCACACACTATAACATCATGGGGAGATCAAGCAAACTACATACACTGCTGAAAGTGAGTCGATGAAACTGACTGATTACTAGCAAAATGACATTCAACTGTAAGCAATGAATGTTGTGTTTTCCATTTCCAACTGAAGGATTTTCCACAGTGAAAGAATTCTTTTATTTGAAACCAAGTGTGTTTGACAAAACACAAATAAAAATAGCAATATACTGAAATTTTTTCTGTTTCTGATTAGTTCTATAGGAAGTGGTCATGTTACTAGACACAGTAGGCTTAATTAGCTGCATAGAGAAATACCTTATTTTGAAAAACATGATTATTCTTGTTAGGAAATCCCATAACCATTAAATATTTACAATATATTCCTCAGATAATCATATAGTTATTTACCAAATTCAGGTTGTTATAGCCAAGCTTTATTTGTTTTGTTCTTCTTCAGACTATCAGGATCAAACCACAACCTCAGTGCTTGCTATTCTCTGGTGAGACTGAGCAGCTTCAGATAATTGGCTAATTAAGGATCTTGATATCTCAAGCATTAATTAATTAGCAGTAGCTTTACTCTATGGAACTTCTGCTATACACATTTTCAAAAGGATATTATAATTATTATTATTCTTTACCTGCCAGATGGATTTTTACAGAGTGACTTATAAAAATGCATTACACTTAAAAATGCAGGGATTAGAAAGTATAAGATTAAAAGGAATAGATGACAAAATTTAAAGTACAACATAAGAAGTTCAGTAACTAGTTTGGGCTCATCTGTACTACCATTTGTCATTTTAGTAGTTTAGTTTCCCTTCATGTTTGTTTTTTTGTTATGAAATGATGTTCTAAAATTAAAGTAAACAATGTTCACACTTCTTGTATTGTCACACTCCTGAGGTGCAATATGCAGACAATTAAAACTAGTCAGCTGTGCTACAGTATATCCATCCATCCAATTTCCAACCCGCTGAATCCGAACACAGGGTCACGGGGGTCTGCTGGAGCCAATCCCAGCCAACACAGGGCACAAGGCAGGAACCAATCCTGGGCAGGGTGCCAACCCACCGCAGGTGCTACAGTATATGAAATATTAAAATAGAACTGTATCATTTCCACAACTACACTGAAAAATAACTTATACAATTTGATAAATATCAGAGTCATACTGTATTTACTTTCTAAATTTATTTTTAATTTGACATTTCTGTAAGATGAGAAGGCATGAGTGTTAGGAGGCTGGGCCACCATCCGGTTCTCAGAAATGAATCAATGCTTCACCACAAATAACAAAGCACATATGTTTGTTTTCCTAAGTTTAAAGACAGGGCAGCACAGCTTCAAACTCCCAAATGTCAGGTATCTCCTATAAGCTGTTTTTATATTTCTTTGCATGCCTTTCTAGATGTTTCCTGGGTACTCCAATTTTCCTCCCACATGCCAAAGACATTTATTTGCTTTAGGTCAGTCGTTAACTCTAAATTGATTGGGTAAGAGTAACTGTCGGTTGGAAAAGTGTGCCTTGCAATCAGGTAGTGCTTGGTGAAATGGGAGTTCTTGTGTTGATGCACCTAGAGTAGGCCATAGCCCTCCTAAACTGGATTAAGCGGGTTTGAGAATGGTGGGGTGGATGGACATTTAAATACATCACAGTGCAGGCCTCACAAAATCAGTTCTTTAAACGTCTGAAAGCGGCTGTGTTTCATTCAAGCAACTTTTTAAAAAAGAAATTAAATTTTATGTTTAATGGACTGTAATGCTTGATAAGATTGCTGGGGTCTGTTCTCTTTCTACCATATTTGCACAGCTGTTCATTTTACTTTTCCTACAAATATTATACTAGCTGTTCTATTCCTGACTACTTAACCTTTGCAGTCTATTTAAACTGAATTAATAAAAAAAGGATATAATTAGGGATTTTGAATTTTAATAAGCAAGTGGACTAAAAGCAAAATAAAAATATGCAGAGAGTGTGGGTGACTATTAACTATGGCTTCGTTTTAAGACAAAATGCTTATACTTTAGGCAATTTAAATATTTTAAAGTTTTTTTTTCCTAGTAGGAAATACTGATCAGCACTCTCATTTAATTAAATTAATTTATTTGATTCATAAAATAAAGACATTTGCCAATAATTAAAAGTAATGCTAGAGAGCATTTCTAATTGCCTGACATTTTTCTTAAAAACAGTAAAGCTTTAGTGATGCAGTGTAGGCTAGCGCTGCCACAATGAAATCTTGGACACTTGCAGTAACCTTGGAGAGAATTATACAGTAAACGGTAGGCACGCATTGTCTAAGACTGCTTGTAATGGTCTATCAGCTTACCAGCAGCGACGAGCTGTAGTGAGGGAAAAGCAGATTAGCAAGAGTAAAAGTGAAATATTGTAACATTGTAATCAATAATAAATCCTCTTAAATGAATAAACTATTTCATAATGATTGAACATACACATTTAATTAGTTATTACAATTACATGTAATTAATTCATTTTAATTTTTTTAAATGTTTCTGTAACACAGTCATTTGTTTTGCTTCTAGATTTATGCATACAGTTTGCATATGCTGTAACTTGTATCATATACTGTATATTAGAATGCAAGAATATTTACAAACCAAGAAAGATTATTAAGGACCTTTAGATGTTTTGGGTTCCAGTGTAGTGCTGAGGTGTCACCCGCTGCACTCGGGTCCCAATCCAGGCGATTTGTTGTGTGGTGGGTACAGCAATGCGCTGTCAGTGTATGCTCCCAATCTCCTCCTCCTCCTACTACTCCATTTCCAAAAAGATGCTAAGAATCCATTTTAATAAAACTACTGGGAAATTTTCCAGTTTCACATCATTTTCTACTGAAACAAAAGTAACATATTTTGAATACTCCTGAGCAACAATTTGTGGCATCAAGCACTTACAATCAAAGTTACTTCTGTACTTGTTGTTTTTTCCAATATATATCAAGCACATTACATTTTTAGTACTTGTATATGAAACCTACAGATCATTCATAACACATGTATTATGACTTATATGGTATACTCCACACTAAAATGGTATTTTTTAAAACTAGGGGGCTTCGCTCGCCAACACCCGTGTTTGGTTTTCTGGATACACACTTTTAAGATTTTTTTTTCTTTGAATTGTTGCTATTTCATTAGTTTCAGTTTTATTTCAGAACTTCTGTAAAAACAATATTTGTAATCTTGCGAGTCCCAATATGCTGAATCTTTTTAATGAGGTCAGAACAGGTTTCTCTGTTTGGAATTTCAGCACAGACAAAACGATCTACATCATCAGCATTTAATAATTTTTTTTTACAAAGTAAAAAAGTAAGTAGAGTTCTGCATTGGACTCCTGTCTGTAAAGTCGTGCTATTTTCCTCTCACAGTTCCAAAGGTACATGGGGTTACCAAGGTGATACCCCAGCTTTTGTCTAGGTTTTTTGTACAAGGGCTAGACAGAACGTTTTTGACTCCTGGGGTAAATGTAGCTTTTTAAATAAGCAGACACATAAATATATATACATGAACAAAGTAACCAATAAATGCATGTGCGGTAAACTCCGTTTTTGAAATTCTCAAGATTCTTTATTTGTCACATGCATAGTTATACAGGACAACAGGCAGTGAAATGCATCCTGATCTGCTTATCAAAAACTGTGCAAAGTTAGAAGAATATCAGTTAAATTAACAAAAAGTCATAGATTGATAGATAACAGTATAGTAGAACATAATAAATAAGTAAAATTATATGAATAAAGTAGAATTAAGTGTTAAGGTGCAATAGTGTAGTAATTATTGTGTAAAACCACAAAAACCACAGTTAGTTAGACTGGTGCATAGTTAAATGAGGCAATTTGTTTCTTTGCGCTACTGCGATCTTTACTTTCTTTTTTTATATTTTCTAATTTTCCTACTTTCATATCCTTTAACTTTCTCCACATGTGTATAGCGCCATTTTTTTTTTTGTTTTTTTTGAGCCTTTCTAATTTCACTGGTTTCATAGTCTCTAACCTGCTCTGCATGTGTTTAGCGTCAACGTTTGTAAACGTGTTTATGAAGTTCTAGTTTGTAATTTTACTCATTGTCTTTTAATTATGAGCCGTACAGTACAATACATAGAACAGAATAAATCCTCAATACAGTATAAAAATAAAAATTCTAGAAGTACGGAGTAGAATTTCACATTAGATGATATCACATAATATGATTTGGATTTGTTTTAAGTCCTGGAGACCTCATTCATCAAGCTGCCTCCCCCATTTTGCCATTCAACATCTGAAATAGTGGTAATCCGATGAAAGAACCCCTCATTCCCACGTCCCCATTCATCAGGGATGACTTTACCTTAGGCAGGCAATCTACAATTTAAAGAGATTGTTATTTTCTTGTGAATTGTTACATATGCATTATTTTCACTTTTACTTTAAAACCTTTTGTAAAAACAATACTTGTTTCTTTATTTCCTGCCCTGTGCGTGTTTACATCTCTTTCTTCCCAGACATATAATACTGCTCGTGTTGTGAAGGGCGTTGCGGTTGAACGTACGCTAAGGATATGCCTTTGGATCATTTGCTGGCTTTTTGCTGCTTGCTAGCTGCCTCTTCTGCCTGTCGCATGTCGTTGTTTTAAGAGCTCCGAGCACATGATGCTTGTCTGCCAAAAGCAATCCAACAACTGCTAGATTAGAGGTCTGTTGACTTGTTTTAAATGATGGCTCACTGCCTGGTCTCGTGTGACTTTGTAAAAGCAATACCTGTCTTTTATTTATGGCCCCGGGCGTGTTTGAATTCTTTCTTGCAGGATGTGTAACGCTGCTCGCGTTCAGTTGGGGTAGCTGCTGTCGTGCTACCCTTCGATCTTTCTAAAGCCTGTACAGCCGTTGTCCTTTTTGCTACGGCCCTGGGACAATCTCTTGGCCCCAAGTCTCATGTTTACGGTCTCCGGGAGACACACCGTGGCAAGTCTCCTTGGTCTCGCGTGTCTTTTAAATGTCTTTCGAGATTATCACGTATCGTAGCCTTGCATTTGCTTTCCATTCCAGGATTTCCTTTTATATGTAGAGAGATATTATACTTACCCTGTATAGTTTGCATTGGCATAAACTTTACAGTGGAGGAATGATATGACAAAGAATTTCAGTAAACAGAATGAATGTTGGACATTGGCAAACAATACAAAACATATCCAAGGGAAAAAAATTCTTATGTAACTTATGTTACGTAATCCACATGCCTGTTATCCATTCACACAAGAAACATGTGCAAAATGCATGAATTTTGTGTTAAAATATTATTAATACTTATGGTAAACTTTGCATCCAACATAAACAGGATGCTGTGCTTTTGAATGGAAGACAGGATCCATGACCAGTGAATAAGGAAAAGACAACAATTCATTACAGAAGTACAGAATCACTGGAAAAGTCTTCCCTGTTTATCTGCACTTTGCACATTTTGCACATACAAATGGATATTGGACGTGTGGATTATGCAACGCAAATTATGTGAAATTATTTTTTTCATTTTTTCAAGGTTATTTTTCAGATCATTTGACATTGTTCAGCATTGGTCACTATTGGGTTAAGTTCAGTCAGAATCTTTGTCATGTGCTTTGTCCAAAAAAACATGACATTCATTTTTTTTCTCAGCTAAACTAAATAGGGTAAGTAACATATAATAAAACAAATTTTTGGACAGGGAATTCCTATTTAATAATTAATGAAAACCAATTTCCAAAAAATGACAATTACAGTAAAGTCCATAATTACAAACCTCAACAAAAAAACTCAATATTTTTAAAATCCTTCTCTGGGAATTGTGGTATATTTTGAAACTGTCTCACAATACTTGGAGAGATTGAATCTTGACTGCATTACCCTACATATACTGTAGAGTTTGGTATGTCTTGAAACTTATATCTGTTTCTGATTCAATGACTCAACATATTCTCCTGCTTTACAGGTGTGTGTGCACTGTACATTCATACCATAGACTGGCATCCTATCCAGAACTTGCTCCATCCTTTCCCCTATTGTTACTAGATTGTGTTTTTACTCTTTGCTGTTATTATATGGAAAGAACAAACTTTAACAATAGATTGCCAAACATTTTGCAATAACTCAAATCCTAATTTGGTACAGTTAAATGCTAATTAACAGGTTCTGTTTTGGCAACATGAGGGACAATAATGCTTTTCAGGTATTAATTATAGAATTAATGCCTTTTATTCTCAACATGTAATAATACATGGTAAGATAAATAATTATTTTAAGTAGGGATCAGTATCGTTTTTAAGAAACAAATGGATATATTGCCCTTCAAACATTCATTCACCTTCAGAAAAGAGGCTATTACGTTTCTATTCTGATATGGAACTGATTATAATCAGTGGATTGTATTATATGCCCTAAAGCAGAAAAGAATGTGCTGATGAAGGCCATAAAAATAAATGAGGCTTATCACTTCTTGGCATCTCAGACCTCTCTGTGTCTTCCTGAACAAGCTGCAGAGCTAGACAAGGGCTTTGAGATTGTATGTGTTAGATAATGAGAAAAATAAATGCATCCTTAGAAGGAGACTGCAGAAACAATGACCGACATTTATTATCTAGGGCTTTGAGAAATGTTAATTTTTAAGATGGGTGTTTAGAGGTGTAAAAGAGAGCTGATCACATTTAACCCCTGCACCACTTTATAAATTGCATTTGGATATAATGGTGAGTTTCAGATTGTTTAATGGGAGAACCAAACATTGCTCAGAACTAATTTGTAATTTGTGTGAAGACAAAAAGAGTGCCATAAAATTTTACTGCAAGGGGCTGTTTTTCTCTTTTCACGTCCTTCATAGCATTTTACGGAGGAAACTTAAAATGCTCAATTCACAGACAAAAATGATGCTTTAACAATTCCCCCAAGCACTCTATCACACCTACTAATTTTTCTGAACTCTTGTTGTAATGTTATAATGTCGGATACCATGACAGTGAACTGTCCGGGGTTAGAAGAAAATTAAATTGGCACAAACATTGCGTGGGCAAAAAATTATAGGCTACAATACAAATAATAATAATTCAAGAAGCCGTATTCAAGAGCCCAAAATTGTCAACACATATTACATGAGTTTAGAAATTTGTCATTGCTATTGAAAGATTCTACAGCAGAAGACCATAATGCTTTTACTTGAACAAAGCATTAAAACCCCTGACACATTTGTAGAGCTCTTGCCCTTGGAACACCACAGAGCTGCGGTTACTCAAAGGTATTGTAGGCTGCGTTTGAGTTTTTTTTTTTTTTTTGATTTATAGGAAATAGTCATCCCTTTTGGAAGAACAAGATTTATGTAACTTTATTTGTAATGCTTCATTTTTCATACAACAAAACTACATCAGTACCATAGTAACAACAATAGTAATTCTGGAACTGAAACTCAGAAATGGCAAAACAAATCTAACAACACAATAACATGACTGTAACACTGTACTTGAGTGTATTACTAAAGACTGATTTATTTCAATGTCAAATATTAAAGTCTCCCATATAGGATGACATTAAATTGATTGATGACACTTCACATTTGACTCTGGCTTGGTAAACAATTCTATACAGTAGGCTTTTTAGTTAAAAAACTTTCTAACATTGTGAATTGAGCAGATGGTGATATTGCGTTTTGTGCATATGCTAGCCTGGACATAGTAAACAGGAATCATAGACAATGTTTCAAGAGGATTATTGTATTCTGATTTTATTAAATTTTGTGATTAAACTGGATTATTTTGTGTACTTCATGGACCTAAATTAAGTTTATGTGTGTGTAATTTATTTGACTGCTATGACATGATTATGATTTTAATGTCACTGTTATGGTAGACTGCCAAGTCTATTTCACAACCACCTTTATAAGAAGCATGTAGCAACATATAGACTTAAACACTTCAGGTATGGACTCAAATTTGCCAACACATCCTTTGTCATATATCGCTGAGGCAAACAACCCAATGCCTCCAACCAATGAACTAACAGACCTTGATTTTCTTGGTTTTCTTATGATCATTTTAACTCAAACAAAAGCAGAATGGTTGCTGCTATGGTCATTTTCGAACTAAAATAACTGCAAGTAATGGATTGCAATGGAGACATTGTAGGAAATCAGTTAAAACATTACATTCTGAAAAATTAATTCAAACCAGCCAGAAGGCTAATCCAAATTCCAACTCAGGAAACCATTTGCAAATCATAGGGTTGTGGTCAGCGTTTGGGCCAGAGGGTGGTAGCAGGTTGGTCAGTGGGGCGGGGTCTGTCTTCCCAGAATTTGGACCTCCGTGTTTGCAAAATACAGTGCTATCTGATGTGAAGAACCATGTCTACATATGCATGAAAAGAGACCTAAACATAGAAGTATCTTTGGTTAAATTTTCCATTTACAATAATAATGTTGGTTTGAAATCTCTCAAACCAATAAGCTAATACCAGTTTTAAAGTCCAGTGCTAGAGGCCACCAGTAGCTCCAGGTTTCCATCCCAACCAACTTCTTCTTTTAATTAGAATACTACCTTTAATTAATCAAGCTGTTACTTTCCAGTTGCTATATTTTTTGTGTAATTTCAGAGAATTCAGAACTGGGCATGCTAAATGTTATTGGAATACAGCAGTTATTTATGTACAGTAAAATTCTTACCTGCCTCTCTACTCCACTCTTTGCGATTTATTATTACAATTCAATTAAAAGAACAACCTCTAGTACACAAAAGCTGAATTAATACAAAAATGACAAAAGACAGTTAAGAAAATACAATATGGTAAAAATAGCAATATATATAAATTCCTTATAAATATACAGTAAGTGTCATGTTATCAGTCTGTTCTGAATGCAGAAAACACAAGAGAAAAAAAACAACTAGCTATTTATGAGGGGCCAAACAGGCCATAAATCATATATATTTTGTGTGTAATCTATTGGTTTATATGTGAACGCTATTGGTTTCTGAATATTTACAATCAGTTTGATTGCATACTTGATTAGGTTGCTCATGTACAATACTGGTTTCATTCATATGAATTATATTGGTTCGTGTCCGTATATTATAGGCTTGTGCATGAACCATATTAATTTGTATATGCATAGCACTAGTTTGCATATGAACTATATTGATTTGTGTGTGTGTATCACTGGTTCCACTGGTTTGTTATTGGTTTGTGAGTGAACTGCACTGGTTTACATCTGGATGTTATTGGTTTGTGTATGGACTATATTGGCATGTGTTCTGTGTCAGTCTAACAATGGATTTGTGTATGGACTATATTTGTTTCATGCACGTCTTAAACTGGTTTCATGTGGGTAGCATGTCGGTTTTGCGCTTGAACTCTAATGGTGTGTACTATGTCGGTTTCTTGTACGAAAGATACTGGTTATGCGTGTGCACCCTATTGCAGCTTTGTGTATGAACTATATCAGTTCTGCGTTTGAATTATATAGGTTGTTCACGTGATCTTCAGTGGAAATGGGAAGGGCAAGAAACAGGAACTCAAGGGCCAGTAGAGTCATGGAGTGTGGAGAGAAGTGGGTAGGAGAGGAATCTGCGTTTAAACAGCGCAATATTTTTTTTCCGCACAATACGTTTGCAAAAGGACTTAGTGGTATTTATTACTGTATAACAGAATCTACCCTTGAGTCTGTAATGAACGCAAGGCTGAAGTTAGGTACATATTCGGTCATCTTCTTATTCGCTCCTAGCTACATGCTTGCTTGCACCCCATGAGTGTACTTTTTCACATAGCTTTTGCAAACCAGTTACTTGTTCTAAAGGCAAAATATTCTACATTTACTACTGACACCTTTATCCAACATAACATTTTCAATTTCATTACTTACATTCAATTATAAAACTGAATATTTACCTAGTCCTATTATAGAAATTTTTAAAAATAGTTTTTTTTACAAAACATGCAGTTTTTAAAATAAAACTGGCAACACTTTTATTAAGCGAATAAACCGGTAAGTTCTACACTTCTTGGTTACATTTTACAGAATTGGTTCACAGCCTCTTGCACCTCTACAGGAGTCTGTCCGTACTTGTGATACACCACATAAGGTGTTTATAAGCCTTCTGATTGCTCTGCTTTCACAATAACATCTATTTTGCTTCCTTTTGTCTGGCAATACACCATCAGACTTAAACAGTTTAAAAATGCTTGAGGAAAAAAAAGAAGCAAAGTTTGGGAATATTGAAATTAGGGTAGTATTTTCAACCTACTGTAAACTTTCACACTAGAGGTGCACTGTTAGAAAAATCAACAAAATCTCCCAGTGGATTTCTGCAAATTAATAGACTATTGCTCATTTACAGCACCAATTAACTTAAAATAAACAATCACAGAAAGCATAGTTTTCACGTTTTATTTTCGGCACAATGCCTGAAGACACACACTTACCTTTCATGAAGAAGTAGATTTATCATGTTTTGTTTTGTTTTTTTTTTTTGTTTTTTTGTGAAGCTTTTTAAATGTTACCCATGCCATGAAATCAGTGCAGTTTTAGGATGCAAACTTATACATGTGGATAGATAAACAAGCATCAAACAGTGATGGTGGAGGGCAGAGTGAGAATCTGTTGTTGTATAACTTTATGCAATCAGTCATAAGGTATTTGTAATATATTTGTGCAGTTTCAAAAGAAGAAAACAGATGTTAAACTGTTAGTTAGGTATGTGATACAGTGAATGTGCTGCATTAACTGTAAAGTTTATGCCATGTAAAATATGGATATTTTATACACTAACAATACACTGAGCTCATCCTAACCACATTAATCCGTAACACTAACCTCTGTCCTATAGCCGCAGTGACCTCCTCAGCTGTGGTTCTGCAAGTACTGTAGATATTGCTCTTGGTACATTATGCCTGGGACTAGGATGGAGTTCTTTGCCTTTTCTTGATACCCTGCCTTCCACTATACAGACCTGAAGTCGTAAAGCAACTAAATTCTATTACTTTTGATATTACTAGGTATGGCTCATATAACAAAAAAATCATGAGCCTTATTGTTCACAAAGACCTGACAGGAGGAAAGGTAGGCCGTGCCTCTCTTATAGCAGTAGAATGATGAAATAACTCACCAAACCTGCTGCTGTTTCATGTTCCAATGAGGTGTTGCTCAATAGAGCTTTAATAGTGACAAATTTATTCAAACCTAACAAATCAGGATCTGTGCTCCTGAGATTTGGCCAGAATTACAGTTTACCTCTTTGGGTGCCAGCACAGTCTTACCCCTTCTATATGTGAAACCATTCCAAAAACTATTTTTAAGAATCAGTGTCAAAGGAAACAGGGAAGAAATGGGCCTTCAGTCACAAGAGTGTGTCATACACAATTACTTAAAGATAAAAAAAGTTATTTCTTGTTTTCTTACTCTAGCATTTTTGTTGTTAGTGTCCAGTGTTTTTTTATAACATCACATTGTAAAGGACTAATTTGACCCTTTCAACTCAATGATACTAGAATATGGCTGATCTTCTCATGAACACAAAGGATTGAATTAATTCTGAGAAAAATCTACAGAAGAAGGTTTTCCATGGTATGTAACATAT
The DNA here is from genome assembly GCF_900747795.2 of Erpetoichthys calabaricus. NCBI lineage: Eukaryota > Metazoa > Chordata > Cladistia > Polypteriformes > Polypteridae > Erpetoichthys > Erpetoichthys calabaricus. The sequence continues at coordinate 219,999,636 of NC_041397.2, read as the reverse complement.
TTGTGTTCCCATATTTAAAGACTAAATGAACATTTAGTTAATTACAATTTGCATAGTCTTGCATTTGAGTTCTGCATTAAATTTGCTATGGGAACACATTTATATGAATAGCTTTTTTACAGACATGTTAATGTTTATTTGTTTACAGAGTATTGCCTGAAGGTTGATTTGATTTCTTTTTTTCCTTCAATTAGACATGTGTGTCAGCAGCACCGTTGTTTGTAAATGATTGTTGCTACTAATATGGATTGAAATTCCCTGTTAAAGGCCATGTAGTATATTATACACTGTTATCTAACATGGATGATTGTTAAATTTTACCTGGAGTCCTCTAAAATAAATATATGCAAAGAAAAGAAATAATTGGACTTTCCAAAACATATTCGTTGGGATGTATTTAACTATTTAATAGATTTAAGTATCCATCCATTTTCCAACCCGCTGAATCTGAACACAGGGTCACGGGGGTCTGCTGGAGCCAATCCCAGCCAACACAGGGCACAAAGCAGGAACCAATCCCTGGCAGGGTGCCAACCCACCGTAGGACACACACACAAACACACCCACACACCAAGCACACACTAGGGCCAATTTAGAATCACCAATCCACCTAACCTGCATGTCTTTGGACTGTGGGAGGAAACCGGAGCGCCCAGAGGAAACCCACGCAGACACGGGGAGAATATGCAAACTCCACGCAGGGAGGACCTGGGAATCGAACCCAGGTCCCCAGGTCTCCCAACTGCAAGGCAGCAGTGCTACCCACTGCGCCACCGTGCCACCAGATTTAAGTATTGTATTTCAATATATATTTCTTAATACTATTTACTTGCTTTATTTTATTGTGTACATCACTACTAATGAACCAAAAACTGCTGGCAAGTTACAGGGTCGGACACTATTTAAAGGACTGCTCAGAACCCAGCCGTTGAACCAGAGTCGGGTGGAGGTGGAAGAAGCTTGCTGGCAGGTGTGGAGGAGAAAGGATAGAGAGAGAGAGAGAGAAAAGAATATTGTGCTTGTGATTTATTTGTCTGTTTATTTGTGGCTGTGGTGCTTGGAGGGCACTGCAAAAAGAAGAAAATTATTAAAACAATTTCTTGGTGCTTTTACCTGAGTGTCTGTCTGTTGGGTCTAAGGGGCAACAGCGTTCATAATATATATATATATATATATATATATATATATATATATATATATATATATATATATTACAGTGCATCCGGAAAGTATTCACAGCACATCACTTTTTCTACCTTTTGTTATGTTACAACCTTATTCCAAAATGGATTAAATTAATTTTTTCCTCAGAATTCTACACACAACACCCCATAATGACAACATGAAAAAAGTTTACTTCAGATTTTTGCAAATTTATTAAAAATAAAAAAATTGAGAAAGCACATGTACATAAGTATTCACAGCCTTTGCCATGAAGCTCAAAATTGAACTCAGGTGCATCCTGTTTCCCCTGATCATCCTTGAGATGTTTCTGCAGCTTAATTGGGTCCACCAGTGGTAAATTCAGTTGATTGGACATGATTTGGAAAGGCACACACCTGTCTACATAAGGTCCCACAGTTGACAGTTCATGTCAGAGCACAAACCAAGCATGAAGTCAAAGGAATTGTCTGTAGACCTCCAAGACAGGATTGTCTCGAGGCACAAATCTGGGAAAGGTTACAGAAACATTTCTGCTGCTTTGAAGGTCCCAATGAGCACAGTGGCCTCCATCATCCGTAAGTGGAAGAAGTTTGAAACCACCAGGACTCTTCCTAGAGCTGGCCGGCCATCTAAACTGAGCGATCGGGGGAGAAGGGCCTTAGTCAGGGAGGTGACCAAGAACCCGATGGTCACTCTGTCAGAGCTCCAGAGGTCCTCTGTGGAGAGAGGAGAACCTTCCAGAAGGACAACCATCTCTGCAGCAATCCACCAATCAGGCCTGTATGGTAGAGTGGCCAGACGGAAGCCACTCCTTAGTAAAAGGCACATGGCAGCCCGCCTGGAGTTTGCCAAAAGGCACCTGAAAGACTCTCAGACCATGAGAAAGAAAATTCTCTGGTCTGATGAGACAAAGATTGAACTCTTTGATGTGAATGCCAGGCGTCACGTTTGGAGGAAATCAGGCACCGCTCATCACCAGGCCAATACCATCCCTACAGTGAAGCATGGTGGTGGCAGATTCATTTTGTGGGGATGTTTTTCAGTGGCAGGGACTGGGAGACTAGTCAGGATAAAGGGAAAGATGACTGCAGAAATGTACAGAGACATCATGGATGAAAACCTGCTCCAGAGCGCTCTTGACCTCAGACTGGGGCGAAGGTTCGTCTTTCAGCAGGACAGCCAAGATATCAAAGGAGTGGCTTCAGGACAACTTTGTGAATGTCCTTGAGTGGCCCAGCCAGAGCCTAGATGTAAATTCGATTGAACATCTCTGGAGAGATCTTAAAATGGCTGTGCACCAACGCTTCCCATCCAACCTGATGGAGATTCAGAGGTGTTGCAAAGGGGAATTGGCGAAATTGGCCAAGGATAGGTGTGCCAAGCTTGTGGCATCATATTCAAAAAGACTTGAGGCTGTAATTGCTGCCAAAGGTGCATCAACAAAGTATTGAGCAAAGGCTGTGAATACTTATGTACATGTGATTTCTCAGTTTTTTTATTTTTAATAAATTTGCAAAAACCTCAAGTAAACTTTTTTCACGTTGTTATTATGGGGTGTTGTGTGTAGAATTCTGAGGAAAAAAATGAATTTATTCCATTTTGGAATTAGACTGTAACATAACAAAATGTGGAAAAAGTGATGCGCTGTGAATACTTTCTGGATGCATTGTATATATATATATCAGTATATACAGTATATATATATATCCTCTTTAATAAAATCCCCGTGTGCGTCCAGGTGTCCATGTGTGTGTGTCTTCTGGTGAAGTGCGCATTCGCGGGGCACGGTGCGATGCGCGATATTACTGTCAGAGAAAGTTACAAGCATTTTACGGAAATACAAACCAGTATTACTGCGAGAGGAAATTAAAGGTACACAATACAGTGACTCATATTACAGCCACATACAAGCCAGTATTACTGTCAGAGGAGATTAAAGGCATATTACCGACACGCATGCCTGTATTACCTCCAGAGAAAATTAAAGGTATATTATGGACGTACAAGCCAGCGGACGTACAAGACAGTATTACTGTCACAGAAAATTAAAGACACACAATACACGGCGGCAGCCCATGAAGAACGGTCAGCTCAGCAAGTAAACATCAACAAAAGAAAGGCTGAAAGAAAGAAAAATACAACCAACAAAAAGAATGAGGTCAAAGTCCCTTGCCATTTAATATAGACTGTTCCTACTAATGTTTATGCACTACTGTTCAACCCCCCTTTATTGTAACAGGCTAAATGACTAGTATATATATATACAGTATATATATATATATATATATATATATATATATATATATATATATATATATATATATGTGTGTGTGTGTGTGTGCCTGTGCGTGTGTGTGTGTATTTTATGACTTTAAATATGACTCTTCCAAAAATTAAGGGACCAAAAAGTTCATCTTAGGTTCCACAGCTTGTAATAATTATGGGAAAATATTTTGTGCCTGTGCAGGAGGATAGGCTGTAGTACTTGCTAAGTTCTACTTATAGGCTCAATAAAGTTAATATTGTTCCGCTATAATTAACAATAAATTTTAAATCTTGCTATAAATATGGCAAAATTGCAAGGAAAGAATAAGAAATGTGGTACAGTTAGATGCAAACAGTAGTGAACAGAGTGAATTTTACAATTTTACTATAGAGAAAAGCCAAGCAAAATGACACCTTTTATTGGCTAACTAGAAAGATTACAATATGCAAGCTTTCGAGGCAACTCAGGCCCCTTCTTCAGGCAAGATGAAGAAGGGGCCTGAGTTGCCTCGAAAGCTTGCATATTGTAATCTTTCTAGTTAGCCAATAAAAGGTGTCATTTTGCTTGGCTTTTCTCTACATTCATAATGGCCAACACGGTACAACACCCTAGTACTACAATTTTACTATGAAAGTGATCATTTAAAGTGCTACTTAAACACAAAAATGTGGGTAAGTGTATTCTGTTTGCACATGACAAAGGGCAGACATAATAAAGCATAAAAAGGTGCTATACAAGTAAAAAGTAGTATTAATATCATCAGATGTAATTTAAAAATTTAACTTAAGAAAAATGTAATACCTGACAATCATTAGTTAGCTTAAACCATTTTTGCTAAAACAAAATCCTAACTAAATATGTTATAATGCTCAACTTTGTACATCTTAAAGTAGTTTGATCAATCTAGTACTTTATTTTTTAATCTGATAATGTTCATTGTGACAAGAATTTGATTTCTTAAAAGTGGACTCATAATATTATACAAATTATTACTTAATCAAAGTGTATTTACTTCTGTTTGCACTCCCTCAAAGAAGGTTTATTATTGAAATTTAAACAACTCCATTAGTTTTCCTAAAACATTAAAACTCTTTCCATTTTGAACTGTTGGTAAGTTAGAGTTAATTCTGCCCTAAAAAGTAGTATTTTGCCTTTGGCAAAGTATTTTTTATTGGCATTAAAGAATCAATACAATACACACATTATTATCCAGTAAGTCAAAAACAGTATATTAAGTCCTCTGTCCAACAGTCTTATTCAAAACTCCCTTCCCCAATATGGCCAAGTCATTTCTTTTAGCTATAGTCATGGTAATATGAATTTGCTGGATCATTTCAAACATCTCCTTTTTCATCTTGAATACTTATCTGAAAAGTATACAATTTAAATTGCACAGAGTGATGGAGAATATTTAGTAAATCATAACATTTAAAAGGTCATACTTGAAAGATGAAAGGATACCAAATAGCTCTCCATCTAAACTGTGCACATCCTCCAACACAATAGTACTTCTTTCTGTCTCTTAGCCTGGACATTTGTAAACGTTTAACATTTCTGTGCAAGTGAAGTCCATGTGTGAGGTATTCAGATTATGGTATGTATTATATAACAATCCAACTTTGTTCTTCTGACATAGTCTTCCCATAAGCATGGTGGTAATCTTATGTTAAAAAGCCATGACGGATAACCTGAATCTTGGGTACATTAGTTGTATTAATTTTTTTGGTTTGAGCAGCTTTCTGCTTTGGTAAGTACACCTGAGATATGTTCTCTCTCCTTAGATGGCTAAGTTTTGTTTGCATTGAATGAGTTACTTTATTCCGTAGATTTGCCAGTTTAATGGCTTTTCTTCTGAGTTCCCATTCATTCCATTCATAGGACTTAACAATATGTGATGGCAATAGGTGGGTTTCTGTTTGTGCACTGATGTCACTTGTTGTACCAAGTCTCACTATACCCTTCTCTTTATTTGTAGTAGTACTACTAGTTATGGTAGCAGACCCTGTATAAGGAGTAATAGGTTCAAACTGATGCAGAAGTTCCAACAGTTGAATAAGCTCAGCATGTTGTTTTGCCATCTCTATTACTAGCCAAATATATTTATCTGGGTTTTCAGCAAAGGTCTTGGCTGCTTTCTTTGAGCTAAAGCTGTAGTATTTGTCATTGTGTTTCAAAATTCCTATTTTAGGGTTTCCCATCAACAGGAGACCATTTTTTTCAATAAGAGTGTATGCACAGATTCCCCCAAACTGAAGTGGCAGGGAATCAAAATTATGTGTAGTCTCAGGAAACAGCCAGTTATGGTCTTTATACTCACTAGGGTCAATTCGGTCACTTGAGGTCTCCTCTACTCTCTGCTCATTCGTTTTTACATCTAGATTTTCAAGTAAGGGTCCTAGTGTGTTATCTGAGAATATTTGCGCATGGGAAGAGAGGTATGGCTTCAGACTGGTGGCTATACTGTTAAAAACTGAGAGTAGCACTATCTCACCTTGAAATCCATACCATAGGTGTGACAGAGCTATAAAATGGGGATAGACATCTGCTGTAGGAACTGCAATTTTGTCCTGAACTATTGATTTTAACTCTTCCATTTGCTGCCCAAATTTCTGCTGCAGGAATTCTACCTGCTGAGCACATGTGATTATTTCAGACGTTATCAGGCGCAAAAAAACAACATGCTGTTGAATGTTATAAAGGGCTTCTTTCAGGAGGTCCACATACACATGTAAATCTTTATTCACATCGCCATTTTCAAGTTTCTCAAGGATGGTGGTATACCGTTCAGCTATATTAAGGGAAAGTTCCATTTCTGCTTCATGCTGGTTGCTGGTAGTAGGGATGTCATTGTTTAATATTGCTGGCAGGTTATCAATACTTTCTCCACCTTTTCCAACATCCTTATTATACAGTCGTATCCCAGTAACAATCATAGTAAGCTCTCTGAGCTGCTGTTCCTTTTCCTTTCTTTTGAGGGACAAAAAACTTGCCAGCATAGACCGGGGAAATACGCTCTGTAGGGCAACAGTTGCTTCTACCACTGTATCAATGTCATTTGAAGCTCCCAGGCCTGAACATAGAAGCACAAAACTGACAATTTTATGATAGATGGCCTCAAGTTCTTGTCTGTTTTTGGCATGGATGTCTGTTATGTCTCGACTCACAGGTGATAAATTAGACTCCAGCACAATGTGGTGTTCATTTAAATATTCATTTCTACCTGCATAGTTCATGTCAAAATAAATCTGCATTTTGATTGTATTTAGTGATGGGCTGTTCTGGTCCAGCAGCCTGTACACACAGATGTTGATAAGGTTTTGAATATCATACTTTGTAAGCTTTTTGTCAACATGAAACTCATTTCTTGGATCCAAAACAACAGCTTTTACAATGAAAGCAACCAGGGTTTCAGAAACCTGTTGTCCTTTATTAGCACATTCCTCAATAATTTCACGGATAATAATCTTAATGATATTTTTAGCATGAAAATGTGACATCTTGAACATGAATCTTCTCACTGGCACAGTTTTGCAGTAACTGAAGACTCCCTGGGAGATTTAGAAAGATGCAGTCCTTACTTGACATTTCATGCAGTAGACCCACATTCTTTGTTTCAAGATTATGCCATCTGATGCATTTGTTGCAACACTTGGATAGGACTGTGTTTGTCCCCTGTAGACAATGTGAAGTGTTGACAAAATCACAAAACATAGAAGAAGGGACTTCTGTGTGGGTTATAAATGAAGCAGTTATGTTAATCTTCAGGTGTTTTTCCTTTAGAATGTTAACTCACTATAAACCTGCATCAAATCAAAAAAGCAGTATACTCAAAATAACAGATTTCTAATATTCTTCTAATAAATTTTGAAAGCGCACCAGTAGAATATAACAAATATGTTACATTCTTTGAAATTGCATTTTGTATACAAACACTGAAATAAGCTACAAGTCAAACAGAGAACAAAACTTACCAATGCCATTCAGACAAATCCTCTGAAATTTAAGAAGCAGAAGCCGGACAACAGACATGCCTGCCTTGTGAATCTGGTAGTTACCAACTATGAAATGCCAACAGGGGGTAAAAAGCAGCCCTTACCTTGATTATTAAATTATAAATGCACATTTTTTACATGAATAATTGCTGTTACAAAAAAAAATAAGTACCCTGGTCCATTAATTCAAACTTGAAATTTCCCACTCACATCTCCTGATCATAATTGATAGGTCTGGCTTCCCCTACATTCAGTTACTCATATTTCCTACTCTGTACATGTCCTTGTGAAACAAAGCCTGATGGAACTCATCAGAAGTTAATATTATGCAAATTTTCTCACATATTCATTTTGTTGGGGTATTCTAGGTTACTGACTGCAGGTTTTATTTTGCAAAATTGATAAGTTTGCACTAACAGACAGAAAATGTCACATAGTCCAAAAAAAAAAAAACTTTTTTAACTGAGCAGTTTTTCAAAGATAATTCTATAATTATAGCTGCCTCCTCCAAAAGGCTTTGCTACATATTTGTTCTTGGCTCTAAAAAGCCACAAAAATACTCTTATGGGCCTTCCCTGTAGTGCCCCAAATAATCGCTCATGGACAGTACAGTTATTCAATTAAGCAATTATTTCTCATCAAAGCACTACAGATCCACAATTACGAGCAATTTTCTATACAAATCTGACTGTACAAAATATTGAAAAGATGGACATTTTCTGCAAAAAAACATATTAACCACCTCTCACTGTAGTTGAGAGCTTTTGTGAGGATTGCAATTAATTTCCAGGAAGAATAGTCACAACAAACAAAATAATTTGAAGCATTTTAAAAAGTCTTTCTTTACAGCCTTTATAAAATAAATAAAAGCGATAGATATATGGATATCCAAAGAAGCAATTACATTTTTGTTTCTCTTTATATGCTTACAAAGGTAAAAAATAAAAAAGCATTATATATAATTCCAAAGGAGGATATACATATTGAGCAGCTCATAAATTAAAAGTAGAATAAAATAAATAACACTTCTTGTACTGCATTCATTATTTCTATAAATTTAGACAAAATCCATTTAAAATGCCTAATTAGTGCATTTACTTAATTCTTTTAGTTGCTTATAATGACACATTTACTAGTGTGTCATTTAAAGGTGTAGACCTGCACTGCATTTCTTGCTTACTGAATACAATCTTCTTTTGCAGGTACCAGTCATCCTCGGTATGGGAAACTCTGCATTTTTAAGAGGACAGATATTTAATATCTTTCCCACAAAAATAAATGGGAAACCAAGAAGACATCTGAGTTAATCAGTGAAATTACAAGACTAGATCTAGCATACGTCAGATCTCCAAATGAGGCACTTTATAGGAAAAGGAAAAGATTTTACAGCTTTTTAAATTCAATCAGAATTTAACCTCTTGACTACTAAAGAAATGGAAGAACTGATCTTTAAATCGCAACATCATTATTATGAACAAGGAGAGAAGGCCAATAAGATCTTAGCCCAACAAACCCATAAGCAGCAAGTCTGCAATGCAAAAACAGCAATTACCAACACAGACAAAGACAAAATTATTGACAATAAAAATATAACTTACACATTTAGAGAGTACTATAAGTCCTTATATTTACTCAGTTTAAAGAAGATAAGACAAAATCTATTGAGTTTTTTGAATTCTCACAGATACCACAACTAAATACTCTTAGTGCTGTGAAACTAGATAAACCTCTGACACTTTCAGAATAATTACATGCTATAAACACAGAGTGCAAGGATCAAACAACTTTATAATGGCCTCAGTTTGCATTAACAACATTATTTCAGACTACTTCAAAATAGAACATGGTACTCGATGAGGATGCCCCCTATCATCATTGCTCTTTGCAATCACCATTGAACCACTGGCTGTATACTTTGGAAATGCATCAGGTATAAAAGGGATATTCAGAGAGGGACTTGAACAGAAAGTATCACTATATGCAGATGATATGATTCTGTATATACAGTATCTGACCCACAAAATTCTGTACCAGCAGACCTAAAAGCATTAGCATATTTTCAAAAGATTATTTGGACTCAAAATCAATTTGATTAAAAGTGTACTTTTTCCAGTGAATTCTAGAGCACACAATATTGGATGGGACACCATCCCATTTATCTTAGCAAATCAGTTTATATATCTAGAGATAAATATCACATATAAATATAAAGCTTTTAACAAAATTTTGATGTTTGCATGGTAAAAATTAAACAAGTAGTGACTAGATGGTCTATCCTTCATCTCACATTAGCAGGGGGAATAAACATTGTTAAGATGACCATCCTTCCCAAACTTCTTTTCCTATTTCAAAGCATCCCCATATACTTAATATGTAGATTATATATATTAGATTCAATTATAACCTCATTTGGAATTCAAAACATCCACGCATCCAAAGGGCGACTCTATAAAGACATAAAGCAGAAGGGGGCATGGCATTACTTAATTTTCAATTTTATTACTGGGCAGGAAATATACAAGCTATAAAGACCTAGGTTCTCATGTATAAACAGTGCGTATGTGCAAAAATGTTGCGTATGTCCGTTTCTGCGCACACTTTGAGATGTATAAAAAGTAAACTTGCCGTTAAGCCATGCACATTTTCACAGTAGCCCCCTACCTTGTGTACACACATTTCTGTTCAGTTTTGCAAACTGGTGGCACTCAGTGTCAAAGCAGTGCTACTGTTTCTGTGCCATTTATCTTTCTTTTTCAATAACATGGAATTTATCAAATACACCGAAATTAATTGCATATTGTTCACAAATTCACCTGACTGTAATCATTCTGTAACAATATACTGATGGTGCATGGAATAGCCAAACTATTTCAACTGCCATAGCTTCTTTAGTGTTGTTAGAAGACATCGCAAATGGAAGAATTAGAAGAGAGTGCGTATTTATAGATGATGGTGATGACTGGATTTCGATTTCCAACAGCTATCCTCTTGGAGCTGTGAGCTGAAGTGGTGCCAGCTTTACAAAGGTAGACTTTGAGGAATTGTGCTCTACCTGCTCCTTTGCAAGTTTTATCCACTCTCTGGTTTTTAAACACAGGAGCTTTTCAATGTGAACTTGCTGACTGAGCAGGTATTTCGCAAACATCACTGAGTCGCATTACCAAGTCGGGCCATGCAAGCTTTATAGGATGGTATTATCTGCTTGTCATCCAGATATATAAGATTTCCTTATACTGTGGTTGAACTGCGAAACATCAGACAGCAATTCGCAGCAACGTCCAGTTTTCCAAATGTAATTGGAGCTGTCAGGTGCACACAAATTGCTATTGCAACAGTGCTGGACAAGTTACCGAGAGATGAACCACCAAAAGAATGAGCTGGCATTACATCATATACAGTATAACAGGAGAACTTATGAACTTATGAAAAAGGCAGCTCCATACAGTCACAGGTGCTTTTTCCAACTACTGCAGCAAAAGGCAAACAATTCTTTTAAAGATACCCAGTCACCTCAAGTAGTTATGTAAAGAGAAGAGAATTTATCCGTTGTGTCGCTTGGTGCTGATGCTACACTATAAAGGCACCTTGAAAGAATGAATTTGCTTATGTAAATAGAATGTATTTCCATTCTATTAATGTGCTGCTCTGTAGTCCACAGAAAGTGTGTTGCAGCTTACCCGTACCTGAAGAGATGTGGAATGATGAACCTGACCCTCACCTACCAAATGATCAGCCAAATCGGACAGCGTTACAGCTTCGCTTGAATGTAATTAGCACAATGTAAAAACAGGTAATCAGATGCAGCATTTATTCTTTAACCAATTCATTCAAATTGTGGTCAGTATCACATAGTACAGCCCTTATATTCCTTAGTTAATCTCTTATAGCATCCACTATTGCATTTTCTGACTCTAGGACAGCATCCGTCAACACTTAGCCAGACGGTTGCCCAGCTGTTTCCAAGGCAGAGGTGTGTGTGCAGTCAGTGTCTGGAGATGTGCTAGGCACAGCAGCACCATCACCGCATGGAGTCTCGTCATCATCACGGGGATTAGCGTTTGTAATATTGTCTGAAGCAGAATAAACAGAAAGTGGGCCGCAACTCGCGTTTTAACGTCGATTTTGATATTTGACCACTTTTTTTATTTCAGGGACTGTGCAACTTTCTGAACTTGAACTTTCGAGTGTCTCTGCCACGCTGTATCGCTCCATAACTTCCTTTTCTTGCTTATACCATTGCTTAAGCCAACAAATAGTACATTTGTCTTTGCCTCCACTTCACATTCACTGAAATTCTTTGTTTTTCCACATGATTTTGCCATTGCCTTTTAACAAAATACAGAAGAGAAGGTGAAATTTATATTAAATATGCAAAATTCTGGGAGGAATTCAGGGTGGGGCAGTAGGTGCGTGCACGTGTGTTAAAATTCATGTTCATTGGGATTTATAAGGGGAAGTGCACAGAACTTGATGTACGCATGGTTCTATGCATCATGATTTTTTTGTGCACACACACATTTTTGTTTTTGTCCATATGCCATGTTTTAGTGTGAATTCTACACACAGCATTACACATGAAGCCCCTGGTCATTAACACAAATCGATGAATATAAACACGCCTGATTTGCAATAGAAATACAATCTTGCAGTATGTCTTTATATTCCCTGCTCTATGCCCCAATTAATACAAATTATCGTCAATACACTAATAACTCAATTGCCCTTCATTTTCTCAGAATATGGAACCAATGTAGGAAGCACTTTAAGACAGAGAAGCTTTTATCTATTGCACCTCTGCATGACAACCACCTTTTTCCACCTTCTCAAACATGTACAGTATTTAATGTTTGGAAAATGCCCAGGATTAAAACACTCAAAGACTTGTGAGGGTTGGATAATGGTTGGGTGGATGGACTTGTACATAGATAATGTCTTCAGATCCTACAAACAATTGTGCTTCAAATTTAATTTCTCATCAACACAATTCTTCCACTACTTTCAAGCTGGAAGCTTTGCTAAACAGAACCTGCCCATTTTTCCTCACCTCCTACCTAGTTCTATTCCAGAAGAAATATTGATCAGTCTTTAAGACTCATATAGCATCTCTACAATTTATAAAAATATTTTGAAGTCCCTTCATTTCAAAGGCCCTAGGGTACATTGGGGAAAGGCTCTGTCACTTAATATTTCAGAAAAGGAGTACAAGACAGCCATGCACAGAATAGACTCTAGCTCCATATGAGAAATGTATCCAATCTTTCAACTTAAGATCTTTTATCAAGCACATTTATCTCATTTGAAATTGTCCAAAATGTGTCCAGGGCAAGATGTGAATGTTGCAGTCTATCTCCAGCCTCACTGCGCCACATGTTTTGGGTGTTCACCAAATTAACAACATTTTGGACAAAAATCTTTGCATGCCTATCAGATAGCTTTGGTGTCACAATCATTTCAAACCCATTAACAGCTGTGTTTGGTGTATTCCCAGACAGGCTTAAAGTGGAGAAATACAAACAAACTGTAATTTCCTTTACTACACTACTAGCACATAGACTTAACTTGCTCAACTGGAAGAATCCCACCCCACCACTTTCAGGTCAGTGGGTGATTGATGTTCTATACTATTTGAAATTGGAAAAAATTAATTCTCACATAGAGGATCCATTCAAAACTTTTTTGAAATGTTGTAGGATTTAATCAATAACATTTTAGAAAAAGCTTCCATTTTGGGAAAAAGGATACTCTTCCTTTCTTGTTGCTTTTAAAGAATAGCTTTGGTTGTTAGTTCTCCTCTCTTCCTCTTGGGTGGGGGGTGAATTTTGCTTTGTTAAGTTCGACTTGATTGTATGGGATGTTATCTGCTTCTAATTAAAATCAATAAAAATACAAAGTACTATTAACTAACTAACTACTTTTCTGTATACTATACTTTTTTTAACAAGGGCTGTTTATTATTAGATTAGATCAACTTTCAGCATGACATAGTGGTTGAGGCTTTGCAGTTTGGACTTCAAACCATGAGGTTGTGGATTCGGATCCTGGAACTGATACTGTGTGACCATGAATAAGTCATTTCACCTGCCTGTATTCCAACTGGAAAAATGAAAGAAATGTAACCAATTATACAGTGGTGTGAAAAACTATTTGCCCCCTTCCTGATTTCTTATTCTTTTGCATGTTTGTCACACAAAATGTTTCTGATCATCAAACACATTTAACCATTAGTCAAATATAACACAAGTAAACACAAAATGCAGTTTGTAAATGGTGGTTTTTATTAGTTAGGGAGAAAAAAAAATCCAAACCTACATGGCCCTGTGTGAAAAAGTAATTGCCCCCTGAACCTAATAACTGGTTGGGCCACCCTTAGCAGCAATAACTGCAATCAAGCGTTTGCGATAACTTGCAATGAGTCTTTTACAGCGCTTTGGAGGAATTTTGGCCCACTCATCTTTGCAAAATTGTTGTAATTCAGCTTTTTTTGAGGGTTTTCTAGCATGAACCGCCTTTTTAAGGTCATGCCATAGCATCTCAATTGGATTCAGGTCAGGACTTTGACTAGGCCACTCCAAAGTCTTCATTTTGTTTTTCTTCAGCCATTCAGAGGTGGATTTGCTGGTGTATTTTGGGTCATTGTCCTGTTGCAGCACCCAAGATCGCTTCAGCTTGAGTTGACGAACAGATGGCCGGACATTCTCCTTCAGGATTTTTTGGTAGACAGTAGAATTCATGGTTCCATCTATCACAGCAAGCCTTCCAGGTCCTGAAGCAGCAAAACAACCCCAGACCATCACACTACCACCACCATATTTTACTGTTGGTATGATGTTCTTTTTCTGAAATGCTGTGTTCCTTTTACGCCAGATGTAACGGGACATTTGCCTTCCAAAAAGTTCAACTTTTGACTCATCAGTCCACAAGGTATTTTCCCAAAAGTCTTGGCAATCATTGGGATGTTTCTTAGCAAAATTGAGACGAGCCCTAATGTTCTTTTTGCTTAACAGTGGTTTGCGTCTTGGAAATCTGCCATGCAGGCCGTTTTTGCCCAGTCTCTTTCTTATGGTGGAGTCGTGAACACTGACCTTAATTGAGGCAAGTGAGGCCTGCAGTTCTTTAGACGCTGTCCTGGGGTCTTTTGTGACCTCTCGGATGAGTCGTCTCTGCGCTCTTGGGGTAATTTTGGTCGGCCGGCCACTCCTGGGAAGGTTCACCACTGTTCCATGTTTTTGCCATTTGTGGATAATGGCTCTCACTGTGGTTCGCTGGAGTCCCAAAGCTTTAGAAATGGCTTTATAACCTTTACCAGACTGATAGATCTCAATTACTTCTGTTCTCATTTGTTCTTGAATTTCTTTGGATCTTGGCATGATGTCTAGCTTTTGAGGTGCTTTTGGTCTACTTCTCTGTGTCAGGCAGCTCCTATTTAAGTGATTTCTTGATTGAAACAGGTGTGGCAGTAATCAGGCCTGGGGGTGGCTACGGAAATTGAACTCAGGTTTGATACACCACAGTTAGGTTATTTTTTAACAAGGGGGCAATTACTTTTTCACACAGGGCCATGTAGGTTTGGATTTTTTTTCTCCCTAAATAATAAACACCATCATTTAAAAACTGCATTTTGTGTTTACTTGTGTTATATTTGACTAATGGTTAAATGTGTTTGATGATCAGAAACATTTTGTGTGACAAACATGCAAAAGAATAAGAAATCAGGAAGGGGGCAAATAGTTTTTCACACCACTGTATCTGAAATGGTGTAGGTCACCTTGGATAAAGCTGTCAGTCAAATAATAAGTCTCCCTCTTCCTTTGGATCCTCCGATTTATGGACCACCACAGCGGATCATTCATCTCCAACTCCATTTTACATCATTTTGTGCTACACCAACTGCCTTCATGTCCTCCCTCACCACATACATAAAAACCTTTGGCCTTCCTCTTTTCCTCTTGACTGGCGGGTCCATCCTCAACATTCTTTTTCTGATGTACCCCTCATCTCTCCTCTGCATGTGCTCAGACCATCTCAATCTAGCTTCTCTCACTTGGTCACCAAACCGTTGTACATGTGTTGTCCCTCTAATATACTAATTTCTAATCTTGTCCACCCTCATTACTCTCAAGTCAAATAATAAGTAATCCACCTCAATGAAAGTATACGTGTCTGTGTATCTGTCCAGTTGCTATGTCTATGTCATTCAAAAAGATCACAAACATTTTTAGTAATGAAATGCATTGCATTTACCATTCTAATAAATGGCGCATCACAGACATTAACACTGCTTTTACGAATCCTATACCAAATGGCATTTAACAGAGACATATACTTTGCATGGTGCTCTGCAAACATTAACTCTGGGGTCTATGCTGATTATTTAGATTTCAAACCATCTTTGATGAGTAGCACAGTTAGTAATAATAATATTAGGTCACTGGCGCTTACTCTTCAGAATGCCGTATACCCATGAGTAAAATATTCCTGCATTAAATCAATTCCTTCTTTTCCTAGTGACTTGGGTTTTGTTGATGGTCATTGCAAAACAGGGAAGTGCATTCTTTTGAATTGGAACAAGTAATCAGTAGGAATAATGAACAATTTTTGCTTATATTATTTTCATTATTAGATGTTTAAAAATTTTCAGTTATTTCCATTGTTTTCTCAAGTATTTCTTTTTGTGTTTTTTGTCAGTTTTATGTGGCCCCTCTTCAAAGTCTGCAGAGACGGATGTATATGCAAAGAATTTTGGACAGCGAGTCGGGAAGTTTCATATCCCTATTCAAAGACGTGGATGTAAATGTATACAATTTCAGAGTGTGGGGTGGGGGGTCTCTTTTCAAAGTCCATGGATGTGAATGTATATTACAGTGTAGTAATTTATGGGAGATACATTAAGTTTAACCAGGAAGCATTCATTCTGGTTTGTCTTGGACCAGGATACATCACTTTGCCTCTACTTCTCCCTCCCTCCCTTTTTGCTTCTGGCGAAGCAGCACCTGCATTTGCAGCCATAGTGTCTGGCACCCTTACTAGAGATTTATTGCATGCTGGCAAAACTATACACGTAAAACGTGATCACATTTTTGTTTTCCTGTCCAGGACAGCTCCTCCTCTTTTTCAGTTATCTATCTACTCTGCTGTTAGTGTTGCTGTTGCCTCAGCACCTCAATTGCCTCTCTCCATCCTTTGTTTGCATAAAGCCACATTTTAGTGCAGCACAGAGCATGTAAGTTAGCATAATATTAATAAATATCTACAAATAAAAAGAAAAAAATGTGAAAAAAAAAAAAAAAATTTTCTATAATGTTACCAAATTTCAATCAAATCATTCAAAACTTTTTTGAGATTTTGGGATATACAAATGTCCTTTCTTGGCAGGTGCTTACTGCCCTAGATGTACAATCTGCTGAAATTTCAGCTTTTTAACTAAACAGGAAATAGTGTTTTTGTTGATGAGTAAGTCAACTTTGTATTTTATATACTGTATATATTTTGAATCGTATAATTTTACCAAAACAGTTTTTTTCTAATATACTGTATGTAAAATACAGCTTCACTGATACTTCTTCAGTCCATTATGTACTATTTAGAATAATATGTTGATAAATCATTTAAAATCATATCATACTTCAATATGACGGCAATGATCCATGTATGCCTCATGGATTCAGATTTTGTGCTTTTGAAATGAACACCCAGTAGTTGTTTTTTCTCCCCATTATGATATGGCTTTTTCTCCAGGTATCTTAACTCATGCCTTCCTAATGATGTGCAAGTTAGATTAGCAGTCAATTCTAAATTGTCCCTATTTCAGGACAATACACATTTGGGTGTGTATAAGAGGTTCTCCGTGATGGACTGATGTCTGCTGTCATGTCCTGGATTAGGTCCTTGTGCCCAATGGTACTATGATAGGAACTGGCACCCCAATGAAGGGTTTAGGAATGAAACTGAAATTTGAAAAAGGTGTGTAAATTTTGATATTAAAACATATTTCCAATACATAGAGATGCTATAGTTATGTGGTTGGAAAACTATACTTATGGGAATTAAATAAACATTTTAGAATAGTTTTACAGAATATTTAAAAATATCAAAATATATTTTATGTTTTTTTTTAAAGATTATTTCTCCTAATATAATATCTAAAAATACTTAATGTATATTATAATATACAACATATATAATATTACAATGTACTTAATATCTGCATGAGGGTGAACATATGTCTTATGACATCACAATTTACCACAAGTGGCGTAGACTGAGCAAGCATGGGAACAAAAAAGAGACTGGATAGCACTCCACAAATCTTCATAGAAATGCTGCAGAAAGTAGAGATGAGCACTCTTACTTATAAGATTAATTTCTTAAAATTTTAATAAAACTGTTATCTGGCCATGCTTCAGTTAATTTTTTGCCTCATTAGGCAATGTGCTTAGGCTAACCTCTATCATCTCAAGCATGTGTTTGTTGCATGGTCAATCTCTTAAATCGTTTCTCCAGAAGAATGCAGTTGGTGCACAATTAAAGAAACTATACAGTTTTTAAAATTCAATGCTAAACTCAACAGGCTGTGGTCATATACCACAAATGCATAAATGAGAATAAGTAAAATCAATTTAAAAATCATGTTCAAGCAAATTTAAATTAAAGGGAGTGATGAAAGGCTGATGTACAAAATGCACGCTGTTAATGAGTGGTTATGAGGACATACCTTAATATGTCATGCAACAGCTTCCCTATTAATTTATTCATTGGGAGATAGCTGAATATAATGTGCGCATTTCATTATTGTGCTTCATAAAAGCAAGTACAGCAGTAGGAGTGTCACTTTGATTTAAGCCTTACTTTTCAACAGCTACCATGGTGGCACTAGTTTGTGCTTTGTAATTTCAAACCTCTTCTTGTTTTTTTAACTTGATTTTGTGATTGTGGCAGAGGTCAGCAATATAATTAGAATGGAAATTCACACTTCTCTGTAGATATGGGAGTAACCCAGTTTAATATATTTGATATTTGCTAGAAATTGTGTCTTATACAAAAATAACAGAGAATCTTAGGTAGTTTATTCACTACTCACAAGCTGGCAATGTGCAGAACCAAATCAGAAATCATATTATGATGTTGGGTTTGATAGCGCACCATAAATCACAGAAGGTTTTACTAAAGTTACAGTATGTAATCTGATCTCACATTTAGATTATTGTATGCCTTTATACATTTATTTTACATATATTTATTTGGCCAATGCCTTTATCGAAAGCGACTTACAACATTTGAGATACAATTAGTTACATTTCTTTTTTTTTCCCCCCAATTGAAGCACAAGCAGGTTAAGTGATTTGCTCAGGGTCACACAGAGTCAATGGTGGAATTTGAATCCACAACCTGAGGATTTGAACTCCAAAGCCTTAACCACAGTGCCACACTGTTATAATCACAAGTGGAACTACAAAAAAATCCAAAAAGAACAAGGAGGCTATAAGTAATACATTATGAAGAAAGGCTGAAGGTGTTGAATGTATTTACATACATTTATATTGTGAAACCCTTTGAGACCCTCCCCAATGACAAAACACGAATGATGCCTCCTTTGAGGGTTGTTTTTCCACTGCCGAGGCAATAGCAGCGCTATCAAGACAACTACGAGTTTGCAGGCGCAATGTTGGCCAATGGTTGATGCGGGGAACATTTTAACTCAGCCACTGACATGGCGTGCTCTTTTATTGTCTGTTTTCCCCCCCTCGATGATGACCCGGCCCCAGCCACTGGACCCACCTTACAAGGAGGACTGTCTGTTTCTGAACTGAAGTAGGGAGCCAAGGCAGCAAGACCAATAACGTCACTGCGTATTTGCTGTGTCTGTATGTACTGAAGTAAATACCCTGGCTGTTCCTGTTTTAACTAAAATAAAGCTGTTTTTCTTCAATTTTTTCATTTTTAATACTTTCTTGTTTTGCTCATCAGATAGGCACACCTGACAGCCAAAATAAATCTCCATGCAAGCGCCCCTCCAATCAGCTACTTATGCGAACCTCTACAACACCAACTCACTTCTCCTGCTGATTCATATCATGCCAGGTAAACTGATTGATCTTGATAACTGTAAAAGCAAAAAATACAAGCAAGCAAGGAAGACAAAAATTTACAGAAATTAATTAAAGATCAAAGCATCTCTCTAGGTGTGGCTTTGTAAGCCATCATGCATATGTTCAATAATCATGGATTCAATATTTACATAACACTGAAAATAATGTCACGTCCGCATGATCCAAAGATTATGATTACTCAGTATTTCTCTGATTCTATAAGATTTTTCTACAGCACCACACTGACTTACTATCTGCCATTGTCTTCAACAGCCAATAATTTTAGCTTGAGACTACAATATTGAATTTATCTCACCATCGGGTACTTCTTTATGCTTAGGACATATGAATTATAAATAACAATATACCCTCCAAAACCAAAAACTAAGAAGCGTATAATGTAAGCTCTTTATTCTTACTGACTTTCTCTATCATGAAAACCAAGTTACTCTCATTTCTTTTTAAGAGCAAGCTAGACCACTGTACCTCCAGGGAGAAAATATGATTGATTGCACTTAGTAACTCACATTTCTTTACATTGGAAATGTATTTTTATGCAGTAATGTTTCATCATGTGCAACATAAGTAATAAGCTTCCTTCAGTCTTCTTCTTCCATAGCTGTTCCCATTTTTATATGGGGTCTCTATTTTTTGACTAGACTTCTTCAATAGAGGTTTCGATATGATTTTTACAGCGAGATGCCTTTCCTGACACCAACAATAGACTTTCTTCATTAATTTAACTTATTATTATCCTGTGTTTGTGTATATGTTGCACTATGGTCCTGGGGAACATTATATTGTGCCACTCTGTATGCTGCAATGCTATGTATGCATAGTATGACAATAAAGCCATTTGACTTGACTTGAAAATGTATATAATAACATTAAACTTTTTCAAGTTTTTTTCCAAAAAAATGAAATATTGCTTTTTAAATATGTGAACTTGGTTTTATTCTGGGTACAGCAAGCATGCACAACCTGGACTTTCCAGTTTAGCGATGGAACTTAAAGGAAAAATTACACCTTATTTTAAATCACATATTAATCGGATTACTAGGACAGCATTTTTTCACTTAAGAAATATGGCAAAAGTTAGACCACTTATAACATTGCAAGATGCTGAAAAATTAGTTCACGCTTTTGTTTTCAGTCGGCTAGATTACTGTAATGCACTCCTCTATGACTACCCAAAAAAGACATCAATCGATTGCAACTAGTGCAGAATGCAGCTGCTAGAATCTTAACTCGGAAAAGAAAATCCGAGCACATCAGCCCAGTTTTGATGTCACTACATTGGTTGGCTGTGTCATCTAGAATTGACTTTAAAATACTGTTTATGGTTTACAAAGCCTTAAATAATCTCGCTCCATCATATATTTCAGAATGTCTTTCACCTTACACTCCAAATCATAACCTTAGATCTTCAAATGAGTGTCTGCTTATAATTCCAAGACCTAAACTTAAAAGAAGTGGTGAGACAGCCTTCTGCTGTTATGCACCTACAATCTGGAATAACTTACCAATAGAAATTCACCAGGCTAATACAGTGGAACATTTTAAAAAATTGCTAAAAACACATTACTTTAACATAGCACATTTTCTCATAGCTTCATTTTAGTTTAATCCTGATATTTTGTATATGCATTTAATTATCAATATCATTCCTGGTGGCTCTGTAATCCATACTAACCCCTACTGTCTCTGCTGTTCTTTTTCCGGTTTTCTGTGGTGGCGATCTTCGCTACCACCACCACCTAATCAAAGCACCGTGATGTCCCTACATTGATGGATTAAAGCCCAGAAGTCCACATGACAAATCATTATCAAGTTCTTCCATGTGAAGCCTGAATACCATGAGGACTGATTGTGAGGTCATTTATGTTAGGTAGAATGCCTAGAGGGGGCTGGATGGTCTCGTAGCCTTGGAACCCCTGCAGATTTTTTTTTTCTCCACCAGTCTGGAGTTTTTTTTTGTTTTGTTTTTTCAGTCCTCCCTGGCCTTACTTTTATTCTGTGTTAATTAGTGTTGCATAATTTTATTTTTTATATTTTCTCTTTTTTCTCTTTCTTCATCCTGTAAAGCACTTTGAGCTACATCATGTGTATGAAAATGTGCTATATAAGTAAATATTGTTGTTGTATTCTTAGTATTAAAATGAGCACTGCCTTTTTTGTTAATTGTGTGTTTGCATTTCTGGTTTGAGTTTTTTTCTCATTCAAGGCTATGCAACGCAATGCAAGAGGTATTAAACCTCCAGTACCAGTTGCTTCCTTAAAGGTAGCCACAATAGTTTAGATTTATGCATCATTGTTTATAGCACACTTTATAACAGGTAATATGCAAATGGGTTAAACCAACAAAATTTAGCAAGATATTTCTGAAAAATTAAGGGATGACCCATCACCAACAGCTAAAGTACAAGACATACAGTATGTCAGAGAAGCAGACACTTCACTGTACAGCTCATAAAGGATCAATTGCTTCTCTCTTGCTAGTAGGTTGTAATGAGAAGCCGTTGTTCAGTCTCACATAAGAGAGACAAAAATTCAACAATCTAATAAACAGTATTTAACATGTTCAAATACATTTAAGACCTTAGTTGATTAGAGAAATTGCTTTCATGTATAAAAGAGTGCAGTTAGTCACCATAGTAACCAGTTTGTGATAATCCCTAGCTAGGTCATCTACTGTTTGCTTTTTTCTAAAAAGTCTTGCAAATGTCTTCCTACATTTTCTACTTCACATGATATATATCATGTAAGTGCCAGGGAGGAAGGACAGGCATCCTGGCCAGTATAAAGGAAGGATTCATGCCCGGCCAGGACTCACCAGGAGCAGATCATTCCTCCACACAATAGGTGGCAGTGTCCCTCTAAGCTAAACCTGATCAAAACACCTGCAAGGTGGCATGGCAGTTGGAGTCCAGAAATGCAGCCCTGTGTTTGGGGACTACCTGTGGGAGCTGCCAGGGGAGGATTGCCCTGGTGTCCACACGACCTGGAAATGCTCTGGATGACCTGGACAGGAGACTGGAAGCAGTTCCCAGGTTTGGTTTAAAAGGAAGCCAACTGTCTCATTTCAGTTAGGAGGCAGTGGGGTACACTTTGGGAGGAGGAAGGAGGAGTTGTGATTGGTTTGTGTATTTTGACATGTCTTTGGAAGGGTAATCATTGGAGAGAAATATCTTTTGTTTGAACTGGGAATTGTGTGAGGTATTACTGTGTCTTTTGTCATGCATGAGCGCATAGGGAGCGGCTTAAGGACCTGACGACCACCGCAAAATCTCGTGTCAAGGGACAACAGCAGGGTACTAACCTTTCTCTCTTTGTTCCCTCAGGAAAAATGAAGCAACACTGCCGTGAGTTTACCCGGACTCGATAAACTCAAGACACTTCCGGGTTCCCTCCTTCCCTCTGGTCTCCACCTGATGACGTCACTACCACCGCAGCTCCTTCCCAGCATTCCGTGTGTCCAGTTACGTTCCCCCCAACCCCAACCCCCCCCCCCCCCCCCCCCCCCCCCCCCCCCCCCCCCCCCTCCATAAATTGTCTGCCTGTCATTGTTTTGGTTATCTGTATTCGATGTATGAACTGACCTGATTAAGACGAAATTCTCAACAGTATACAGAGATGGAAATCCCAAACCTTCATTATCTCTTTGTGTTTTCTTTACACTGGATATATTTATAAAATTGGTCAAAAGTTTTAGAACACCTCAATTTTTTTTTTAATATCTTAATGTTTCATGAAGTCAAAGCATAGAACAAGTAAAAAATGGCAAATGAAGAAAACAAGTCAAGGAATCATTAAGTGAACAGAACTGTATTCAAATTTGTGATTCATCAAATAAGCCACCTTTTACTGATATAACAGCCACACTGTGGTAACTCTTTTGATTCATAATGCTAGTTACTCTATTCAAGTCGCCAACTCTGCCTCCAGCAATAGAATCCCAGACCATCACACTCCCTTCTCCTTGTTAGACAGTGGGTGTCACACACAGAGGAACCATCCTTTCAGCACCCTGTGTGAAGAACCAAAGATTTCAAATTTTGATTCATCAGTCCAGAAGACTTTCCTCCAGTCTGCAGTAGTCCACAGCTGGTACTTTAAGGCCCTATTTTGTCCTTTAAGGAATGTCCTCCTTACTGCCACTCACCCTGTCAAACAGAGACTTGCTTTTTTCAACTACTGTTAAGCTGTGCTTGAATTGTGCTGCGAGGTGCCTATTATGCAAGCTGGTGACCCTCAGAAAGTTGTCTTCTGATTGGGTTGTGACATTGTGTCTGCCAGATCTGTTCCTATCAGAGCTTCTTCCAGTTTCCAATTGCCTTTGGATTGTGTAAGACACCGTGCTCACTGACACTGGTTTTTTTTGCAATTTCTCTAAAGGAAAAGATTACATGCTCTGTCTCATTTCGTTTGTTAATTTCCATTTTCATGCCATTATTACTGGAATTTACAACTTTCTACAATGTAATATTGTCCAAGTAGTACTTCAGATGGTGTAGTAACATAGTCGGTTCCAACTCTGTTTTAGGACAGACAGATGGTTTTTAAGTAGTTGACAGAAGTTGAGACACCAGTGCAAATTATTCATTTCAACTTGAATGGCTTAATTTACTTTAATTGCTGCAGAACATCTGTAGGTTGCAACCTATTAGTTGTTCCCTAAAGAAGGCCCACTTATAATATGCTAAAATTTCCTTTTTTCAGTTTTTGCTAACCTAAACTTTAAATTTAAATCTCTGGTAGTTTACTGCTTACAATTTCACCATTTTAGGTCTTTCATTGCCTTTCAACTGATTAAATTTGAAGACAAATTGGAAAAACTAAGGTGTTCTAAAACTTTTGGCTGGTAGTGTGTTTGCGTGTGTGTGTGTGTGTGTGTGTGTGTGTGTGTATAAAAGCCTAAGCCTAAAACTGCAACGATTTTGTGCAATGATTTTATGTGACGTTTTTATGTCACATTTTCATTTTTGTCATGCTTTAAATTGGTCTTATTTTAAAACCTACATATATACTGTATGTTTGGTATCATTCTTTTCAGAATTTATCGAACTTTAATGTGATGTTGTTAGATTTTCAGATTCTTATTCTGTTTTTAAATTCTAAACTAAAATATCAAGAACTCACGTTCTGTGAGACGAGAATTTGTACCAAGAGATTTAACCACGGCCACAGCCGGAAATAAAAGCCAAAGAGTAGGACAGCTGCTGTACAGGCTTTTAAATGTTCAAAGTGCCATGCAAGATGCAGATGCACGGCAGCAGCAAGCCAGCAGCTGATCGAGCAAAGAGGAGGTAAAAAAAAAATGTATTTGTTTCCCATTTTATCACCATTTAAGAGGGGGTTTCGGAGGAGCGACTGTGTCTTCTTCAGGTGTGTACAAACCCCCCCTTCACAACGCAAGTGGCAGAGACGCAAAGTGGCTGGCGAGTGAAGCAAGCAGGGAGTTGGTGAGCAAAACTAGCAGGGGGGAAGCCCCTAGTATATATATATTTATAGAATTATAACTGCATATATATGCTTATTTGTGGAAATTAGAACTATATTCTAATCCAGTACAGTATCAGTTCCTCCGTAGGTTCCCTTGAGAAAGGCTTTTAACCTGCAATTACTTCGTCCTGAGTATGACGTTAATCTGCATTCAGCCCTGCAAGCAGGTCCTCTAATTTACAGGGAAAACTTTGGGGTTGGTGACAGTATTGGCACACCAACCACTGTAGAATCCCCACACTCTTTCAGTATGGTGCTGAGGTGACACCCACTGCACTTGGGTCCCAATCCAGGTGGTTTGGCGTATGGTGGGTGCGG
This sequence comes from Erpetoichthys calabaricus, assembly GCF_900747795.2. Classification (NCBI taxonomy): domain Eukaryota; kingdom Metazoa; phylum Chordata; class Cladistia; order Polypteriformes; family Polypteridae; genus Erpetoichthys; species Erpetoichthys calabaricus. The sequence goes on along the minus strand of NC_041397.2, from coordinate 219,974,308 downwards.
CAGAGTGTTATCAGCGCATAATCCCAACAGTATACTGTAGTGATTATTTGTGAAATATTATAATCATCTGCAATATGGACCTGTAAAAATATATGCTGTAATTACAATACAGTGATCCCTCGCTATATCGCGCTTCGCCTTTCGCGGCTTCACTCCATCGCGGATTTTATATGTAAGCATATTTAAATATATATCGCGGATTTTTCGCTGCTTCGCGGGTTTCTGCGGACAATGGGTCTTTTAATTTCTGGTACATGCTTCCTCAGTTGGTTTGCCCAGTTGATTTCATACAAGGGACGCTATTGGCAGATGGCTGAGAAACTACCCAACTTACTTTCTCTCTTCCTCTCTCTCTCTCTCTCTCTTGCGCTGACGTAGGGGTGTGTGAGCAGGGGGGCTGTTTGCAGCTGCTTCCTGAAGGACATGCTGCACGGAGCTTCGCATACTTAAAAGCTCAAAGGGCACGTATTGATTTTCTGTGGCTCTCTCTCTCTCTCTTCCTGCTCCTGACAGAGGGGGTGTGAGCTGCCGCCTTCAACAGCTTTGTACCGGCGGTGCTTCGCATACTTAAAAGCCAAAAAGCTCTATTGATTTTTTTTTTTGACTGCTTGCTTTGCACTCCTTTGAAAAGGAAGACATGTTTGCATTCTTTTAATTGTGAGACAGAACTGTCATCTCTGTCTTGTCATGGAGCACAGTTTAAACTTTTGAAAAAGAGACAAATGTTTGTTTGCAGTGTTTGAATAACGTTCCTGTCTCTCTACAACCTCCTGTGTTTCTGCGCAAATCTGTGACCCAAGCATGACATTCTAAAAATAACCATATAAACATATGGTTTCTACTTCGCGGATTTTCCTATTTCGCGGGTGGCTCTGGAACGCAACCCCCGCGATGGAGGAGGGATTACTGTACTGCAGGTTTTCAGTGTAATGTACCAGGATTTTGCAATTCACAAATAACATTACAAAATAACATTATGAAGAGGGTTTGTGAATAATACTCATTATTGTGAATTAACTTCCTTTCATTTTTAAAATATAAAAAACATTTCCAAATATCTATCCAAACAATGGTTTGAGTGGTTATCCAATAGAACTGGAAGTAATCCAGGGCAAAGGGTGGAAATTCCTTCCAATTAAGCTATTTTTCACCTTAAATCATAAGAATGGGGCAAAGAATACCTCCCAAATTATGCATATTGTCAGTCATAATTCAATACTTTGTAATATGACTGTCACTTCTACAATAATACAAAGCTGTAACAGTCAATTTCCACCTAGCGTATTTTTTACTGCTTCCCACTCTCATCTCATGCCTGCTTGTGGTGATCAATTTTGTTTCAAACTCCTTGTTAGGAAAAAGGAAAGAAAACTGAGTGGAAAAAAAAAGAATTCAGCAATTGATGGTACCGCTATTCACTGCATGGCACAGTCATGTAAATACTCAAACCTGTTCATACTTAGTCAGTTTATAGTTACTGGTTAACATTTGAAATGTAAGAGGAAACTCAAAGAATTCCAAACAGAAACAGAAGGCAAATTCTACACGGACAGGAGACCAAGCTGGATTTTGAAGTCAGCTCTTGTGTCACCTTAATTTAGCAATACTTGTTTTCCTTCTTTTTGGAAAAAAAATCTTTACTATGGTCTACATATAATATTCAAAGTATTTGTCTAAAATATACAGTTTAGTAGTTCTGTACCTCCTTACTTTCATAATTAATTGTAAATAATTGTAACTAATTAAGAACATCCTTATTCAAAATTATCTTCACAAATCAAAATGAGCCCTGGCACCATCACTGATGCTTGTGATTGTAATTGTAGAGCACACGATTTCTGAAAAGTATCTCCATACCATAAAATGTTTTGTTTTTAGATCCTTTAAATGCCTATATTTGAATCTGTTCTACACAACATTACATATTTAGCTGCTTTTGATAATTCTTACCAAATGATTTTAGGAAATTAAAATAGTCAATTTCATTTTCCATTTCCAAATACTAAAGGTCTTATTTTATTATTATTTGCTGAAATGTTTGAATTCATTGCTTAAAATTTGTCTTCAGTATTTTCAAAACTCTTTGAGTATTATAACATATTTTCAATTTTAGCAAGAACCTTCAAACATGTAACTTTTTATAAAAAAAAATTATATGATTAAAAATTAACAATTTGCAAAAACAAAAGTTAAAAGAAGCATTAACCCTGAAATAATTAACATCACTGCAGGCTAATTAATTGGATGTCTGTTTTAAAGCCTCTTATAATTTACAGCTAATTAGTTCTTTTGCTAACTATACATGTATTAGCTTAAATTAATGTTTTAATGCATGGCTTCTCTATTTAATTTAAAAAGGAGCATTAGTGAAAAAAGAATACTGCCTTGTAAGACTCAGAGCTTTGAATATTATGTTTGTGGGTTGTCCATTCCCACAAGATAACATTTAGCACCTCAAAATTTCAAGTTATAGTTCTATCCTAGAAAAAAGTTTTATGCAGATGAGAGTAGAACAGCCACCCTATGAGGAACACCTTGAATACCCTTAGGGTCTTGTTAATAAATAAAAATTGAGATGCTTGTGAATTAAATGTTGGGCAACACTTTGGGTACTGCAAAAAATGCATCTATTACACATTTACTATTCTGTAACAAGACCTTAATTAAGGCTTAATTTGGTCTTCATAACACTTACAGAGCATCAGTAAAGTGTTTATTTATCTCTGCAATGTGACCTACTTACAACACATTTCGCTTGATATTACATATTTAGTATAAGACCTGTGAATCTTTCAAACTAATAAGTAATTTTACCATCATGTCAAAATGCCACACTGCACAGAGATGAATAGCCTATCTGCTGATGTTTTATAAGTGTTATGAAGATCAAAAGATGCCTTTGTTAAGGTCTTTTTCCATAATAGAAAATGAGTAATAGATGTATTTCTGCAGTACATAAACTAAAGTGTTGCCAAACATGGGGATGATTGTGAAACTAGCTGATAGTTTCACAGTCTTTTTAACCCATTGAGAACATCTTAGTCCACATTTAGTGCACTTACCTTTATTGGATTGTGACACATTCTTGATCCAATTGTTAGCCTTTCTGATAGGGCTTTACCCCATAATTCTAACCAGGGCCTGAAGTGTTAAATTATAATTTCAGAAAATTAGCTCCATTCCAAAACAGAGCAACGCCATTCATTAATATTTGTAACTGGGTGAATTATTATAGCTCATGATTCGAAACAGTAGTAGTCCAAGTGATAGATGTTCTTGGTAATAAAGAAATTACTTTGATATTCTTTGCTTAGCATTTAAAGAAGGAAGTAGACCACAGTAAGATCACTTCTAAGACTTTAACTTATTTGGAACTGTTTATTCTCTCCCTTATATTGCTCCACTGCCTGTGACAGCTGCACCTTGAACTTGAAGTGCCAGTATGCTTACTAAGCAGATTCCATTAAAAAGAACCAGAATTTCTCTAACCAAAGCATATAACTGTGGTATGATACCCTCAACTTTGTATTTTGCCTGGGTGGGCATGACAGTCTTCAAATGTAACTTGAAGTTGCTCAGCATCTAAGTGATGTAAACATTATGTTTATGTCTTATATTGCAAAGATATTTAATCTGTCAACTTTAGTTGGGTGTACTTTGGCTTTTATGAGTAATCTGCATTTTTGATTGAACTTTCAGTTCTAGTTTTCCTCCAGGTCTAATGTTACACATGATGATGCATTTTTCTTCTCCACTGCACTCTTCTCACACTAATCCCAAATGTTCATTAATTATTCTTTAGTTTTCCCTGTGTCATTCTTCGTGTTGTTTCTTCCAACTACACACACAGTTACATGAAACAATACCAGTACTGATGAGTCACACAGCAATTCCATTTCCAGTAGATTATTTAAAAAAAGATTTTAGTCCACTGCCTACATCCTGTTTAGCCTGTTTTACTGTTTTTTTTTTTGTTCATCTTCTTTCCAACCACCTTCTGCACCCCAGTCTAACAAAGTGTGTGCTCCAATACAGCTGGTAGCTCCTCTACTTTTAGTTTGTTTATCTGAATTCCCAATTCATTTAATTACATCACCTCAAAATATGCAGTATTCAGTTTGTACTTAGGACCAGTTAATAATACTCATTTCATTGTTTAGCGAGGCCCACTGCTCACTGGTGTCAGTGATGTTCACAGCTTTGACAGACCAAAAGTGGAATGATCAAAAGTGAGTAAAGAAAAAGTGTAAATAAATATTTCCACAATTGAGCTTTCAATGGGATATACCTGAAATAATGTCCACACTTAGGCTGTGATCCAGCATAACAACAGTTATAAACTATGTGAATAACAATTCACCCCAGCACAAACAACCACATGCATTACTCACAGCCAGAAATTGAAGCAGAAAAATCTTGTGATTCATCTTGTCATTGTGGAATTGAAATTTTCAGTTTACAGATAACCGTCCTTTTTTATATTTAAGAAAATGTGTACTTGACAGTTTGCATAAACTGTATATGTGACCTTTAACATATATTACTGATGTTGACCTGTGTGAGCAGTTCAAAAGAATCTGACCTCACCAGAAAGCTGCCTTTCTTATACTTGTCCTTAATGTTATTTTTAACATGTTCAAAATGCGTAATAAAGGGACCTTCATTTCGGCCCTGAGGCAACGCCTTGTTCCACTGCCACGGGTTTCCGTTATGTTGTCCATGATTTACAGTTGCCCATGTGGTGAGAGGCTTTCTCCGCAGCACCTGAGTCCATTCTGCAGCATTGGGCTTATACATATCATATAGCTGCTGCAATAGTTCTATGAATTTTTTTTTAAATTTTTTTTTTTTTTTTTAACCCACCGATGACTTTGGGATCAGGCAATTCGGACACAACGTCCTTCAGCTCTTGAATGTCCCAGTTACGATGTACCATTACAGTAGTGGGGTTATTGGCTCCTGCAGGTTGCATTGAATCATGTCGGGGGGGTTTGGGATCTCAATCAGGGGGCATTCGAATAAGGGGCCTGGGGGTTTGACTTCTAGTGCATTGTGAAATGGAGGTTCTAGGATCGTGAAACCCACCCGCCGCACCCATTACGTTACTTTTGTCATCCCCCGGATCAGTGTGTAATGAGGGATCATCTTTTAATTCAGGTGCGGTGGGCGCTCTTCTTCCGCTTCTCATTCGACTGTGGTCCTAAATCTGCTTGCACTTTCTGTGATGCTATAAATAACTATTCTTTTTCCTTTCTGGTTTTAACTTTCCGCGGCCAATAATTCATTTCTGTACTGCCTTATAATAAATACAGGCTTTAATAACCAACTGCCATCTGTCATACATAACACGGACCGTTGTTACAACATCCTCGTACATTTCTACATACAACATCCTTGTGCATTTCTACATAATATTTTTCTAATTTCCTGTTTCTCACTCAACCTGTGCTTTTCTCCACTAATTTCCTCGGCGACCCCTTTTTCGGCGTCTGTTGATCCTCCAAAAATAATCCTTCCAATGTCATCCCCTTTTCCCTCCCCCCGGATTGTTCATTATTTTTCATTTTTTCTTTACTACTGACAGAACCCATTTTCCTTCTATGAGTATCTACTCCAGTGTACACTTTAATTTCTATCTTCTCTTAAGAGTCTATTTTTCCTGTGTTAAACTATTGTCCCACTCTTAACGCCTTATCGCCGTTTAATAGAAACAGGCTCTCTTCCTGGTGTGCCACGCACCGAATGTCCCGTCACTATTCCCTTAATTTTATTCCGATAAGGATATCTAATCTATCTTTCTGTTTCGCCTAACACTATTTTATTTGAGTAGATTTTTTCCAGATTCCGTCAGTCAGTTTCAATTTAATTTTCAATATTACCCAAAAATACCCCTAAAAAACTCCCAAAATACCCAATGGTTCCCCCGGGGGTACTTACCCCAGTCTAGATATTTATGACTGGTGTAGTAAAAAGGAGACCTGTACTCTGGGACGTCCAAAGGAGACCGGAGACTCCCTTCACAGAAGTCGACCAGCGCAGGGCAGTCCTAAGGTTTGCCGGAACTGATTTTTCCTGCTGTCGGAGCTCAAAGACAGTCTGCCGTCTAGGTCAGATCACCGGACCGAATTCCGTTGAAGGAGTCAACCGATCGTCTTTGGTCCCATCTGGGGTGCCAGAAAACTGTGGAAGAAGAAAATCACTAACTCGAGATTTGGAAGGAGTCAGAGTCTCACACCAGAAGAAATGTTCATTAGCTTTCCTTTTATTGTTGCATACCTAGACTGGAGTCAGTTAGCAATTGCAATGCGCAGAAGAGAAAAAGCTCAGCTCTTTTATATCAGCTGGTTGCGTGCAAAACTTCACAAGTTCGTATAAAGGCAGATTAATGCATGAGCCTTTTTAGGGCTTAAAATAGACGCCGGTTACAGATGAGTACATAGATTAGCTTATCGCAAAACAGGAAGAACAGTTTATAAAAATACATTTCTGGTAAAATTATTTCTCCAATTTCGAAGGGTGTTTCCTGTAGATCTATTCTAGGTTTTACAACCTTTGCTATTTCATTATGACAATTATGTGGCTCACCTTCATTTTCGGTTGGAAGGAGGGTGGCAGAATTTAAAGTAGAGCATCTTTCTATTGTAACATTTGACAAAGTACAAAGTACATTCTGATAGTGTATTGCCCTAGCAGTGGTGAGATGCGAGGTTTTAGCCTGTATTAATATGGAATGTACAGCGTGAGGTACTTGTACTGTAAGGGGGCTCATGAGAACTACATCCGTGCTTGCTAATACAGCTTCTGTTGTTGCAGCCACAGCACGAAGTCACGGAGGAAGCGCTGCGGCTACTGGATCCAGTTTTTTTTTTTTTAGAAAAATAGGCCACCCGTCTATGCAGTTGCGGTAATACTGCATTCATGAATCCCTGCTTTTCGTCCACGAACAAAGTGAATGGACGAGAATGATCAGGTAACCCAAGCGCAGGCGCAGAAAGAAGAGCAGTTTTTTACGTCACGGAGAGCCTTCTCAGCCTGTTCATTCCATTGGACCTGGCCCAAAAGAAGAACGCCAGGTGTATTAGCCAATTGTTGCAACGGCTGTGCTCTTTCAGTAAAATTTAGAACCCACTGTCTGCAGTAGCCTAGAATGCCCAATACAGACATGACCTGCTGTTTTGTGACAGGTCTGGGAAGATTTTGAATGGTGTTAATGCGATCGCTAGAGAGAGCTCTTGTTCCACAAGTGATGTCATGACCTAGGTACTTTACAGTCGTTTGAATTAACTGCAGCTTAGCTTTAGAAACTTTATGGCCATTCTCTGCTAAAAACAAAAATAGTGCTCGTGTGTCTTGTTCACAGGAGACCTTTGTGTCGCTACATAACATAATGTCATCTACATATTGTATGAGTGTGCTGCCCCCTTCTGGCCAGAAACCCTCTAAGTTTTGTGCAAGCGCTTGGCCATACACACAGGGTGACTCAGTGTACCCCTGAGGCATGACAGTCCATGTCCAACGGCGGTTTTGAAAAGTAAACGCAAACCAAAATTGAGAGTCGGGATGGACAGGAACAGAAAAGAAAGCATTGGCCAAATCAATTACAGAGAAATATCGGGCAGAAGGAGGGACAGTAGAAAGTATAGTAGAAGGGTTTGGAACGATGGGCGCCCTAGGAAAAATAGCAGCATTGACATGACGTAAATCTTGGACGAAACGCCATGACCCATCAGCCTTTTGTACAGGAAGCATAGGAGAATTTACAGGCGAATAAGAAATAGGAATAATAGCACCACGTTTGACGAGGTCAGCATGAACAGCACAAAAACCCGCTTCCGCCTCAGGTAAGAGCGGATATTGAGCGCGATGCGGGCGGAAGGAGGATTTTGGGTAGATCACCAGAGGCTCACAATGGGCTATCCTTCCATAATCATTCTTTCCCTGTGACCACAGTGAATCAGGGAGCATAGATAACCAAGAAGGGGAAGTGGTTTGCAATGAAAAAGCAAAAGAGGAAGGACGGCACAAAGCACGATTTACTAAAAAATCAGTTTGAAGCACCACTTTAGTTATCAAATGGTCTGAAGTATCAAAAATACCTGGAGCAACAGGTAACCAATCTGTTCTATTAAGACATTGTTCTACCCATGGTCCTATTTCCACCCATTTAACAGTGCGTGATTTGGCTAAGGAAATATGAGGCACTGAGCCGCCTAGATAGAAAATATTCTGTGAGCATGTGAGATGGACAGACGCAGCTGCCTTTGTGGATGAAATAAAAATACAGGGATGTGAAGGGTTTTGGGGCAAGTACCTGAAGTAAGGAAAGATTCTAGCCAGGGGGTGTCTACTTCTGTAGGAAAATATTGGGCAGTGCAATGTAAGGTGTCAGGGACCTGTAAATGGGGAAAAAGACAGGAGGGAAAAGAGTGTAGGGCTTTGAGGAGAATGGTGTGTGGGGAAATATTTAAAGTCCATGCTGCAAAGGAGGGTTTAGGATGGGGGGTGATTTGACACAACAACTTGGGGGTTGAACAGAAAAAGCCTTTTTCAGTCATAGAAATAGAGAGAGAAAGTTTTGTCATGAGATCCCTTCCTAAAAGGTTAACTGGACAGAGCTGATTTAAAAAGAAATCGGTGTGTTAAAATGGAACCACTGGAATGCAGCTGAACTCGAAGAGGCTTTGAAACCAGTAAAACATGTGGTTGTCCGGAAGCAGTAAGCACAGTAACAGTCTCTTGAGAGGCAGGAACCTCCTTCAGCGAAAGGGTTGAGCGCGTGGCTCCTGTGTCCACGAGGAAAACAGTTTCAGTGCCATTCACCATTAAAGTCAATAATGCAATTGCGGTGGAAGTTTCCTTAGTATAGTGGTTAGTATCCCCTTCTTTTTCTGTTTGGCAGCCAAGATAAGAGACCAGTCTGTGCCTTTCAGTAAAATTTAGAACCCACTGTCTACAGTAGCCTAGAATGCCCAATACAGACATGACCTGCTGTTTTGTGACAGGTCTGGGAAGATTTTGAATGGTGTTAATGCGATTGCTAGAGAGAGCTCTTGTTCCACAAGTGATGTCATGACCTAGGTACTTTACAGTCGTTTGAATTAACTGCAGCTTAGCTTTAGAAACTTTATGGCCATTCTCTGCTAAAAACAAAAATAGTGCTCGTGTGTCTTGTTCACAGGAGACCTTTGTGTCGCTACATAACATAATGTCATCTACATATTGTATGAGTGTGCTAAAAAAAAACTGGATCCAGTAGCCGCAGCGCTTCCTCCGTGACTTCGTGCTGTGGCTGCAACAACAGAAGCTGTATTAGCAAGCACGGATGTAGTTCTCATGAGCCCCCTTACAGTACAAGTACCTCACGCTGTACATTCCATATTAATACAGGCTAAAACCTCCTTTGCAGCATGGACTTTAAATATTTCCCCACACACCATTCTCCTCAAAGCCCTACACTCTTTTCCCTCCTGTCTTTTTCCCCATTTACAGGTCCCTGACACCTTACATTGCACTGCCCAATATTTTCCTACAGAAGTAGACACCCCCTGGCTAGAATCTTTCCTTACTTCAGGTACTTGCCCCGAAACCCTTCACATCCCTGTATTTTTATTTCATCCACAAAGGCAGCTGCGTCTGTCCATCTCACATGCTCACAGAATATTTTCTATCTAGGCGGCTCAGTGCCTCATATTTCCTTAGCCAAATCACGCACTGTTAAATGGGTGGAAATAGGACCATGGGTAGAACAATGTCTTAATAGAACAGATTGGTTACCTGTTGCTCCAGGTATTTTTGATACTTCAGACCATTTGATAACTAAAGTGGTGCTTCAAACTGATTTTTTAGTAAATCGTGCTTTGTGCCGTCCTTCCTCTTTTGCTTTTTCATTGCAAACCACTTCCCCTTCTTGGTTATCTATGCTCCCTGATTCACTGTGGTCACAGGGAAAGAATGATTATGGAAGGATAGCCCATTGTGAGCCTCTGGTGATCTACCCAAAATCCTCCTTCCGCCCGCATCGCGCTCAATATCCGCTCTTACCTGAGGCAGAAGCGGGTTTTTGTGCTGTTCATGCTGACCTCGTCAAACGTGGTGCTATTATTCCTATTTCTTATTCGCCTGTAAATTCTCCTATGCTTCCTGTACAAAAGGCTGATGGGTCATGGCGTTTCGTCCAAGATTTACGTCATGTCAATGCTGCTATTTTTCCTAGGGCGCCCATCGTTCCAAACCCTTCTACTATACTTTCTACTGTCCCTCCTTCTGCCCGATATTTCTCTGTAATTGATTTGGCCAATGCTTTCTTTTCTGTTCCTGTCCATCCCGACTCTCAATTTTGGTTTGCGTTTACTTTTCAAAACCGCCGTTGGACATGGACTGTCATGCCTCAGGGGTACACTGAGTCACCCTGTGTGTATGGCCAAGCGCTTGCACAAAACTTAGAGGGTTTCTGGCCAGAAGGGGGCAGCACACTCATACAATATGTAGATGACATTATGTTATGTAGCGACACAAAGGTCTCCTGTGAACAAGACACATGAGCACTATTTTTGTTTTTAGCAGAGAATGGCCATAAAGTTTCTAAAGCTAAGCTGCAGTTAATTCAAACGACTGTAAAGTACCTAGGTCATGACATCACTTGTGGAACAAGAGCTCTCTCTAGCGATCGCATTAACACCATTCAAAATCTTCCCAGACCTGTCACAAAACAGCAGGTCATGTCTGTATTGGGCATTCTAGGCTACTGCAGACAGTGGGTTCTAAATTTTACTGAAAGAGCACAGCCGTTGCAACAATTGGCTAATACACCTGGCGTTCTTCTTTTGGGCCAGGTCCAATGGAATGAACAGGCTGAGAAGGCTCTCCGTGACGTAAAAAACTGCTCTTCTTTCTGCGCCTGCGCTTGGGTTACCTGATCATTCTCGTCCATTCACTTTGTTCGTGGACGAAAAGCAGGGATTCATGAATGCAGTATTAACGCAACTGCATAGACGGGTGGCCTATTTTTCTAAAAAAAAAAAAACTGGATCCAGTAGCCGCAGCGCTTCCTCCGTGACTTCGTGCTGTGGCTGCAACAACAGAAGCTGTATTAGCAAGCACGGATGTAGTTCTCATGAGCCCCCTTACAGTACAAGTACCTCACGCTGTACATTCCATATTAATACAGGCTAAAACCTCGCATCTCACCACTGCTAGGGCAATACACTATCAGAATGTACTTTGTACTTTGTCAAATGTTACAATAGAAAGATGCTCTACTTTAAATTCTGCCACCCTCCTTCCAACCGAAAATGAAGGTGAGCCACATAATTGTCATAATGAAACAGCAAAGGTTGTAAAACCTAGAATAGATCTACAGGAAACACCCTTCGAAATTGGAGAAATAATTTTTGTGGATGGATGCTCTTTAAGATTAGAAAACGGAGCACCCTCGACCAGTTACGCAGTGGTCCAAGGGGACCGCCTGCTGGAAGCAAATCGAATTCCATCAAGCTTAAGTGCACAAGCAGCTGAACTCATAGCACTCACTCGAGCATGTCAGCTGTCCGAAGGAAAGATTGTAACAATTTATACGGATTCCAGGTATGCTTTTGGAGTCTGCCATGATCATGGAGCACTATGGAAACTAAGGGGATTTAAGACTAGTACTGGCAAACCCATTCAACATCAGAAAATGATCGAATCTCTTTAGAAGCCATAACCAAACCATCGAAGCTAGCGATTGTTAAATGTCAAGCCCACACAGGAAAACAGGATCCTGTTAGCAAAGGAAATGAATAAGCTGACCACTTTGCTAAAAAGGCTGCATATAATAACACACCAATTTCTTTATTCCAACAGAGAAATGACCAGGACCCTGATAACCAAATTATTTCTTTACAGAGTGCAGCCATGGACATCGAAAAAAGAAAATGGTCCAAAGAAGGGTCCCTTTCTGATGGAGTCTGGACTCATAAACACACTAACCAACCTTTTCTCCCAAAAGCCTCTTTCCCAGGAATGGCAAAAATCGCCCATGGTCTCGATCACACAGGTAGAGATGCCATGGTTCGAGATGTAGAAAAACATTGGGAAGCTGTAAGTTTCTCTACATATGCAGAGCAATTTTGCAGACGCTGTGCATTATGTCAGAAGTTGAATGTGGGAAAAAGGTACCCAGGTAAGTCCCGCCGTTACACCTAACCCAATGGGTCCGTTTGAACACCTCCAAATGGATTTCATTGAACTAACACCGTCTAAAGGTTACCGTTATTGTCTAGTAATTGTTGATGTATTCTCCCGATGGGTAGAAGCTTTCCCTTCAAAACACAATGATGCCAAAACAGTACCTAAAGCACTAATTAAAGAGATTATTCCAAGATGGGGTATCCCTCAAAAGTTACAAACAGATAATGGCACTCACTTTGTGAATTCCATTATAAATGAATTAACTACCTGGCTCCAAATCAATGTGCACCATTATTGTAAATTCCATCCCCAAAGCGGAGGCATCGTAGAACGATGCAATGGCACCTTAAAAGCTAAGCTCGCAAAAATTTGTGAGCAAACTAATTTATCATGGCTGGATGCACTACCCTTGGCTTTAATGGGATTGAGAGGACGGACACACCGACAATTGGGACTATCGCCATTTGAAATTCTGACCGGACGTCCCATGCCCGTTGGCATGGTTATAGGTAATGTGAGTTTGCATACTGTGGACAATGATCTTCTCTCTAGTCTTGCAGGTCTCCGAACCTTGTTGAAGGAAGTCCACCAGCAGGTTAATCAGGCCTGGAGGACCAGCCCACCTTCTAAGGATTCACCAGTTCCCTTGGGCACCTGGATCCTGGTTCGAGACACTCGGAGGAAACATTGGCATCAACCAAGGTGGAGAGGTCCATTCCAAGTCCTACTGTCTACTCCTCACGCTGTGAAAGTTGAGGGACTTCCTGCCTGGATCCACGCGTCGCATTGCAAACCATGGCGATCCTGAAGCTGATATTCGCCCTGTGCCTCATTCCTTTTTCTAGGGGGCAACGGAACACAGGGGGTGATAGCCTCCTGTACCAACTCAAACTGACTAACAACGAAAAATACCCGAACATTTCACTCACCACTGGCATTACTGCCACTGTAAGAGTAGACTTTTGTTATATTGTGGACTGTGCTGAGGGTCGCCAGATCGATTGGGTTTGGTCAGATAAGTATATCCGTGTTTCGAGTCCAACAAATGTGGAAGACTGGTGCAACCGCTGGGGTTTGGTGTTTTCTAACACTGGCCCCCACGATTGGGGATACACACCCTATAAGGCTATGACACATGACTTAAAAAATCGTTTTTCTATCATAAAGGGGCATGCAAATTCAGCCTGTGAACCAGGGGAGTGTAACCCCCTTATTATTACACGTGCCGTGGCTGGTCACACTGCTCTCTCTCATGAATTGGCTGAAAATTCTGGAATTGATAGCCCTCTGGATGAATGGTTCACATCGTGGTTCGGCCCCTGGGCACAGTGGCTTAAATCAATTTGTATTTCTCTTGCAATAGGTCTCCTTCTATTGCTACTCACTTTATGCTGCGTTGTCCCTTTAGTCAGACATCTAGTTACCCGTCTTTTTTTCCAACACCATGGCAAAAGCTTTCCTCCTCCATGAAGAACGCACTCTCATCTATGATCCTGAGAATGTTTCCCTTTAGTTACCGATTCTTTTTTCTGCTCAAAAGGGTCGAGTGTGGAATGGAAATTTTCAGTTTACAGATAACCGTCCTTTTTTATATTTAAGAAAATGTGTACTTGACAGTTTGCATAAACTGTATATGTGACCTTTAACATATATTACTGATGTTGACCTGTGTGAGCAGTTCAAAAGAATCTGACCTCACCAGAAAGCTGCCTTTACCAGAAATGTATTTTTATAAACTGTTCTTCCTGTTTTGCGATAAGCTAATCTATGTACTCATCTGTAACCGGCGTCTATTTTAAGCCCTAAAAAGGCTCATGCATTAATCTGCCTTTATACGAACTTGTGAAGTTTTGCACGCAACCAGCTGATATAAAAGAGCTGAGCTTTTTCTCTTCTGCGCATTGCAATTGCTAACTGACTCCAGTCTAGGTATGCAACAATAAAAGGAAAGCTAATGAACATTTCTTCTGGTGTGAGACTCTGACTCCTTCCAAATCTCGAGTTAGTGATTTTCTTCTTCCACATCATGTAGTTTCTGAAAATAAGAATGAAGTCTTTGTTATTAAATTAAATTAATCTTAACACATTTTCTTGTGGGAAATTCATCTTGAGACAAAATTAATGAAGATAGCCACAGGGGATGCAACCCAGCCATAGGGGATGCACAAACCAGTGTGTTTCTTTGTGCTGGTCCCAAGCCCGGATAAATGGGGAGGGTTACGTTAGGAAGGGCATCCGGTGTAAAATTTTGCCAAATCAATATGCGGACAACAATACAAATTTCCATACCGGATTGGTCGAACTCCGGGTTAACAATGACAGCCACCAGTACTGTTAGCCAACAGGGTGCTGGTGGAAATTGGGCTACTGATGGCCAAAGAAGAAGAAGGAGAAGAAGAGGGGGAGACGTGTCCGGAGGCAGGAAGAGAGGAGGAAAGTAAAGAGAGTGGAACTGAGGGTAGGAATTTTGAATATTGGCAGTATGACTGGTAAGGGGAGAGAGTTAGCAGATACAGTATGATGGAGTGAAGGAAGGTTGATATAGTGTGCGTGCAAGAGACTAAATGAAAGGGGAGTAAGGCCACGTGGATTGGAGGTGGATTCAAATTGTTGTATCATGGAGATGGGAGGAAAAATGGGGTAGGAGTTATTCTGAAGGAACAGTATGTCAAGAGTGTTTTGGAGGTGAAAAGAGTGTCAGACAGAGTAATGATTATGAAGCTGGAAATTGGAGGTGTGATGACGAATGTTGTTAGTGCATATGCACCGCAAGTTGGGTGTGCAATGGGTGAGAAAGAAGATTTTTGGAGTGAGTTGGATGAAGTGATGAACAGTGTACCCAAGGGACAGAAAGTGGTGATTGGAGTGGATTTCAATGGGTATGTTGGTGAAGGGAACAGAGGAGACGAGGAGGTGATGGGTAGGTATGGTGTCAAGGAGAGGAATGAAAAAGATCAGAGGATAGTGGATTTTGCCAAAAAGATGGACATGGCTGTGGTGAATATGTATTTTAAGAAGAGGGAGGAACATAGGGTTACGTACAAGAGTGGAGGAAGATGCACACAGGTAGAATACATCCTATGCAGAAGAGCTGATCTAAAGGAGATTGAAGACTGCAAAGTGGTGGTAGGACAAAGTGTAGTTAAGCAGCATAGGATGGTGGTCTGTACGATGACATTGCAGATCAAGAAGAGGAAGAGAGTGAGGGCAGAGCCAAGGATCAAATGGTGGAAGTTTAAAAAGGAAGACTGCAAGGTTGAGTTTAGGGAGGAGGTGACAGGCACTGGGTGACAGTGAAGAGTTACCAGACAGTTGGGAAACTACAGCAGATGTAGTAAGAGTGACAGCAAGAAGGGTGCTTGGTGTAACATCTGGAAAGAGGAAGGAGGAAAAGAAAACCTGGTGGTGGAATGAGGAAATACAGGAGAGTATACAGAGGAAGAGGATGACAAAGAAGAAATGGGATAGTCAGAAAGATGCAGAAAGTAGACAAGAGTACAAGGAGATAAGGCGCAACATGAAGAGAAAGGTGGCAAAGGCTAAAGAAAAGGCGTATGATGAGTTGTATGAGAGGTTGGACACTAAAGAGGGAGAAAAGAACCTATACCGATTGGCTAGACAGAGGGACCGAGCTAGGAAAGATGTGCAGCAGGTTAGGGTGATAAAGGATAAAGGTGGAAATATACTCACAAGCGAGGAGAGTGTGTTGAGCAGATGGAAACAGTACTTTGAGAGGCTGATGAATGAAGAGAACAAGAGAGAGAAGAGGTTGGATGATGTGGAGATAGTGAATCAGGAAGTGCAACGGATTAGCAAGGAAGAAGTAAGGACAGCTATGAAGAGGATGAAAAATGGAAAGTCTGTTGGTCCAGATGACATACCTATGGAAGCATGGAGGTGTTTAGGAGAGATGGCAGTGGAGTTTTTAACCAGATTGTTTAATGGAATCTTGGAAAGTGAGAGGATGCCTGAGGAGTGGAGAAGAAGTGTACTGGTGCTGATATTTAAGAATAAGGGGGATGTCCAGGACTGCAGTAACTACAGGGGAATAAAAGTGATGAGCCACAGCATGAAGTTATGAGAAAGAGTAGTGGAAGCTAGGTTAAGAAGTGAGGTGATGATTAATGAGCAGCAGTATGGTTTCATGCCAAGAAAGAGCACCACAGATGCAATGTTTGCTCTGAGGATGTTGATGGTAGAAGTTTAGAGAAGGCCAGATGGAGAATGCATTATGACAGGGTGCCTCGAGAGAAGCTGTGGTATTGTATGAGGAAGTAGCAGAGAAGTATGTAAGAGTTGTACAGGATATGTACAAGGGAAGTGTGACAGTGGTGAGGTCTGTGGTAGGAGTGACGGATGTATTCAAGTTGGAGGTGGGATTACATCAGGGATCGACTCTGAGCCCTTTCTTATTTGCAATGGTGATGGACAGGTTGACAGACAAGATTAGACAGGAGTCCCCGTGGACGATGATGTTTGCTGATGACATTGTGATCTGTAGTGAGAGTAGTGAGCAGGTTGAGGAAACCCTGGAGAGGTGGAGATATGCTCTAGAGGGGAGAGGAATGAAGGTCAGTAGGAACAAGACAGAATACATGTGTGTAAATTAGAGGGAAGTCAGTGGAATGGTGAGGATGCAGGGAGTAGAGTTGGCGAAGGTGGATGAGTTTAAATACTTGGGATCAATGGTACAGAGTAATGGTGATTGTGGAAGAGAGGTGAAAAAGAGAGTGCAGGCAGGGTGGAATGGGTGGAGAAGAGTGTCAGGAGTAATTTGTGACAGACGGGTATCAGCAAGAGTGAAAGGGAAGGTCTACAGGATGGTAGTGAGACCAGCTGTGTTATATGGGTTGGAGACGGTGGCACTGACCAGAAAGCAGGAGACAGAGCTGGAGGTGGCAGAGTTAAAGATGCTAAGATTCACACTGGGCGTGACAAGGATGGATAGGATTAGAAATGAGTACATTAGAGGGTCAGCTCAAGTTGGACGGTTGGGAGACAAAGTCAGAGAGGCGAGATTGCATTGGTTTGGACATGTGCAGAGGAGAGATGTTGGGTATATTGGGAGAAGGATGCTAAGGACAGAGCTGCCAGGGAAGAGGAAAATAGGAAGGCCTAAGCGAAGATTTATGGATGTGGTGAGAGAGGACATGCAGGTGATAGGTGTTACAGAGCAATATGCAGAGGACAGAAAGATATGGAAGAAGATGATCCGCTGTGGCAACCCCTAACGGGAGCAGCTGAAAGAAGAAGAAGATGATGGATAAGACTTTAATACTGAAATAAAAAGTAACAATAGCAAAAAACAATAATAAACATAATGTACATAACACTTTAGTTTGAAAGTAAAATCTGTAAAATGTCCTCAATTATGAAGCATCACTTCAAAAGCAAAAATAAAAATGTATTGATAAATGAGCAGTGGTTTATTTCATCTTTGAAAGAGTTATGTAGATTTCAAGATAATGTTGCTATTACAAGTCTTTGTGAACTGCATCTCTAGGCCCAAGTGATATTGACTTTTGTGAAACTGTAATATGTGCTAGGGTTTGCTAACATAGGGGTCACATTTATTTTTCATGATCAGGGAGTAGATGGGCATGTGACAATACAATACAGTTTAGCTGCAGACATCCAGAGCTCTACTCTGTTTAGAAGCCAATTAAAATTGCATACATGCAATGACGTTTAGCGGCCTTTGCATTATAAGTCAGTGATGTTACATGATTATCCCAGATATTTGTGCCTGCTTAACAAATCTGTTATACTAGCAAGGAGCAGCAAGAAGAAATAAAGTGAACAAAAGGCAACAATCAAATAAATCATTTTAACCAACCAATTTAATCTAATAACAAACCAAGAGTCATAACTGTGAAAAGAATCAAAAATTATAAAACCAGAATGTTAAGGAAAAAACTTTACTTACAATAAAAACACATTATGTGTTAATGTGTTAAAAATCCAAAAATATTTTTAGAAAACAAATTCATTTACAAATTTTCAAGTTGTGCACAATCTTGGATAAAGAAATGATGTGAACTGCCGACTTTTTAACCCGTCACATAGACACATCAATGTTACAAGCCCCCTAGAAACTGGGATATGCATCTTAATGATGAGTACATAAAATAGCAATACCCGTTACTAAAACTAATGAGATTAAAAACAATACAAAATTAACAAATTCTAAATACTTGAATTTGCAGCAAATAAAGGTGGTAAATCTTTAATTTTGAAAACCTCAGTTGGTATGGCACATTCTTAAAAATACTACAAACAATCAACAAAAGTTAATATCTGAATTTAATCTTCCAGGCCATAACCCTTCCAATGTACAAGATACTCAAAGTGATAGCCACTTCTCAAAAGAGTCCACAATTGTAGTAATTTTAAATTATAGGTAATGAGCAGGCAATGACAGACTGTACAAGTCCCACTAGCCATCTGTTAACATAAGGCCTATTTACAGCAAAATATGCTAGATTTCAGGGTTAGATGTCTTGCGTAGCAAGCCAAACTATGTGACCTACTTTCAACTCGACTCAACTCAACTCAACATTCACTGTCATTCATCCACATACATGGTATGTGGTTGAATGAAATTTTGTTCCTTACAGTCCCCAGCATATAGGCAAAACAACATACATTTAACATACAGTACACCGTAACATTACCAAAATCAGTGCAACAATACAATGTAACAAAACAAAAGATGCAGGACTATAAAGCTTGAATAATGTTCAATATCCATAGTAAAGTGCAGAGTGTTAAGTGATAGTACATAATTGGGAGAATTTTATAGGGTTATGGTACTGGGTGACATGTAGGAGTTCAGAAGTTTGACAGCTTCGGGAAAGAAGCTGTTATAGGACCAGGCTCTGTTGATCCTAATGCTATGGTATCTGATACCTAATGGCAGGTGGTCAAACCGAATGTATGACGGATGAGAGATGTCTTTCATAATGGTGGAGGCTCTATGTGTCTGAAAAATGTCCTGGATCAAGGAGAGGGAGACCCCCTATGATCCTCTCAGGTGTCCTCACTACGTGCTGCTCATGGGCTTTGCTGTTCCCAAACCACACAGTGATACAGTTTGTCAGGACGCCCTCCACAGTTCCTCTGTAAAATGTGTTAAGAATGGGTTGTGGCAAGCTGATTTGCTCCAGTCTCTGCAAATCTTGACAACAGAATTGGTGTTGGTTGCCCAGGAGAGATCATGAGAATTATACACAACAAAAACAAAGCCATTGAGGAGCAGTGGTGAATAAAAAAAAAAAAAAAAAAAAAACATGGAGAGATGCACTGAGAGGTCTGCTACAGAGCAGCGACCGGATGTTAGTTAGTCAATGTTCTCCTGAGAGCAACAAGCAGCTCTTTTGTCTTGTCGATATTTAGAGACAGATTATTTTCACAAACCTCCTCTTTGTAGGATATGTCATCATTGTTGCTGATGAGGCCCACTAAGGTTGCATCATCCACAAACTTGACAGTGACATTGTACTCAGACTTGGCTGTGCAGTCATGGGTGTGCAGCGTGAACAACAGTGGGCTCAGCTTGCAGCCATGGGGGGTGCCTGTGCTCAACCTGATAGTTAGGGATGGGAATCGAAAACCGGTTCTTGTTGAGAACCGGTTCCCACTGTTTCAATTCCTTGGAATTGTTTGCCATTTTTGCAAACGATTCCCCTATCGATTCCAGTTGCCTCGAATGACATCACCACGTTGCGTAGCGTCATTTACCCAGCAGGAAACATGGCGCCTAAGCGGCACAAACACACAAAAGTTTGGTTATACTTTACAAGAAAGGATGACAACAGGGCAACTTGCAATACTTGCAAAGTAGATATTTCATTAAAGGGAGGAAACATTACGAATATGCAAAAGCATTTGCTCACAAAACACGCGATAACCTTAAATGAATGTCGTGTTTTTTTTGATCCGCTCCGGACTATTGTATCTCAACCCAGCAGCAGCGGTAACGTTTGCACGTCCTCTCCCGTTAATACGGCAGGTAACGAATCAACTAACATTGCATATTATGTTAGCGCGATTTGCCTTATTGCAAAACCTGCTATTACTGTGCATTGCATTTAGATGACCATGACGAGAGAGACAGACAGAGTCTGGCTGGCTCAGATGCTGGCAGTTCTCGCTGCAGTCTACCGGTAGCTTCTCCTTTTACAGAGGTGGGGAAAAGTAAAATTTCCTTCCTGAAAAAGCAGATATGCTTATATTTCTGCAAAAGAATTGTTAATTCTCCATAATTGATGGTTGCAAAATTGCACAGTGCACAGTTCCATTGGACTTGAGTTGATTGTATTTGTTGCTGGCTGATGTAGTTTTATTTTTGAGTGCTCAGCTCATATATACTTTTAAAAAGGAGAGTGTAAATGTTACTGGACATTCTTGTGTAATTGCCACAGAATAATTTATGTTATACTTTGTTATTGCTACAGAAGAATATTTATTTTATTATTATTTTACATTTACAAATTTTTTTCAGGGGACCCCGTGGCACCCCATCGAGGAGCCGTAGACTGTGGATCTCTTAAGATCTCACTGTTGGGTTTGTAAGGTCATGCTACTCCTAAATTTCTATCTTGTTCAAAGATAAGATATAAAACAAAGTTCTAAGCTAATCGACCTGTGTGTTCTCCTTTTTTAAAAATAAGAATCGATAGGAGAATCGATAAAGAATCGAATTGTTAAACAGAATCGAAAATGGAATCAGAATCGTGAAAATCTTATCAATTCCCATCCCTACTGATAGTGTTTGATATTTTGCTGCCAATGTGCACTGACCGTGACCTCTCTATTAAAAAGCCTAGAATCCAATTACACAATGGAGTGTCAAAGCACAGCAGAGAGAGTTTCCTCACCAACTGCTGGGGAATGATCTTGTCAAATGCTCAGCTGAAATCAACAAACAACATTATGACATACATATCCCTGTTGTTCAGGCGTGCGAGGTATAAGAGGTGGCACCATCAGTGTAGCAGTTCAAATGGTAAGCATCAGCATCTTATTTACCCTATACAACTCCAGGAACCTCACACACACACATAAGGAGCCGTGGCTTGAGCTGGGAGAACTTTTTGCCTGAGCTGAGCTCCTTCAAGGCGGGGGATGGGAAAGCAGGCTGTTTATTGCTTGTGCTGATTGACATTTACAAAACAAAAGATGCTGAATGGAGAGGTGTGAAGGGATTTAATGTGGGCCTGGATTACGAGTTTTTTTGTAGGCTTCAGGAATTCTAGTGTTAAAGATGTCTGTGAAGACATCAGCCAGTTGGTAAGCACAGTCTCTAAGCACACACCCTAGAATTTTGTCTGGTCTTGAAGCTTTCCGTGCATTGACTCTGGAAAGCATCCCGCTTACATTGGCAGGGTCTACACACAGCTCCTATTACTCAGCGGAGGGTGTCCATTTATATGCCCGAGTGTTGTTTTGAGCCTCGAAAAGTATATAGAAGTTATGATACATGTCATGGAGGCATGTGTCAGTGCTGTTAGCCTGTGGTGAGATTTTATAATCCATCAAGTTGACAATGACATTGGATTCATCATCATTAGGAGACGATGACATTGGACCCATAACATGGGTGCGTTCCTGCATTTTCTATCAGCAAAGCACTTAGTCACAAGTTCTGCAGTCTTGCGGTTGTCCCAGGCTAGATTTCATGGGGTCCTAAGTTCAAAAAGATAGCTAATTACACTTGGTATTGAAGAGGTAATAGAAGGTGGGTTCTGGTAATTGAGGATGGACAATGTATAAACACTTGGAGACATTTTTAATGAGTGATAAAAAAATGTTTCTAGTGAATTCCAGTGTCTGAATTTTTCATGATTCTAAATAGGTGCAAATGAATTAAATGTCAAGTTAAGAACTTTATAAGATTAACAATAAATACTACACTATATGTGTGTTTTTAGTGCCATGATGTTTGTTATTAGATTAGCAAATTTAGTATGTATGCAATTTATGAGACAGAAAAAAATAGCAAAAAAAAAAAGAAAAACAACATAAAATCAAGATGAGTCTGGATGACACCTGGGGTCCACTATTAACTTTTCTAACATGTGTGTTTTGTTACTGCAAACATCATGTAAATTCATGAATGAGTACTTCGGTTGAAGACAGTGATTTTTGTTGCTGACGTACATTTTGCTCAAAAACATTTTTTTCTGTAACATACAGTACCTATGTGTCTTGGCACCGATGTAGCATTATTTCAAAGAGACTGGGCAGCTGGTTAAGTCACAAAATAATTCTGGACTGGGAAAAAGAATCAACTGGGAATCTGCATGCTTCTGTGATGGCATTATTGAAAGCAAAACTGTTTCCCCTAAGCAGCAGATTATGGATACATTAAGCAACAATTACTGTAATGAGAATTACTGAAGCATCAAGGTAGTAGACAAGCTGAGCACATCTGCCAGGTTCATCTGGTTAGACACTGACAGCACCTTAGAGAGAGACACTCAAATATATATTTTTTTATCAGTTTTTCGGTTCATAAACGGTTTATTCCTTACTTACAAAAATTGTATATGTTTCATAGATGACCTTAGAAATTGTCTAAAGATCTTATATGATAGTTCTGATTTTTTGAATGTGTAAATAATGTGGGATAATCTGATAGCTTATTAGTGTATAAATGTGGTTTATCTAACTCTCACAACCTTTAAGCATCAAAATGGTACACATCATATAGATATTTTAATTAGAACTGTGACAAAGATACTTTCACAAAGTTAATGACGTAATTTAAAGACAGCAGTTATCATTTTAACTGGTCACA
This sequence comes from Erpetoichthys calabaricus, assembly GCF_900747795.2. Taxonomy (NCBI): domain Eukaryota; kingdom Metazoa; phylum Chordata; class Cladistia; order Polypteriformes; family Polypteridae; genus Erpetoichthys; species Erpetoichthys calabaricus. The sequence goes on along the minus strand of NC_041397.2, from coordinate 219,951,339 downwards.
CTTACAATATTTAAGGGAATGGTACCTCTGAAACCTGGGTCAGTAACTCTTAAAAAAGACTTCATATTTGGGTGTAATATAATTTCAAAAACACATGGCCTCAATTTTCATTTGAATATTAAATGCATATATAAAATATTTACACTTCACAATGTTTTCACACAATAGTAATATTTCAAAAAAGCTTGAATCTGCATAGTCCCCATGGTATCATTGCAAATAATTGTCAGCAAGATGTTTTTGTGAACAAAAAAGGACAGTTTAATTAGAAGTGGTGTTACATGTGTTTCTTCTAGGTGAGGAAGCCTGATTAAACAAGACAAAAATTAATTTATACCAAATTAAAACATGCTGTTTACAAGGAAAAACTTTCTAGATACACTTTTTTATAATCCCACAAGATAATTTGAACAGAAGGCTCTATACAACCAAATTTGATTTTTTTAGTGTAGCCTCAATGATAGCATGCACTACCTCAGAGAAAAAAAGTGTATTTTGATTTTATTTTATTTTTTTTGTATTTTTGACCATTTCTGATCATAAATCTTATAATATAGTGCTAGTTTCCAGGTGACCTGTTTGATTTTATGTTTCCACACTGAAGATAATTTGTTCCAAGTAAAACATTAACATTTTAAGAAGTAAAGGTACATTGAGCACTACTGGAGTGGTTTGGGGTAAGCTACGTTTTAAAGGCGGTATAACACAACAGATAAGTAGTATTAAAAGCAGCTTAAATGTATATAGATCATCTCTCGGTAGTAGATCCGTTTTGAAAGGCGCTACACAACGGCTGTGGTATAGAAATTACATTTTCTATGTGAACGTCCAAATTTCTGCCTGTGGTAATGGGCCTTACTGGCATTACCAGCAATTAAAGAAAATTAGTTTTGTGTCCTCTGCAGTGTTAAGAGAGAAAGGCTTTGGTTTGGGATAAAAGGAAAAAAGGTATAAAGAAAGGAAATTTGCCTTTTTCTTTTATATAGTGTAGAGAGACGTCTTCGCTGATGATATGTGCACCTTTTGGGGAGCGTCGCAGAAGGGTCTCGTGTAGACTGAAGAGACGGCCCTGCCATTTACTGGACGGGATGGCACTGTCGGTCCTCCACTCCAGTGCGTGCCTCCCGCAACCTCATAACCCTATACGTGCAAAAGAAAGTGCGAAGCGCCTTAATATTAGTTTGCCGTGTTCTAGAAAAGGGATCCCATGTTTGCAGTTGTCTGGGCTATAGCTCAGGGGAAGGAGGAAAAAAAAATAAAAGTGCTTACTTTCACTTAAGGCAGAAGCGCAGTCACAGTCTCAAAGGCCGGCACAGCTATGCACACATGCACGCGCGCTGGCTGATCGACTTTTATGGTATTTTTGCAGGGCTGGAGACGCCACTTTTTGCAGACACGTTCACGTCATCACGTGCCTATGGAGGGATGACATGGAACAGGTTAATTGGTCGGCATGAGGGCGCCGAATACAAAAAGGAATTACAGCGTCTAACAACCTTGCACTATGTGCCTGTGATTCAAGAGAAAAATAATTCTGATACATGTGGACGCTGCCCTTCCGTGCTTAACGGGCAGAAAGTCCAAACAATTTCCAAGTCCAACACTTTACATGAAGAAGTCTGTACATCTTCTTAGATGTAAACTCTCCATCTTCTTAAAATAATTGATTACAAAAGCAACCTTGAATGTTGCAGGGTTTTAGTGACCCGAACTCACCTTAAGGGACAGTAAGTAGTTGTGCAGGGCAATTTACAAACAGAGACTTGCTTCAATGGCACCGATTACACTCATTCGCAAAGATTTTCACTCTCCCAGGAGCCGACGGGCACTTGAAGTATCACAAACAGTGCGAGAAGAGAGGACGCTGACCGAAACTGTGAGGCTCTCGACCCCGCGGAGCAACCCGACATTCCGTGCCTCCCAGCATCCACTTTGTTCTCAACGTAATTTCCATATCGCGTGGTCATACATCATTTCCGTTTCAAACGCGAAAAGAATTTTATAAATATAGATATATATATATTATATATGCAGTATATATAGTGGTCACTAGGGGGTGATGCAGGTAGCCAAACACCTGACACACACAGGCTTGGACACAAGTTCACAAACAAAACAGTTTTTACAATGGTAATAGTTTCCCATACCACAACCACAGTCACAGTAACAGTAACAACAGACAGCCACTCTGTAACTCTGTTGCCTTCTCTCTATTTCACCCTCTCCTCCTTCCTCCCAAATTTGCTCCCGGAGTTGAAGTAGGCACCTTCTTTTATGTAAAATCCAGGAGTAATTCTGGTGTCCCAAAGGTTTAGCCTGGGAGCACTTCCGGGTAAAGTTGGAGCCCGACAAAGTCGGGCTCACTAGTCTTTTCTCTGCCCCCTTGTGGTAGCCACAAAACCAAACCGGGCTGAGGGAGCATACTACAATTCCCCATGTGCCCTGTTGGAATTAGTGGGGGCACCGTAATCCAGGGGGGCTGCCCCTGAGTAAGCTGCCTTCCACCTTCCTTCCTTGCTGAGGGTGTCCCCTCAGAGAGTGAGAGGGAGAGAGAGAGAGAGAGAGCTCTAAATGTTAAGTCAGCTTGCCATACAGGAAATTATTCATGTATAAATAAGATCTTAAAATGCATTTAAGATATCTTGAAATTCACAGTTGTTTGAGATATCTAAAATACATCAAGATATCTGAAAATAACCTCCTGCCCATTTTGAGATATTTCATATCCATGTAAAGGTACCTTAAAATAGAGAAGAAATCCAAAGACAGAATTGGGAATGTTACAGGAAGTGATTTAGAGAAACCTTAAAATACACATGCAGTTCTTTTGAAATTTCTGAAAATGTATTTGACTAATCCTGAAATGCATTTCAGATATCTCAGAATGTATTGGGTAAAGAGACAGGGGCATACAATCTCAGGTATTTTTTTTTTTTGTCAGGTAGGCATTTTCATGTAACGTTTTTTTTAATATTATGAAAAATACAAAAAATACACAAAATAGCAGTACAATATTTATAAAAAGTGTGAGTCTTAAGAATTACAAACATATTCAGTGCCCTACTTACATAGCATCTTTAAAAATTATGTGAAATATTTTAGTTTTCACTTCATTTAACAAGTTTCAGATTTCGCATAACTTAGTTCGCAACTCCATGTCATTCTGTGAGTGTCCAAGTATAAGAACAGTATATGCGTATTTTATTAATTTCAAATTAATTTTGGTAGTGTTTCAAATCTGATTTGATTTCATACCGACATCAATCCCAATTGTACAAAATTAATAAAAATAATTAATCTGACAGGAGCAACCTAATAAATACTGGCTACATGCTGACTTCAACCTCTTTAAAATGCAGCAGGCCTGTGAATTTGGCAGCTCACAATGGCAAGTGCTCAAAGTTGCTTTGCGTGGAATCATTGCTGTCGAATTTGCCTCTAAGATTCTTTTGGGAAACATACATGTTTGAGCATTTGAGGTGTGACATTGCAGAAAACATGTAGCAATTGGGCTGTATTAGAAAGTTGTATTTTTTTTTTGTTTTTGCTTTTCACATTTTTAAAAGCATCAGATCTATATTACATAAGTGAAAAATACATTATCTTAATTTGCTAGCCTAACAGGGCTTGCTAGTCTTTTTTAGACTTACAGTGATGGTGACAATACAAATGTTTAGATTACTATGGAGTCATATAAACTATAAACATATAGATAATATTAAGGTAGCATAATTACAAAATTCAAAAAATTCATATATAAGATTATTTTTAAAAAGTTATCTATGATTCCTATTTACTGTATCATTGCTAATGTATGCAAAGAATGCAATATTCCTATATAATCAATGCATTTTAAGTGACAAAAATGTACCTTGCCTCAGGCAGCATTATTTACAGACCGGAACTAATATGCGGTGATAGATCTGTTTGGAGCTATTTGATACTGAATGTGGCAGTCTATATTAAAATGTATTATTTTGTGAATAATTACCTTTTAACATTGTGCTATACAGTACTTCATCCAGATCAGACTGTTTCACTGTTACATAGGGCTGTGCACCAACCTTTTGATATGGCTGTCTGTGAAGTGTTTTGTGTTAGCTATTATTGATGTTCCGAGCATTATGCCAGGCCATGGAAGGAACTAAACATTAAGAGCCGTTGAAAAGAAGACTGTGATTTATACAGGCAGTTCTCTTCAAATATGTTTTTTTTTTATATTGATGATACCTGTAGAACCAAATATTCCAAGAGGCATTTACTGTGTTACCAAATATGAACTTATGTGTTGTGTTAATGAAGTTTAATAAGTAAGAGGTTTGTGATTGTTTGATTTGTATATTCAATTTATGACATAACAGTTAGAAGTGAAAATGAAATCCCTCAAATAATAAATGGATTTTATATCTTTTTTGCTGTGTTCTTTTTCTTTTTGTTAAAGATGTTTTTCTATCTTACTAAAAAAGAGAAAATCTTGTTTCATCCACATTACAGGAATCAAATAAATTTAGAACTGCATGCTGTGTACGTTTTTGCTTGTCTTTCTCTTGTTAATTCCATCTCTGCTTCACACTGTGATGTATTATCATATATTGTTATTCTGTTACTATTCTTTATTCACATGCTACTTAGGATTTCTGAATTAAAGAGTAAGGTACAATTTTAAAAATGACAACCACGTCTACATAAATTTGCCCTAATTACATAAAAAAATAACCTTGTTTGTTGGTGTGCAACCTCCCTGAATATCATGCTTTGCCTGCACTCTGGGAAAGTGGAAAAAAAAGATTATCAAGTTTGTAATTTCATTTAAATCATCCTTGGGTCTGTTTTCATCATTCAGATGCTCAGATAATTAAACATTAATTACATAAAATCCTTTGGTGAGAATATGCTGTTCTCCCTTGTATTCCAAAACACAGTTACTTGAGAGTGCCAGCTTCTTAAAATTTTTAACATATTGATTTTTAAATTATTTATCTAAATTAAAAATAAACAAATAAAGTAATTAATAAAAAAAACCTTGAGCATTAATAGTGTCATTGAGGAAGAATATTAAATCCTAGAGAGGTACTGGAAACTGCACTAGGAATCAAGCATCTAAAATATTAGAAGAAACTTTTGTAGAACATAAAACCGATAACAGTTTTTACTGTCTTATAGAACACAGTAAAATGGAAGATAAGATGCACACTATAAAATCCTTGAAAATGAGTAGCAAATGAACTAAACATTCCACCCAACCATTTAAAAGAAAAAGAAATAAATTAAAAGACCACAAGCAAAAATGAAAAGATTTTTTTTTTAGTAGAAGAGCCAAAAGTACTTTTGACATTAGGATGAAGACTAACAAAACCCCTGTCCTTGATGGGATTTGATCAGTACTAATTAAAGATATTTTTTGTAAGCCAATAGAATATATCTTACTTTAATCTATATATGTATATAATGCAGATTTGACTGACTGACTCACTCACTCACTCATTCATCAACAAAAACGCTATTACCTGTTTAGTTCATGTGTTTTTTCATTCATTTTCCACTGCTTATCCAAAGCCGGTTCACAGGGGCAACAGTCTTAACAGTGAGTCCCATATGTCCCTTTCCACAACCACACTTGTCAACTCATGTTGTGGAATCCCAAGGCGTTCCGAGACCATCTAGGAGATATAAATTCCTGTTTAGTTAAATTTCTTATTTAGTTAAAAAGCTTAAATTTGGTAGGATGGCACATCTAAGTCAGCATGTATAAACTAAGAAAGGCCATTTTGATGTATCAATATTTTTTTTAAAAAAACCTACAATAGAAAAATTAATGCACCCACAATTTCAAAAATGTTTTGAGTAATTAGACTGAAATTTGGTGGTTACAGAAAAAAGATGATTATTTTTCATTATTATTACTAATTGTGTATTCAAACCTAACATTTTTTACTTCTAATGTTTAAAACTTTACATTTACTAATATTAAACTTCTGCTACAAGTCTGCCCAGGCCTATATGCTGTCCAAGTCCCTCTGTAATGATTTAACAGATTTCAGATTATCTACCAATCCATCTATCTTGGTATCATCTGCAAACGTACAGTACCTATGCATTTCATTTATATATATTAAAAATAGCAGCGACCCTAGCACTGACCCTTGTGGAACACCACTCTTAACATCAGCCAATTCTGATCAGTTTTCTTGCACCATCACCCTCTGCTTCTTGTGTCTGAGCCAATTCCATACCATTCTAAACACATCACCCTGAACTCCGAATTCTTTTACTTTGATGTCCAGCCTCTCAATTGGCACTTTATCAAATGCTTTCTGAAAGTCCAGATAAGTAATATCATATGCTCCACTTTGATCGTATTCTTTTGTTGCTTCCTCACAGAATTCCAGCATGTTAGTAAAACATGACCTCCCTCTTCTGAACCCATGCTAACTGTTCAGAAAAACTTCTGTCCTTGCCATGTGCTGCTCAATCTTAACCCTAATAATTCCTTTCATTAATTTTCCTGTGATGCCTGTTAAGCTTAGTGCAGCGTTTCTCAACCTTTAAGTATTTGCGACCCGAGTTTTCATAACAGTTTTAATCGCGCCCCCCTAACGTTTTTTTGAAACCCTAATAAAATTTATTCCTATATTTTTTTGCTGCTGATACACCGCTACAAGTTTAAAATTTTCCTACGAATAGCGAGATTACGCCACATATGGCAACATCCGCACCCCCTTTTTTGTTACTTTGGGGCACGCCCCACAGTTTGAGAACCGCTGGCTTAGTGACTTATAGATGCTTGGATCTGCCTGGTCATTTTTTTATAACCCTTTTTATATAATGGGATAATATTTGTCATTTTCAAGTCTTTTGAAATTTCCACAGTGACTTCCTAAAAATATGCGTCAAAGGTTTATATATTTACTCGCTAACCTCCTTAAGAACTCGAGGGTATATATTATCTAGTCCTAGAGATTTGCTTGATTTCAGCCTATTTAATCTGAGCAGTACTTCTCCCTCTGCAGTTTCCAAATCAATAAGTACCTCCTTTGTAGTCCCATGGGAGGTTATCTACTTCCTCACTTGTGAAGACCTTAGAAAAATACTTATTTAGAGCATATGCTATTTCACTGTCTGTATTTTTTAATTCCCCTTTACTATTCCTGATGTACTTCACCTCCTCCTTGACTGTTCTTTACTACTAAAATAATGAAAGAATCTCTTAGGGTCGTCTTTCACCTTATCTACTATATTCCACTACATTGTCTTTTAGCCTCCCTAGTATCCTTCTTAATGGATGCCCTCATGTTCAAATATGCCCTGCGATTCACTTTGGAGTTATTAGTCTTATACACCTTATACAGCGGTTTTATCCTTTGCAGCTTCTTTCGTAAATCTTTATTATCCCACTGCGGAGTTTTTCTTAATTTCCTACAACTTACAAATTTAGGTATGTACCTGTCCTACATTACATGTAAAACATTTTTAAACCTGTTCCACTGCTCCTTAACTGTCTCCACACTTAAAAGCTTATCCCAGTCTATCCTCCTTATATGAAATTAACGTGACACGTATGCAAGTTGCAGTACAAGCAAAAAGTCGGGGTAATGTGATAAAAGTTGGAATGTGACGTCAGAGCCTCTGTTTACTATCTACATGTGACAGAAAGCCGCTTTGAGAATCCTCCGGGATTGATGTGCCTGCTTCAATGTTTGATGAATGGTTCGATGTGGTGAAGTAAAATGCAAAATACGCATTCGTGGTGCTTTTATATTCAAGCGTTGCATATTCCCCATCGTAATGACAAAATACATTTTAATGTTGTCCTTTTTTTTTTTTTTTGCACCTTCACAACATAATCAGCATGTACGGCTGTGGATTTGAGCCACAGACAAAAAAATTAAGGACATAGTGAAAAGGTGTATTTTCTGATTAAAGTGAATATTTCAGCTTTGATCTTGAAATGTCCAATATAACCTTGTCGTTTAATTTATCATTAAAGTAGACCGTCATAAACGCCATCTTAAAACTGACCCAGTTGTTAATCGCTACTTGCTTCTGGGGCTTCCTCCTGACCCGACAGCAGCAATCACCACACAGAACATGTTACATTTATGATATTTCAGCTCTCTACACATTTAGAATCCTTAGATTTATACTTGATATCACTTTCATGATGAAATGTATTAAAGTATGTACTGTATGTTACATTTTACATATAAGTCATTAACTTAATTTAAATAATGAATACCAATAATAATTACACATGTTGTGACGGCACGGTCTGCCTCACAGGGAGTCATGTCCCTTCTGTTCCCTTCCTGGAGTTTGCATGTTTTCCTGGTGTTTGCATGTTTTCCTGGTGGGTTTCCACAGTGTGCTCCGGTTTCCATCCAAAGACATAAAGGTTTGGGGATTTGGTGACACTAAAATGACGCTAGTGTGTGTGTGTGCTTGTGTTCACCTTGAGATGAGCTGATGCCCCGTCCAGGGATTGTTTCTGTCTCAGGCAATTCACAACACAGCGAAGCTGAACCTGTTCTCACCGTGATGATATCTCGCACTGCCACCTGGTGGAATCTTCCAGATTTATGTAAAGTATGCGCACAAGTATAAACAGTAAAATGCTTGCATAGCAGTAGCGTCCTCTGAAGCATGTGTTGTGTTGCGTGAAGTATAAAACTGGCCTTAGACACTGCTGCATCTGCTCACCTTCAATTCTATCCCGATTATTATGAAAAACTAAATCTAGATAGGCTTCATCCTACATTGGTAATTTAAATTACTGAGTTAAAAAACAGTCACTGATTACTTCTAAAAACTTCAGCTCTATATATTTATTTTTTACTTACCTTTTTATTTGTAGTGAATTTACAATTCCAACCATTTGTTTGTTACACTATTTTTGGAAAATACTCTTTGGGTAGTTGAATCTTAACCTGTCAGTTTGGAATTGTTCATTTTCCCATGAATCATGGAGATCTTTAGTGAAAAATACTTCTACTTTTGTTAAATGTAACTACTGCAAGTACCTGAATTCTTGTCTTTTCTTTGTGACAACTCCAATGCCCTGTTACTTTGAAATTATTTAACCTGTAATAGTTTAACTTAAAAAAATGAAACACACAATTATGAAAAACTGCTTTAAACATACTGCATAGAGTGACTGCATTACTTAAATTATGCTAGAGTAACAGAATTATGAACTGTGACTTAATAAAAAGATTGCTGTATCACACTATACTAACACTTTCAAGTAAACAATAAGTATTATTTTTAAATGAAATCGTTCAAGTAAATGTGAATATCTTCTCATCTGCTCGTTTTCATAGCATATGTGAGTTTATTGAAATGGCTGCTGCTGAATTAACTGAGAAAGTGTAACTCATGAGTAGGTAAGCTGATTAATTCTTTTTTCTTGTTAATTTGAAAAAGGATTGCAACGCACTAGGGAGTCTTTCCTTCATCATTGAGCAATAAAAATTGCCACATTAAATTGCTGCATCTGCATATAGGTATGTGTTGGTTTTCTTAACAATTTTCATTCACATATAGAGGCAAAGGAAAATATGCATGCATACAAACATCATCATCAAACCAAGTTAACCTGGCCAAAGGGAGTCCAGCGATATCCCAATAACACTGGGTACAAAACAGGAACTAGTCCATATTCAGTAAGAAGTATTCATGTCTATTTAAAGAAATATTTTATACATGGAACACTACCCATTTTTTAATATTCTGTGTCTGGTGTATACATCAGTTATTTTTTCTTTCATAACTGTTATGATTTACTTTAAAGAACTGGGAATTGAAACTTAAACTTAAAAATTAATTCTTAAATCAGTTTTTATCAGGATATGAAAGAAAAACATTACTGTTGAAACATAATTTAAAAATATATATATATTGGAAAAACTTTCCATCCCTTCACTAGCAAAATTCATTAAGTGATATACTGTCGAAGTCAGAAGTTACATACAATTTGGGTGAATTCTTTAAAACTATTTTTATACTAACAAACTATACATTTAGGATATTGTTGAAGACATCTATTTTGTTCAGGGCAAAAATATTTTTTTCCATCAAGATTTACAGACAGATTATTTCACTTTTTATAGACTATATCGCAATTCCAGTGGGTCACAAATTTACATACTCTTTGTTAATATTTGGTTTGAAGTTATTACAAGAAAATACATGAGTGCAACCCAATGACAAGTTGACTGAAACACAGCACATGAACATACAACCTCTGCTGTGAGAATGACTGAGACTGTGCCACTTGCCCTGACACTTGATTATTTTCATGGTCAATTCAAGTACACCTGGAGTCAGTCTGCAGCTCAGAGCGGGACTTAATGTTTGAAGCGGGGCAGGGTGTTGGTGACTCGCAATCACAGTCTGCATCATTCTCACAGCACAATAACATGACAGATTGACTGAAATATACAGTAGCATGTGAACACACCATTTGTAGAGAGAACAACTGAGATTGTTTAATATAATAACACCCAGACCCATTGCATGCTGAATATCGACCGAAGAAAGTTTTATTTCGAATGACCAAAATAATGATTGTGTGTCTTAGTCTCAGTCATTCTCACAGTAGATATTTTCAAACGTCAAGCTCACAATATTAGACTGGAAGTACTTTTGCAAGGGAACACTAAACAATTTCAGAATATTTTTCCCCTACCCTCAAAAAATTATCTTTTATCCCATTTAATTTAATTATATCCCATTTAATAGGTCCCAGACTATTTTAAGCATGCTGTGATGCAGTCTTTTATTAAAAAATAATCTGGATCCTACAAATTTAAATAGAGGTCTAGTTTTAGACCCAAGAGATTTTATAGTCATACTTCTTAGGCCTGTTAATGGCCCTTACATCAGTATATTTAATTAATAAAGCTATAAGTAGAATTGCTGTACATAAGGCATTATGGCAGTAAATTCTGTTTAAAAATATGTATTATGTTCTCTGTATCATGAATAATATAACTTATAGCATATCTAATAGCTGGAAAAAGTTGGTTTTGGACGCAATAGTATGACAGGTACTCTATCTACCACAAATCTATTATTCAAATATTAAGAGAAATTCTGGCAGCACTGGATGTCAGGTAAGAACCAGCTCCAGACAGACCAGCATTCAAACACACAAATGCACACACCCATGCAACCCATTTACAGTTGCTATTTAATGTGACTTGCATGAGTTTGGGATTTGCCCATAGAGACACAGAGAGAAAGTGCAACTCCTTTTGTGCTCCACACAGTAGGTAGCTAACATAAGCTGTAAATTTTCAGGCTCAATTCTTCTGGGGAATGTGCCTATCAGTAAATAGTCCATATTTACAGTACTTATGGAGTGTGACCAGTGAATGCTAACTGTTGCTACTGAAATTCTATACAGCATTCTATACAGAATTCTATATAGAGTTTCTGGCGTTTGGCTCCACGACACCACTTCACTTGGATTTATAGTAGTCATTTTACTTCACAAAACTGGACAGCAAAAAGCAAGACAAATTTTCTAGAAATGTGGGTTGGTATTGAAGTTATTATGAGAAGATATGTAAGCAACCCAGAAGCTTGGGTTGGTATTGTCATATTTTGATGATAGACTCAGGCTACCATATGACAATTGTTTATGCAGAGCCTGATTTATATTAAATAATGTGTATTCAGAAGCCTTTAAGTCAAAATGTGTCACCTTTGCATTGACGTTTTCTACCACGGAGAAGGCAGAATGGACCAAATACATAAATGCTTACACTGCCTCGGAATCTTCAGAACTCTTCAGTTCCTCGGTTTGATCATTTCCAAAGTTAATGTTATTCTATGCTGAGCAATTTCAGTTTAGAAACTACTATGAATAGTGCTAGGGTAGGTTTCCACTGTAGGCATAATGCTGTACAATTTAAAATTTATTTTATGAATCCAAACTTTGTGAGTTATGTGATATAACTTGAATTTTATCACATATACATTTTACAGTGGTACTAGATACTTTCTTCTAAGTTCAGTTTTGTACATGATATAATTAAATATCCTCACATTCTGAATTAGAGTACTCATTTTCTTCACACTTGACCATAAAATGTGTCCCTTAATTAGAAATCTGCTGATACTTTTTCAACTTCAAATATTACTGATGAGCAAAAATTTAAAAAACTATCTATATTCTTAATGCAAAATAAGCTGTCAGTGAGATTTTCAAAACATGTGATACTTAACCTTAACATTGACCAATTGTTCTATTTTTCGCTAATGAAATGAAGAAAGACAGGTAATGCCTCCTAACTGAATGTACTGTTTGTACAGTATATTCTTGCAATTATAGCAGCTCTGAATTTATTTTTTTTTTCTTTCTGTGATGATTTAAATGACTTAATATTCTGTCATTTATAAAATAGTTTATACAATGATTCAATTATCTTAGAGTGAGAAAACAATCAGTACCACATATTTTATTAAAAACAACTCAAAATTAACACTCTTTTTATGTTAACTGAATAACACCAAGTAACAGGAATCCCTGGTGGTCAAAACAACATCTATTTATATATTGCTTGATAATCAAAAGAACTGTTGTAAAAATGGACTTGAGCACAAAGTGTCAAAGTCACTAAGGCTGAACGTCTATTAGACATTGATTGATCACTTCAAATCTGTATGAGCCCTTAGGAGAATAATTTTTTAAGTCTTTAAGCTGCAGGTCCTAGGTCAAGCAATTCCAATGACTGACATCAGAAGGATGGGATGTAAGCTCCACAAGCAGGTCAGGACAGTGATGGAGAGACATGTGCTTCATTATTTGTCAGATAAGCGGAATGTTTTGAGAACGAGAAGTATCAGCTTTACAGTCAAAAACCATCTTGTGCATTTTTTACTGTTTAGTTTAAACAGAACTTGCAAATGCATGTTGGCCTGAGAGGTAATAGATTATCTGCAATGAATCAGTTTTGCCATGTTCCTTTCTAAATAGTGTAATAATTCTTGCCTTTTATACAGAATATGGGAAACAGTTTTGCAGTACTATGGCATGATTAAAGTACTAGCTTGTTAGAAAAACAAAAATGACATGGTATATACTTCGGATCTTAGTTTGCACGTAAAGTGCCAAAGAATGACTGCTAAACTGATGAACACAAATAAAAAAGCAAATATTGATTCCAGTAGATCTTAATAATAACTACAGTTCTTCTGACTTTAATAAACAATATATCAGGAATCAAGGAAAAATAGGACTTTCTTAATCTTGTACATTATACATTAAGTAAAGATCAATACTATATCACAGACTGCCTGCAATTTCTTGAACTTCAGTAGGAAAGCTAGAATTTGTTGACTTGTTTACAACAAATATGACATTGCATTTGGTTTCTGCCTTCACACGGATGCTGCTGGGTTAAGTTCTACCATCTTCCCCATGTATAAAATGCATCCTTAAGACTGGAAAAGGAGGTGTATATTTCACTGATATACATTCACAATGTATAAAAATGTACTTGTCAGTTACACTTCATTCTACCAATCCATAACGGATTTTTAAAAGTTCTGCCTTTTGTTTGTTCCTCCATGCTGTTCTTTCACTCAAATTAGATTTTCAGGTAGCTGGAGCTTAGCTTGGCTGCACAGTGTGCAAGGATAAAGCCAAGTCTGGGCAGGACACCATTCAATCAGAGGAATGTTTTATTTACTTACCTGCCAATGAAATTACTTGTAAAGTTTAAAGAAAGAAGCTTTAAAACTATGGCAGATAAAACAGAATAAACTAGATTTTTCTGCGTTGATTGCACCGTATATTGTTTCAGATTTAATGTGTGAAGAATACAGTAAAATACACTAAGAAAACCAAGATGTTTATACTATAGTTCTGTCACCAAAGCGAAAATAGATAATGAAATACTAAGTTTTCTGCCTCACTCCATGCTGTCTGTGAAACGCCACCGCAGAGAGCTTAAACAGCTCAGCACATCCACATAAAACGAAATGGGTGAAATTTCTTGAAGGCTTTTACTGGTTGTACCTCGTTGTAAACTGAAATATATACAAAAGAAACATACAGGTATTTACTGGTGTAGTACCAAACACAATAATGATTTACAAAGCAATACATAGCAGAGAGTATACATTAAACCAGGGGTAGGCAACTTCGGTCCTGGAGTGCCACAGTATGTGCAGGTTTTTGTTCCAACCCAGTTCCTTTATTAAAACACTGAATGCAGCAGTTTAAGATTGAAATAAGCAATTAAGGTTGGAGAATCTTAACAAGCGAGACCACTAAAATGAAGCATTAAAATGTCACTTAAGCAATATGTGCTTCATCAGCAATAATTGAGTTCTCGTTAAGGAACTGGGTTGAAACAAAAACCTGCACATACTGTGGCACTCCAGGACCGACGTTGCCTACCCCTACATTAAACAATGAAGCTTTAAAAGACACTTGCAAGGCGGGTGATTTCCACGGTTGGATCGAGACAAAGAAGAACGTAGGCAGAGGTCCAAATTGTTGTGTACCACGACTAATCAGACCCAGGGGTTTATATGCCTTAAAGATACTGTGATATGTGGCCGGCCTTTCATCCCGGCCAATACCCCCAGGCCGCCAGGTGGAGCCCTTCCTGCAGCATGAAGGTGCCCCAAATGTCAGCAGGGAATACTGGACAATGTAGTTTTTATTCTCAGCCCTGTTGGATACCTTGGGGCCCGCTAGAGGATGCTGCAGGGAGACACAGAGACTATTTGCCTTACGACCAGGAAGTACGTCAGAGTCATGTGGACAAAGGGAACAATGTGCTTCCTGGGTGAAGAAAAGAAGGATTTTTTTATCTGACCCGGAACTGTTCTAGGTCACATGGACAGAGAGGGTGAAATGCTTCCGGGTCAAGGACTATAAAAAGGACAGTGAAACACCAGAGCGTAGAGCTGAGCTGGGTGGAAGGGTGGCAACGCGTCTGGGAGTGGAGAATTGTGATTACTGTATTATTGATTATTGATTTATGAGTATTGTGGAGTGGAGGGTGCTTTGTGCACTTTAATATTGTCCAAATAAATAATAATTGGACTTTTACCTGGTGTCTGAAGTGTGGTCAGAGGGTTCAAAGGGTCGAGAGGACCTCAAACTGTCACAATACGTTTTCAGATGTGACCGAAACAAGAGATAAAGGGGTGCCTACGTGAGACACATGGGGTGTATTGTATTTAAATGTTTATTATGGGACCTGCATGCTTTACATGAGTTTCATAGACATTTTATAACTCCACTGTGAGTGTGGGATGTGACTGACAGGTGTGTTAATAAATGACAAGACAAAGGGGGAGCACAGTTCAACAAATAACAGTAACCGCTAACAACATATAGGGCAGAACACTAAGATAAATTTAAAAAACATTTATATACTGTTGTGGTTAGGAATAAAAAGTTTTATACTTAAGATATTTTGCAATTTAATAGATTTCTGTGGGATGAACAGCACAGGCATGTATTCAGTGACATTTACCTTTATACAGTAGATTACCATGCCAGTATAGTTCTGAAGATGACTCTGATGTTTACAGGAAGCCACAAACTGAGTTCAGGAGATGAGTAGTACTTACTGTAGCCATTGATAATTTTTGAAAATCCTATTAAGGTTTATGTTATATTCAGTTAGAAGGGTATTCAAAAATATTTTTGCCATTTGAGATATTTATATATGTATCCTCTCAAAATGTATCCTCTTCACAAAGTCCTTGCTCTCAGGAAAAGCTAAGATATCACTATACATTTAAATATGCAATTTAATGTTAGGTTAGTTACATTTCACAGGTTACTATAAATAGTGTGGAATGTCCAAAAGTTATAGAAAGGGCATTTCAAAACTTAGAGCACTGTCAACAGCATGTCAGCAAGTAGATTTAACAAAATGTAATTTCACCAATTTAAACTTTTTATAATACACTTTTATCAGCACAATATACAGTGTAAGTGCCATATGGGATTGTCCAGCATCCCATCCAGGAAGAAAGGTTGTCCCTTACCAAGAAGGGAGGCCGGAGTGGTAGGACAGCAATGGACTGGCATCCAGACTAGGTTGGAAATTGATCCCTTGCCTGGAAGGGAGGCCGGAATAATGGAAGGTTTGGGTGAGTTAGCCTGTTCAGAATATATACTCCCCTGACATCCTACATAGCAGCATCCATGTGTCACTGTTTCCATTTTCCAGAACACAGGGCAGGCTGGATGCGTCCTGAGGGATTTGCCTTGATCGACATGCCTACTTTATAACACTTCTACCTGACCCAGAAGTACCTCTTCTGAACTTTGAAACGCCAGAAGTAACCACCTTGGGGAGTCAGAGTCAGGAGGCAGCAGACAACACTTGTGTGGAGGAAGAGGTGTTGGAAGGAAGAGAAGAAAGAGGAAGGATTCACTATCTTTGTATATACAGTGCTGTGTAAAAATACTTGGATGAAATAAAATTATGAAGCCATAACTGTTCAAGTCAGTTGTGTTCAGAGTTTGGGGCTAAGTGACAGGTACTGTATGAATCACGTTGAGGACTGAACAAGAAAACTAGTGGCTTAAAGTCTGCTGCCCTAACCACACTGTTACACTTCCTTCACACATTACCTGGACTGACTATCCAAAGGAAATTGAAAATAAAGATACAACAGTAAGAATGTAAAAGGTGATAGTTTTTCAAAGAATTCTCAAACAAAAATTAGTGTTCAGTAAGCCACATTTTCTCTTGCAATTTAGATGTGTTATCAGAGCAAAATTAGAAAAAGCAAAAAGTAAGAGGGTGCAAAAGTTAAACTGCATATTTTGGGAATATTCTTTTATGGTCAGACACCCATAATACATGAATACATATTGGTCTTTACTTTCTCTTGGATATTTTCAAATTACCATTCTGTGTAGAATCAAAACAGGAAAGATGATGACAAATTTTTGCAAGTGCAAGGAAATAAGAGTTGGTAGTAATAAAATGCTAAGGCAAATTTGAAAATAGTGAATGTGAATTCAAAGTTACTGCAGACACAGACAACAAAGTTAGTGACCAGGCAAAATCTCAGACCAGAGAATTGTGGTTGGGTACAAAATTCGCCAAAAAGATGAAGCAAAACTGACTGTTACAAGTGAAGTAGTCAGAAACAAAAAAAAATATTGTCAACAAAAATAGAAACCAGAGTTCTCGAGTAGCAAGGAGAATCGACTGAATAGCCAAGTCCTGATTAATGCAATAAGCCTGCATAAATATATCAGTAATTAGAGCAGAAAAGGCCTCAGGTGACTGCAGAGTAATTGTAGCCACTGTAAAATGGCAGCTGTGATTAGCAGTGGTAGGCATGGCTAGAGGCATGGATAGATGGATGTAAGTAATGATATTCATCAAATACACCAGTACATGAGATCTTTTCAGTTCAGTTTAATTAAATTACTTCTTATTAAGTGCACTTTGACTTATATGTCTAGTATGTTTTGTATTATTACCAACAGAGTTTAGTTACAGCATAAAGTTACATTTAAAGCAAAACTCTAAAAAAAAATGCAAATGCACCATGCTGTATACTCAATATATCTATAATGAAATTAAGCTAAGGGACAGATAAATGTTTGGGACACCACTGGTCCCATAGATATTATTTAACTTGACTTTCACAAAGCATTTGAGTGAGTCAAGTGGAGAAAGGCTAGTAAATATGTGTACCCTGCACCTACATGGGGCAAACGGTAGGACGAAGAATTGGGGGACTTTCAGAAAGCATTTGATAAGGTGCCACATGAACAGTTTGGGCATCAAAGTAAAAATGTGGGGATTCAGGGTGTTGTGTGTAGCTGGGTGCACAATTGGCTAAAATACATGAAGCAGAGGGTACATGGAACCTTTTCAGAATTGGCTGATGTTAAGAGTTGTGTCAGATAAAGTAGAATCTGTTGAATCATTACAGAGGGACACGGACAACTTAGAGGCTTGGGATGATTTGTGGCAAATGAAATTCAATGTAAGTAAATGTAAAGTACTAAATATAGGAAGTAAAAATGTAAGATTCAAACACATAATGGGAGGTCTAAAAGTCAAAAGTACACCTTATGAGATTTAGAGATTAAGATTTAGAGGTCATTGTAGACTCGACACTATCAACTGCCAGACAGTGTTCAGAAGCCATTAAGACAGCTAACAGAATGTTAGGTTATACAGCACAATGTGTAGAGCACAAGTCCAAGGAAGCTATGCTCAAGCTTTATAACACACTGGTATGGCCTCATCTGGAGTACTATGTACAGTTTTGGACTCCATGCTATAAAAATGACACAGCAGCACTGGAAAAAGTTCAGAGAAGTGATAGAAGAAAGAAGAGAATCAGTGACTAGGCTGATTCTAGGGGAACAGGTGAGGAATTATGAGTAAAGATTAAAAGAAATAGCCTTTTCAGATTAAGCAAAAGATGATTAAGAAGAGATATGACTGAAGTTTTTAAAATTGTGAAGGTATTAGTACAGTGGATTGAGACTGTCACTTTAAAATGAGTTTATCAAGAACACGGAGACAAAGTTGGAAACTTGTTAAAGCTAAAATATCGCACAAACATTAGGAAGTTTTTCTTTACGCTGAGAACCATAGTGACATGAAATAAGTTACCAAGTAGTAGGTTAGACAGTAAGACTTTAGGGACTTTTAAAACTAGACTTGATGTTAGTTTGAAAGAATAAAGTGGTCAGGACTGGCAAGCTTTTTTGGGCTGAATGGCCTGTTCTCATCTAGATTGTTCTAATGTCTCAGTCAAATTCTTCTCCATAACTATTTCAGTAAGACCCAAAACAGTGCAAGACACACAATGCTCACATGCTTGACATGATATATTATCATACAGTGGACTCTGCTATGACTTTTTAGAGCAACATCAATTACAGAGAAAACACATTTTGAGATGGATGGTGGTTTATTAAATTCTGATTCCTTTGCAATTTTGCAATAGTCTCATATCTCACAGTAATAAAAACCTTTATATCTGATTGATTGTCTAATACAAACAGTTCAATCCCCAGCTAGGTTTTCTGTCTTGAAGACTGCTTGTGGAGACTGATAGCGCTGATGGAGATGCCTTAGAATTCTTTTCATTTACAGTAACTCAGGACTGGAGTCAAATAAGTGAAGAAGGTTATCACATTTTCTGTGTGCCTTTAAAAGGCTTCTACATTGTTCCTTCAAATTCAAAATAAAGCATGTTTAAAAGGACCTTTCTAAGTATTATTTTGGAAACTCTGAACCTAATAGGTGACAATTTATATATATTAGAATAATAGTGAAGAAAAAGAAAACAAAATGCTAGCTCCAATGTCCAACCACCTTGAGTCATCTGATCTTGCTGCCTCCTTGCATAACTTTGCAATGCACCATAACACAGGCACATGTCAATGATGTGGAATGTGGAATTTGATGAAGGTCTAAACATGGTTTCATCATTAGCAATAATACCTGTACCAAATGTCAATTCCAAAATCAGCAGGAGCAACTTCATTAAAGTAGCAATGTCACCATGTGCCAGTAATTTTTTTTTTCTAGAAATGCAAACAGGCTTTCTTCTTGTGATCACAAATAACAAACTTATCGTATATACTTGAGTATAAGTCGACCCAAATATAAGCCGAGGTACCTAATTTTACCTACAAAAACTGGAAAAACTTAGTGACCCGAGTATAAGCCTAGGGTGGGAAATGCAGCATCTACTGGTAAGTTTCAATAATCAAAATAAATACCAATAAAATTACCATATATTAATTGAGGCATCAGTAGGTTAAATGTTTTTGAGTATTTATTTCAAAGAAAAACAGTAAACTAGCTCTGTAAGTGGAGAAGAGGGTCAACAAAAACAATATGGTATCTCTCATTCTCGCTCGCTCTCTCTCTCGTGTGTGCGTCTCTCTTGTGTGTGTGTGTGTGTGTCTCTGTCTCGTGTGTGTGTATGTGTGTGTGTCTCTCTCTCTTGTGTGTGTGTGTCTCTCTCTCGTGTGTGTGTGTCTCTCTCTCTCTCTCTCTCTTGTGCTCTCTTTCTCTCATGCTCTCCCTCTCGATCGCTCACTGCACAGGGAATGCACAGGGAGAGACTGAACACATGTGGAAATCATCGGCACGCACAAACTGAAAGGGAAACTGGCTTGTTCATATACCAGGGGGCAGCGGGATCTGACTCGAATATAAGCCGAGGATGACGATTTTCAGCACATTTTGGGTCCTGAAAAACTCGGCTTATATTCGAGTATATACGGTACATATTTACAAATCTGACCCTGAGACACAATATGCTATTACAAATATTGCACATAACAAGCAACTCATTTCTAAAATTATCCATTTGTAGAGACACATGTGCAACTATATAATAGGGAGTAGAAATTAGTTGATTCATCACTAAGGCTAAAGTAATGTGTAGTGACAACCTTTTCTATAGAAAATTTCAAAGTAAAATAATAAGAAAAAAATATATTCCCATGCTGAAAAGGAAAGAAGGTTAAAACACAATATTTCAGCTGTATAGCATTGATCAGGTGTGCAATTGAAAATGAAAAAGTAGGTAACACATAAAGAGTAAAGTAGGGAACAAATCCAGGGCAGATGAAATGAGATAAGGTGGGAGCATATGAGAAAAAGCTGCCATTGAGAAGATGAGAGATTAAAAAGTTAGTTGGTCATTGAGACCTGGAGAAATATATGGCCTCAGGCTGCAAATGACCTTTGCTTCTTCTTTTGTTCTTTGAAAAGTGCCTTTGAAAACCTATGAAAGAACACAAACAAAGACCGTAGAGCTGCCCAAGTCGTAACAAAGCACATTACAGGCAAATTCAAAATTGGTGTGCCAAATATCTCAGAAAGCACCACTTATGTGATTGTCTAGAATGGACTACAAGAACCAAAGATCATGATGGGTGATGATAGAGGGATCAGAGTATAGTTCAAGTAATGTGTATCTGTTTAGTCATCCTATTTGTTATCAATAGTAAAGGCCTGAGCAGACACTGTGAATGAGTGGCCACTGATTTCCCTTGAAAAACATCTGAAAAGCAGGGAATATATGAACATTACTGCTGTGTAAATTCATGCCTCCAATCCATCAAATCAGATGGATCCTTTCAACGTGATAATGCAACATGTCACAAGGCAGTTTTTGTCACTGTGTAGTTCTGGGAACAAGGGAGGTACTTCTCATTGTGTTAGTGGCACTCTCAGTTCCACAATCTTAACACTAGAATTACCAGAGCCAACGAAAAAAGTCGTAAATCCAGCCCACCTTAAATCCCTTTGCACCTCTCCGTCAGCCTCTTTTGTCTTCTGAATGTGTCAATAAGCCCAAGCAGCCTGCTATATCATCCACCCACCGCCTCAGAACAGGCAAGACGTTCTCCCAGTTCCTGCCTTGATTGATTATCTGGGAGTGAGCTACCCAGAATTGTAAGGGGAAATAATTTGATGTGTGTTTTGTTTCTACAACAATCAATGTAAACACATCATTAAAACAGAAACGTTTTTCATGTTTTAGTACTAAATGACAAAATGTAGATATGAACTATGTAATGTGTGAAAACTGATGGCCAAATATCAAATAAACACTTTCACAAAAGGTGTAAGTACAATACGTCAGCTTCCATGGTGTAGCAATTAGAGCTTCTGATTTATAATCCAGAGGCCTTGAGTTCGAAACCCGAAATCACCCCCGCAAATTTACCATTTTGAGTAGTGAGCTACTCTTACTGTTAATATTATACAATAAAAACATACATTTGATTTGTGTCTGTAACAGCCGGAGTAAATTTATAGCACTTGTAAAAGTTAGCATTTTTTTCACTTTTATTCTCTGTCACAACCTGATAAAACATCCACCCCGTCCCAGATCTGACGCGGTTACTTTTTATCTGAAACTGGGAATAACTATAGATGTGAGTGGTGTTTTGAGACAATGGAACTGGAAATTCTCTGAATTGGAGGGATAAAAGCTGACACACAAACGCTGGTGAATCTGCCTTCTTCATATCTCACCATCACTTGAATTTTTTTTTTATTCAGTTTTATTGAGTGTTCCTGCTCACGCTGAATTAGTATGCACCTTATGGTCCATGATGCTAAAGCCGCACTGACAAAAGAACAGAGACATAGGTATATATGATATTTGGAATAACTCATTTTATGACATATATAGTACATTTCGGAAAACATTGTGGCACTGATACAACGTTATTCATATTCATTTGCATCCCTTCTTGCATTTGTAATCAGTGACTGCATTTTTTTTTTCTTCGATCTTGCCAGTATTCACTTTTGGGTGCATGGTGCTGTTTCTTTTGTACTCCAGGACATGCAGAGGAAAGAATAGTACAGAGAGGTCAGTTCCGCGCTATGTGCAATCATCAGATTCAAATGTTAACAGTTCCCACACATCCAAAGACCATCCTTATTACATTTATGACATGTGTACCTGTTGGAATGCACACACTTCTGTCTATGCTGTGGTTCCTATTACATTGAAGGGGCACCTGACACTCACTGACTGAGTTTGCTTTCCTGGGGGAAGCGGCTGTCTTGAAACAGAAGCTTGTCGATGTTGCATCCTCTTTTGCTTTATCAATCGCCTTTTCTTGTAAGAAGCGACAACAAAGTTCCTCTGCAAGGTGAGAAAAAAACAGTCTTTCTTTTCTCAGTAGACCCGTGCATGCCTTGCACAGTACATGTGCGTTCATCAGCACCAAGTCAAGCGTGTTATAGTACAAGCAACCGTCCACCCGTGTGCTACTGCTCACATTGAATAAGCTCAGGCCTTCTGGTGCATGACATCAACACAGCACAAAGAAAAAAAGAAAGAGACAAATATATGAGACATTTTGAAGAAATCATTTTATGACCTGAATAGTACCAATCAGAAAACATTGTCGCAATAATGCAATATTATTTGAAAACGAACAGTGTCAGATCGGGTGTAAATTTATACTGGCGCTGTTAGTTAGTGTCAGATCAGAAGGGGGGGAGGGGGCAGGGAGAGCGTGATTGTGACTGAGAGAGTAAAACTGAAAAAAAACTAACTTTTACAAATACCATACATTTACAGCTGATCTGACACTGTTCGTTTTCAAATAATATTGAAAAAAGTGAAAAAAACCGTTAACTTTTACAAGTGCTATAAATTTACGCCGGCTGTTACAGACCAAAACAAATGCATGTTTTTATTATATAATATTAACAATAAGAGTAGCTCACTACTCAAAATGGTAAATTTGAAGGGGAGATGGTTTCGAACTCAAGACCTCTGGATTATAAGTCGCAGCTCTAATCGCTACACCATGGAAACTGTCGTATTGTACTTGTATTATACAGTTCATGTCTACATTTTGTCATTTATTACTAAAACATGAAAAATGTTTCTGTTTTAATGATGTTTTTACATAGATTGTTGTAGAAACAAAACACACATCAAAATATTTCCCCTTACAATTCTGGGTAGCTCATTCCCAGATAATCAATTAGGGCAGGAACTGGGAGAACTTCTTGCCCATTCTGAGGCAGTGGGGGGATGGTATAGCAGGCTGCTTGCTGCTTGGGCTTATTGACACATTTAGAAGACAAAAGAGGCTGACGGAGAGGTGCGAAGGGATTTAAGGTGGTCCGGATTTATGAGTTTTTTCATTGGCTCTGGTAATTCTAGTGTCAATTAAGTTCAGCATCTATGTGCTCAGGTGGAAAGGATGGTTCACAGTAAAATTGCACCAACTTTGCCCAATAGTTATTTCCACATAATACAACATTTCTGACCAATGCATTCAGCTTCTTGCACAATTCATGCACATATCATTTAAGTGCTGTCCTAAAACCAAAGTCAACGCAATATTAGATTGACGGAACCTAATAAACTGGCAACTCAATGTACTGTATGTGAAAGAGCTGATTGTATTTCCATAGCAAGATGTCTCCCCTAAAGTACAAGATATTTATAAAAATAGCTATTGGATTAAATAACCTTATATTTTCCTTTTATTAAAAATTATAACAAATAATGCAGCATTTTATATAATATAATGAAGCTGCATATTTCGAGACCGTTGCAGAAGAATAAGATCTGTGGTTATCTGGTTAATGGAAAAACAGCTATATACTGAATCTGTTTCATCCTTTCTTGTTTGAGTTAAAAGCCCTACACAAATACAGGAAGGTTATCCTAAAAGTACACTGTGTTCAGATTATCCTTATTATCTATGTTATCTTATGAACACGAAGACAGATAAAGTAGAATCTTCCAATGGCAGAATATGATAAATGGAATGCTTTCTAATCAATATGGGAGTGTAAAAAATTCCACTTTTGCATTATTCTGTAGATTAACAGGTCAGTAAAACAGTATTACAGTCTGTTTGCATTAATCTTGCAAAGGAACAATGACTAGCATTGTTTTTTCTTAGAGGGTCATCTGAACGCATCTCTGTATTATCTTTTACTAATAACATGCTAATATAAACAGAGGTTGTTAAGTATTCTACATAAGGACTGCACATTCCATACATTAAAAACAATCAAATCTGTATTTAAAGTACAAAAATGTAATCATTTTAAATACATTTTTGTATTTACAGTAACTACTGGCACACATTAACACTAATGGTGCTTGATGATAAAGAATATGATTTTTGAAAATGGTTTAGCTGATTATTCATATAGATGCAAGTTACACTAGGTTTCCTGTATTGCAGAACTATTGCCTTTGAACTTAACCTTGAATTTATAGAACTGGTAAATCTTCAAGTACAAATGTTACATTGACTTTTTGGAAACTCATTAATCTACTCTTAAATATTTAATGTCTCAAGCAAAAAAATACATCTATTTTTATACTTCTGTAGATCATTTTGTACAAAACTGTAAAGCTAAGGAATGGCCAGTACAGCAGAAAACTAATTATACTATTCATTTTTGAGTCATGCCGAATATTATATATTGCATATATGGTAATAAGGTGCCCCTCACTGCCACAATATGCTTGTCAAAACTAAAACCCAACAAGATGAAAATTAATATTTATATCTAATTAGTGGCTTTTTTCTATGCAAGTACAAACTTTAAGTTCAGTTTCAATAGTTTGGCATATTAGGGCACAATGGAGACTTGCTGTGTGTAGGTGGCACTCGAGCACTTCCCATTTTCACACCAGATTTAAGGTATTGTAAAGGAAGAGCAAGAAATAAAAAGGGCTATGTATGCAACATTAAAATTGAATTTACTGCTTATTTGACAATGGTTGGAGAAAATAAATAACAAGCTCATTCTTCTATCACAACAGTGTGCCATCTTCAAGTACTGTTTGAAGCAGACATCATCTTGTTGATCACTAAGTTTTAAATAAGTCTCAAACTAGAAGGGGTTGAGTTGGTGGCAGGTTGGAGGAGGACCTACTGGTACTCTTCCAGGCTGAAGTCCTCCTAGCTGTTAGCTGCTTTGCCCTTTTGCCCACCCATCTCTTCTTCAGATGCAACTTATATGCCCACCATCCACCAGCACTGTGCGACTTGTTGGAAACCACACACACAGGGTGGATGGAGATGCTACCAAAGTGCTCACTAAGTGCCGTGTCTGTGAATGCTGATTTCTGAGCAGCCTTTTTTAACTGCTTCTCTGGTAGTCCCACCCCTTTGGGTAGTTGAGCACGTGTATGAGATATAGTGTGTTTGTGGTTACTAAGATAGTAGTGGTGTACCTTGGGAAGATTTTGATAACAAAAAGTGTGCCACTACAGAAATAAAGTTTGCGAAATACTGAAGACTACTGATTGTATGATATGGATTTATGGAATACAGTGGAAATGGCCAAGGACTGAATAAGATTTGGATTGGACTGTGGATGTGTTATAGGACAGAAGGAAGTTTACATTATTGGAAGATTACAGAGGTGGGGATGTGAGGATTGAGCAATTTAGAGAAAGGTGTAATGTAAAATTTGGGTGGCAGTTGCACCTGTTCCTTTCCTCATCTACGGGGCAAGTTATGGGAAGAATAAGGAGACTGTGGATGTCATGGACTGAAGTTTTGGAGCACAGTGGAGATGGAAAAGCAGGCATCAGATTGGCCAGTATGGCGGAAAGGGTATAAAGCATTTTTGCCTGGATTTCTCCTATGGGTCTAGTACTGGACAGGTGCATGTAAGATGTGCATTGGGCACTATGATGAGGACCACAAGAGCATCTGGAATGACCAGATGCATAGATACATAGATAGAGAGATATAAAAGGAACTATATAATAGATAGATAGATGTGAAAGCCACTATATAATAGATTAGTGAAGCCTCAGTTTGTCCCACAAAAACTTTGTTCCCTCCCAAATTGTTTTTTAAAAAACTAGACTTTTTTTTAGTGCACCCACTAAGGGCATGTATACACTATGCAATTTTAGCCTAACCTTGAGTTCCCCAGGTGGTTTATTAAATTGTCACTAGAAAGTCGCTGAGAGTTGTAAAGGTATGAGATATGTTCCAACATGATGCGAGTGCATGGTTTTTCGATATGTCAGAAAAATTCAGGCACTGTTGGCCTGAATTTGTTAGATTGAGTTAATCATTAGTTTGATTTTTTGTTTGTGAGAAATCATGTAAGCCATGACAATTTGGGAAGTGACTGTGTGTTTATGCTTTTTCACGCATGGCTGTAAAATGTTTGTGGATGGACAGGAATGAGGCTAGATTGGTTGTATCAAGAAACCACCGAGTATATATTTTTTCAGAGAAGTATAATGATTGGGACTTCAAACAATAAATACTGAGAAACAATTCCTAACAGTGTCAACAAAGACACATTTTGAAGAACAACTGGCAATGGCAAACACTGGAACCCATTTACTAATGTTTTACCACATTTTTAGTACCATTAGCTTAACGTTTTGCCCTATAAATTGATTTGATAGTAAACTTTGCATTAACCTCTTACATTTGGAAAGAGCCTGAAATTAACTTTACAGTTGTGTTAGCTGTTGTTGTGATCCTGTTACACAAAGTTGTTCAAAAAGGGGCACAGACTTCCAAAAATATCACAAAAGATCACATCTTCACTCACTTTATAGGCCTCACCCAAGGCTGCCTAAGAGACAAAATTAAGAAAAAACAGAATTAATCACATATTACAAAATTATATTTGAAAAACAACTAAAAGATTAAATAAAAGATAAACTTAAGCCAGGAAACAACTGTGGCTGAAACATAACATTTGGTACAGCTTAATGTATCTACTAATTTAAATATCTGGTGAACTCAAGAAATCCTGATTTCATTCACCATTTTATGTTCTGAGAGGAGTAAATCCGATAAAATCAGCTATGTGCAAAAGCGGGCTGAGATTTAGTGGACTGAAGCCCTTTAGCTGACTTGGTTTTGTTTTTAGAGTAGCATCACTAAACACCTCTTGGAAAGAAACTCTGGCTAGCATGGGAAGCACTGCCTTCTAGAGGACAGGGAATGCGTATGATGATTGACAAAACTCTCCAGGTCATTGGATACTTATTGACCCAGGCAGAAAATGGTGCTCATTTCTGGTGTGAAGTCCTGGACATGTTTCAGGTTGGTCAAGATCATTGCTATTTGATATATGCCCCCCATCCATTTATTATCACTACTCCACCCTTTGCATTACCTCAAGAACACATGGTCATGGTGCCTAGCTGTGTCTTAGTACTGCACATACACATCTAATAAGTTATTTTGCTTTCTTCTGCCCAGCTGTGTATCTGAAAATAATATTGCTGTCTTGTTAGCTTTTGGACATAGTCACTTTCTTTAAACCCAAAAAATACAAAGAAAAATGATAAAATAAGGAAGTATTGTGACAGCCTAGTCTCATTTGAAGATTAATAAAAAAACATTGAAAGCTGAAAAGGAGCAGTGCACTTTCATCATACGTGATGCTATGAAAGTACAGAATGCATTTTAACTTTAGTATGTAGCACACTGTGTGATGTAGTTTTGTTAGCCGCAAAAACATAAGTATAAGAATAATGGTAAACATGAAGATAAAAGGAGAGAAAAAAATAGAACAACAGTAAAGAAATTGATTTTATCCAAGAGCTGACAAGATAGTAAGTTTAGTTTTAGATGCACAGGAGGGCATTGGAAAGCAAATTTAAAAGAGGAAAAGAAGATGAAACCAACTTTAATTTTTCTTTTCTATATGTGTTTTTATTTTACATTGTTACAAGGATCAAAATACTTTACTTTTCATAGTGGAGTCACTGCTAATAGACCTAAAAACTAATTTGGTGGTAGTATAAGTAAATGCTGTTTAAAATTGTTAATTATTTTGGTGTTGTTGGTTTTCTTTAAAATGATGTTTCTGAAAGACAATCAACTATTCCCTGATGCTGTGAGTTGCTCTGTTACTTCTGCTACCTGTAAGGATCAATTTAGATTTAATATTCAGGGCAATATATGAAATAATTTATATTCAGAAAATAAATATGAATATATTCTATTAAAAAGACTGAAAGAGATAAAGGTACATGCTTGAATATTTGGTGCTTTTCATTAGTGTGGTCATTCAATAGATATTTACAGCAAGAAGGAGAACGCAATGGTATTGCCAAGGTAAAATTGGTCAAAACAAATGCTTTCATGAACTTTAGTAAGTGTAGTTTCATCAAGTCAAAAAATAAATAATGTGTGACTGGTTGACTATATTTCAATAGTATGTACAAGTTACTATATTAATACTGTTTTATGTATTTATATACAAAAATGTACAGAATGATTATACTGTATGTACAGAAAAGATGTTTAGTAATAGATGTTGCTAGGCAGTCAGGGAGTGTGACCAGTATGGAGAAAGATAGTGCCAGTGCAGTGCAGTGCATAATGGTATATTTTTTATTCACTTAAGTTTTTTGCAGCCCTTTTTCCTGCTTCTCATTTTTTTATTTGGAAATTGTCTTTAAAATCCCCCAGTATTTTCAGGTACATGTTAATTTTCTCTGAACGCAGTGCAAGGCTACAATGTTACAATATATGATACACATTGTAAGTGACATAGAAGGTGATAGAAAGTTTTGTGCCTAACATACAGCTATGTTTTTCGCCATAGCACCCATTTGACTTCAGACAATAAATTGGTCAAACCCCATTTTTCCAAAACTGCAAGATGTATTTGTAAAATTTAGTATTTCTGTACTTATTTTACACAGTCTTAACTGTACCAGTCAATAGACTTTTATGGTTTATGTGATCTGTTCTTGGGCATAGTGTATTTCTTGTGTCTTGTACAGTATGTTTAGGCAGGTCACTTAAAACTGGAAATAATTTTCTTGACTATATGGGAAATGGAAAATGTAATTTTATGTTTAACAGGGATCATTTGGAACATGTTACAGAGAAATTAGATAATATGATGTTGCTGAATTCATAGTGATATAAGTTGTTAAGTTGGGCGTTCTGCCTTTAATAAGCTTAGCACACTTGTTTCTTTCTTATGCAAAGAGACGACAAGTATGGTTTCCATTATATGTCTTTATATTTTTAGAGGTGCGACCATAGTGAGAGAAAGCTGAACTCTACTAATGCATATTAGGTCAGGCAGTTCTGAGTAGCTGTCCATGCATGTCGAAGCTGCTATACTAAGGAGTGCTTACAGGATTTTACAACTTTCTGTGAGCCAGCAAAGAAATTCTACCTTCTGCACAATGTGATTTCAATTTCTAGGAGAGATGGAGTTATGTATCAGACATGGGAGGGGCTGTGAAATGAACAGCCTTGACACACACAAAAAGGTTTGAGGCAGCCACCCATATATTGTCCCTGGCTGCAAAAGGGTTTTGAAATAGCACACGTGTGCACTGTTTTGAGTCCTGAGCTGAACTGATCATGTTAGGAGAAGATGGTGGCTTTATAAACCAAAAAGCAGAAGTGAAGTGACGTCAGTCTGGGCACTGGAACCAGAAGTGATGTCCGTCTGGGCACCGGAACTGGAAGTTGATATTGTATCAGGCAGAATTTCCGTATTTGGCCTGCAGAGGTAACAGAAGTAGGTTTAATGCACCCCGCCACTCCCTGGCCTGGTGGGTAATTACCTCCACTTGGTCCACTCAGCTCCCTCCTAGTTCCATGTGTGTGACAGGGCCTAAAGCACAGGTTTTGGTGAACAGACTTTAGTAGTAGCATAATAATGAAATTAATAATGTTCATTTACATTACTCAATTATTATTTATATTATTCAATTATTTATATAAAAATGTATTGTTGAATCTAAGAATCTGACTCAGACATGACACACATGTTTAAATGTAGTCTAAAAGCTGGGAATTTTACATTTATATGAATAATTTCAAATAAAGTTTTGGTTGAATAATGTATAGTGTACTTTTTATTTCAGCCTTATCATTTACCAACATACACACTTTTCAGGTGAATAATCTGGAATACTCTTTGCCACACTGAACTGGATAAAGAAGTCAAAAAATATTTAGATGAGTGTATGGTTTTTGACTAGGTATTTTGGCAGAAGCATCTAACCATATCTTGTGTGCAACTGTTTCAACCTTGTTTTTTTTTCTGTAAGAGGTTTTCCAACTCCTTTTTTAATGTGTAATTTCCATTATAAAATTAATCCACACTGTTATTGAGGGGAAAAAAATATTGCTTTCAGTAAAGTTATAGTGATCAAATGATATTAGATCAAATTAGGAACAGTATAATGCTTTCTGTAAGACATGAATTTTAATTAAAAAAAAATCAATAGAACAGTTTATTTCCATCCCAGTACTATATAACCTGATGTGTTTTTGGTCATGGCTGGTTAGTAAAATTTAGCTGATCTTAAAATGGTTTGTATTAACTAGTTGCGATTTGTCAGCATTTTATTATGATGCCGCAGTGTTTTTGAAGAAAACAACAATTGTGCATGTGCCAAAGAAGTCTGGTGTTTTCTGCCTGAATTACTATTGGTTCATCGCATTAGCCTCCTTGGCAATGAACTGTCTGGAGAAACTGGTCATGACTCACATTAACCACAACATCCCTGCAACCCTGTATCCACTACAGTTTGCGAGCCATAGTAAAAGATTTGTGGATGATATCTCACACGCCCTGTACCATGACACATCTGGAAAGGAAAGACATCTATGTCAAGAAGCTGTTCCCTGACAACTATCGCACTGCCATCAACACCTTTGTGCCCTCCAGCCACCTGCTAAAGCTCAGGAACCTTGGTCTGAGCAACTCCTTCTGTTTTTGACTTTTTTTTGGAACATTAGAATAACCTGGATAAAAACAGACCATTCAGCCCTACAAAGCTTGCCAGTCCAATCAACTAAATTCTTCCCAAAGAATATCAAGTCTAACTTTGAAGGTACCTAAAAACCTAAAGTCTACCACAGTACTTGGCAACTTCTTCCATGAATCTATGGTTCTTTTGCAAAAAAAAAAAAAAAAAAAACAAACTTTTTAATGTTTGTGCTAAATTTACCCCGTCTTCTCCTCATAAAGTCATTTTAAAGTAACAGTCTCAATGCACTGTACAAATTCCCTTCATAATTTTAAACACTGCAGTCATGTTACCTCTTAATCTTGTTTCGATTAAACTGAGAAAGCTTAGCTTCTTTAATCTTTCCTCATAACGCATCCCATGCAAACCTGGAATCAGCTTAGTCACTCTTCTCTAGCACTTTGTGGTCTTTTTTGTAACAAGGAGACCAAAACTCTACATAAAGTTTGAGCATAACCTTTGTTGGACTTGTACTCTACATATCATGCTATAGAACCTGACATTCTGTTAGCCTTCTTAACACTAGAATCCCCAAAGCCTATGAAAATATTCGTAATGTCGAGCCACCTTAAATTCCTTTGCACCTCCTCATCGGCATCTTTGTTTTGCAAATGTGTCAATCAGCACTGGCAGCAAGCAGCCTGCTATCCCATCCCCCAGCGAGGCAGCTGAAGTCAGATGCAAAATTCTCAGAGCTGAAGTCACTTTATCTGGGAGTTAGGTGTCTGGAATTGTTTAGGGTAAATAGTATAATATTGTTATTGGGAATCCATACTTTTCATGTGTGTTCCATATCTACAACTATCTGTGTAAATGTACAATGACAGGAAATGCGAGGCAAGAAATGCTGAACAAATAACAAACAGAAACTTTTTTCATGTTATAGTAATAATTGCTAAAATGTTGACGTGAAGTGTATAATGCATGAAGACTGAAGTCCAAAAATCAAATAAACACTTTCACAAAAGGTATAAGAAAACAAGTGCACTTTTATGCAAGAATATAACTGAAGAAAAAGAAATTGTTCAATTTATACATTACTGGCAATATGTAAAAACTGAAGCCCAACTATCAACCAATACAAACTAAATAAGTCCACTTGGCCGGTGCAGAGGTAAGGACTGCCGCCTCAAAATCAAGAGGTTGCAGGTTCGATCTTGGGTCCTCCTTGCATTTACCATTTTGAGTATTGATCTGCTATTATTGTTACTATTATATAATAAAAATATACATTTGATTTGAGTTTGTAACAGCTGGTGTAAATTTATGGTACTTGTAAAAGTTAGCGCTGAAGGGATAAAAGCAGAAACATAAACTCAGCTCAATCATTTCTTCTTGGTGTCTTGTTAAGCAAACAGACACTGCAGTGTTTATGGTGGAGGTTACTTTTCCTCACACATGGACATTCACATCAACATGTCATTTGAATGATTTTTTATTCAAGAATCCAAGAATAAAAAAAATCATTCAAAGGACATATTGATAAAAGCAAGTACCATAAATTTACACAGGAAGTTATAGACTCACATCAAAAGTATGTTTTTGTTATATGATAATGATAATAACAATAATAGCTCACTACTCAAAGCATTAAATATACAGTAGAGACGATGTGAGATTTGAACCTATTACCTTGCCCTTACTAAACGGTAACTTATTCACTGCACCATCTGTGCAAATCCATGATAGAACAGCATTACCACTGTGGCAGCTGGTTGAAAATGAAATGCGCAAACACACACATATGCAAATGTATTTTATTTTGTACCAACTGATAGTTGGGCTTCAGCAACATGTCAATTAAGAAATTTCTTTTTCTTTGGTTTTATTCTTGAAAAAAAGCATACTTGTTTTGTTACACCTTTTGTGAAAGTGTTTCTTCGATATTTGGGCTTCATACATCCTACCCTTCACATCAAAATTATGTTGGTATTACTATAAAATATGAAAACATTTTCTGTTTTACCTGTGTGTTCAGCATTTCTTGCCTCACATTTCCTCTGTCATTCTGTATTTACACAGATTGTTGTAGACACAAAACACACATGAAATGTATGTATTTCAAATTATGATATTTCATTACCTTTCTAATTCCTTACAAACATGTCACCAAATAAACACTTCAACACAGACTTTAGTGGTGAGGATTTCAGCAGGGCAATGCCTTCCTCTGACTGCATGGGGTGTATCTTATAAACCTTATACAGCTGTTTTTTCCTCGGCAGCTTCTTTTCAACTCTTTATTAACCCACTTTTTTTCACTTCCTCTGAAATCCAAGTTTAGGTATGTACCTGTCCTGCATCATATGTAAAAACCATTTTAAACCTGTTCCATTGCCATTGACTGTCTCCGTACTTAAAAACTTATCCCAGTCTATCATCCTTAGACTTTACTGAATATGTTCAAAAATTTGCCCTACCCAAGTTAAAGTTAACAAAATACTGAGAATTGTAATATATTTTAGTCACTTGATCCTAGCAGTTCAATCACCTCTACACCCTGAATTCTATCCTGATTACCAGAGCCTCACCACTCACTCCACCCACTTTAGGACAACTTCTTCCTTTCCCCTACCCCATAAAGTCACTGAACTGATTCTACTTGCCCTGTACTGTGTACTGTACCCACCTGCTGGTTTATGTGTAATTGTACTGTTTTTTAACTCTTTTCTTATTTACTCTATTTATGCTGTTTATTTATCTTCAGCAACTCTTATTTATTTACTGTATATACGAGGGGGGACCCAAAAAAACATTTTTTTTTTTTAAAAACTATATATTTCTCTAAACATTTCTAAAATTTAATCACCCTCAAAATATTCTCCCTGAGATACAATACACTTGACCCACCACTTTTTCTATTGTTCAAAACTGTTCTGAAGCTTTTGCAAAGTGATAACCTTCAGTGCCTCCATTGTATGCTTCTTGACCTCTTCTACATCCTGAAAACACTTTCCTTTAAGGTCCCTCGTAATTCTTGGAAATAAGAAAAAAAAACCACAGAGTGCAAGGTCCGTGAGGGGGTTCGGGGGGAGGGGGGGTGGGGCATTGTCATCCTGTTTTTTGAGAGAAACTGCCACACACTCAATACTGTGTGGGCGGCAGCGTTGTTGCGATGCAGAAGCTACTCGCCTGATCGCTGCAATTTGGGTCATTTTCTCTGAACTGCATCACGCAATCACTTGAGCACTTTAAGGTAAAAACCCTTGCCTGGCTCAAAGCTTCTTCTTTGAAAGCCTCTCGAAGCATTGTGACACCTTCTGCTGCTGTTTTCCCTAAAAGGAAACCAAACTTGATGCAAAAACATTATTCTTTTAAGTCTGCCATCACAAAATCGACAAAGACAGTAACAGAGGCCCAATAAAAAAAAAATTGCACTAACCTTACAGACCTTTCCCCAAGGACACCGCTTGGCCAAATGATGCAGAGGGAAGTCTAGTACATGCACCTAGCCAGCAAACATCGGAAGTAACGCCCCTCCGGTCTCCAGAAAAAAAATTCTCATTATTTTTGGGTCCCCCCTCGTATTTATATAGCACCATTACTGTGGCACAAAAATTTCACTATAATCTCAAAGTGTATGTGACAATACTTAGCTCATTTCTAAAAAACTGTCATGCCTTATAGCAGAAATGCCTAAAGTTTCTGTTCTAGTAGGCTAAAATGCAAATTACATTAGCCTGTTACAATGGTTCTGTATATTTATGCATTCTAAATAATCCTCTGAATATCATATCAAAGCAGAATATTATAATGTAAAGAAGTATATTGAAAATATATAAAGCAGGCGTTCTATGGGCATGTAATAACAAAAAAACTAAAACAAGATAAACAATCAACCATTAGTTCCACTAGAGAATTGGAAAACACTGTCAGCACTGTAAGCTTTAGACCACTTTACACAGCCAAGTAAGTGCTCTGCTTTTACTGATCTATCTTGTCCTGTGACATATCATCAGTGTAGTGGTTTTCAGTGATTCACAATGAGTTTTTTTTTTAAACATGTTAGTTTTATCAGCCACTTACACTGTGCAGTCACTAAAAAGTAATCTGTAATGAACTCTCCCGTGGAAAAAGCTCTTCCAATTTTCATTATCAGTGCTGCTATGCTGCAAATGTTTGCTCTTGTAGAACTCTCCTCTATATGGGGAGTTTTATGATAATTGTGTTGTTGGCTTCCTAGCTCAACTTTTAATGGGTGATGCTTCATTCTTTTTTCATGTTTTAAAGTTGTTAGTAGAGTTTTATGATGTGACTATTAGAATATATTACCCAGAGTATCAACCACATTAATGCTGCTCACACATATGAAAACTCCATATAACTAGAACAAAGTCTACTTTCACTCTAATCACATAGACTACTTAATTAGATCCCTATAAACAATGTTTTAAACATATCAAATCAACAATGATAGGAAAAGGACAGGAACTTGGCTACATAATAATGTAATAAGCATGTAACGTGATCTACAGCAGGTCTATCCAATAAAGGATAACATGTCTTCTGGTACTGTGGCCCAATAACTCTTCCTCTGCCTTGCATGTCCATAGCCTATTGCTCCTCATGTCCTAGTTTTTGCCTAGGTTTTCATGCACAAACTTTTGTCTTGCCCTGATGTTCTTCCTGGGCATCAAAGGTTTTCTCCTGGCACACCACCCAGCAGATATAATTTTTTGCAGCCTTTTTCGAATATCAGACTCAATCACTTTGATATCAGCAGTAGCAAGAGCTATCTGTTAGTCACATTATAAAATTCTGAGGTTGTCAGAAACTTCTTTCAGCATCTAGTGTTCTGCTCTCCGGCTGAAAATGGGACAAGTTAGCATTTCTTTGAGATCTTCTCCACTTTTAGATGACCTTCGAGATAGAGGAACGGTGGATTTTCAGTTGTTTTGAGATCTCTATAAATCTTTTCCCACACTCAAAAGCATCTAAAACCTTCTTTCTAAATGTCCCAGAGAGCTCTTTGAATCTAGACATGATGATAACATTCACTTCAACAACAAAGAGAAACCAAAATGTTTAAATCAGACTGGTTCCTCTAAGATCCTATTTAATGATATTCTGATTTTACACCTGATCTGGTGCACCTTACGTATTTGAGGTAGTGGTCAATTAAATTATACAGTGGACTACAAAATTTAAATATGGCATGATATTTGCTATATTGTATCAGCTATCTATCGATACTGTTTAAATGAACAGCAAATTTTATCAACATATGTAAAAAAAATTTCTTGGGGTGTACTTACTTTTTCATATGATTGTATGTCTGTATGGGTTTTTCAGCATTATCTACAATTTTCCTGCCACAGTCTAAAGACTTGAAAGTTTGGTTAATTGATAAGTAAACATTTTTCCTATTTAAATGAGCAATGGGGGGGTCTTTATGAGTGTGTGAATTAGAGCCATTTTTTTTTTGGTGCCTGCTCTGGTTCTGAAGCTGTTGTAATAGGCTTTGGCCCCACATGATTTAAGGTCCATTTAATGGATGCATGGATACATGGAAGGAGAATGAATATCAGGAATATTGTATAATATATACAGTACTATAGGTGCTTCCAGACAACAGCATGCTAGTATTTTGTATGATTTGACTATGGCTATATGATTTTGTTGGGTTAAAACCAAATTTCATTTAATTTCTTTGAAGAACCTTGCAGTCTGACTGATGTGTTTTAAGTTTATATATTTGCCATGTTCTTTGTGGTCTTATACTTTGATTTTGATTTGTAAAGCTCCTTCTGATACTTGCTATTAAAATTTGAAGTTTGCTAACAAGGAATATCTTTTTTCTTTCCTAATTTGAAAAGGGCACAGTAGCTAAATTATAGACTTTAGGACTTCTTCTTAAGGACTTCTTCTTAAGAAGCCAAAAGAAGTTGATCAACACGTTTTCATTCTAAATTAAACATTTGTTAAGATGAATTTCAAGTCTACATTTCAACTTTCTGATAAATGTACCCACGTTTCTCCATGTTATCAAGCTCATCAGTTCCTACTTTGTGCTTCCTGTTCCACATTGTGAATTAAGCAATTTGGTTGCAGCCTGCAGCCACTCTGACCCTCCAGGACAAAACCTGAGGATATTTGCTCTAGTGTATGACCTAAATGTGAATCACAAATCTTGAGAGTTAAAAAATGAATGTAATGTTTAGTTGAAGAAACAGACTATATTCCAACTGCAAAGAATTTGCTCAAGAATTATTTGCATTTGTATACATGTTCTGTTCATTATTTGTTCATTATTTGATGCTCCATTTATCCACATTGGAATTGTTATTCATAATCTCATCTTTCAGAATAAGTGAAAAATATATTTCATGATGTTTCCTGTATCTGTTCTGTGATTGGCTTAATACCTTTTGCATTTTATTCTGGATTCTCTGATTTGCTCTCTGGTTTATTAAAGTGTAAAATTTCTTTTCTCCTCTCTTGTTTTTATCTCTCTATTATATTAAAAATGTTTTCCATTGTGTCTGCATTTTTCAGCCTTGACCACTTCCCTCCACACCAATCCATGCCCAAACATTACTCCTACTGCAGACATCCTATCTCCGTACTCCACTTCAAGACACTCTCGATGCTGCTATCTCACCCCTCAACTCCATTATCCTGATGGAAAGGCAGAAAAGCATTTTATCTATTCAAGAACGTTGAACTTTAGATCGCAATTAGAAAAGAGCGTTAAGAGCTGATAAAGAACAGTGAAAAACGATAATAAACAAAAAAAAGCTGCATATAATCAAAACCAAGAACAAAGAAAATGGTGCAATGAATGAAAAAGAGAAAAATATCCTGAATAATATGCAAACTGAAATGCAAAAAAGCAATGTTTAGAGAAAGTAAGTTAGAGAATAAAGTAATTCATAATATTATTTTTGACATGGCATTAATGTAATTCAATTTTTTATTTACTATTTAATACATTTTGCCTTTTAAATTTTACTTTTACTTTTTACATTTTTACTTTTTACTACATTTTAATATTCCATTGGTATTTAAAATAGACAGCTGTAATGAAATACTCAAGTAACTGATTTTCTATTTATAATAACTAAGCACCAAACCTTTTTCCTCCCATGCCCCACATACTCTTCCATATATCCATCCATCCATTTATCCATTTTCCAACCCGCTGAATCCGAACACAGGGTCACGGGGGTCTGCTGGAGCCAATCCCAACCAACACAGGGCACAAGGCAGGAACCCATCCTGGGCAGGGTGCCAACCCACCGCAGGACACACACAAACACACCAAGCACACACTAGGGCCAATTTAGGAACACCAATCCACCTAACCTGCATGTCTTTGGACTGTGGGAGGAAACCGGAGCGACCAGAGGAAACCCACGCAGACACGGGGAGAACATGTAAACTCCGCGCAGGGAGGACCCGGGAAGCGAACCCAGGTCCCCAGCTCTCCCAACTGCGAGGCAGCAGCGCTACCCACTGCACCACCGTGCCGCCCCTCTTCCATATACCATCTCTTTAAATACAATCACTTTCTCTAATGGAGGAGTATTCTGATGCACTTTAAGCAGCTCAGCCTTGAGACAGCAGGTACCCAGCGCCCATACCCAGGGGTGGGTGAGCGAAGCAAGCAGGGGGTGTAAGCCCCTAGTTTTTACTAGTTTCAAGATCAAAATTTCCAAGACAGATGACTGTTCAGCATTGGGGTTTATCTTTGTCTCATTTGATCCAATTGTAGCTGTCTACTGCTATGATTAATAATGTATAATAAAACAAATGAAGTGTCAATCTCTGCAGGATGGACACAGAAGTTGTAAAATCCTATAAATCCTGATTTATATAAATATGCCCCTTAGATGAGGGAGAGTTGGAGTGATGTGATGGATTATTGTGAGTAAAATACACACACACATACTAATAGTTTAGTTTTCTGTTTCCTTTTTGTTTGTTTTGTTCTTTTTTAACAACTCCTTGAGGTCCTCCTTATGTTTAAGTTTTCTAAAACTCTGACCCGTGTTTTGGTGAAATTTGTATTGTTTTGCGGTTTATTATTTGACATCAGATATGTGGCAAATACAACTATGGTATGGGTTTCATTATAGTTATGTCACTGTTATTAGATGTTTTGGCAGGCTTATAGTCTTGTTTGTTATTATAAAAATAACATAAGTCATCACAAAAAGAAAATCCTTGCAAATGTTGTCAACAACAGCTTGTCATGCCGAAAAGCAGATTACAGTCACTCACAACTCAGTTTTTGACACAGTGTATGGTTGATTGTGAAATATGTAAAGAGTAATAAATAAATAAAACACTGGCCTTTCTGTTTCATTTTGAAATATCAATATACAAAAAAGAAAAAAATGGTTTGTTTAAATAATGACTTTTAATACTAAGCTGTTCATGTTTATCCCCAGGATATCTGTGCTTATATAAATGGATGACAGATCTCAAGAGAAAGGAATAATAAGCTTGTATTTATCAACTGTGTGTATGCACTTTGTACCCACGACTGTCTGTAGTACTAATTAGTGCCTTTCGCATAACATCTTGTAAATGATCAAACTTGACTTGTACATTGCAAGTTAAAATATTATTAATCTTAAGAAATCAGATGCTACCTTTTTTTATTCTGATTCAAATTGAGAGAACAGTACGATGGACTTCATATCATCAGGTGCATCACTTGTTAATTTTCAGCAGGATTGCTGGTGACTGCATGGTGCATGCGTGTAGGTCGTCTTTTTTTTTCTTATTTTTGCATAGCCATCTTCACTGATTGCAGGCATAGAATGGTGTGACAACATCTTTGGCAAAATGCAAGTATAAATTTCACAAATCACATATACAGAATTAGTACACATAAAGATACAGATTTGTTAAAGTGCACAGAGAACCAAATAGAAAATGATTAACATAAATGAAAGCTAACAAAATTTGTACAATTAATTAATTATGGAATTATGACCAGATGTCAGCAGCAGAGCAGCAAAGAAAAACTCCAGTGAGCATGATTCCTGGAGAAAATAAACCCTTGAATTGTAACAGAGAAAGTCAAAGACAAAGCCAGACATAGTTACAGTCCTGGGGCCTCATACATAATGCTGTGTGTAGTATTCACACTAAAACATCACATATGGACAAAAGTGGAAATGTGGGTACACACAAAAAAATTCAGGTGCACAAAACCATGTGTAAGCCAACTTCCACGCACTTCCTCTACATAAATCCTGATCAGCATGAAAACTAATGCTCGTGCATGCACCTGCCACCCCACCCTGACCCCTGCCAGGATTTTGATATATTTTAATATGTCAATCAATATAAATAGCCTTTTCCATTCAGTGTTCAGTTAAAAGACAATAGAAAAAGCATGTGAAAAAAAGAATTTCAGCAAATGCAAAGTTGAGGCAAGGAAAAACGTACTATTTGTTGACTTAAGCAGTGGTATAAACAACAAAAGGAAGTCGATCGAGTGATACAGAGTGCAAAGAAACTTGAAAATTTAAGTTCAGAAAGTCGCATAGTGCCCAAAACAAAAAAGAATTGGACAGATATCAAACTCGCCATAAAAAGGTGAGTCGTTGCCTATTGTCTGAGTGTCATATGGAAATGTATCAGGGAACAGACAAAAGAATATAGGGACACAGTGAAAAAAAGGTCAAAATGTCCACTTCAGTCTCGTAGTTTATTTTGTCATTAAAGTAGAACGTCGTAAACGTAACCTTAAAAATCAATGTTTAATTTACTAGAGTTTCTCAGATCCCATCATAACTAAAGTAGCACATTAAATGCTTCATATTGTATGTGTTCTTCTATGTGCTCCATGTGTGTGAATCAGTATATGCTTCTTAAATGGGCTTTCTCTTATGCCGACAGGACACAGAATACATTACATTCATGATATTACAGCTCTCTGAACAGTTTAAATACTAAAATGTATACTTGATATCATGTTCATATGAAATGAATTAAAGCATATATTAAACAAGGGGGCACGGTAGCACAGTGGTAGTGATGAGCTGGCCAGAGATTGTTCCTGGCTCCTGCAAGATGCTTGCTGGGATGGGGCGCGACCCTTGATGAAATAATTTTTTGCAGCGGTACTGTCTCTTTCAAAAGTACTAACCCCCAATTCCTGTCCTTATTTTTCTTTCTGCAAGTAACCAATTGTCACACAATAAGTTCAGTAATAAATTTCAAGCCATCTGTAAGTTTAGAACACAGTTTCTTCAAAACTTTTAAGGAACATTGAAATATCTTCATATTAAATGTTTAATTATTCTATCCATCTGTCCATCCAGGCTCACGCTAGTCCCAGCAAGCATACAGCGCGAGGCAGAATCAATCCTTGAATGGTGCACCAGCTCATCACTACTGCTGCAAAACTGTGCCCACACGTTTAATTACTAACAGTATACAATATTTAAATGAAGTTAGCCATTTATCTGTATAATATAATATACATACTTTAATGCACTTCATCTTAAATACGATATCAAGAGCTCCAAGAAGATGGCTCTTGGAAATCTAAATTGACTTAGAAGCCAGTCGTCATCATCTGTAAATACATGCTCTCTTCTACTGAATTGAATTGAATTCCTTTATTGTTATTTTATGGTACAATGAGACTCAATATGCAAATCCCCCATATACTTATTTTCCTATAAAATGATAAAATAACGATAAAATAACAATAATAATATGATATAAACAATGAAAAATACACATTTTGAAAGCAATGTGTACAATATACATGTACATATATAGTGCAAATGGTTCATATAGTGGCTCAGGTTGTGCAATATTACAACTGTATGGCAAGTTTACAGTGAGGTAAATGTATTTATAAATACAAACAGTTGTACTAGGAACACTTGATGGACTGATTGATTGCGTTTATAGCTCTTGGGATGAA
Organism: Erpetoichthys calabaricus; assembly: GCF_900747795.2. NCBI lineage: Eukaryota > Metazoa > Chordata > Cladistia > Polypteriformes > Polypteridae > Erpetoichthys > Erpetoichthys calabaricus. Next base: position 219,909,194 of record NC_041397.2, on the reverse strand, counting down.
ACTGTTTCTGAACTGTGAGCTTTATGCAGTAAAGGCTATGAAGCATTTGCCGCATTGAAGAAGTTCAAATAGACTGTGCGCATGGCTGAGGCAGCGAGTGGTTCACTGAAAGTAACAACGCTAAAGCCACTGTGGTATTTGGAATAATTTGGCCATTCTGTGGACCATTATATTGGTACAGGATGATTACAATCAGATACCTTAAACTAAAAAAAATGATATGCTGTTATTTTCAGTGTATTTGATAAAGCTGCTTAAGGGATGTGAATTTACAAACTAAAGGGAAACCACACAGGAACAGCAGCACTGATGGGTGCCACCAATTTGCAAAACAGAGACACAAAATCTTGCGTATGCAATGGATTGAGCTGGCATGAGAATGTGCGTGGCTTTATGCCAAGTTTAGTTTTTATACAATGCTATGTGAGCGTGGAAATGGGCATACTCAACATTTTTGTGCGTATGCACCATTTATATATGAGGCCCCTGGAGACCTTGGCCAACTTGCCGCCCACCTCCTCCTAGCCATTGTATAATAGACTCAGTGCTGGGCCGTACAATCTGATGAACACATCTAATGATTCCAATGCTCCTTTATTTGACCTGACTTTTATGTGGGCAGGAGAACAGCTTTTCAGTACAAACATGGCACCAAATGCCAAATCAAGATACTGAGAAGAGAAATAGAACAGAGGAGGGTTTTTAATAAATTATAAATATATATGTATTATTTTTGCACACATGGCTAACAGACAGAAATGCAGTATGCACAGCTAATCAGCAGCTCTAGTCAGGGTATGTTAGACTAAATTAGTCTTCAGTCTGGATTTAAAAGTTGAGACAGAAGGGTCATGTTTTACATTATCAGGCAGATCATTCCACAGCTTCAGGGCCCTGTCACTAAAAACTCAACACCCAACTGTTATTTTATTAATCCTTGGAATCTTTACTATGTCAGCATCTGTAGATATTAAAGTGAACTCAAATGTTTAATTTATGATAATGGTGAACAGTGCCTTAACCATTTTAGTGTAAGATAGATAGATAGATAGATAGATAGATAGATAGATAGATAGATAGATAGATAGATAGATAGATAGATACTTTATTAATCCCAAGGGGAAATTCATATACTCCAGCAGCAGCATACTGATACAAAAAACAATATTAAATTAAACAGTAATAAAAATGCAGGTAAAAACATACAATAACTTTGTATAATGTTAACGTTTACCCAATCCCGGGTGGAATTGAAGAGTCGCATTGTTTGGGGAAGGAACGATCTCCTCAGTCTGTCAGTGGAGCAGGACAGTGACAGCAGTCTGTCACTGAAGCTGCTCCTCTGTCTGGAGATGACACTGTTTAGTGGATGCAGTGGATTCTCCATAATTGACAGGAGCCTGCTCAGTGCCCGTCGCTCTGCCACGGATGTCAAACTGTCCAGCTCCATGCCTACAATAAAGACTGCTTTCCTCACCAGTTTGTCCAGGCGTGAGGCGTCCTTCTTAATGCTGCCTCCCCAGCACACCACCGCGTAGAAGAGGGTGCCTTCTTGCACAGAGAATCAGTATTGGCAGTCCAGTCCAATTTATCATCCAGCTGCACTCCCAGGTATTTATAGGTCTGTACCCTCTGCACACAGTCATCTCTGATAATCACGGGGTCCAGGAGGGGCCTGGGCCTCCTAAAATCCACCACCAGCTCCTTGGTTTTGCTGGTGTTCAGGTGTAGGTGGTTTGAGTCACACCATTTAACAAAGTCCTTGATGAGGTTCCTATATTCCTCCTCCTGCCCACTCCTGATGCAGCCCACGATAGCAGTGTCGTCAGTGAACATTTGCACGTGGCAGGACTCCGAGTTGTATTGGAAGGACATACAATACATACAAGGACATATATTGTATTATATAAGGACGTAAGAACTGGAGTTCTGTATACATAACTTTCTGGTTCTTGTAATAATTCTTGAAGCAGAATTTTGAATCTACTGAATTCTGAATACAGAATAAGTTGAACAGTCAGTGGATAACATATTGCTGCAGTTAATCTTACTATTAATAAATGGATTAATCAATTCCTCAGTATCCTGTTTATTCAGAAAATGTTTTAATTTTCCAACATTTCTGGATAGTTTTGTAGTGTGTGTTTTAAATGGCATGGTAGTGTTAAAGATAAGAATTAAATTGCACAGTGTTTCAATAAAACTAAGGGTGATTCCAGCTGAGTTAAGAATGAACAGAGTGTTGTGGTCCGCATTATCCCCCACAGATAAATATCATTTCTGTTTTGTCAATATCCAGACATAAGTAGCTCTCCTCCATCCACTCTTTTAACTTACAGTACAGACACAGCCAATCAAGGACAGCATCGGAAAAGCATCATTTGGTCTAAAAGAAAGGTATAATTGGGTATTGTCTGCATATGAGTAAAAATTTGTTATCTTTTCCAATGATAGTTTCCAGTGGAAGCATGTAAAGTGAAAACAGTAAAGGTCTGAGTACTGAAACCAGCAGGAAGCCATATTTAACTTCTTAGTATAATCATGGAGTACTGTCAGCGAGCTTCTGTACATACTGAAATCGTTTTGATAAATAAGAACTAAACCAGGCTATAGCAGTGCCTGTGAACCCAAAGTAATTTTCCAGCCAATATAATAAAATAAAATGGTCAATGGAGTTAGATGCTGTGCTTAAATCTAACAACATAATTTCTGTGGAATTTCCTTTATCAGAGGATATTAAAATGCCATTTACAACATAGGTTAGTGCCATTTCTGTACTGTGCCCAGTGCAGAAACTAGACTGGAATTTCTCAATGAAATTGTCATGCATAAGGTGAAACTGAAGCTCAGTGTTAACTACTTTTTCAAGTATTTTAGAGGGAAAGGGGAGAAGATTTGAAATGGGTCTATAATATTAAGCATATTGTAACAGTTGAGGCTGTTATCGACCTCTCGAACCCTCAGGTAGTACGCCAAACACCAGGTAAAAGTCCAAGACTTTTTATTTTTATGATAATAATGTGCACTAAGCACCCTCCACTCCACACTACACATACAAATACAAATAATCAATAATAAAGCACAATAAACACTCCTCCTCTCCCAGACACTTCGCCACCCTTCCTCCCAGCTCAGCTCAATGTCTGGGCTTTCCCAGAGTCCTTTAATACCCCCTGACCCGGAGGTGTTCCTGTCCCACAGTCCACAAGTTCTCATTACTTCCGGGTCAGGGTAAAAGTCCATTTCTTCAACCCGGAAGCACGTCGTATCTTCTTGTCATGTAATCATGACGCACTTCCGGGTTATAGGGCACGTAAGAGTCTGACAGCCTCCCTACAGCGACTCCCAGTGGTCCCCAAGGTATCCAGCAGGGCTGTGTATAAAAACTACAAGGTCCATAAGGCTCTGCTGGAATTCGGGGAAACTCCATGCTGTTGGGAGGGCTCCACCTGGCGCCCTGGAGGTGTGGGCCGGAATATTTAGCCGGCCATCCATCACAATATGTAGGTCTAACTCTGGCTTCTTAAGTAATGGCCTGATAACTGCCACTTTTGGTGCAAAAAGACCTATGCCATTCATTAATGAACTATTGATAATCCTAAGAATGAATGCTACCAGAACAGCCATTGCTTTTCACTAGTTTTGCTGGGACTTAATCTTAGGAACAAATAATAAATTTCATTTTAGAAATTAAAGTTACAACTTCCTGTGCTGTTAACACATTTTATTACTAAAGTGGTGTGTGCAAGGTAAGGCAGGGTTTACCAATGTAGTATTTAGTTTGTAGCAAATCTGGAATCTTAGTGTATATATCAATTTAGCATGTGGAAACTTGCTTTAAATATACTACAATAAACTTTACATTAGTATTGCAGGTGATATTTTTTTTGTCCAAGGAATGATATAGTTAAAACATTTAAAGTGAATGGGAGTTCTGAGTTCTAAAAAGCCATACATTAATTTGCCAAAATACATTACATGAAGCAATTAAAACTCAGTGCATCCTGTGTTATTAATATAAAAGTAAATATATTACTGTATGTACCATGTTGTGTACTTGAGAAGGTAAGACTAGCCTCACAACATTTTCCCCAGCATCTGCCTTTTTATGCTTCAGCCTGTACCGCAATATCCGTCTCCCCTCCAATTGGACTGCACAAGGTAAAAAAAATGATGTTATTTTGTTCTTCCTCAAATATTTATTATTAAATTAGATTAATATAATAATATAGAAATACTAAAAAGGACTGGTACATAGGCATTTATGGCTTCACTACATACTGCTTTCAGTATGGTGAAGTTTTGAAAAACAAAGCATTGTTTTTGTGATTTCTCAGCAGTTGGCATTTGCCAACTTATTTTTGTGTACTTTGATGAAATGGAGGCCTATTGAGACAATATCATAATAAAGTTAATAAAGAGTAAGTAAAAACTTAACAATACAAAATATACACTATTATATTTTTCATGCAGATTCCACAGTTGCAAAGAAAGCTTACTAACAGTAATAAAATGCAATAAACATAAATTTACAACACAGTGAAAATCAATTTTGCATAAAACACTTTTAGAACATTTTACAATTGCAATCCCATAGTTTCAATTTTTTCCACATCCAGTTATTGACAAACATGATTCTTATTCACATTAAATAAAAGTACAAGAGACTATTATTTTCTTATGCTACTTAAGCCAGCATAGACTCCCATAACAATATTGAACTTTTTGGAAGTTCAGAATAAAGACACCACACATTTTTTTTCATTTGCTCTGAGAGATTAGTTTGTATTTAACAGCATACAGGTACGGTATTTGTGTGTGTACTGTACATCCTGTTTTCAGCTTATGCTACAATCACCATGGAGACAATGTTTCCTTTACACAAAATCTGCAACAGATCAGACGCATGCTTTCATGGTGTTTTTTCAGGGATTTTAATCATGTCTTAATTCTAACCTGACCAATATTTTAAAATTTCAACAATGCACAAAAAGAGAAAATAAGATTGTGTGCATAACTTATGCTAATATATATGCAGTAAAAAAGGTCTATTCCATTTCCTCCCTTTGGTGGATCTGACCACAACTTGGTACATCTGATCCCCAAATATAAACCTATTATTAAACAAATATCAGTAATAAATGGGACTGCAAGAAAGCAGACAAAAGAGACTGAGAAGGCTGTGCATGATAGTGAGGTGAAGACTGATCCACACTACTACATTTTTGTTTAAAAACTAAGAAATTAGTCTCTGTTTTCACCTTTCGTGCACACGACCTTGGCCTTTTAAACCCCTGAAAATTGAGACTTTTGTAAACGTTCTCCAGAGCCATACACTGCTGGAAATGCTGGACCAGCATTGCAATGTGGATGGGTGAAAATCTAGACTATTGAAAACAAAACTCTGATTTGTTTGTGCTTATTATGCAGATCTTAAATGATTGGATCCTGCTCATTCCTACATCTCATTACCTTTTCATGGAAGAAAACAATATTCCAACATTGTGGACATGGAAGATTAGCTTTCCATGGTGTTTGTTAAGTCACTTACCTTTATGCATCCAAATTGCATTTTGTACAGTTTGATTAATGCAAACATGTGCAAAAGGCAAATAATTGTGCGTGTGACCAGCAATGTTACCATCCTTCAAGGATTTTCCCACTGCTGCGCACAAGTGTAGGAGAATGCCGGTCATATGCATTTTTGGTTGTTCTATTGTGGACAGAGATAACTTTTGTAAACAATGTGATACTGATAGTCTGGGCAGAGATCATTTTTATTTAATAATTATTTTTTTTAATTAAAATGCAGTAGTATGGACAGAACCTAAGTTAGCTATACAGTGAGGACATTGAGAGAGTCATTGCAATGCAGACAACTTTAAATTCTGTATGGATAATGCAATTCCCATAAAGAAAATGTGTTGTTTCCCCAGTAACAAAATACGAATTACAGATGACTTGAAGATCCTATTGAACAAAAAGACTGCCTTCAGTTATGAAGATAACAAGGAATTTAATCATATGCAGAAAAAGTTGAAAATGCAACTACAAGATGACAATAATCACTACAAGGACAAACTACAGCTAAACTATAACAGTGTGAAGATGGTATGATGTTTGTAAAAAATGTTAATTGCTGCAAGCCTATTTAATAACCAAATGGTTAGGAGGAATTTGCCCTGAAAAATTTAATTTAATTCTGTATCTCAGCAGATTTACCTTCCACCTACCAGTAAGGGCCCTCCTATACTCCACAACTTTTTTGTGCCACATTTTTTGTTCTTCCACTTTACAGACACTGCCCCTGATATCTGCAACTCCACTCCCTTTTTTAAGCTGGTTGTCTTAGCAGGCCAGGGAAGGAGAAAGCTGCAGATGCCATGTGCCACACAATTCAGTGGGGTCCCACTCACCTTGGGCCTCATGCATAACGCCGTGCGTAGAATTCACACTATAACATGAAGTAAGCACAAAAGCCGAAATGTGCTTACGCACAGAAAAATCCAGATGCAGAAATCTGTGCGTTCACCAACTTCCGCATTCTTCCACTACATAAATCCCGCTCAGTGTGGAAATAAACGCACGTGCACGCGCTTGCTGTCCCGCCCCAACTCCTCCCAGAATTACGCCTCTTTGAATATGCAAATCAATATAAATAGCCCTTAAGCCCAGCGTTCTGTGAAAAGGCAATGGCAAAAGTACGAGGAAAAATAGAGGAATTTCAGCGAATACCAAATGAAGGCAAAGATAAACGTACTATTTGTTGGTTTAAACAGTTATATAAGCAACAAAAGGAAGTTGATCGAGTGACAAAGCGTGTCGGAGGAACTCGAAAGCTCAAGTTCACAAAGTCGCACAGTGCCGAAATAAAAAAGTTGTCACATATCAAAGTCGGCGTGAAAAGGTGACTCATAGCCCACCGTCTGAGTGTCATATGAAAGCTTATTAGGGTACAGTGAAAAAAAAGGGACACAGTGTGAAAAAAGCACGAAATGTCAACTTTAATCTCGAAATTCCCACTTTAATCACGTAGTTTATTTTGTCATTAAAGTAGAACATCATAAACTTCATCTTAAAATCATTTAATTTACTAGTTTCTCAAATCCCATTGTAACTAAAGTAGCACGTTAAATGTTTTGTATTTGATCTTATATGTGCTCTGTGTGCCCGAATCACTACGTGCTCTTCCTCCGACAGGACACAGAATCCATTACGTTCGTAATAATACAGCTCTCTGAGTAATTAATATACTGAGAAGTATACATGATATCATTTTCATGATGATATGAGTTAAAGCATGTTATTAGACATGGGAACACGGTGGCGCAGTGATTGTTCATGTCTTACAGCAAGATGCTTGCTGCGCCATGCGCAACCTTCAATGAAATGCTTTATTACAGAAGTACTGTCTTTTTCAAACGTACTAACCCCCAATTCCTGTCCTTACTTTTCTTTCTCCAAATACCCAATCGCCACACAATCAGCTATGTAATAGACGTTAAGCCATCTGTAAGCTTAGAATGCAGATTCTTCAAAACTTTTAAAGGAACATTGAAATATCTTCGTAATGTTTAATTATTCTATCCATCTATCCTTCCAGTGTCGCGCCAGCCACAGCATGAAAACAGCGCGAGGCAGGAACAAACCGTGAACGAAGCTCAAGCTCGCTAGTGCTGCGGCACTGTGTAGTTAAAGTTAAAAGTTTTATCTGTATAATATAATCAACATATTTTGCTGCATTACATCTTAAAAATGATATTGTCATCATATGTAAATACACGCTTTATAAAGTGGCTCAGGTTGTGCAATATTATAACTGTATCATAAGTACAATTACCTCACGGTAACTTCCAAGTACAAACAGTTCTACAAGGAGCACTTGATGGACTGATCGAGTGCGTGTATAGTTCTTGGGATGAAACTGTTTGTGAACCGTGAGTTCTGAATAGGAAAGGCTGTGAAGCGTTGGTCGGATGAGAGCAGTTCAAATAGCGAATGGCAGAGGCAGCAAGTGCTTGATGCTGTATACCGATAATTCTCTTTCCAATCACTGTAGATCTGTGATTCACACTCAGATACAGTGATATACAGTAACTACTCCGAGTGGTGCAGTGCGAGTAATATGGAAAAAGATGATCTGCTGTGGCAACCCCTAACGGGAGCAGCTAACAGAAGAAGTAGAAGGTGCAGTGAGAGTAACAACGCTAAAGCAGTTATGGTATTTAGAATAGTTTGACCATTCTGTGGACCATTATATTGTTACAGGTTAATTACAGTCAGATGCATTAAATTTATGAACGATATGCGGTTAATTTCAGTGTATTTGATAAAGCCGCCGTCATGGATGTGGATCTAAGAAAGGGTAACCACACAGGAACAGTAGCACTGCTTTGACGCTGGGTGCCGCCAGTCTGCAAAACTGAGCGGAGAACTTGCGTACGACAGGGTATGAGGTACCGTGGACAAGTGCGTGGCTTTACGCCAAGTGTAGGTTTTATACATCACGATTTGAATGTGGAAACGTTCTTACGCAACATTTCTGTGCATACGCACCGTTTAAACATGAGGCCCCTTATCTTTGAGCCTGAAGTGGATGACACAACTAATGAAGGCATCCTGGTGCTCACAATGCCTATAAATGGGTAACCCAGTGTTTTTAAAGACTATAGTCCAGGAGCTCCGACATAAGACATTTTGAAGACCTTTGAGAAGCTGCTTATGAAACAACTATAACACTTGGTTACTGACCACTTGGATCTCTGACACTTTACGTACTAAACACATACAGGAGAAGATGATGGTGTGATTGACATGTTCCAATGAGCCTATTCTCAGCTGGAAAAAGTTGGAGCTAAGGTCAGGGTCATACTCTTTGATACAGTACATTAAATCTGTCCAATCTCTCTGGCATGGGAGTAACGTCAGCAGAATGCACAGAAATGGAACCTAAGCATCCTGGATAATGGACTAAATATCTAACAGGAGACAGTCTGAGTGACTCTAGGACTGTGTATCAGAGATTGCCTTCAGCAACACAGGACCACCCATGGAACTGCACTTTCTCTCTTACTTATAATCCTTTACATACATTCTAAGTACAACTTAAATTAATTTAATCTACAGAAGTTTGTAAATGGCTCTCCCATTGTTGACTTTTGTATAGATGAATAAACAAGGGTGGGCAATGTCGGTCCTGTAGGATCCACAGTGGCTGCAGGTTTTTGTTCCAACCCAGTTTCTAAATGAGAATTCAATTATTACTGATGAAGCACTTATTGCTGAAGTGACATTTTGATGCTTCATTTTAGTGGTCTCGATTTTTAAGGTTCCCCACTCTCAATTGCTTATTTCAGTCTTAAACAGCTGCATTCACTGTTTTGATGGTTCCTTATTAGTAATAAGATTCAAATGACAAAGGAGCCAGCAGTACTATGTCTAGCTTTCTATTGATACCTGTGTTAATCCATCATGCACTATTCAGTTTAATAAATTATTTAATAGAAAAATATCACAAAATGATCCAGTTTAGGCTTCAAATCATTTGGATGATATCCACGGAAAGGAAAAAATCTATGATAAAAGAACTTAACATTGAAGATTAACAATTAAATATGTCTGAGATTGGCAAGGATTGATTTCTATTTAAGAAATTGGGCTGGAACAAAAACCAGCAGCCACTGAGGTCTTCCAGGACTGACATTGCCCACCCCTGAATAGAACTAACTGGAACTGAACATTACAAACACAACCGAGTTGATAGTGGACTTCAGTAAAGCCAAGAAAACCATGTGCGAAAAACCCAAAGCAAATTCTTGTTTAAGAGGAGACATATGCATTGTAAGACATTCTGCATTCACTTTTATATCTGCACATAATGGTTAGTGTTCTCTAATATGTTGTGGTCTATACCAGGGGTAAGCAACGTCGGTCCTGGAGTGCCACAGTATGTGCAGGTTTTTGTTCCAACCCAGTTCCTTAACGAGAACTCAATTATTGCTGATGAAGCACATATTGCTTAAGTGACATTTTAATGCTTCATTTTAGTGGTCTCGCTTGTTAAGGTTCTCCAACCTTAATTGCTTATTTCAATCTTAAACTGCTGCATTCAGTGTTTTAATTGCTCCTTATTAGCAATAAGATGTAAAAGACAAAGCAGCCAGCAGTTCTCCAGCTAGCTTTTTTCCAATTACATCTGTGTGTGTTCATCATGCACGGTTTGATTTAATAAAACACTTAATAGAAAAATGTGACAGACTGAAAATGATCTGTTTTAGGCTTCAAATCATTTGGATGATATCCTTGGAAAGGAAAAAAATCTATGATATAAAAGCCTTACATTGCACAGACTAACAAGCCATAAAATTAAATAAGGTCTGAGATTGGCAATGATTGGTTTCTAATTAAGCAATTGGGTTGGAATGACAACCTGTAGCCACTGCGGCTCACCAGGACCGACATTGCCTACCCCTGTTTTACATCTTATTGCTAATAAGGAGCAATTAAAACACTGAATGCAGCAGCTTAAGATTGAAATAAGCAATTAAGGTTGGAGAACCTTAACAAGCGAGACCACTAAAATGAAGCATTAAAATGTCACTTAAACAATATGTGCTTCATCAGCAATAATTGAGTTCTCGTTAAGGAACTGGGTTGGAACAAAAACCTGCACATACTGTGGCACTCCAGGACCGACGTTGCCTACCCCTGGTCTATACCATGGAGTGATCTGCTATCTGGGCCCAAGGGATGCCAAAAGCTGGAATAAACTGATCAGGAAAGCCAGCTGCATTACTGGACTAGTCCTGGATTTACTAGAGGCAGTTGTGGAAAAGAAGGTGATTGCAGATGTAAAGGATATAACCTGTTGTCGTGGACCAACCTAAGTCTGGCTCAATCCACCACAGTGTGCTGATGTTGTGAAATGGAGTTACCAACACAAAGAACTGGGTTGTGAGGCCAACAAAATGAACCAGAAAAGCTGGCCATGACCTTCACTGGCCTACCCAGAATGGGCTCACCCCAATCCAGCTAGTCACTTAACTACTATGTGCTGGCTTTGGCCCAAGCAGTGCCCAAAATGGGAAGCTGGCTTTGAAACTTCAGAAAGATTATAAAAGCCCAAGAATATTCAAAAGTGACTGAACACTGTAGAGACAACCCAAACAAAGTATCTTCATTAATTAAAAATATTGTTAACAAAATTTAGAAAAACTTGGAAAAGGTGTTCAAAGGAGCAAAAAGGGATTTGCCTAAAGAGGCAATCTGTGGTAACGAAGTCCAATTGACAATACGAAAGTAGTAATCCAAAAACAGGAGTAGTAAAAATAAAGAAACTATATAAATATCGATGAAAACAATACTTACTATAACAAACTCTATTAGGCTGAAACCAACCCTCGTGAACTTCATCAGAGACCCCTGCACAGTGACTATGTTACAGTTTGATGTGCCATCGCAGAATTTGGCATTGTAGATCCTTACTTTTTTGAGTAAGGGAAAGCAATGGTCATCATCACATCAAAATGTTACATTGAAATGCTAAAGAACTTTTGCGGCCCCAGCTGGAAGAAATGGATGTGGTGGATGCCTGTTTTCAACAGGATGGAGCAACAGCTTATACGGTGCAGCGATCCACGCAAGTTTTGCGGGAGTTATTTCCGGGGAAGCTGATCTCCCTGCGTGGCAATGTCAGGTGGCCTTCATGTTCGCATCATCATGCTCTGTGGGATTTCTTCTGGTGGGGCTATCTCAAGTTGAAGGTATACACACACCGACCTCAAAACCTTGAAGCCCTCAAGGATGCTGTTCACCAGACAATCACCACTATTCCCCTTGAAATGGCCGAACGAGTCATGCAAGTGTTCAGAAATCATCTTGAAGAGTGTATAACTAATGATGTCCATCACCTTGAAGACATAATTTTTAAAGCACAGTGAAAAAAATCCTTTCTTGTGTCGTAAAGAAATTTATTTTATCTTGTACCGTTTTTGTAGAATTAACATTTGAAATGTGGTACTCCTTTTTGGCTCACCCTGTATTTGCATATAACCTACACAAATCCTCCCGTACACTTTAAATCATATCTGGACTACTTATAATACCTAATACAACATAAATGGTATGTAAATAGCTTTTATGCAATACTGTATTATTTAGGGAATAATGACAAGAAAAAAGTTTGTACATGTTCATACAAGTGCAACAATGAGTATGTCTAACTACATAGTACACATTAGCAGCAATGTAACATTATCTTTATTTCAACTCTTACAGATTGCGTTCATTTAATGACCCTAAAGAGAAATGCATACAATAAAACACAGACAATTTAAATTGCAAGATCATATAAAAAATATAATAATGAATAATGAATCAATCTCTGGAATGATTTATCCATCAATATTAGAGAAGTCCCATCCTTGTCAGCATTAAGTCAAGGCTGAAAATGTATTATTTAGCTGTTAGAGCAACTGCTTAGGTTACTTCATTTTGCTTTCTTGAATTGCTTTTTAATTTCTGCATTTGTTTTAGTTTTACCATTACTAAATCTGTTCCAGTTTCTTTCTTTTCTTTGTCTTTGTGGTGGCACTCAATCTGCCCTGGAGTCAATGCATTATCACATATATTATATATCATTTTTCATGTCTTCTTTGTAAATGAAATTCTCTTTGTTTGCATTCTCTTTAGAATTTTGCTGACATAGGATACACATTTATTTTTAAAGGCATTTCAAGATGTTTCTCTGTTTATGTTAAACACCAGTATATGTTTTGTGTTTATTTTACAATGCTTTCTTCATATTGTAACAGCGTTAACATATTATATCAGCCTAGGATGATTCATCCATATTATGACCTGGGATTCTATCACCAGTGGCAGGGACGCCCATAAAAACAGAAAGCCTGCAATGTGACAAACTGAACTCCATCTAATGTGGCAGCAGCAAATATTCCTTTTAAGGACAGCAAGCAACGTAAGTGACCCATATGAAAAGCAAAATGATCCATTCTGTCACTTGGCACCGGTTCTACAATAGTATATTTGTACTTATTTAATAGCATGCGGAGATTATAAACTAATGTTTACTTCGTAAGAATAAATTAAATTGAATTCAACAGATAACCACTGAAACACTCAATTTGCTTCTTCAGTGCTTTCTTCTAAATTATTCTGCTAAATCTATCATAAGCACACAATTAGTAATTTTTATTCTTACAGTTTACATCATTTTTGTTCCTGAGGAAATACATTATCTAGGCTAAGTTTTATTTTCTTCACTTGTCTTTTATTTTATCAATGTTATCATTATATTTTGAGTCTACTTTGTTCATGGGTCTAAGACAAAATGAGCCATAATTATGGTTATATTAGTGTATTGCTTGCTAGGGCTCTGTTATTACCACTGAACTCATCCCTATAAAACTGGAGACCTTTGAACTGTAACTATTAGTATTTTTCCCTTGACACTTCAGTAAAATAAGCTACCAGGAAATAAATCACTCTCTCACTCAGAATGACCATTTAGAAAAAAAGTGTGGGATGGTTGAGTTGATCTAATAGCTTCAGTTAATGTATAGTAGGCATTAGCCTACCTTTGTTGGCTTCATTTATTAGAAATGGGGAGTGTCTCTGTCGAATTTTAATACAACTCTGTTTGCCAATGTAGTTGATTAAAAGGCATACTGTATTAGGCATTTTATGCTTTATGCTTCACTCACAATACCCTTCTGCTGCCTAGAGATGATGATATCTTGTAAAGCACATTAAACTAATGTTTCTAAAGACCTGTATAAAATTCACTGAATTGTTGTTCTGTGAAAGGCCATGAAAAGTCTCACCCTTTTAACACATTTTGTGAAAAGATGTCATGTAACCTTGGGAGTTATAAGAGGATTTAATAATTATGCATTAGGTAAAAATTCCAACTTTTGTACTCCATGGAAAATAAAGCAGATGACATTATATATTAAATGATAACTGTAATCATTCTTACAACAGAGTAATGCTGTATTTATATTGTACTATCATTATTAAAAATATTTTTAAAAACCTGAGAGATATAAATTTGACATTGCAGTATAATAAGTCAAGCTCCACAGATGTATATTTGCTTTTTCCACAACTGATACATCAATAAAAGTATATTAGGTTAGACTGCAAAACAGACCACACCGAGAAAACTCATGCATACATAAGGAGACTGTGCTGCTCTGCAATGCCCAGATGAGATATGAAACGAGGTCTCTTGTGCCGTGAGGCAGCAATGTTTACCTCTGTAATCCTGGTTACAAGAGTATTCATCAGTAGTTTTATAATATATACCATTTTTTTCAGAATGTATATTTCTTACTCCTCTTATTATTAATTAACCCTATTGCTATTAATCTTGTATTTATCAACCAAGAATCCTCATATTAATGTTTCTCAGGAAGATACACAACAATTTTCATCAAAATCAAGATGAAAAACTTTTCATTTGTGTTACAGATCTCCAAAAGAGTGCTTGTCAGTCTTCAATATTATACATAGCAAATTATTTATTAAAACAAAATCTTTATTTTTGCCATTTACCATAATAGACAAACATTATACTAAGTCAGGAGATCAACAGTTTAATTTTTACTTGCATTAATTCAACAATAAATAAGAAATCAGGATGTTAACAACATAACATTCTCCAACCTGCCTAATTCAGGGTCATTGAGAGATGTAGACATAAACAGCAGTACTGGATACAAAAGAGGAAACAGTATTTGATTGGGACATGGTTGATCGCAGAGCCCTCTGAGGTACAAACCCACACTCAAACAGGGCCATATTAGAATAGCCAGTCAGCCTTACAAACATATATTTGAAGTTTGTAGGAGAAAATATGGAGGAGCTGAAGAAATATTCTTGCAAACACAGGGAGACAACTGTTGGGCACAATGTTAACAACACTGAGACCTAAAAGAAAAAAATAAACCTCTGTGAAGTGAAAAATTGTGAAAGCATTAAGCATCCAATATATATATAATGTACAAAATAAGATTCATTATCCTTTCTCTTATGTTATCGGTAGCTTATTAGTGTCATAAGTGTATGGGAGAAATTTAAGATAACAATTTGTTTACACTATCTATGTATGACATAACTTTCAGCTGAACTGTACTTCATAGAATAATTAAATCAGCACTTTTTGTTATTTCACACACTGCAAATCAACATCTGAGACACACTATCTAATTAAAAGAGAATATCAACAGCACGAATAGAACGTAAATGAAGAAAATCAGTTAGCTCAGATTTTCAGAGCCAGAGTTGTCTAGCCTGTTATAGAGCCGTTATTTTAAGAAGTGAAACTACTTAACCAATATTGGTTCTAAGGTGTCGTAGTGGCTGCATGTTTTTGTTTCAATCCAAATGTTTAATTAGAAAACAGTTGTTGCAAATGACTGGTCTTATTTAATTTTATGGTTTGTAAATGTTGTCCTTCCTTCATTTCAGGGCAGTCTTATGTAGATACTTTCCTGTCAAAGGATATCATCTGAATAATTTGTGGCCTGAAATTTGTCAGCAATTCTCCGTCCTTCACTTTTTTCTCTTCAGTGTCCTTCCTGATATTTTATTAAACTACGTACTTCACAATGAACTTGAGAGCACCAGTGGAAATTAGGGGGAAGTGCATTTAGGACTGAAGTCAGGAAGCACTTCTTTACACATAGAATTGTGAGAATCTGGAAAAAAAACTATCGAGCCATGTAGTTGAAACAGAAACCTTGACAACCTTTAAGAAGTATCTGGATGAGATATTGGGACAGCTTAGCTATTAGCTAAACAAATGGAATGAATGGTCTCCTGTTGTTTTTCAAATTCCTTATTAATGTTTATTTTTTATTGTACCTTCTAAAACAGCAAAGATTTATTTATTTTGGGTTCTGGTAAACATGCAATTTTAAATTGTATATGTGAGATTAATTTTTATAACAGATCAATAAAAGTATGTCTTTTCAGCAATTAATTGCTGTGCAAGGGAGAAGTATTTTCAGACATTCATTAATTTAATCTAACACTGGTTTGTATAGACCAAGAGCATATATCATATGGAGATGTCAGTACATTGCAGGATAAAGCCTTACAGCTTGCTTAACCAGTGACTGGGTTTTCTTTTGACTCCCTTATGAACCTTCTTCAGTATCTTTTTACTGTCCATGCCCTATGTCCCTCCCTTCAAAATACCACTGTGGCCTATCTCAACACACATTATAAAGAACAGATTAATAGGTCTAATAAGATGTTGCCTTACGTAGCACACTATCTTTAATATAAGATAAGACAGATTATCCCTAAAATGTTGTATGGCCTTATGTAGAATATTGCGTACAGCTTGGTCTACATATAATAAAAAGCTGGCATCAAAAGAAGTGCTTTTATACTGATACCAGAGCTACATGGTATGAAATATGGAAAACATTCCTGAATCTTTATGCTTTAAGTAAGTAGAGATTAAGAGATAACAGGATGTTGGTAGATTAGATGCTAACTATCCATCCATCCATTATCCAACCCGCTATATCCTAACACAGGATCACGGGGGTCAGCTGGAACCAATCCCAGCCAACACAGGGCGCAAAGCAGGAACAGACCCCGCCACCACAGGACACACACACACACACAAAGGACAATTTAGAATTGCCAATGCACCTAACCTACATGTCTTTGGACTGTGGGAGGAAACCGGAGCACCCAGAGGAAACCCACGCAGACACGGGGAGAACATGCAAACTTCACGCAGGGAGGACCCAGGAAGCGAACCCAAGTCTCCTTACTGTGAGGCTGCAGCGCTACCACTGCGTCACCGTGCCACCTTAGATGCTATTACTTTTAAATTTGTTCTTCAGTAAGAGCATCGGGCATAGGTAGAAGCTAGTTAAGGGTAAATTTCACACAAATGTTACAAGTTACATATTACTTCAAACAAAAAACAATAAATACATAGTAACACTAAAGGCCTTTCCATAAGTGTTTTCTATTGTTTCAGACTTAGGGCTACTGAAACTTTGACTCTCTTCTTTGTTTTGGTAATTGGTCTTGCCATATACAGTATATGGTATTTGGTATTGGTAGAGACAAGCAGGCTTTTATAACATTATATTTGGTTGTATTTTTTTTTCTTTTGTTTATTTTTGCATATTGACAGTCAAACATTCAAAATTCCCCAGCCATGCATATGTGCATAAGACATTTTGGTTGAGGGAAGACACAGGAAAGTCCAAAAAATGTTGGGAAGCCAGCTGGTTGACCCCATTTAATATGATGCTGTCAGCGCAAAAAAAAAATTAAAATAAAAATAAGCACGATAGCGCAAAACAATTGAAACAATAGGCAATGACTGCCTCAGAATAAGTAACATTGCACAGTAGAGCAGAGATGATGTGGCAGAGCTTCGTCATGTGGTCAGCTTTGGTCCAATGAGACAACTCCTTCAGCTTCTTTTGGGATGGTCAGCTTTTATAGGACTCCAACTAGAAGGGGCAGAGTCAGTTGCCATATGAGGTTTCTTTTCGACACTGTGGATAAGACTACGATACTGTAGTCTGTAGTCTCGGAGAGGAAATACATACCTTCAAAAAGCCTGAAAAGTGATCCTTTGATGCACATGCGTGACAGCATGCTCATATCAGGATTCTTTTAATACATTCCTGAGTTTGTAAAGCTTAATTTCTTTATGTAATTTTTTTGTCCTCAAGAATCATGTTTGAGCATGTCTAGATTGGATTAATTCTATTTCATTTTTGAAATTATTACTTTCTCCTTTTCTTTGTTATCCAGGACACCCAGCCAAGCATGCGCACACAGAAAATTGTGTCTCATCGTTTGAAAATAAGATAAAAGACTCTGGCTTGTTCCTGACAAGAGCATTTATATGAAATTAAGTGATGATTAGGTTAAGACTTGGCAACTGCTTTGATTTAGATTTTTCCCATTGTGGATAAGAGCAAGTGAGTGTACAGCAAGGATGCATTCCTCCCTCACACTCTTGTGTGCAATAGTGAGTGTGAGAAAATAAACATGCAATTGGGCATGGACCTCACATGAAAAAGTGGGGGGAGTTGTTGATTGCTTTCTTGTTTGTTTATTGTTGTACAGATTTTGATTTTTTTGTAGGGCCTGAATTTTTCCATAAAAATTATAATTTTTATTGTCTGCCAACATAATGACATTTATTGATTTCATTTTCATTTTCCACTGACATATTCTACTATTTTACAACTTAAACTGATTGCACTAATTATTGTCCCTTAAAAAATCAAAACTGGTGCCATCCCTATCAATCCTGCATTTTACTTTACTGGTTCACATGTCTGACTTGCTACTGCACAACTGTTTAGGTGAGAGTTTAAAATTGTCGCTCTATTTCATAATTACATCATTAGTATTTTAGACATTTCTGTGTTTGCATGCGTAATATTATTAGAATTGTGTTATCCTTTCCTTGAGAAAAACTAAATTATTATTAGTATTATATACACTGTATGTATATAATTCCGACTTCTAGTTGTTTTAATGATTTAGAAAAGCATTGTAGAAAGGAAAGATATTACAGTTTAATGGTAGCCAAAATATCAGAAGAAAATTGAATTGCTTCTTTAATCACAACTAACATTAAAATCAGATGGGAATTAAGGCCATCTTGAAAATGTAAGGAATGCTGTTGTTTCAAAGAGATAGTCTGTTTTAATTTTACAAGCTACCAAAGGCATTTTCACATTAATCAAAATGCTTCTTATATTCTAGTGTTTGCAAAAAGAAAATTAAAACCCAACTACTGTAACCACTGAAGATGTTAATTTCTGCAGCATAAAACTGCAATGACATTAGGGTTTTATATTCATCATATAAACTTTGGGATGGCTTCTTTGCTGTTTACTTAAAGACATTAAAAGGCATTAAAAATACTCAGAGTTAACAGTCAGGCCAGCTGAACTGACCCCTGACATGTGACAAGATTTAAAACCTGAAGAGAGACACAGCAGTTTTTGTAATCAATTGAAAAGAGAGTTCAGGAAACCAAATAGAAAGACTGTCAATATCTTGGCTATTATAGTGAAAATTGATTGGGTGTTGGTTCATGTATCAGGATTTTAAAGTTTGAATTCAAAAGTATTTAGTAACCATTCACACAGACACACACACACACTCATGCATGTGTTTGGGATGAAACTAGAATACCGAGAGAAAATCCTTCCAGGCACAGGGAGAAAGTACAAACTCCATACGGACAGGGTCACTGGAGCTTTATAACAGCAGCACTAAATGTTTCACCTTCCAGCCACTCCATATGAAAGTAACAACTTATTATCTCAGTTGTAAAAGAAACGCTGCGTTTTATGGCCAGTGCACTTACTTTTATTCTACTCAGCAAGGCAGTGGAAGGATTATTAATTCTGGATTTGTCTCTGAGCATTGGGGATGTAAGAATGATCACAGAAGCATTTAACAGAAAATTGATTTGTAGTGGACTCTACCAAGAAGTCTCAATCACATATTTTTTCAAAGAATTTCAGAATATTGTAGAAAAAAAAGAACATAGAAATAATATTTTAAATGAAAACTTTTCAGTATGAAACACGAGGTAAATGTGCATAAATCTCTGATCTCAGTATCTCTTACCAGTTTTTGTGGTGTACAAAAAATAATACTTCCAATCTGTTTTATGCAGTACTGTGTGTCACAAATATACTTGTCACCATGTGTTTGAACCACCTCAGCCACTCTGCTGCACACATGAAAGATGAATATTGTTCCTAGTACTAAAAAAAAACACTCCTTTCACAGCAGATACTTCTTTACTGATCTGCAATTCAGATTAAGTTTAGCGGGATTGTTTTTCAAAATGTTAGAAAGTTCTACTAAAGCCCTGGTGCACAGCAGTTACATCTGCAACTGATTAGTATAAAAATATCATTCTGAAATTGTTTCTATTGTTTCTGTGTATCATATTGTGAACAATGTGGGTGTTTTGTTGTCAATAAGTACTTAGCTGAGTAATCAACAACCTTCATTCCCTGGCGGGAAGAAACCTTAAAATAAACACACTGGAAATATCTAAAATAGACTTCAAACTACAGAAGGGATTCTGTTCCATTCAAAATGTCGCAGTAACTAGTGTATCTTCTTTAAATTCGGGTTCCCCATCCGTACATGCCACAGGGACGACTTGCATGGCTTGTGCCTCAATTGTTTGAAAGGCAAATCTCTTTTATCACATTCAGACACACTGATATTTCACCAGCTGAATGGCTGGTCAGCTACCACTGCTAACTGATGCTGAAAAACAAGTGCAGAACCATTTGGAGCAGTGGTGTATAAAGCAAATTAGGGACCCTGTGCTTGTATACGTATTTTGTATATTTTGTATGTATATATGTGTATACAGTTGTCTTGCAAGGCCAGAAACAACCTTGGACAGATCACCAGTCCACCACAGAGTATACTCTTAAGCATAACCATAAATGCTGTGTCAATTTTAATTTGAAATTACATATTGCATGTGGGAGCAAAACTGAAGTACTATGAGAAAAACCCAAACAGACACAGAGGGAATTTGTAGAATGCACATGGCTGTGGCATTGGCTGCAAGGCTTAAACCAAGAACTCTGAAGTTGTAATACATCAATTGAGAAGGCATTTTACAAAGTGTGCAAGAATACATTTGAAAGCAACAAAAACAAAATTTATTTATGTAGCACATTTTCATAAAAGGGATGTAGCTCAAAGTATTTTACAAGAATTTAAAGAAATGTATTAAAAGTACAAAAAAAGTAAACTAGAATAAATCAATATTCACTTAAATAATATAGATATACAAGTAATAGATAAGGAAGTGTGTTTAATTATAGATATTTTTATGTATCTCTCATTCCAATGCTATGGTCAGTTGGCCAGAGAGAACAGAAAAAATAAAAAAAACTTTGTCAATGAGATACTTGAGAAACAAAATTCGCAGGGGTTCCAATGTCAAAGTCGTGCCCAGCCCCACGGTGGACATTCTACCTCACACATACTTAAGTAACTCCTTATTGTTTTTAAAATTTGTCCTAAAAGATATGATGCAGTGGGTCGTATTGATAGTCAGAGTGTCCACATCAATTCCAACTTCACAGGCAGCTGCAAAGTACATTGATCAGGTGATAGTGGCACAAAATGTCACCACAGGAAACCAAAAAAGGAAACAGAGAAAAGTTGTGGTAAAAAAATGAGTGCAAATCCAAAAACTGTATGATGTTTCAATACATACTGTAGAGAAAAGCCAAGCAAAATGACACCTTTTATTGGCTAACTAAAAAGATTGTAATATGCAAGCTTTCGAGGCAACTCAGGCCCCTTCTTCAGGCAAGATTGCATCATGATTACATCTTGCCTGAAGAAGGGGCCTGAGTTGCCTCGAAAGCTTGCATATTGTAATCTTTTTAGTTAGCCAATAAAAGGTGTCATTTTGCTTGGCTTTTCTCTACATTCATAATGGCTAACACGGTACAACACCCTAGTACTAAATACATACTGTATATAATCTATTAGAAGTGAAACTAAAATGCAGCTATGAAAATTCCAAAATAAAAAAGTGTTTTATTCTTGTTTAATGTTCAATCGATTTGTGACACAAAACAGCAAAAGGCTGCATCACCACTTCTTTTACACTTAGCTCTTGGGATAAGTGGCAAACTAGTGGTCGAGGATCTAAGATTACAACTGGAAATATTAAAAGGAGCAAGATTATGAAGAGCTTTGTATATTATTAATAGTATTTTAAAGTGGATTCTAATGGACACAGACAACTAATATGATGATGATGCTAAAACAGTTGAGACATGCTCAGATTTTGTTTTACTGGTTAAGATTTTTGCTGCTGCATTCTGAACTACCTGCATAATCACTTTTATTTACCAGTACTTAGTGTTCAGGAATTTAGCTTGGTAGTTTTGGAGTTGCTTATAACTCAGCAAAACATCACATACAGATAAATAATATTATGAGTTAAGCAATATATATTATAAACAACTATAAAAGAGATGTGCAAATGATAGTGTGTGTGTGTTTAGTATATATGCATACTCGTACAAATATGTACATATAAATATACACACACTCATAACTTTATATATCAAAGAACACACAAATAAGTAAGGAAGACAAGCTACACGACTTGTTTCTCAGGGATATGGCACTGGAAAACAAACTGTTTAGGTGTTTACTAGTTTTAATTTTAATTAACCTAAAGCGTTTACCCAAGGGGAGTTTTTGGAACAAGTGCTGTGATGTGGGTGAGATCAGTAACTATTGATCCTTTTTCATGGTTTATGATACTAGATGCATGCAGGTCTGCAACACATGAAATAGCATAGGCAATTATTTTTTCAGTATATTTGAGATCATTGTGCCCTAAAATTTTAAGGATTCCACCATATTGACTATAGAATCATTACTTACTAGAAGAGAGGTTGTAAGTGCTATTTGCGAAAGTCAATTATCATTTCCACTGTCTTGGTGGTATTGAATACCATGTTATTTGTGGCGCACCAAGACAAAAGTCAAGTCACATCCCTTCTGGATGGTCTTTCATTTTCAATAGTAATTAGTCTAATGTTTGTGTCATCTGTAAATGTAATGATTTTTACTGAAGGGTCAATGGGCCTAAAGTCATTGATGTACAGGGAATAACGTAGGGGGTGAGGGGAGTATACAGCCTTGAGGGATACCAGTAGTAATATGGAGACAATCAGAAAGATGAGAGTGCATTTGAACTTACTGTTTCCTGTTGGTCAAAAAAACGTAAATCAGTTTATAGATGGAAGCATTCAGTTTACAGAAATGTATTTAAGAACAGTTCGGGGACAACGATGAAATAAAGTCACAGCAGACCACAACCATGCAGATTTTCTCACTGGACTGAGTTGACTTTAGCTTTTGCTTAGAGGTGGGTAGCAACTGAGCATTATACTGACTGAGCATTATACTGTCAGAGTTCTCCAGTGGTAACATTCTGGATGGCACAGTGGCATTGAAACTTTGCTCCAGAGCAAAACATGGTGAGGGCACCAAAAAGAAATTAGGAAGCAGACAAATGAATCTTTGTAAATAAAAAAATACTTACATTTCAAAAGCACTCTTACCAAACAAGCCCTTAAAAAAGTACCGAAAGCACAGTTGGACTGGCTTAAAAATAGGCACTTCATAGGCAAACAATGTCCAACTAAATAATTCCAAGGAGAGTATTAGAAAACAGAACAGAAAGGTTGAATTCCAATAATCATACAACAAATTAAATGCAAAAGACAAGTGAGAACCTGTCAACATCAAACTATGATAATGTATCCAAACAAACCACACGTCTGTCCAGCTTTTATGGGGTTGGGGGCAATTCCAAGATGGAGATGGATATGTGGCCCCACTTCTTGTGGAATCACCCACAAAACACAAGGAACATAACAGAACACATACAGTAAAACCTTGATTATTCTTCAGGGGTCGAGACAGGCCATGACGGATGAGAGAAAAGATGAATAACAGAATAGCTACTTTAAAAATGATATTGCATAGATTAGTTTAGCAAAGTCATATTTATTTACAAAACAAAATTATTATATATGAATTAAATCTGCTTATAATTGGCATCTGATCTTGATTTTTCTGATCAAAATGTTATTACTATAATCAACAATAATCAAAATGAGGAATGTCTATTTATAATTATATTTATATGTACATGTATATTTATATAACCAGGTGGAGTGGTGGTTCTGTGGCCAAGGATATGTGGTGTCTGGAAGGTTTCCGGTTCAAATCTTGTTACTGCCAGAAGGGATCCTACCCATAACGATAAAATTGCTCCAGGGGCACTGTACAATGGCTAACCCTGTGCTCTGAACCTCAAAGGCCACGATTGACAAATACACGATTTCCCCTTGGGGATTAACAAAGTATATAAAACAACAAGAATTATCAAACCTTAATTGTGCCCAACATCCATACCTTCCAATCAGAGAGGACTACCAGATCTTCAAGGTGATTAGTTCAATATTCTTCCATATGGAAGCAAGCTGGAATTTAGCAGGTACTTTGCCAAAGTAGATACACCTGCAACAGTGCACAGACAGAGTCAGGCCTGAGAGGCCTAGGGAATTCATAATAATTGTATTTATATGGTGCCTTTCCCATGCTCAAAGCACCTCACAGAAATTCAGAATGAACAACTGGACATATACAACATTGGATATAAATTATATTCACATAAAACACTAAATAAATATTAATACAGGAAACATAAGGCTTTTTACAGTATAGAAATAAGAGACAATAAATCATAATAAACATGCAACATATACTAAATACTACTAGAAAGCCCTGAAAAAATTATTTAATTTGTGATACAAATACAAATCATCATGTGCAGCTGGGCAGAGAGAGTAAACTGAAAGAAGGGTCACAATGTCAGGGTAAGTTAATTGCCCTCTGAACAAATGTGTTTTAAGTTATCTTTAAAAGAATTAATTGTGTCAGCTGATCTAATTAATTTATGGAGGTCATTCCAAAATCTGGGTGCTATACAGCTGAAAGGCCTGTCACCCATAGAGCACTGGTTAGTTTGGAGCAGAACATGATTGCCAGAATCAGTGGACCTTAGTGGAGAGACATGACCATAGTGATGGAGGAGGTTACAGATGTAATCCAATGCAAGGCCATTTAAAGCTTTATAGGTTAGTAACAGAATTTTATATTCAGTCCTGTAAGACACAGGTGAAGATGGTGCAGAATGGTTTTGTGTTTGTTGTTGTGGGTTTGTGTAAGGATGCTTGCAGCAGATGTTTGAACTAACTGGAGCTGTGGTAACAGATTAGAAGGGGCACTTAGCAGTAGGGAGTTACAGTAGTTGATGCAGGATGTACTAAAAGCATAGACACCTTTCTCAGCATTAGAAAAGGAGATGAATGGTTGAATGTGGGATATGCTATGGAGGTGGAAGGAAGAACGTTTCTTAATGTGATACATGTGGGTACAGTAAGAAACAGAGCATTCAAAAAGAACAGAAAGAGCCCCTGCTGTAGAGGAAGGTTTGGTGATTTCATCATCAACAGTAATTGAAAAGGAGCTCATTTTCTTAAGCTGAGCTTTAGTACCATTTGCATGACTTCAGATTTGTTGCAGTTTAATTTTAAAGAGTTAGATTCCCTCCAGGTTTTAATTCCACATGAGGCAAGATGTGAGCTATGAAAACTCTGAGAGACTTTCACTTTTAGCACTGAAATGGATCTGAGTATCATGAACATAAAAATGATAACTGAGTCCAAAGCTATGAATAATATGGTCAAGGGCAAGCATAGAGGAGCAGAGGCCCGAGGACAGACTCATAAAGAACTCCTTGTGTGACTGGTGCTGAGCTGAACCTGCTGTTGCTAAGACTAACAAATTCTTGCTTATTGGTTATCTGACATAAATCACTAGTGGGTAATGCCAGATATACCAGGAATGGTCTCCATTATGGCAGTAGAATATCATTCTAGAAAGTATCTAATGATGCACTAAGGTCCAACAAAATTAATATACCAGTAACTCTAGTGAATGTAGTGAACTCTAGTGCACTCTTGTTGCCTCTCTTCTTTGAGAAAAATACTTTTTGTTAAACATAGAATATAGTGGAAAAAGAGCCATAACATTACAACATTGATGCTCATAACATTAAAGTGACTGTGAAATTACACAACAGAGGTACAACAGCATGATAAATATTGTACATTTGCATAATTGTGTCAGGTACACCGATGGGGCAAAGATGGCAAAGAAGATCCAGGTAATGGCCTTTTAAGTGTAGTTTGGAAGAGGTGAGGTAAAAGCCTATGCACATATTTAAACTGAGTAAACTGATGGCTGAGTTTCCTTGAGGGATATCAATTATTTTTCAAGATGGTATTCCAGCAAAGATGAGAGGTTGAGGTGAATAAAACTACTCAAAAAAGACAAGATGATTTTGTAGCATAATATATGTAGCCCTGAATAAAAATCTGAACTGGCTTTCTGAGAAAGGAGAAGAAACTTTTAAAGGACTGAGTGAGACCACACAGGTACTTAGAGTTGAGCAAAGCTGTGGTTAGAAGTAAAAGAAAGAAGAAGGAATGTCAAAGTGAGATTGAAGGACTGGTGGATGAAGGGGAATCATAAAACTATGATCTTCATGAACAAAATTCATCTTAACCTTTGAATGATTTTGATGTACAGTAATTATACATTTTACAAATATTAATCAACTCACAATAGTAGAGACTGTCACCCTGTCAGGGCTACAGTAGTTTGTTCCCACCTCCACCAGGGGAGGCTTGGGCCCCCTTCAACCCTGAATGGATTCAGCAGATTTCAAAACATAAATGGGTGGATTAAAGAAAACTACTATAACAATAGCATTACATTCAAATGCCTATTCTGAGTAACATTTAGCTTATTATTGGAAATTTCCTGAACAACAGGATCTGATGCCAAGGTGAAATGTATATGCATCAACGGATATTTTAAGATATTTGAGATATTATATGTACTAGGCCTACATATAAGGTGAACATAATGAGAGATTCAAGCAGTATACATTACAATGAATGCATGCTCTGTAAACAAAACCAGCATGTTTTACTTCAATCATTTAGAAATAAATAATAGCTTTCATTCCAGAAGCAAGTGTGAGTGGTACAACAGTGGCTCACCACAGGCACTGAATGCAGAACACTATGCAACTAGTTTTTAAAATAATGTCAAGCTCTTCTAGGTATGCAAACAAAAGGCAAATCTATTTGATCTCCCCAGAGTGTGATAAGTCATTGTCATTACATATTGGATTTCACGAAAGTGACATACTGTGTGTAAAACAGAATGCACATACAGGATTTTTTTCATAGTTCTTGTAAGCTGAAAAATAATGTAGAGTCCTTTGTATAAAACTAAAGTTTCTGTGGCAGGATTCTGCCAAGGACAAAAATGATGAACATTCATGGACATCTAATGTCAAGTCTGCATACGCTCCAAAGGTGTTCTGTTTCATTAGAATTAATGCTATATAACTACAGTGCCCTCAATAATGTTTGAGGCAAAGAATTTTTCCTTGATTTACCCCTCTGCATGTTAGTTTAAAATTACAAATGAAACAATTCATGCATGATTAAAGTACACATTACAGACTTTCATCTAAGTGTATTGGCATGAATGTTGGTCACACCTAATCTGGGATCCTGTGTTGGTTTGTCATGTGGTGGGTGCAGCAATGTGCTGTATCGGTGCGTACTTGTAACCTCTCTCTCTCTCTCGTAGAAATTACAACATGTTATACATGATCCCCCCCCATTTCATGGCTCCATAATGTTTGGGACAATTGGTGTCATAGGTGTTTGTGATTACTCAGGTGTGTTTCAATGCTTCATTAGGGCAGGCATAACATAACTAAGCTTGCTTCTTCCTACAAACTTCCTTTATAATCTCTAGGTGCTCTGTTCAACATGAGAACAAGAGCTGTTTCAAAGAAAGTCAAAGAAGCCATTATGAGGCTGAAAAACAAGAATAAAACCATTAGAGGCATCTGTAAAATTTTAGGATTATCGCAATCAACTTTCTGGAATATCATTAAGAAGAAAGAATACACTGGTGAGCTCAGTAATCGCAAAGGGACTGGTGGGCCAAGGAAGACCTCCATTACTAATGACAGAAGAAACTTTACTATGATAAAACAAAGCTTCAAACACCAGTCTGACAGATCAGAAACTGTCTTCAGGAGGCAGATGTGTATATGTCAGTGACTACTATCTGCAGAAAGCCACACTGCAAGATGCAAACCACCAGTTAGCCACAAAAACAGGATCGCCGGATGACGTTTTGCAAAAAAGTACTTAAAAGAGCCTGCAGAATTCTAGAAAAAGTAATTGTGGATAGACGAGACAAAGATGAACTTGCACCAGAGTGATGGCAAGAGCAAAGCGTAGAGGCAAAAAGGAACTGCCAAAGATCCAAAGCATACCACCTCATCTGTTAAACATGGTGGTGTGGGTGTTATGGCTTGGATATGTATGGCAGCAACAGATACTGGTACCCTTATCTTCATTGATGATATACAGTAACTGATGATGGCAGTTGCAGAATGAATTCTGAGGAGAATAGAAATATCTTATCTGTTCAAATTCCAGTAAATGCCAACAAACTCTTTGGAAGGTGCTTTATCCTGCAACAAGATAATGATCCAAAACATACTGCTAAAAGGCAACACAGGAGTTTTTCAAATCTAAAAAATGGAAAATTCTTGAATGGCCAAGCCAGTCACCCGATTTAAATTCAATTGAGCATGCCTTCTGTATGCTGAAGTGAAAATGTAAGGGGACAAGCCCACAAAACAAGCAAGAGCTGAAGATGGCTGCATTACAGGTTTGGCAGAGCATCATAAGAGTAGATACTCAGCACCAGGTGTAGTCTATGAATGACAAACTTCAAGTAGTCATTGCATGTAAGGGATATACAATAAAGTACTAAATATCACTGCTTTAATATATCGACCATTGTTACGGTATGTCCTAAACATTATGGTGCCCTGAAATGGGGAGGTCCATGTAGAAAAAGTGTTGTCATTTCTAAATGGTGTGACCATAATGTATGCCAATACCATTAAATTAAAGTCTGCAATGTGCACCTTAATCATGTCTGAGTTGTTTGAAATTCAATTGTAAACTGTGGAGCAAGGGGGTAAATCAAGATAAAATGTGTTTTTGTTCCAAAACCTATGGAGGGCAGTGTATTTGCCCGTATTTTAAACAAAGTCTTTGTAACTACTTAAATTTGGTATTTTTTAATTTAACCTTTAATTTGACCAAGCACTATATAATGTCTGTTTGCTTAGTTAACATTTCAACACCTGCATTTAAAAGTACTTATGTTTTTATAAGTCTACATAAATCCAGATTCCTCTGAAAAAAAAATGATATATGGGTACAGTATACACCAGAATGTGAAAATATATTCCAGGATTCAAGTTACATTGATCTAACAAATACTCATTCTCCAAGGGAGCGACCTAAAAAAACTTCTTCTAATCCCACAAGCAAGATCTACTCTACGAGCAAGCTACACTTCATAAGTAGATGGTCAACAAATGACTAGTTCGATTATATTAAAAAGCTGTATTCTCAGAACAGAGGCTGTTGTGCTTAATTTGATTTACAATTATAAATGAGTAACACACAAGTGCAAAAGCATGCAAAGTTTATATCCACATTTAATACATTACAATATTTTCAAATAAACATACTGGAAGTGATAACACCTAAAGATGGAGTTCAGGGAAAATTAATTTAATACAAATGTTCACAATACAAGAGATAAATCTATCAACATACGCATTAAAACTAAAAAAAGAGGCATTGTTTTACAGCTGGGGAAGCCCTAGATTAACTGTGAGAGAAAGAGACTGCAATAAATAAAAATGTATTTTTACACTGTTGAGAGGTTGCTATGAATGTTTGCACTGTTGTCTCTCAGATCAATTGTTCACAACAAAAGTGTTACCAACAAGCACCTGCACGGACATTATCTCTGTTAAATTCTGTAACTTATTGCTTAATGTAAGTTAATACCATGTTGCTCATTAAAAGACTGTCATAAATTCTTCATGGCCCAAAACAATATTGCAGGAAATAGTCACTGGTATTTTGTGCCTTGAAGTATGAGCATGCTGTCAGCTGAGAGAAAAGATGCTTTATACTGTACAACAATAAAGATAACATCATGCTTCTTAAGGATAAAGCAGAATATGTCTGATCTATATAGGTTCTTTGGAATATAAACTTAAATTCACTTACATTTACTTATTTGGCAACTACTTTATCCAAGGCAACTTACAACTTTTGAGATACCATTGGTTTCATTTTTTTAGTTTTCCCACCTGGAGCACAAACAGGTTAAGTGACTTGCTCACGGTCACACAGTGTTAGGATGTGATCCCACAACATTATGGTTTGAAGTCCAAAGTCTTAACCATTATGCCACACTGCCTGCAATTTAAGACAGCATCACTGGAATATTCAGACTAAGAACTTCACAGGAAAGATTTCCAGTCTGTATCAGTGGTTTTTGTCTTTCATAATATTAGGATCTCCATAAAATTAAATACATTAATACATTTTTTCCATGTTTTATTTCTTTGAAAACGGCTTTTATTTACTGTTTATTTTCTTATTTTGTTAACATGTTGATAAAATCATTTTTCATCTTGTATTTTACTTTCAAAAACACTTCTTTGTTGCAGTGTTTTGCTATTAAACTGCTGGATGTGTCAGATGCGACCTATTTAAGAGCCAAGAATTCCAATAAAACACTAGCTACTATATTACTTTACTTCAAAATAAAGGAAATAACATAAAAGAAAAGTTCTGATGAGAATTTCAGATTACCACCCATGCACACTTGGTGATTTCGGGTCCACCTTCTAATCAAAATGTTCACGTTATCATTTGACCTTTGCTACTTCTAAACTATGATTTCTGTTTAGTATTTTTAAATGTCTGCCATGCAAGACACATTGTACTAGAGATTCTTGCTTTTCTTCCCTGGTTACACATAGTAATTTAAATAGTTTAAATCAGAGACCAAATCACATCAGGCTAGTTTACCCTCAGTTACTTGAGACATTCATTGTGAATAACAGTCATCAAAACCTTAGAACTGTAGTTCACATTCCGGTCCCAAGTGCAGATCTCAGATATGTAATAAGTCACTGAACAAAAACTTTTCTTCAAATTCAAAAATTAAAATGAGCATGCAGCATTATTTTCAGGATAATAAAAAAGCATGAAAAAAAACCTTAATTACTATATCACAGAAGGTCACTTTCCTACCCTGCTGTTTCCTACTTTTAAATCTCCTCCACAAACTGCACACAGCACCTTTTATATGTCAATAGGAAAAGATAAAAATCAAAAATCAATATTTTTTGTAGAGCACAATTTAAAAACACCATAAGTGTAAACCAATGTGCTGTAAAAAAAAAAAATATATATCAATAGTAAATCAATAAACAAACAAAAAACAAAACAAATTACATAAATACTAAAAGAAATAAGTTAAAGGAACCAATTAGCAGATAAACAATTAACAGAAAAACAGTGAATATGAAAAATTAATAAATTGATACCGGAGCTACTTATATACAGTTAAAAGCAAAGGTGTGTTTTAAGTCTTGATTTAAACATTTGGGCTGTTAACAATAATAGGCTGAATAATGAATAAGAAATGTCCAGGATATTATCAGGTTTCTCTTGTATCCTGTTGAAGTGGAAATATTTAGCTTTTTAAGTTCCCCTGCCTATTCACTACAAGGTTAGGACGTTCAATAACAGCTTTTGCATGAAAACAGAGAAGGTGATGATACAACACTAATGACTTTAGATGAAAAATTTTAAACTTTGCTAAAAATGTCTTGCATTGCCAATTTGTTTTTAGAGTCTCTCCTATAAGCTATGAAAAGATTTTTGGCTAGTCACTGCAGAACAAAGGTATTCTAGTTCACTTGCATTCATAATGTATGAATGACTTTTGCTGTGCTGGAAAGTCATCTAAGAAGTGTGTAGTTTGTCATGTCCTGGAATTTGTAGTCATGTAACCTGACAAGCTCAAGAAACAAAATCAGCAACATCATTTGTCATGTTTTACATCACCTCCGACTAGAAGTTGTGTAATGGGCCCCCACCTTTATGAAACTCATATTTCTCCCACTTTGTGAACAATCTGTTCCTTCTTAATCATGTTAATTTGCAATCACATTGTTCAGAGGGTGTGAAATGTTGTTCATACGTGCCATTAATTTAGCCAACATTCTTCTCAACGCAGCTGCCTCCAAGAGTTCAGAACAGAGCCAGCCATTCAAATTCATTTACGTTTGCTGACATTTTGTGATTTCTTTTTGTGGGCCACATAACATAGTCAGTGGCATACATTTGAATATGACTATATATTCTTTTTTAATTTAGTCTGTCAGTATGTTAGCCTATACAGTGGACAAGCATTTGGGCCTGACCTTAATTCAGTAGGCTTGTGGAAGTCTTGTGCCAATCAACTGCTTGTAATCTTTACAGATAGTTATTTCTAATCTCTCAAATAATAAGAAAAATGATTCACAATGATCCAAGATGGCTACAGTAATACTTGATTCAAAACATCCACTGTGTGCTGATTCAGTGACTATAGACTTAAAACCTCAACCTTCATCACAGTTGAGTGCTTCTGCAATACATGATCAACTTCCATTCTAAAATGCCTTTGGATATGTACCTGTTTGCCTATAGGTAATGTAATGTAACGTATGATAAAATAATATATTTAAAAATTTAGTAATTTAGTTTTCCCTCTGAAATGTCTCTCTATTATAATAATTCTGGGATGAGACGAGACTTTTTAGCCTTGGAGAAGATGTGACTTTTTCAGACAGATACTTTCATGTCCCGCGAGACAAGACTTTGTGCCAAGTGATTTAACTATGCCCGGGGCCAGAAATAAAAGACAAAGAGTAGATGACAAAGTAGAACGTCGTAAAGAATTCAAAAATATTGGTGCGATTCACATGCAGAGCAGGTTAGAGATAATGAAAGTACTAAAATTCGAAAGTCTCATAAAATTTAGTAAATATTGCATTAGCGCAAACAAATGGAAATTATTACTTGGTGAAATAACAGAACAGTGAAAAGAGATCGAATATATTGTTCGGATTTAAACTTTAAGTCAGAGACTTATAGATCATCTAATTCGTGTTGCCATCAGGGAAAAGTAGTGTTTCTTCCCAATGAAGAGGCGTATCCGCGAGAATTAAAAGATTTGTTGTTTGGTAAAAGTGAAATCCACATACGCGAGCAGCAGAGATGCGAAGTGGCTGGCGCGTAGTGTTGGCCGGGAGGGTTAGCAAGCGAAGCCAGCAGGGGGCAAAGCCCCCTAGTCTTTAATAAATTGATAGGCAGGTGCATCAACCAGTCTTTGTGCTATTAAAGTATCACAGAAAGGGGTTGGCAAACCTGAAGGATGCTCTCAAAGCTCCTCAACCTAAACACAGTTCCCTACAAAGTGGTATGTCAGCACAATTCCTTTATTAAAGGTCAGTGAATGACTTCAAGTCACTAGTAGATTCTATAAGAATTATTAACTTTGTTGATAACACCTTTGTTGTAAGAATCTTTTTAAATTACAATGGGTGTGAAACAGAATTTGAACAACTAATCAAATGCCCTGTCTGAAATACTCCATCTTACTCCCTTTTCCAAAAAAATCACCCATAACCTGCCTGAATGACTATTGGCCAGTAGCGCTCACCCCGATGTTGATGAAGTGTTTTGAGAGACTGGTCCGGAGTCACATTATGTCCTTCATCCCTCCCACCTTTGATGCACACCAATTTGCTTACAGGGCTAACAGGTTTACTGAGGATGCTGTTGCTGCTGCTCTCCATGCTACCCTGTCCCATCTGGAGCACCAGGGGAGCTACGTACATCTCCTCTTTATTGATTTTATCTCTGCTTTTAACACCATCCTTCCTCACAGATTAGTGTGCAAGCTGCTAGCCCTGGGACTCCCGTATTCCACCTGTATTTGGATTAAAGACTTCCCGACAGACCTCACACAAAGGGTTAGGGTGGGCCCTCACATCTCTTCGGCCATCAGCATCAGCACCAGCTCTCTTCAGGGCTGTGTGCTGAGCTCCCTGCTCTTTATGTACACACATGATTGCGCCCCTGCCCACCACAGCAACACCATCGTCAAATTTGCAGACGACACCACTGTGGTGGGGCTCATCTCTGGGGAGGATGAATCCGCCTACAGGGACGAAGTGGAGCAGCTGACAGCATGGTGCACTGAAAACAACCTGCTCTTGAACACAAGTAAGACCAAGGAGCTCGTTGTGGACTTCAGGAAAAAGAAAACAGACATCAAACCACTCTACATCGGAGGAAGCTGTGTGGAGAGAGTGTCAGACTTCTGCTTCCTTGGAGTCCACATCATGGAAGACCTGTCCTGGGGTGTGAACACAGCTGAGCTGGCGAAGAAAGCTCAGCAAAGACTTTATTTCCTGAGAGTCCTCAGGAACAATAACATCCCCCAAAAACTGCTGGTGTCCTTCTATCGCTGCTCTATCGAGAGTATCCTGTGCTACTGCTTCTGCGTTTGGTTTTCCAGCTGCACAACAGCGCAGAGGAAAACACTTCAGTGGATCATAAAGACTGCCCAGCAGATCATCGGCTGCTCTTTTCCCTCTCTGGATGAACTGAACAGCTCTCGCTGCCTCAGGAAAGTAGAAAATATCTTAAAAGACTCCTCACACCCCGCTCATGACATGTTCCATCTGTTGCCATTAGGCAAAAAATATAGGAGCATCAAAACAAAGATTAATAGACTGAATAACAGTTTCTACCCTGTTGCTATTAGGGTACTGAATGCCACCTAATCACCTCCAATGCAGCAGTGCAATAGATGACATCTTGTGCAATAGTGTTCATGTGCAATTAAGGTCTTATGTTGAAAGTTTGTGTTCTACCTTATTTCTTCTTATCCTTTCTTATCCTTTATTAAATATATTTTATTTATATTTTGACACCGCAGGAACTGCACCTAATTTCGTTGTATTTGTTACAATGACAATAAAGATATTCTGATTCTGAAATAGTGTGACCTAAATAACCTGGAATTAAATCAGAATGAAACAAAACAATGTGATGGTGGTTATTAAGCAGGAAAAAATCATGTTTATCCTGAAATGACTTAGTTATGGAGATGGTGGAAAAGTTTGTTTCTAGACTCCTTTTTTAACACTCAACTTAGGGAATGAAGGCATTTATTACAGTTAAAAAATAAGTTGACTGAAGCATTTCTTCTGAGAAAGCTAAAGTCATTTTGACTGTCACAGAAAGCAATTCTGTTCTAAAAATCTGTTATTAAAGCTGTTTTGATCTTCCTGATCCAAGGACATGATACAGTTAGAGAAAATTGTTGACACTGCATCTAAAGTCACAGGAAGTAATCAATCCAATATGAATGATTTTTTTTTCTTCCAGACTAAAACATAAAGCCTTAAATATCTAATCTGACACTTCACATCTTGCCTATCCTCTGTAAAGTTTCCTCCTTTCTGGTAAATGGCCTAGGCCTATCAAGACTAGGATCACCATGTTTCATAACAGTACTAACCTACAGTCTATGAGATGCATTAACTTTGAACTAGTGCAAAAGGATAAGGCTACGATTCTAAGAATATGTTTAAGTGTTAGGTGAAATTGGTTGTTTGGGGTTGTTCAGATAAGTGTTATTCCTTTAGCTCTTACATGTTCTCATTTCTGTGTTATTTGTATGAATTTCAATACAAGTCTATTTTCATTTTTATCGG
This sequence comes from Erpetoichthys calabaricus, assembly GCF_900747795.2. Taxonomy (NCBI): domain Eukaryota; kingdom Metazoa; phylum Chordata; class Cladistia; order Polypteriformes; family Polypteridae; genus Erpetoichthys; species Erpetoichthys calabaricus. The sequence continues at coordinate 219,873,772 of NC_041397.2, read as the reverse complement.
CCGTTCCAGCAATCTCATTTTTTTTCCTTTATCTTTGCTAAAGTACAAGTTCAAGCACCATGTTTTCAAAACCCCACATTACTGTCTTCTTTGTTGCCACGTCTCAAAGATTGTTGATTCTAATTCTGCTGTACTTCTGAAAAGCATCAGTGTAGGTTCAATGTATGTTGTTTTCATCATTGCATACAAAGCTTACTCATTGCATTTCCTAATTTAACCAATTTTGAATCAATACTTCCTTGTTATACTTATATATTTTGAAACTTCTTTTATGAATGGTTAGATTGTCACAAAGCAACTTTACCAACAGTTACTTACAGGGTATTTCTTGGTAACCTTAGCATTCGTGGGTCACAGCATTTCTATTTCTAAGGCCTTGTAAACAGGTACTTAATCATCAAGAAAATTCATTAGTTGAATGTCACACTGAACTTAATATAGTAGCATGGATGAGCAACACTTTCAGATGCATTTTAATCTTCACATCATCTTGCATGTGAGTTGTTTCATTAAAATGTATACTAATGTGTCTTGCTTGATGATATCATGTCTCAAGGGACTCAATTTAAACAAAAAAATTACAATTAACTTTGCTGGCATCTCATTTGTTTAAACATGCTCATGATTCATTTTTATTTCAAACTCATGTTATTTTTGTAAAATGTGTTATACTGTAAACCCTTCTTAAATTAACAGAATATAGTCCCTGTGTTTTATGTGTTCTTTAGTATTGTTGTGTTTAGACCTGAGTTATCCCTTTCAGCCTCATTGGGAAAGCATTAATTAAAATTGCCATATTATTTACTGATACATTTTTTTATCCACCAATTATACATTCTCTTAAGTGGGGAACATTGGACCAAGGCAGGTAAAGAACTGAATGTGTAAATATGGTATGATTTATTTCTTATTTATTTTTTTATATAGTACATTCTTATTTATAAGGTCTTGTTATATGCACATGCACATTTTAAGATATTTAAAATAAAATGCAAGATAACATTATATAAAAAACAAAACACAATGCAATATAAACTCAAACATTATTCAAAAAATTTGATTTAACTTCCTTGCCGTTAGTCCTGAGCGGGTAAAAATGGTGGACACCAAATGTATCTAAGGATATGCTGTTATGATCCTATGTACAGCTTTAAGCCCAAATAACATTTAGGACAGTGTTTTTTTTGCCATCTAGTACAGTGTTTCCCAACCACTGGGTTACAGGCTGATGGCGATGTGTCTCGGGTTGTCATCGGTGGGTGCACTAGTTAGTTGCAGTTGGTCATGAGTGGGTCACCACTTGGTATTTATCAATGCATTCATTGAGGATTATCCCCAACCCCTGCTCTGACATTCATGCCTGTTTCACAAAGACCACCTCCCCACCACCTCTGACATTCATGCTTGTTTAACCCTTGGGGGTCATGAGTACACTTAGGGAGGAAAAACTGGGTTGTGACACCATAAAGGTTGAGAAATACTGATCGATAGAATAAAATAACATATTGCTGAAAAAAATGATGAATATTCCTATGCATTTTGACATTCTATAGAAACATACAATGTTTATGAGTGGATGCAGAGCCCTCAACCAAAACACACAATGGCTTGGAAACACAAAGCTGTAAACACAGTTTTAAAACAAATTGAAACTGAGCTATTAGTTGAATCAAGCAATAGGGATAGCAATGTGAATTGGTCATAAGACATTGGCATAAATAGTGAAACTGATGGATACAGCACTATATGAATGAACTGCCGTGATATGCATGCTGACTTCAATCACCTAGCACTGCAACATGGTGCAGTGTCTATGTGGCAAAAAGGCAACATTTTTGCTATAAAGTGGAAGAACAAGAAAGACTTTAGCCCCATATACATTGTTCATCATGCATCAACTGTCAAGAGCCATGTTAGGGGAAATGTTGACATCACCTTAATTTTACAAAAAAATTTATTAGGAAGAAACATTTTCTTTGTGCATATGTAGTATGAATAATATAAACTTGTCATCATGATTTGTTTTGTAAATAAAAGACATTACCCAGAGTATAAATACAATAAAAAGTCTACAAATTACCTTGCACATTAACAATTCCATTAAACCATCAGGCAGCATACAATAAAACACAGTGAACTCGAACTGCACAAAATAGACCAAAATAAATAAATATTCACTGTCATGCATCATTTTAATCTTTCCTATTCTTTCATTTTAAAGCCATTTTATTTTTATTTTTTTAATACTGCGACAAAGGTGGTTGGTGGTTTTAATCTTCTCAGAAATAGCTCTCCACATGTGAATTTCCTATACTACAGAAAGTGATGCAATTAACAGAAAATATCAGTAATTCTGTAGTCAAAAATACCTTCGTAATGAGTAAGGTTAATTTCTTTCATGCTAACAGAAAGTCTAGAAATATTCAAATATCAATCCTTTACAACAGCAGTGAGAAGAAGGTCACCTCTAGTGTTGAGTGAACCCTGCTGAATTTGCTTTGCCTCAAGTTCGGCAAAATCAAGAAAAGGGTTCCGTAATTTAAACAAACTCAGTGAAGTGCATTTAAGTCAATAGAGAAGGAGAAACTGAACTAGTTTTGAATGGATTGTACGATACAACAGTATTTTAAGTGTCCATGAGGGTAAGGGAAGCATCTGCACAATATGATGAAGTGTTTATTATGGAATTTTTAGTTAGTATATAATAATCATTTACATTTTATTACAAGTATATATGAAGCATTACAGATTATATTATTAAACACAAGGAAAATTACTGAATTTAACTCAAGGGTTAAATAATGCAACTTAAAGCTGAAAGCGCAAGAGGTTGTTCTTAAAGAGGATACCAGCATATTTTCCCAAGGGTAGAGTGAGATATGTGAGTAACCAATACCCCTCCAGAAAGCAGAGATATTCTTATGGGAAAGTACAAACACCCCTCCTAGTAGTGCTAAGTTCAATAATGACAATCTGCAAAACACCCCTCTTAACAAGGTGCTGTTCAGAATAAGGGAGGAGCTGACATGAGTTAGAAATTACTGGTGGTGTTAATTGATTGGAGGAGGTAATTAAGTTCTGCATATTAAGAGTCATATAACGTGACATATTAAATGAAGTGATGTAGGAAGAATAAAATATAAAAGCAGATGAGACATCTGTGCATAACTCCGGGCAAATAAAGAAATGTTCTGCATTTTCATCTGAGCTCCATGACTCTTTTTATTGAAGATAGAAAAAAGTTTTTTTCCATGAAATTATTGTGGCCAAAAATGTGACCTGAGCTTAAATGCAACAGTACTAATCTCTGCACTACTGACTGTGCCTCTCGGAGATAAAAATATGTCACATATTGGGCTGCATTGTTGCTTTTTAGAGTCGGTATTACAGAGAAAACACACTTACACACAAACAGAAGTCAGAGAAATGCTGGATCAACTGTGGTCACTCACAAGTCTCATATCTGAAGGTAATAAAAACCAAGAGATTGATTGCTAGATACACCTTGTGCATCATGTAGACACTCCCCTCTGCAGAGGGACAGCTCTCAACAAGATGCCTTTAGATCTGAACTCCTTTCAGAAATAATTAAGTTTGGCTTTTATTTTGAAAGAATCTAAGCTTAAGAATAACTTTTAGTTTTATTAGTGTAACTCTGGACATGATATGCAACAATTAACACAATAAAATATTAGAACACTTAAATTTCTTGCAGGCAGTGGTCACAGGAAGAGGACGCATGAATTCACTGAGGCTTGGCTCCCACAAGACCAGTGCACATAAGACTTACAAAAAAAAACAGAAGGAGAGCAATAGAGAGGGAGATACAAGTGACCTGTCTAGTCCCTAGAATCAGCAGTATTGGGCTGGAAGTCTCCACTGATTCAGGACTTATTCATTTTCATGAATGCTAGTCTGTCCACAGAATCACAAAATAATGGCAGTTGGAGACCTGCCATTTGGGAGTAACGCAAGAAGGGGGAAGGGGGCTGTGTCCACCAGCTGATGGGGTAGTAGCAGCAGTGCCAACAACTTTGCAAGGAGCCCATTTAGACACTTGATTTGAGGTTGGCTGGGTGTGAGGGGCCTGTTATGTGTCAGCATCTGGCGGATGGAGGACTGTCACTGTACACTAACAGTAGGGATAGGGGAGGGGAGGGTGCAGAAGAGGAAGAGCTACACACCGGTCACCTCTTGGTATAATTCTTTTACTTTCTGTTCCACAACTGAGAACTGGCGGATTCTCAGCCTGTGATGCAAGGGATCAGCGTTATATACTGTAAGACGCTAGGTGGCACCGTTGCCCCTTTAAACCCAACAGACAGACACGCAGGACACCAGGTAAAAGCACCAAGAAGATTTTTAATTAATTTCTTCTTCTCCAACTGTGCTCCCCATGCACCACAGCCACAATAAACAATTAAATCAATCACAATATTCTTCTCTCTTCTCCTCCACACCTCCCAGCAAACATTGTCCACCTCCTCCCGACTCATGCTCGCCTGCTGGGTCTTCAGCAGTCCCTTATAAAGTCCTTGACCTGGAAGTGCTTCTCCTGTTCCATTCACGTGACTTGCAAGCACTTCTGGGTCAGACAGAGAATTCAAGTTCTTTGATTAGCCCGGAAGTACTTCAGGATTTCCGTCCTCATGATCCCCTAGTTCTTACGGCTAGGTGAGAACTTCGTCTCCCACCATCTTACCACAGTGTCCCCTGGTGGCATCCACGGTACCCAGCAGGGCTGTGTTGCCGAACTCCATGTTCCATAGTGCCCTGCGGGAATCCGGGGCACCACCGCAGTCCAGGGAAGCTGCCATCTAGCGTCTCGGCGGAGGCAGTGTCCTGGAAAAGCTGTCTTCCCCCATCCTTCCATTTAAGGTGTGTCCCTACAATACTCAGAGGGCTGTCCCTTTTAACATTGGCTGCTACAGCTCTGCAATGTCATGCTGGTCTCACAAAAGCAACATGGGGCATTGAGAAAAAAGTGTTTGCCTAAGTCGGCCACATGGCAAATTTTCAGGGAAAATTCAGGGACTGTGAAAGATGCTTTGGTGAATTTCACCAATCAACACTACTTTGAACTCATGACATATTGGATCTTGAAACAAATGAGATATAGAAGCAGTCAACCACATTGAAATCTACTCTTGTCAGCTAAGAACAGGAAGATTTGGGTAAAATGGGCACATAAAAATACAAGGAAAAATTGAAAAAATGTTTGCCCGATGTGACAAATCTCAATTTCTGCACTAATATGCAGATAGCAGAGTCAGAATTGAATGTACAAAAGCATGAACTGTAGATCTATAATGCCTTTTGTCAATGGCACATGCTGGTTGTGATAGTGACACATGCTTTCTAATACCATTTGTGCTTCACTTGAGTGTCACTGTGTACTTAAGCAAATTTTATAATCATAGCATACTTTTTTTCAAAAAGATACTTCTTGAGTGTGTTTATTAGAGTGCCTTGGCTGTATTTACACAAATGTTACCTTAAAGTAAAATAATTAGTAGTGAACCTGTTGAAAACAGACAATGAAATATTGTGACATTCATGTTTAGTAGAAAGAAATAATTCATTTCTGAGTACAGTAATCCCTCGCTATATCACGCTTCGCCTTTCGCGGCTTCACTCCATCGCGGATTTTATATGTAAGCATATTTAAATATATATCGCGGATTTTTCGCTGCTTCGCGGGTTTCTGCGGACAATGGGTCTTTTAATTTCTGGTACATGCTTCCTCAGTTGGTTTGTCCAGTTGATTTCATACAAGGGACGCTATTGGCAGATGGCTGAGAAGCTACCCAGCTTACTTTTCTCTTTCTACAGCACTTTGGTCAGCAGCTGTTGTATGTAAAGTGCTTTATAAATAAAGTTGACTTGACTTGACTTCTCTTGCGCTGACTTTCTCTGATCCTGACGTAGGGGGATTGAGCAGGGGGGCTGTTCGCACACCTAGACGATACGGACGCTCTTCTAAAAATGCTGAAAGATTATCTTCACGTTGTGATCTTTTGTGCAGCTGCTTCCTGAAACGACATGCTGCACGGAGCTTCGCATACTTAAAAGCTCGAAGGGCACGTATTGATTTTTGATTGAAAAACAAACTCTGTCTCACTTTGTCTGCTCCTGACTGAGGGGGTGTGAGCTGCCACCTTCAACAGCTTTGTGCCGCGGTGCTTCACATACTTAAAAGAAAAAACAGCCCTATTGATCTGTTTGCTTTTCTCTCTATCTCTGTGACAGTCACTGCTCCTGACAAGCACTCCTTTGAAGAGGAAGATATGTTTGCATTCTTTTAATTGTGAGACGGAACTGTCATCTCTGTCTTGTCATGGAGCACAGTTTAAACTTTTTGAAAAAGAGACAAATGTTTGTTTGCAGTGTTTGAATAACGTTCCTGTCTCTCTACAACCTCCTGTGTTTCTGCGCAAATCTGTGACCCAAGCATGACAATATAAAAATAACCATATAAACATATGGTTTCTACTTCGCGGATTTTCTTATTTCGCGGGTGGCTCTAGAACGCAACCCCAGTGATGGAGGAGGGATTACTGTACTGTATCTGTAACTGATATAATTCATGCAAATGTAAATCAATGTAATATATAAAATAAAGGCTTCCATTGAGATCTCACCAGTTTCTTATTTATTACCATCCAGCTTCGGCCATTAACTCAGTAACCTAAGTTACTTCTTTATAAGGAACAACTATTGTTAACCTGGTATGTTCATATACTTGAATTAAAGAAAAATGAATACTGTGGATGACTAATTGCACTATAAAAGTAATTATACAGTAACTACTTGCATAATCAGATTAATTATGCACACTTAAAACTAATTGTTGCATTTAACTATATTAATGCAAAAGAACATTTATATTTAGAAAGTGATTAATACAGTGGTTTAATTTAAACACCTTACACAATGTTAAACTACTTGGTTCCATAACATTTATACACATACATACTAGAAAATTATCATACAAGTACACTATAAAATGCAATGACAGAAACTGTTCTAATACTATAAATGACTAAAAAACTATGAAAGTCAGTTTGCTTGCTTTTTTTTTTTCTTTGAGTAATACTCATTACCTTAAAAAGCCATCTAAACCTTGACCACAGGTATTAATAGCACTACTGTAATACTATAGATCATGCTATAGATAATATGGATAATATGTTGCGATTTTGTGGGATAATTTTTTTCAACTAAAATATTTTTTCTGAATAATCAATTGTTTCTGATTTTATCTATATAGTAGAGATATCATTTGCAAGATTTGCATACATATGTACAGTTCACTCATTTTAGGGTGTCCACAAAAACCCTTGTAAATATTCTAATGAACCCGTGTTAAAATCTGTAAAATTCGCTTTTAAGGTCATAAACTATTCAGTCAAAGCAAAATCCTTTAGTGAGTGACAAAGATGTGAAATAATTCCTAACTATGACCTTTTTAGTTAATTGTTACTAATAGAATTTTATTGGCTTCAGATCAAGTGTTACATTCTGAGTGATGCAGATTCTATTAAAGATATTGTGATGAGTCAACATTGCTTGTGACCAAATACATGATCCTGTTGCAATGAAAGCAATATACTACATCCAGGAAAAGCCATGCTAAAGAATATTTTTTTCTACAGATTGTATCAGTAAATAAACAGAGACAGACCATAAATTGCAAAAGTGTGAGAAACTAATTTCACTTGAAAAGTCCACAAACTACATTCCTATACTTAATTTTTCATTAAGTCTGCTTTAACTATGCATGTCTAAACTTGAGGGTCATGTTATAAAATACACAGAAAATACTTTATTTGTCCCTAGACAGACAGAAGCTCAAGAAATACAGAAATACTATAACAAACAACCTCTCCCCTCAAATACACATAAGAATCACAAAGAAGAGGAAAAAATTCTGACTTGAATAATGATAAGACAGCAATCACTGTGAGGCATTATAAAGGCGTACTCCCATAGATATAAAGGAGCCCCAACAATGTTTCTGGCCACAGTGCTGCTGAATAATTTGTTAGCTTGATATTGTGTCATAAAGAAGAAGTGTATTATTATTCATTATGACCATCAGTTTTGTCTTCATTCACTTAAGTGGTCAAAGTGCTAATCTGCAAATAATTTTGTTTCCTTCTTGAAGGGTTTACATTTCAAACAACAGCCTTTAAATTATTGCCTGTCATATACGGTGTATGAAATGAAAATTACATACTGTATATGAAACAATAACAGGAGATGATTAAATGTAAATACTAAGCATATATATTAATTTAACATTTATAATTCAGTTTAAACAAAGCACATAGCAGACACAGTTTAGAAAAAATCAAGTAAAAATGTAGATAGTTTTCATTAAGCTCTCCTGTTGACATTAGCATTTCCACTTTCATGCATCGCATAATACACCTTGCTCTCCTGCATGACTTACCTTAAATATTGAACACAGCAGTGAATATCCAGCTTTGTGTGGTATATTCATTATACATAGGTGGTGAATTCAATTTTTTACCTCTGCTGGTTTAGAATCTAGCCATGCTAATGTGTAATATATTTATGTTTCTCCTCATTAAAAAAGGCTAAATATTAAATGCAAACCTATTTTATTATAAAAGTTAAAGTAGACAATGTTAATCCATAATGTTTTCACTACCCTTGTCAAACTGATGTAAGAACAGATTCATTAACATTTTATAAAGAATATCTTCATTTGTGAAAGTAAAATAGCACTCATTCGTACAATAATCTGCTTTTATTGTTATTACCAAAATGTTTATTTTTTTTGTGGATGTAACCTTATTAAACAGCACTAGTTCAAGATATGACAGAGCAGTCCTGAAAATAAAGGTACATACTGTAGGTACTGATAGTTGGGTTCTAGGACTTTGTTTAAATATTGTGATAAGGACACAATATAGTGCCCGATCCGGCACAGACTTACACAGAGGCACATGTAAAACTCAACAAAACTTTTATTTTCTTCACCTGTGGGGCACAGTCCCAAAAGCACTTAAACCACAGAACAAACACTCTTCCTCTGGCACCACCATTCCTCCCAGGCAACCTCGTCCTCCTCCTCCCGACTCCTGAGTGGTGGATACTGGCCCTTTTTATAGCCCACCCGGAAGTACTCCAGGTGGTTGATCACCTGTTTCTAATCGCACTTCCGGGAAGGGATGTATAGTTGTCCGGGCCACCTCAGGGACCCATGCAGCACTCCTTGGTGGCCACCCCAGATCCCAACAGGGCTGTGGAGAACTCCATCTCCCATGGAGTCCTGCGGGAAACTGAGGCACCCACGTCAGCCAGGGAGGCTGCCACCAAGCATCCCGGGGGAGGTACTGAGACGCCCATGGTTGCTCCCCCGGAATATATGTAGAAGGGGTGTCCCAGCTGGGCATGAGCCCCGGCCGCCCGCTACAATATCCAGTAAGTATGCATAATCTTTAAAACCCAAACTTAAAGATTATGATTTTATCTTGGAAGTAATGAAAACAGAATTGACTGTGAGGATCCTGTTGTGTAACATGAATGTGTTAAGCCTCAGAATACCATTGACGGTATAATACATGTATTTGTGATTGATCAGTTTCCAAGTCTAATGACTTTTTTTTTAAAGGACCAGTACTGTGCTGACAGTTTTCAAAATCCCCCTTTTAATATATCCATCCATCCATTTTCCAACCCGCTGAATCCGAACACAGGGTCACGGGGGTCTGCTGGAGCCAATCCCAGCCAACACAGGGCACAAGGCAGGAAACAATCCTGGGCAGGGTGCCAACCCACCGCAGGACACACACAAACACACCCACACACCAAGCACACACTAGGGCCAATTTAGAATCGCCAATCCACCTAACCTGCATGTCTTTGGGACTGTGGGAGGAAAACCGGAGCCCCCGGAGGAAACCCACACAGACACGGGGAGAACATGCAAACTCCACGCAGGGAGGACCCGGGAATCGAACCCAGGTCCCCAGATCTCCCAACTGCGAGGCAGCAGCGCTACCTACTGCGCCACCGTGCCGCCCCTTTTAATATATAAAGCCTTAAATGGCTGAGGTTATCGTGACTTACAAACCAGAGTGCACATTAAGATCTCAAAATGCCAGTCTGTTTCTGATTCCAAGGATTAATAAAATAACAGTGGGAGGTCGAGCTTTTAGTTACAGGACCCCTAAACTGTGGAACAGTCTTCCTGCTACTGTAAGAGATGCCTCTTCAGTCTCCGCTTTCAAATCCTAGCTTGAAGACTCAATACTTCAGTTTAGCATATCCTGACTAGAGCTGCTGATTAACTGTACAAACTGCATCTCTGTTGTTAGCCGTTACCACTAAAACATGAGTAATATGACAGTTATAATTTGTTACTAAGCCTCACCTATTCTGTTTCTCTTCTCGGTACTCAAATGTGGCACTTGGTGCCACTGCTCACCTGCCAAGTGGTTTTGCCTGCCTAAGGTAAAGTCATCTCTGATGGAGGATCACAGGAATCGTCGGGTAGAGGGATCCTTTCATTGGATTGGCTGGCCCAGCCCTGTCTCAGCCATGGAATGGCCAATAGGGGGTGGCAGCTTGATGACTGAGGTCTCCAGGTCTCTAAACAAATCTAAACTGTATTATGTGATATCATCTACTGTTACATTCTGCTCTCTACTTGTAATATTTTTATTTTACTATTAAATTGTATTGAGGATTACTTAATGTATGTTCTGTTCTGTGTATTGTATTGTATTTACCCCCTTCTTTTTGTCACACACTGCACGCCCAACCTCCCTGGAAAAGGGTCTCTCTTTGAACTGCCTTTCCCAAGGTTTCTTCCATTTTTTTCCCTACTAGGGTTTTTTTTGGGCAGGGCCTGTTAAAGTCCATTGCGGCACTTCTTGTGTGATTTTGGGCTATATAAAAATAAATTTTATTATATTGTATTGTATATAACCTTAAAGATAATATTGTATTAAGAAGCCTTTCACACTTTTTGTGCGCACAGAAGAACTTAACATATTTTGACCATGACAAGGTATTTTCTAGAATGTTAACAGATGTGAAGGAGCTTGAAGAACATAGGATAGTTCCTTTGTCTGGTCATTGGGTATGAAGAACTGTTTTGTCTGTTGCTGGTGAAAATTTAGGGGTCAAAGTGCATTGGTGGTTACTCTAAGAATTTCAGTACATCCACTTACATTTGCAAGTTTTGCTTAATGACAAAATATGAAATTGGCAATGTGAGTCAAAAATTTCCTGTCTGAACAGTTAATAACCTCAACCAGGCAGTACAGACATTACATGACACTGAGGCAGTTTATTTCAATGTGTTAAAATGTGACTTATTTTAACGGTCTTAAATAATCACAAACTAATAACTGACGTAAAATATTAATAATAATAATAATAAAAAATTTTAGAGGAAAAAAAGGACAGAAAAATGTTTTTTAAGCCGTCACCTACAAATAGATGCAATATGTGTTGCTGTTGTTCAAGATCTCACCGATTTGGACAACATTTCTGAAAACTGTGTGAAAATAGAAAAACTTACTGCAAATGATTGGGCCCTTGACAAGGCAAACAAACCTTTCTGACACTCCTGTCCAAATTAAAGAGAACAGCAACAGGGCAAACTTGGACTCAAGTAGTCAAAAGATGAATAAGACACCATAGTATCAATTTGCAAAACAGACTAAAACTAATCAATAGATATACCTTGTTCCAAAAGTTCAAAAAACTGTTCATTCAGCCGTAGATAAAATGAATGAGGGGCAGAAAAGGGAAGTACTCATTGTTAGTGAGTTCAGCCTCTGAAATACTACCAGCTTGATATGCAACAAGGAGTCCACAGCAGTGTGCTTATTACAAGGAGCAAGAGTTTCCCACATAACCGAAAGAGTGGACCAGTTACAGGGCAGGTGGAGGTTCTCTGGGTATAGTTCATTTTTGAACAAAATGCAATTGAGAGACAAATATGTTCCTTGCAGAAAAAAATTCATGGAACTTGGAAACAAGCTAAAGGCCAAAATTAAATTAGTTATCTTCTCTGAAATCCTTTTAGCACCAGAAAAAAAACCACATGAATAGAATTTAGTATTCAATCATAATGCATGGACGAAGGAATGGTGTAAATAAGAAGGTTTTATTTTTCTCTTCCACTGGGATGCCTTTCACTATAAACATTTCCTTTACCAACAAGATGGACTACATCTACAAGAGATAGGGACAAATATCCTATTAACTAGATTGTGTGGGGGATATATTGATGAAGACATACAGTATAAGCAGCCAACCTGACCTAAAGAAAAGTTGACCAAAACAGCATTAAGTACCTCTAATAATTTAAAATGTATACTTCTAATTTCAACAACACGTAGAAGCAGATAGCACGTTACATAAATTGGGATATGGCAATACCCTGTAGCGTTACTCACAATTGGCCACTAAGGAACTTACGGCTGTATAAAATGGATGGAGTGAACGCTTGAGTTTAGTCTGTCTTTGGGCCAAATCTGCATTGCAGAGGTTAGTTGGTGGCAACACAGATAAAGAAAAGAAGCACGGAAAGAACCTTCCGATTACTTACAGAGGGGATGACGCTGGCAAAGAAAGAGAAAAAGAGAAAGTGGGGAATTAGTGCTTGCAAAATCTGCAAGGAATTGTAAATAGTACTTATTGTATTTTTTTCATCTAAGTTGTTGTGGACACTAGGTCCGTGTGTTTTTGCATGACACCCAATTTTAAAAATATTTATGGTTTTACACTTGAACAACAGTCCTTTTTTGTACTAAAGGATATTATTTTTATATTTACAAGAGTCTATGCTGCCTTTATTTCACATACCTTTGGTTTCAACTCAGTTATGAACTACTAGGAACCCTATTACCAAGGTCATGGCATGGGTTCAATGGCATGGGGCTCCACAGCCACTCAAACGCTTGCTGTATTCATGCTTTTGTCAGCCCTTCAGCTTGATTGCTGTAATGTGCTACTCTTTGGTGTTTTAGATAATGTGCTGAACAGGCTATAATTTTAACCCATGCTACACCGTGAAAACATATAACTGCTTCACTTATTTCCATGCACTGGCTGCCTTTTAAATACTGTATTGTATCTCTTATAAGATTCTTTAGCTTACATATAAAGTTGTCCCTGCGGTGGGTTGGCACCCTGCCCGGGATTGGTTCCTGCCTTGTGCCCTGTGTTGGCTGGGATTGGCTCCAGCAGACCCCCGTGACCCTGTGTTCGGATTCAGCGGGTTGGAAACTGGATGGATGGATGGATAAAGTTGTCCATGGCAGTAGTCCTCACTATATTTTGAGCATGTTACATTACTACACATCCTGTCACAATATAAAGTCATCCAACGTTTATTACTTGATGTCACACACACTAATTGTAAGTCACTGGGTGATCAAGCTTTTAGTCCTGTTGATCCCAGGTTATGCAGCTCTCTGCCTTTTTATATCAGACAATCTTCTACAATTGCTGCTTTTAAAACTAATTTAAATATATACCTTTTTAAACAAGCTTCTGTGTGCTGATTGTATTTTATTGTAATTCTAACCTGACTTATTTATCTGTTTTTCAATTCTGTCTTTTATATTCCCTGTTTTTGTTTTCCTTTATTTATTTATGATGCCCTTAAGTGTCATGACAGCTGTATTTAAAATAAATGTATTAGGTTAAACCAGTGTTTTTTGCTTACAGTAGCATATGTCAATTTGATAGAGAGTAAGTCATTCACTATATGTTCTGCATTCTAAATTGTACATAAATCTCACCTAATTGGGTAGAATGTGCATATTTTCAACAAAGTTGCATGGGTTGTTCTCCGAGTACTGCAGTATTCCTTTCACATTCCAGAGTCGTGCTTGTTAAGTTAATTGTTGTCTCTAGATTAATCCTTTCTGATTGAATGTCAATTTTGGCAAAAGGGGGCCCTGCATAAGTGTTGGTGTAAGGATACCTGGACTGTATTTGTATTATCATTATACAGTAATGCTGACATTTTGGAAATTCTTACACAGATAACTTCTAACTATGATAATGCTAGTTAAAATATTTTATTCAAAAACAGGACATTGCATTAATTTATGTGTATAGTATGTGTTCTGGTCTACCAAATAGCATAATTTTGAATTTTAAGATGCCTTAATTTGCTTTAGAGTTCAATCCATCAAAGTTGCATTGCATTGTGTTGTTGTGGACCTGGAGAAAGCATATGACAGGGTGCCGCGAGAGGAGTTGTGGTATTATATGAAGAAGTCGGGAGTGGCAAAGTAGTACGTAAGAGTTGTACAGGATATGTACGAGGGAAGTGTGACAGCGGTGAGGTCTACGGTAGGAGTGACGGATGCAGGAGTTGGAGGTGAGATTACATCAGGGATCGGCTCTGAGCCCTTTCTTATTTGCAATGGTGATGGACAGGTTGACAGACGAGATTAGACAGGAGTCCCCGTGAACTATGATGTTTGCTGATGACATTGTGATCGGTAGCAATAATAGGGAGCAGGTTGAGGAGACCCTGGAGAGGTGGAGATATGTTCTAGAGAGGAGAGGAATGAAGGTCAGTAGGAACAAGACAGAATACGTGTGTGTAAATGAGAGGGAGGTCAGTGGAATGGTGAGGATGGAAGTAGTAGAGTTGGCGAAGCTGGATGAGTTTAAATACTTGGGATCAACAGTACAGAGAATTGGGGATTGTGAAAGAGAGGTGAAAAGGAGTACAGACAGGGTGGAATGGGTGGAGAAGAGTGTCAGAAGTAATTTGTGACAGACAGGTATCAGCAAGAGTGAAAGGGAAGGTCTAAAGGATGGTAGTGAGACCAGCTACTGTATATGGACTGGAGATGGTGACACTGACCAGAAAGCAGGAGACAGAGCTGGAGGTGGCAGAATTAAAGATGTTAAGATTTGCATTGGGTGTGGCAAGGATGGACAGGATTAGAAATGAGTACATTAGAGGGTCAGCTCAAGTTGGACGGTTGGGAGACAAAGTCAGAGAGGCAAGACTGCGTTGGTTTGGACATGTGCAGAGGAGAGATGCTGGGTATATTGGGAGAAGGATGCTAAGGATAGAGCTGCCAGGGAAGAGGAAAAGAGGAAGGCCTAAGTGAAGGTTTATGGATGTGGTGAGAGAGGACATACAGGTGATGGGTATAACAGAGCAAGATGCAGAGGATAGAAATATATGGAAGAAGATGATCCACTGTGGCAACTGCTAATGGGAGCAGCCAAAAGAAGATGAAGAAAATATTAATAAAGGATGGTATGAATTAAACATTTTATTTGCATGTCTGTTAGTTTAATAAAATTGTGTTTAGAGTTTGGAGGTTTTACTTCTGTGAATGGTAGCAGGAAAAAAATTATTTTGTAAGATAGTGATCAAATTAACCTTGTAGTAGACAAACTAATCCTGAATTTTGTTTTTTATTTTTATCACTCTGTTTTCTAGTTTTCTTTTAAAATAACCCCTTTTATTGTAGCAAGCATTGTGGCACAGTTTTTATGATGATTGATGATTCTAAATTTGTCTTGCATGAATGATTATGGGGGCAGCATGGTGGCACAGTGGTAGTGCTGCTGACTCGCAGTAAGCAGACCCGGGTTCGCTTCCTGGGTCCTCCCTGCATGTTTGCATGTTCTCCCCGTGTCTACGTGGGTTTCCTCCAGGTGCTCCGGTTTCCTCCCACAGTCCAAAAAACACGCAGGTTAAATTGTCCCTGGTGTGTGCTTGGTGTGTGTGTGTGTGTGTGTGTGCCCTGTGCCCTGCCAGGGGTTTGTTCTTGCCTTGTGCCCTGTGTTGGCTGGGATTGGCTCCAGCAGACCCCCGTGACCCTGTGCTAGGATTCAGTGGGTTGGATAATGGGGGGAAGGATGGATGAATGATTATAGGTGATTGAATGCAAATGACTGGGCATGAATTTGCAATCCATCCATGAAGTGTTCCCGACTTACTGCGGTAGACTTCTACACCACACAATCCTAGATGAGTTTGAAAAACAGTTACACAAATTATAACATTTATTTATTTATTTATTTATGTGACTGTTGTATTGCAGGTGTGAGCCTTGTTAACGGGTGTTAAAAGATCTATTCTTCCAAAATCTCCAAGGTTAATTCATCAAAGGATCTTATCTTTTCATTTTACACTATTAAAATAATATTGCATTTTTGAATGAATGTTTCATCTTGCTGTGCTTTTAGAAACAACCAATATATACTGTATGTGGTTGTACTGAAATAAAGATCAAATTATATATAATTCTATTTCAGGTAAAACCTAATGGATGCTAACAAATGCAGTGTTATTAGCATCACCCAGCAAATGTATATCTAGGTAAGCTGCTCAATTTTCTAATTTCTATTATTTCAGCCTGCAAGATCAAGAAGAAGCTGTGAGTAGTCACAGCTTCATTCAAGGGAAAATAGCATTTTTTTCTTATTATTAGTCATACTTTGGTAATACTTTGTCTTTCGCCTATATTTTCTAAAGGTTTTCATTTATCCACTAGTAAATTAATAGGTTATATGGTGTAAAGGCGCAGACAACTTGTATCAGCCTGAAGGTGTGTCAACAACAGTACAAGCTGGCATTTCATTATGTAAATTCCTTGTCTTCTTAGAGAGTCAAGGCTAAGGGGCTATCAAGAGGCAGGGCCTGTTAAAGCCCATTGCAGCACTTTTTGTGTGATTTTGGGCTATACAAAAATACATTGTATTGTATTGTATTGTAAATGAGCATCTTCAGAGTCTGTAGCAGGGGAGCTTAGATCTAGTGTGGCAACTGCAAGTAGTCCTTCTAAGGATAGCGGTTTCCTAAAAGAGCGATGTAAAGAGCAAGAATCCATTTGTAGTTGGCACAGTGCTGCAATATATTTTGCCTTTATAGTATTTTTGTGAAAATAATTCTGGACGATAACACAAAGACTACCCAAAGAAATGAATAAGCCAGAAAACTGAAAACATGAGAGGAAAAAGGTTTTATGACCCTGCATACTGTATGCATACTGCTTTAAGAAAAGTAATTTTACCTGAGTTTCAATGTAGGTTATTTGAATCTTCATTAGGTTAATGCCATTTTATTATATTTGTGAGGTTATTTGTCAAAGATTTACAGTCTGCTTAATAGTTCAGCCATTAATTTGGATTTATTGACATATTTTGCAGTGTAAAAACTGTTTCATTATGCATTTTCTACCAGTGGCAGGACATAAGAGAATGTTATGTTATGAATATTCTTTTTTAGTCTGAATCACAATCTGATTATTTGGTGGTTACCTACCAGGTAACATTTGTGGTTGGTCAGCTAGTCAGCAAACATCTGCTACATCCTCTCAGTTGCAAGAAGCAGCTCATAGATATTTGATATTGTATCTGCCAAATAATACAAATTGTGATAAGTAGGGGTGCTGCAGGCTTCAGACACAATAAAGCCCAAACACACTTTATGTTCAAATATTAAGGGTTTTATTGAAACCCAACACCTTCTCCACAAGAATAATAACCAAAACAAACACACCAAGCACAATTCTCCTTCCTACTCCAAGAATGTAGCGCTGGGCTCTCTTTAAAAGTTAACCCGGCAACTGCTTCAGGTGTCCTCTCCAAATTATCCTGAGCAGTTCTTAGTCATTTGAAACACCAGGGCAGTCGTTCCCTGCAGTGCCCTCTGGTGGTCCCCAACAGGGTTGTCTTTTTTTTCTCCATTTCTATGCAAACCTGCAGATGTCCTAAGGAACACCGCCACCTGCCATGTGAGGGAATGACCACATGATCAGTCCTTCCATTATACCCTCCTGACCAGGTATGAAACCTTCCGTTAGCTCCGCTAGGAAACCTATCCTTCCTTTTGGACACACACATCTTTATTATATTTATATATATATATATATATATATATATATATATATATATATATATATATATATATATATTTATATTTATATATATTTATATATATATATATATGAGAGAGTGTGTGTGCGTGTGTGTGTGTATTTCAAAATGGCACTTTTTAATGACTATTTACTTGGTATATTATATTTCACTGTTTCCACACCCAATATTTTTTAAGTCCTGAATGTGTTATAACCTTATGTAACAACAGGACAGGGTAATACAAACAAACATGACCCTGAGTGGGATTAAGCAGATCTGATAATGTTACAATTCTATGTTGCATCAAAAAGTTATATCAGAGGATGTGGGCGAAATGAGCAATAAACCATTCTTTTATCAGACCTGGTTGTCCAAGTCAGGGTTGTGGGGAGCCTGAGATTGTTCAGCTAGCAGTGCATACCACATAGGGACATAAAGAATATGGGATGCCAGTCCATTACAGTGTACAATCATATACAGGTACATTCTTCTGAGCATTCACAATGGAACAATTTAAAGATCCTAGTTGACTTAGCCAGCTTTTGGCCTGTGGAAATCTAGCCAGCATTTGTCCTGTGGAGACAACATGAAACAACATAATATTCTCATACTTTTGTTTATCTAATTCAGCACTGAGTGCAAATCTGTGTGTGCACACACACACACACACACACACAAACACACGCACACACGCACACACACACACACACACACGCACACACACACACACACACACACACACACTCACATATATCTCACACATAGTCATTTTAGAGTCCCAAATTAACCTAACATGCATGTCTTTGGATAGATGAGAGGAAAACCCACATGACTTATATTGTGCCCAGGTCTGGGAAACCAAAACTCTAAAGCAGTTAGACAGCAGCCCTATGCCACTGCATACGTATGCATAATGTATCACAATTTCATTTTCAAAAATAAAAAAATCTGATTTCTTGAATTTATTAATAATACTAGATTACTTAGAGATGTAAGAAATACATTTTAGAGAAAACATGAAACAATGCTACAGCAAAGTCACAGCAAATTTTGATTTTAAATTTCCAACACAATTGCCAACATTGATCAAATAGGTGTTAATATAATGTGACTTTCAAGAGCACAGTGTTTTACAAGTTAAAGGATATTACATTAATTAGTAGCAGTATAATCTGTTTAATTAACATAGGCTTTACCCAACTTCAACATGGTGAACTCTATAATTCTGATTTAATGATGAAGAATTAGTATCAACAGAAGCAGTGAAATTAACTAAGCCATCTATCAAAGAACAGGGCTGTGATAATTAAAGTGGCATAACCTCATCACATAACAACAAACATTCTGTAAAGATAAAAATGAGGTGGAAGGGGTGTTATTGTCTTTCTAATATCCTTTGTAGTGGTAGCTCAAAGTTCACCAAGATTCTGGAAACAGAATTAAATGTACTTAACTTGAAAGTTTCACTGATATGTCTGAAGGCTGAGAAAAGTAAATTTTTCTATTGCCCATGCCTGTACCAAGCCTTACAACATATTATTACACATGAAGAGGGCTGCTTAGTGTACAGTAATTTCTGAGGCTATCGCAGCTATATGCCTTATGTTAATTCCTGTCAATCCTTTTCTGAAATTGTAGCTACCTGAAAATTAAGTTTCTTAGAAACCAAGCCTCTAGTTCAAATACAGTAACTGTGTTTCTGTTTTTTTGCAAACTACAGAGTACATCCAGCGGGATGCACTTAAAGAGCTGTAAAAATAAACCCATTTACAGCAGTTCAGCACCTAAACCAATGTGACCGTACCACTGAAACAATGCAGTGTAAAGAATTATTTTTTGCGCAACAAAGAAATACATTGCAAGCACAACAGAAAAAATATATTAAGGTCCCATTGGGTAAGAATAAGCTAAAGGTCTTGATTCTGATGTTTTTGTTCTTTAAAATCCATCCTGTAGCATCATTTTTGTATGGTTCAATTTCTTTCCTTAAAGTCAATTGCTTAATAAACTATTCTTAAAATTGTCACATACAGTATAGTGCCTTTATACTGCCTCTTCATTCATCTACAAAAAAAACATGAATAAATCCTATGACATTTACTAAATTACAGAAAAATATACAGATATAGCTATAGAATGTTTCAAAAAGCAGAAGACTCTTCTCGTAAAAACCTTCAGTCAGGGTTTGTCATCTTGCAAAGAATGGACTGAACAATGCAGGTTGCTGTAACTCCTACTAGGTTAGGCCTTGAATGGTAAGTTGAAGAGTGTCTGCCATTTAAATGCATTAGCACATATTTTTTGAGTGAAAAGTTTATTTAAGTAAAAAATTTGATTAGCAGATTTTTTTCTAATTAAGCAAGACATTCCAAAACATGTAATCCACTTTTCTTCCATTATGGAGGCTCTTGAATGGCACAATTTTTCCCCACTCTGGAAGTGCTATTCTCACAGATGCTACAAAGGAATACCATATACCAGCCATTCAATATGAGGACAGAATGCCATTGAGACATCCGTGCACTACAGTAAAGAAAATAAGAAATGACTATAGAATAATGCAGTTAATAAAAGCTTTCCTTACTAGCTAGTGGCAAGGATGAGGCACAGAAAGTACAGTATGTCTATTAAAATAGAGGTTTTATTTTGCTTTGCCTAGATGTAAAGGAGAGGGCGGTACGGTGGCACAGTGGTAGCATTGCTGCCTTGCAGTAAGGAGACCTGGGTCCTCCCTGCGTGGAGTTTGCATGTACTCCCCGTGTCTGCGTGGGTTTCCTCCTGGTGCTCTGGTTTCCTCCCACAGTCCAAAGACATGCAGGTTAGGTGCATTGGTGATCCTAAATTGTCCCTAGTGTGTGCTTGGTGTGTGTCTGTGTGTGCGCCCTGCGGTGGGCTGGTGCCCTGCCCGGGGTTTGTTCCTTCCTTGTTGGCTGGGATTGGCTCCAGAAGACCCCTGTGACCCTGTGTTAGGATATAGCGGGTTGGAAAATGACTGACTGACTGACTGACTAGATGTAAAGGCCAGCATCCATACCACATACACCTCAGAACACGTAATCTAACTGAAGCTAAGCATGTTCAGGCCTGGCCAATACTTGGATAGGAGACCATCTAGGATAAGCTTGGGCTGTTGCTGAAGAAGGTGTTGGTTGGTGAGGTCAACAAGGGGAGCTTACCCTGTGGTCTATATGTGGATCCCATTGGCCCAGTGCAGTGATGGGGTGATTTAAAAATGGCATCATTCTTCGGATGAGACATAAAACCAAGGTCCTGACTCTCTGTGATCATAAAAGATCCTTGGGCATTCTTCATAAAGAGTAGGGTGTATCCTGAAGTTCAGGCTAAATTGCTATCATGGCCTAGTCATTCTGAACTCCTAATCATCCACTGTCCCTATTGGCTATCTCTCTTACCTTTTCACCACATAATGGCTAATGTGTGGTGAAAGTACTGGCACAAAATGGCAAGTGGATGCTGCACATTGGCAATCGTTGAAGTGGTTCCCCACTCTCTACATCAGGCATGTCAAACACAGCCCGCAACAGAAATCTGTGCAGCCCGCATGACAGATCCTAGTTAGCAATAAACTTGTACAAAATGATTACTATCGTTTGTGATTGAATCATTCTGCATCTTCGGCGTTACTTATTGACTTTTCTTACTTCTGCCTTCTGACAAAAGCGCGTTTTCCCATGGCATTACGGTACCAGAAATGTCATCTGCTAGTATAGCCACGAGCCTTGTCCAAAGTTAATGAGCCGCGACATCGCAACTGAAGTGCTTGGCTGCAGCAGCCTGGCAACAGGGGCGGCCTTAGGCATGTGCAAACTGTGCACCTGCACAGGGCCGCCACACCAATATATATTGAATATAAAACAGAAAGAGAAAATAACGACACAGCGTGCATAAGATACTATATTGACATTGGGGCCATCGATTCTTTCTTTGCCCAGGACCGCCACGAGCCTAGAGCCACCCCTAGCAGGGTACACTACTGGCTGGGCTGATGAGACTGGCCACTGGGCACAACTGACCATCACGAGTAGTAATAGCTTGCATATTTTCACGTTTTTTTGCTCTAGTTTGATGTAATTTTGTGCTAGTATTGTAACGAACAGTTAGTGCAGACTGCAGCTGAAGATCTGAAGTGGACGCGAGAAGTTGGTAAGTTGTTTATTAACAAATGTTTGTGATTTTGAGTTTTTAAAATTAGTGTAGGTCAGGGGGCTTTTTGCATATCTGCTTATTTTACAATATAAACTTTGAAGTAAACTTAGTAAAGTAAAATTTGATTTTTGGAGGATTTGTTTTCCCAACTTGGATTACTGAGCAATGAATTTAGTGAGCGTTTTCGTAATTTCAGTTCACACGAACAGGACTTTGCGCTGTTTATGTCACCATACTCTTACAACGTTGAGAATGCTCCTGAGAATATCCAAATGGAATTGATTGAACTGCAGTCAGATTCTATTCTGAAGGCAAAATACAACGAAGTTGGTGTGCCAGGCTTGTATGCTTACCTGCCACCCTCGTATGTGCAGATCCGTAAGTTGGTATCGAGAGTACTGTCTATGTTCTGAAGCACTTACCTTTATGAGCAATTGTTTTCGTTAATGAAAGCTACCAAAACCCCACATCGCTCAAGACTTACCGTCGAGCACCTTTCATCCCTCATAAAAGTTGCAGCTGCACAAGATTTCAAGCCTGATATTGACGAACTGGTTACTAACAAGAGATGCCAAGTGTCGGGACAAAAGAAATAGATCTCACACTGTAAGACTCCTATATAAGCAATGAATATAATGAATATAATATAATAATATAAGGGCTTAGCTAAGAGGCTAAGACTCTAATTGTACGCAGTTGTACGGAGATTGTATGGAAATAAGTTGCTTTTCTTTAAACTTTAAGTGTTACATTTTTTAAAGTTTTCAGTATGTTACAGTGCGGCCCGCTGACACACGTATGGCAGTCGGAGCAGCCCACCAATGGTAGTGAGTTTGACATGCCTGCTCTACATACTGTGTTGAATAGTAAGAAAAGCAATATATGGTATTGTTTTCTTCTTAAACCAATTCTCTATATATTATGCTTTTAGATTAATGTATACACTGTATACATTATTTGAGAAATATTTTAGATTAAGGGTATTTTATAACTGCTCTATTAGAGAAACCAAATTTTGGTATAAAAGTAATATAAAGTATACAACTTTGAATGATCAAAACATCCCTCACATACAGTTCATTTTAGGTTGATTGAAAACTCTTGGGTTGGTGGAAAATGCATCGATGTACCTTGCAATTTACAACATGAATGCATGCCAGAGATCCCAGAAAGTGTATGCAGTCATTTGCTGAAGACACAGCAGCAAGGGTTACAATAATTACCCTTTGTGGTTACTATGCTAAAGACATAATGCAAGTCCACCACACCACCTAAATAAATATAAATCTTTCAATATTAGCTTCTACGAAAAATCATTTAAAAGAAAAGGCATTCCTGAAAGAACCTGACATTTGTCTTCCATTTTTAATCTGTCATAGGAGATGTACAGTAATGTTTAATGAAATGAATTGATGTAGTACTGTGCACAGATTAACAGTGTATAAAAATGTAATAGTATTTGTTAATAATATTTATTGTGTGGTTTAAATGCATTACTATGCCTCCATTGCAATCTTAACGTTTTGAAAGAATCATATCTTGACTTTGAAACTGTGCAATGATCTGCACGTATGGCACAGCAGTAGTAGTAGTCTTTGTAAGCAACATGTGCATGTACAGTAACACTGTAACAGTATTGATATTTATAATTCTTCAACCATTGATTGCACTGAAAGTACCTTTTTATTTTAAATGTGAATGTTTCAAGTTTAGATTGTGAGTTTGATAATTGTTGATAGTTTTGTTAAGTTTACGTTTACATGTCTTAAGCATGCATACCTTTTCAGAAATTGCATAAAATGTAAGAATCATCAATATTTCACATTATAATTTAATAAACTGGAGTGTTAATATTTATTTGCAGATTTCAAGCACTGATGTTGCAGGACCAGTCGGCCTACTGTTTCTTCTCAGCAGCACCTCTGAGTGATTTCAGTTTTATGAACAAAAAGAGAGCATTGCTTCTCTTAATTATAAAAACTATGTGACTCTACCAGAAAAAAGTGCAAGTGTAAGCAAAGCTAAAAACTTTCCAATTGTTATCTACTCAAAATCCAACCATCCATCCATTTTCCAACCCGCTGAATCCGAACACAGGGTCACGGGGGTCTGCTGGAGCCAATCCCAGCCAACACAGGGCACAAGGCAGGGAACCAATCCTGGGCAGGGTGCCAACCCACCGCAGGACACACACAAACACACCCACACACCAAGCACGCACTAGGGCCAATTTAGAATCGCCAATCCACCTAACCTGCATGTCTTTGGACTGTGGGAGGAAACCGGAGCTCCCGGAGGAAACCCACGCAGACACGAGGAGAACATGCAAACTCCACGCAGGGAGGACCCGGGAAGCGAACCCGGGTCCCCAGGTCTCCCAACTGCGAGGCAGCAGCGCTACCCACTGCGCCACCGTGCCGCCTCTACTCAAAATAATTTTAGTAATGTTACTTCTTATAGACCTGAAGAAAAGTGCTCATGTTGACATGTTTAAAAGTATGACATTAAATACTGAAATATTTTGCACATTTTGCAAAAATAACTGAGTTTTCTTCACATCTAGACACTAATAACATGTTGAAATGCTGGAGATTTTCTTTAATTAATCTTATTAATGTTTTGAAAAGCTTTTACATTTATCTATACACTAAAACATTCAAGCTACTTTATTACAAGTACCTAACTGAAACATATCAGGCCCTTAGCTAAAAGAATTTCCTTCTATTTCCAGGTTTTTAGCCCTATTGGTCATGAGTATTATTTTAACAGAATCTTAACTTTTATTATTACTTTCTGGTTAATTTTATGCTTGCAGTCTGTACCACCTTCTTGCCCACTGCCTGATAAAATGTTGATGTTTTTTAAAACAGCAATAGTGGCAATGCTTATTTTGGTGTTTGTTTATTTAATTGTTGGCTTTTTGTTTTCTTCTGTATGCTTGGACTTTGCATTTGATTTGATCCAGTTAGCACAAAGATAGATATACAAAACTGACAACACCTTAGTGAAAAATAATTTTACAATTCTAGAAAAAAATTAGTCTTGTATTTGCAAGTGTCACAATACCTAGAAAAAAATGGAGAAATACTGTAAGTAG
This sequence comes from Erpetoichthys calabaricus, assembly GCF_900747795.2. NCBI lineage: Eukaryota > Metazoa > Chordata > Cladistia > Polypteriformes > Polypteridae > Erpetoichthys > Erpetoichthys calabaricus. The sequence continues at coordinate 219,848,616 of NC_041397.2, read as the reverse complement.
TTCTGAATTATGGCAAGAATTGTTTCTTGTGGCAATTCCAGACATGAAATGTGTAACTGGTCATTTTTATTTCTGTTGCTCTGTTTGGTTCATCAAGGTAGGTGTCACCTGACTTACATCCCTCAAGCTTACTGCTTGTCTTGTGGGGCCAGATGTGATTCTTAAATGAGAATGCACACCTGGGGCCAACCTGTTAAACTGTGCAGTGTATAGCAGTGAAATCCTACATTGCAAAACCTACACCCACAAGGCTTCTAACTAAAACACTTGCCCCAACTTTTTCCAGACTGTGAATTTTAAACTCCTGCCAGGGTTTCAGGGAGAACACAAGAAATACTTAACAAGAGACTTGATGCTAAACCTGCTGGTATCTGTTCAGGAGCTCAGTAGCACAAGGTAACTGAGGCTTTATAATTAATGTGCATGTTGTAATGAGCACTGCGACAGTGGAGACAGACACATAGCTATTGGGCTCCAAATGTTTGAAAAGTGACTCTGTCTGCTAACATATCTTTCTGTCATTTTAACTGTTGCATCACTCTATAACATAACAACAATCAGTAGAGTTTAGATAAGCATTGTGCTATATGTACTGCTCAAAAAAATTAAAGGAACACTTTAGTAGAGTATAGCATCAAGTCAATGAAACGTCTGGAATATTGATCTGGTCAGTTAAGTAGCAGAGGGGGTTGTTAATCAGTTTCAGCTGCTTTGGTTTTAATGAAATTAACAACAGGTGCACTAGAGGGGCAACAATGAGACGACCCCCAAAACAGGAATGGTTTAACAGGTGGAGGCCACTGACATTTTTCTTCCTCATCTTTTCTGACTGTTTTTTCACTAGTTTTGCATTTGACTACGGTCAGAGTCACTGCTGGTAGCATGAGGCGATACCTGGACCCTACAGAAGTTGCACGGGTAGTCCAACTTCTCCAGGATGGCACATCAATAAGAGCCATTGCCAAAAAGTTTGCTGTATCTCCCAGAACAGTTTGAAGGGCATGGAGGAGATTCCAGGAGAGAGGCATACTCTAGGAGAGCTGGACAGGGCCGTAGAAGGTCCTTAACCCATCAGCAGGACTAATATCTACTCCTTTGGGCACGGAGGAACAGGATGAGCACTGCCAGAGCCCTACAAAATGACCTACAGCAGGCCACTAGTGTGAATGTCTCTGACCAAACAATCAGAAACAGACTTCATGAGGGTCCTCTAGTGGGCCCTGTGCTCACTGCCCGGCACCATGGAGCTGGACTGGCATTTGCCACAGAATACCAGAATTGGCAGGTCTACCACTGGTGCCCTGTGCTTTTCACAGATGAGAGCAGGTTCACCCTGTGCACATGTGACATACGTGAAAAGGGATGGAGAAGCCGTGGAGAATGTTATGCTGCCTGTAACATTGTTCAGCATGACCAGTTTGGTGTTGGGTCAGTGATGGTCAGGGGAGGCATGTCCATGGAGAGATGCACAGACCTCTACAGGCTAGACAACGGCACCTTGACTGCCATTAGGTATCAGGATGAAATCATTGGACCCATTGTCAGACCCTATGCTAGTGCAGTGGGTCCTGGGTTCCTCCTGGTGCATGACAATGCCTGCCCTCATGTGGTGAGAGTATGCAGGCAGTTCCTGGAAGATGAAGGAATTGATACCATTGACTGGCCCAAACACTCGCCTGACCTAAATCCAATAGAGCAGCTCTGGGACATTATGTTTCGGTCCATCCGACGCCACCAGGTTACACCTCAGACTGTCCAGGAGCTCAGTGATGCCCTGGTCCAGATCTGGGAGGAGATCCTCCAGGACACCATCCATTGTCTCATTAGGACCATGCCCTGACGTTGTCAGGCATGCGTACAAGGACGTGGGGGCCATACAAACTACTGAGCACAATTTGGAGTTTCTGCAATGAAATTTTGGCAAAATAGACTAGCCTGCCGCATCATTTTTTCACTTTGATTTTTGGGGTGCCTTTGAATTCAGCCCTCTGTAGGTTGATAATTTTTATTTCCATCAAACAATGTGGCATCCTTTCATTCCTAACACATTACCCAGTCCATATCAGTATAGATATCCAGCATGATTTTTTTTCCCATTTCAAAGTGTTCCTTTAATTTGTTTGGGCAGTTTAGATGTACAACATGTTAAAACAATGCAGCTATTTCATCATGATATTTTTGCATTTCCAACTAGACAGTAATGTTAAATTTGTTTAGTTATTCATTTAGACATGCAATCAGGAGGTGGATGCTAGGCATCTGTGCATCTTCTGGCGTTGTTAGGCAGATTTTTTGATTTGCGTGTTATGAGTGTTGAAACATGCATCTCTTGTGGCTCTTAGTTATCAGCTCTCTTAACGGCAGTCCTTTTGACAGACTGTGACACACCGTTTACTTCAGATGCATATTTTGCAGTTCATATTTTCACGACAATTGCTGTTACTTCTTTCAAGCTTAAGCCAGCTCCTACAATAGCGTCATAACTGTGAACAACAGAGAGCACACACAGCACCTGCGACAACATATCTTTCATGTTTACCATTTGCCCATTGATGCCTTCAAATACCAATTGTTCCCACCCTTGTTTTAAGCAAAATTCACGGATGTCTCCAGACGTATATATTATATATCTGGCTTCCTGAGACTAGCCTGCTGCTACATGTGTACAAGTTACTGTCAAAGCATTCTGAGGTTTTGTTAAGGCATCTGTAAAATAAGCTGCCTGAATTTTAATTTTGTTCATAAAACAGTTAAGTTTTGTTTCTCCAGGAACTAAGATATATTTTTTTATACATTATTCCCAATTTCGGAATATGCTTGCCCTCAAAACTACATTCTTGCTGCTTTCCTGAATAATATCTGTGCATATCTGAAGAACTTTATGTTAGCAAATCCTACTTGTTTTTTACTATGATTGCATCTAGTGTTTTGGTACTTGACCACTACTGGAAAATAATTAGAAAGCCAATATTCTTAAATGTAAACAAATTGTTTTAGGGTCATTATAATTTTTCTACCTGCATCTTATTTATTTTATTTGTGTCATACTGTATTTACTCAAAATTATGTTTAACTGAAAAACAAACAATCTTTAAGACATTCTTTGTGTGGTTTTGCAGCTGTACAACCATCTAGAGATCACAATGTGTGTTCTGCATGAGATGTTCCACACGTTTGATGAGCCCAATGTGCTCTGATGTGTTGGTGTTTGTGAGTGTAACATTCAAACTTTATAATCAGCAAGCTATGCTGCACTTGATTACATTTTTTAAAGTAAATTGCTTCAGGATAAAAGTTATTTTACAATGAAATACATTTATTCTGATAATCTTTTCCTTTTTGCCAATTTTGCATTATTCTTGTCCATTAAATTTATTTATTTATTTATAAAGAACTTTAAAACCAACATCAAGGCTGACCAAAGTGCTGTACAATAAAAACCCAACATATCAGACACACAATAACCAGAGGGTAAAAGAAACAGAAACACAAACACATAAGAGCTGAAGAGATTCATAATAAATAGTACACAGATAGTCAACATATCATACTGGGTTAAAGGCCAGGGAGTAAAAGTGTGTTTTTAAATAAGATTTAAAGACAGCAAGTGAAGGAGCCTGCCTAATGTGCAACGGCAAATCGTTCCAGAGTTTTGGAGCTGCAACTGAAAAAGCCCGATCACCTCGGAGTCTGCATCGTGTCTTAGGAACACTTAAAAGCATCTGGTCTGCTGACGTTAGAGAGCGAGATGGTACATAAGGGTGCAGCAGTTCCAACAAATAAAATGGGGAACAACCATTAAAGGATTTAAAAACAAATACAAGGATGTTAAAATGGATTCGAAAATGAACTGGAAGCCAGTGAAGGGAAGCCAAAATCGGGGTAACGTGCTCATGCTTGCTTGTGCCAGTTAAAAATCGAGCAGCAGCATTTTGCACCAGTTGTAGGCAAGCAACGGAGGCCTGGCTAATTCCAAAAAGAAGTGCATTGCAGTAATCTAGATGAGAGGTTATAAAAGCATATATCAATGTTTCAAGGTTGCGTTTAGACAACAGGCTTGATTTTTGACAGCCGCCTCAACTGGAAAAAACAAGATTTTACCACTGTGTTCACATGGCTATCAACTTTTAAAGTGGAATCCATTTTCACAACTTAAATATGTGATCATGGATTTCTCAAATTGAGCCACAGTGGAAAGGTCGATGCAGGGGGTCCCGCTGGTGCCATTGGGTCTAAATAGCATGACTTCTGTCTTGTTCTCATTAAAATTTAGAAAATTTAATGCCATCCAACTCCTTATGTCAATAAGGTAATCAAGCCGGGGCTGGACAGAATATGGACGAGGGAACTTCAGAGGAAAATAAACCTGACAGTTGTCCGCATAAAGATGAAAGGAAATACCGTGTTTCCGGAAAATAGCGTCGAGTGGCAACAGGTACAAGGAGAACAGAAGAGGTCCCAGGATGGAGCCCTGTGGTACCCCCCAGGGGAAGGCAATAGAGGTGGAAGTAAAATCATCAATAACTTCTATCTGAGAGATAGGACCTAAACCATTGGAGAGCTGAACCTGTGATGCCCACCCACTGCTCTAGCCTGGAGATGAGGATCTCATGGTCTATAGTGTCAAAGGCAGCTGTTAAATCCAGAAGCATAAGTAGCACACAGTCACCAGAGTCCACTGTAAAAGAATATCATTAAAAACCCTTAACAGAAAAGACTCAGTGCTGTGGTGAGTTTTAAACCCAGACTGGAACTCTTCCAGCATTGCATGTTTGTCCAGGAAGGATTACAGTTGGGTGTAGATTACTTTTTCCAAGAGTTTGGACAAAAAAGGTAGCCGGGAAATAGGCCTAAAGTTAGACATAACAGAGTGGTCTAGACCCATTTTTTTCAGCAGAGGTTGCACAACAGCATGTTTCAAATTTTTAGGCACCACACCAGAGGTTAAACTACTATTAATAATAGTAAGAATAGAAGGACCTAAGGTAGAAAAGACCTCCTTAAGAAGTCAAGGAGGGACAAACTCAAGGGGGGAGCCAGATGGCTTCATACTGGAAACCAGCTGCTTTAAAAAGGGGAGAGTGACAGGCTCGAAGTGGTCAAACACAGCCAAACAGGGTATTAAAATAGATGGATCATGAGAAGGTGGTGAAATGAGGGCCCTAGTGCTTACAACCTTCTTCAAAAAAAGTAAAGAAATTTATTGCAAGTTTCCCTAGAAGCTTCTTCATGAACATTAAGAACAGAACTCAATGTGTTAAAAAGTACACAGGGGTTGTGAGAGATTAGACCCAAAAACTTCAGAAAAAAACTTTGATCTAGCAGCTTTCAAAACTTTCTGATAACACAACCATCTTTCTCTCAAAATTTCAAAAGACACCTGCAACCTGTCCTTTTTCCACCTCCGTTCAGAATCTCTTGCACTCCCGTCTAAAGGCACAGGTATTAGCATTTTAACCATGGGTATGATCAGGGCTTTAGCTGCCTGCTTTTTAATGGTGCCACAGAGTCCAGAGCAGTTTGGCAAGCAGAATTAAATTAAATTATAAACAACTTTGGAGCAAAATGACGCATTTCCTTGAACTTTCCCTTGTCAATCTTGCCAGCTACTTTCTCCCTATAATAAGCTATTGCTGTCACATGCAGTATGGCCTTAAGCTATTACTGGAAAGAGATCAAGAACTTTTAATGAACTGATAACATTTAAATATTATAGCAACATCAGTTTCTGCAATAGATAAATATTATTGTTTGGCACTTTACAGTAAATCTTAGCAGAAAAATTGTTTACCAGGTATTGAGGGTCAGTAAAAGTGTTATGTAAAAATGTAACTGTAAAAAAAGAAATTTAATAAAAAGCAACACACCTGTGGTAATATACAGTATACAGTTTTTGCTTCCTCAATATTTCAGATGCTTGTTCAGCATCCTAAATTTACAATACAGAACACTTTTCTTTATCCAACGTGTGGCTCTTTCAAAAAACTGCTGCTCTCAGAATTTGATATATGTGATAACTCTGCCTAAGGCATCAAAACAGATCTCCTTTTTTTTGTTAAACTGTTATGTCTGCATTAATGCGATCCCTGACTTTAGACACTTCAGCAATTTTCTTAGAAAAGGTTTCAATTAACCTAAAGAAATTTAAATGGGTATTAAAATGTCATTGAGATAAGCAGTCATTGTGACACTAAGAAAGCTGAACATTTCACTGAACTCGCATTATGTGCAAGTAAATGGATGAAAACTATCCTGCCTTTGCTTAGCATTTTCCCTTTATGTAAAATATAATATACATCAGCCTATACAGTAGATAAAACATATACAATATAAGATATCCATCTATCAAATTGAAATGACTTTGATTAACTAGAAGTAAGCAGATATATATTTTTTATCTAATCACATCACATACTGTGCAGTAATCATACTGTGGTTAGTTAATTTGAGAGTGACAATGAGCTGTTAAAATAAAACGGTTTTAAAAGTTAATTCAAATAGAGTTAATGTAGTGTGTAACAATAAAGCTCTAAAAAGGAAGAACATACAGAGAGCAAGTACAGAAATATGAAACAGTAATATGATTTCATACTATACGTGGATCAATAGACTCCACTTCAGTGTAAATCACTAGATTCTGTTATCACTGGGATGGTCTTGTCATCCCAGTTAATGATAAGGGATTCAATTTTTTATTTCACAAAATTTACTATGTCGTAAATTACTTTTTACCTGGAATCTACTGAATATTATTGTATGAAGCAGTTGGTCTAATCATAAATAAATCATAAAATCTTTAAAATAATCTAAATATGATCAATTTAAACATGGTAAGACTGAGTGTTTTATTAAGACAGAAAAAGTGTACTATTTTCCTCTGTGATAAAATGTACATAACCTCTTTTACCAACAAATATTTTACTTAAATGTTTACAAATGTTTCATTCTATTTCAAAGAAATTCTGAAAAAGCATACGTATACAGAATGCTAGAGGGTACTGTTACATTTCTAAAAAGAAAAAATAACAGTCTTTTGAGACCCTGGTTTTAGCAAGCCATTTTTATAAGCCTTAAGCCAATTTCTTTGCTCTACACTCAAACATGTGTGGGCAAGAGTTAGAATGTTGCATTTACACAGAAATCTGGTCAGGGTGTTCCAGAAGAAATGATATAAATGTTCTGCTTTTCTCATGTTATATTTTCAGTGTTATTTTAATGTTACAGAAACCTAGATGTCCCCTGGTTAAAAAGGCGCTGTTCCGACAATCAAATGCCTGACTAGTTCAAAAGTCTGTAAGAATTCTCTAATATATCAAACTAGTACACAATGGTTAGTTTTTTTTGATCCCCTGAGAAGTGGTGAAAAGTAAACATTAAGTCAGACTGTTGAGCAGTGCAAAAACAGTCTTTTAGTGCTGAAAAATGTAAATTACAAGTAATTACAAGTTAATTTAGTATTATCTATTCTGTTGCTTACAGAACACTTATACAAAACTCCTGAAAACCATACAGTCTATAAAGAAAATATATCAATCTGCAATTGGAAATTTACACTTAGCTTGCTTTCTGCCATGTATAATTGACAGTTAAAAATGACAGCCATAGGATTTTCCTACTTTAGACATGTCCTTTGCCAGTTAAGGGGGACCAATTACCGAAAAGTCTCAAATAAGTCTTGGGCAGCCTGCTGTTTGTTGAGGAAGCCTGCATTTGGTAAAGGAAACCTATTATAATGTATTGCCTTAATATACGTCAAATAATAAAAAATAGGGATTTTGTCAAAGCATCATAATTTGGTTTCTTTTAGAGAGCATGGTGAGCTATTAATGAGAAAGATTTATATTTTATACTAATTTTTTGATTATTATAGTATAAATTTGAATTAAGCCAATAAGACAATAGTAAAGTAAAACCAATGTGAAATCAATATGTACATAAATGATCTAATATATACAGCACATTACAAGAAAAAATAAATACAGTGATCCCTCGCTATATCGCGCTTCGCCTTTCGCGGCTTCACTCCATCGCGGATTTTATATGTAAGCATATTTAAATATATATCGCGGATTTTTCGCTGCTTCGCGGGTTTCTGAGGACAATGGGTCTTTTAATTTCTGGCACATGCTTCCTCAGTTGGTTTGCCCAGTTGATTTCATACAAGGGACGCTATTGGCAGATGGCTGAGAAGCTACCCAACTTACTTTCTCTCTCTCTCTCTCTCTCTCTCTCTCTCTCTCTCTCTCTCTCTCTCTTGCGCTGACGTAGGGGGGTGTGAGCAGGGGGGCTGTGTGCAGCTGCTTCCTGAAGGACATGCTGCACAGTGCTTCGCATACTTAAAAGCTCAAAGGGCACGTATTGATTTTTGACTTCGTTTTTCTGTGGCTCTCTCTCTGTCTCTTCCTGCTCCTGACAGAGGGGGTGTGAGCTGCCGCCTTCAACAGCTTTGTACCGGCGGTGCTTTGCATACTTAAAAGCCAAAAAGCCCTATTGATTTTTTTTTTTTGACTGCTTGCTTTGCACTCCTTTGAAAAGGAAGATATGTTTGCATTCTTTTAATTGTGAGACAGAAGTGTCATCTCTGTCTTGTCATGGAGCACAGTTTAAACTTTTGAAAAAGAGACAAATGTTTGTTTGCAGTGTTTGAATAACGTTCCTGTCTCTCTACAACCTCCTGTGTTTCTGCGCAAATCTGTGACCCAAGCATGACATTCTAAAAATAACCATATAAACATATGGTTTCTACTTCGCGGATTTTCCTATTTCGCGGGTGGCTCTGGAACGCAACCCCCGCGATGGAGGAGGGATTACTGTAATTGTATTTTTTCCATCTAATATCTGATTATTTTTTTGGTAAAATATAAAAGAATCTTCGTTTGATATTATATTTCTTTTTTACTTTCTTTATATCTTTAAAAACTCCTAAGCATTCTATGAAATGTCAAAATAAATATCAACTAAGTATTAATGTGAAAAATGTGTCAGATTTAAATGTTTAATAATAACATATGACAGAAAAGTATACAAAAATGTTCTTTGCTTACCATAAGGAAGTAAAATCATTACAGAAGTGTTAATGAATTAGTATTTTTTTAACTGTTATGCAAAAGTAATAATTCAAATGAAATTATTTTAAATATTGTTGTGGAAAAAGCCAGATGAAAATGCAGAATGATTCATTATTTGCACATCTTCTTTTTCTTCTTTTGGCTGCTCCCATTAGGGGTCGCCACAGCGAATCATCTTCTTCCATATCTTTCTGTCCTCTGCATCTTGCTCTGTTACACCCATCACCTGCATGTCCTCTCTCACCACATCCATAAACCTTCTCTTGGGCCTTCCTCTTTTTCTCTCCCCTGGCAGCTCTATCCTTAGAATCCTTCTCCGAATTTACCCAGCATCTCTCCTCTGCACATGTCCAAACCAACACAATCTCGCCTCTCTGACTTTGTCTCCCAACCGTCCAACTTGAGCTGACCCTCTAATGTACTTAATTCTAACCCTGTCCATCCTCGTCACCCCCAATGCAAATCTTAGCATCTTTAACTCTGCCACCTCCAGCTCTGTCTCCTGCTTTCTGGTCAGTGCCACCGTCTCCAACCCATATAACATAGCCAGTCTCACTACCGTCCTGTAGACCTTCCCTTTCACTCTTGCTCATATCCGTCTGTCACAAATCACTCCTGACACTCTTCTCCACCCATTCCACCCTGCCTGCACTCTCTATTTCACCTCTCTTCCACAATCATCATTACTCTGTACTGTTGATCCCAAATATTTAAACTCATCCACCTTCGCCAACTCTACTCCTTGCATTTTTACCATTCCACTGACCTCCCTATCATTTAATTTTATGTACAGCATTAATTAAAGACACGAAGGAGAGGACCCCATCGGCAAAGATCTTCATTTCGGGTCCACTTCTTCTCGTCAGATGATCAAAAGAGTACTACAGTCGTCTGCTAGGATTAAACAACTGGCTGCAGGTCTTCTGCAAGAATCAAGACATCAGGTTCACCAACAACTGGGACCTCTTTTGGGAAAGACCGCGTTTCTTCAAGCGAGATGGCCTGCATCCGAACAGTTTCGGCGCCCGGGTCCTTTCTGAAAACATATCTAAGGTAATTCGTTTATCTTGACTATCTAGCTCTGCTCTTAACCCCTTACGAAATGCTACTGCTGTGCTAGGACATGATAATTGTTTAATAAAATCTTCCATAAAAGTGCACAACATAAATACTGTAATAACCAATCTCAATGCACGTAGAAAATCTAGGCAATACGGCATAAACACCAATAATTTAATTAAAATTACTACTTTAGATGAACAATGTATTAAAACTATAAAAACAGATTATAGATTAAACAAAAATACACACAGAGCAGCGCTAATAAAAATAACTTAGTTCCTGTTCCAAATATCAATAACGCACATAGTATTCATCTCTGCTCCTCCGAAACATTAAATATGGCTCTGTTAAATGTTAGAGCTTTAACTAACAAGACGTTTTTTTATCAACGATCTTATTAGTGATAAAAAAAATAGATTTTATTGCACTAAGTGAAACGTGGCTTAGCTCAGATGGTGCAGCTGTTTTAATCGAATCTGCGCCTCCGGATTACAGTTTTACTTGTGCAGATTGCCAAGGAAAAAGAGGCGGCGGCTTGGCAAACATTTACTCAAACCGGTTAAAATGTAAAGATGTGAGTTTTGGTAAATTCAAGTCCTTTGAGTATCTCGCCATTGTTATCCATGGAGATTCTCACATTCTAGTATTATCCGTGTATAAACCTCCAAAATTCAACGCGTCTTTTTTTGAGGAATTCTCTGACTTAATGTCAATTTTAATTACGAACTATGACACACTCTTAATAGTCGGCAACTTTAATTTTCATATAGATAATCAGTGTGACCAAAAAGAAAAAGAATTTATGAACCTCCTGGACTCTTTTGATTTGAGACAGCTCGTTAATAAGCCTACACATAAAGCAGGTCATACGTTAGACTTAGTGATTACTAAAGGACTAAAAGTTGATATAAAGCAGATCATTGACACGGGTCTATCAGACCATTTTCTTCTACTTTTTAATATAGAAATAATGATAGAAAACACTCATGAGAAGCATATTGTTAAAAAAACGCTTCTTTGACTCATCAGCAGCTTTAAAACTTACAAACATTCTAAGCAATCAGTCCGTTTATAGTGCCAACTATAATAGCGAGGATAATGTAAATAGTAAGGTGGAAAGCTTTAAAACTAAGGTGAGAGCTGCTGTTGACATAGCTGCACCTGAAAAGACAGTTAAAAAATCTTCTAGCATTGTTATACCATGGAAGACCCAAAGAGTGTCTAATTTAAAGAGAACATGCCGTAGAGCTGACCGTAAATGGAGGAAGACTAAACTGACTATCCACTATGAAATATTAAAAGTTAAAATAACAGAATACAATAACACGGTCCATCTTGAGAGGCGCTGCTATTTCTCTAAGATTATAAATAACAATGCTAGTAATCCCAGAGTCTTATTCTCGACGACTGATCGCCTGTTAAACCCAAGTAACTCAAAGGAATGCCTCCTAAGTACTTCCAGTAAAACCTGTGAGGCTATTGCTGTATTTTTCAATCAAAAAATTAATGATATTAGAAATAACATAGTATTTCTCCCCAACACTAAGGATCCTCTTAAACCCCAGTATTCCATTATAAACAAATTAAATTCTTTCACTAGGATAGATTTACCTGATTTACATAAAATAATTTCTCAAATGAAACCCTCCATCTCTGTCCTTGACCCAATACCAACAAATGTTTTCAAAGAAGTATCGGGCATGCTAATTGATAATATTCTTGACATAGTAAATTCATCATTAGATACGGGGGTCTTCCCAGACTATCTTAAGACTGCTGCAGTTAAACCCCTACTTAAGAAAAATAATCTTGACCCCTCTGCTCTTGAAAAATTTTAGACCCATCTCTAACCTGCCTTTCTTAAGTAAAACTCTAGAGAAGGCAGTCATTATGCAGTTAAATGAGCACCTCAATAAACATGCTATTCTTGATAAATTTCAGTCAGGTTTTAGAACAAATCACAGCACAGAAACTGCACTCATTAAAGTAGTAAATGATTTGCGGATAAATGCAGATAGAGGCCATTTATCTGTTCTCATCCTCTTTGATCTGAGTGCCGCATTTGACACCATTGATCATAATATTCTTAGAAATCGCCTTAGTCAATGGGTGGGCCTCTCTGGCAGCGTCTTAAATTGGTTTGAATCCTACCTGGCAGGGAGAAAATTCTTTGTTAGTTGTGGTAATTACAACTCAAAGACACACAATATCCTATATGGTGTTCCACAAGGCTCTATCCTGGGTCCGCTGCTCTTCTCAATCTACATGCTTCCATTAGGTCAGATTATCTCAGGGCACAACGTGAGCTACCACAGCTATGCTGATGACACACAGCTGTATTTATCAATTGCACCTGATGACCCCGATTCTCTTGATTCACTAACACAATGTCTAACTTGTATCTCAGAATGGATGAATAGTAACTTTGTCAAGTTAAATAAAGAGAAAACTGAAATCTTAGTGATTGGCAATAATGGATACAATAAGGCTATTAGAAATAAACTGGATGCACTAGGATTAAAAGTCAAAATGGAGGTAAAAGGCTTAGGGGTAACTGTTGACTGTAATCTAAATTTTAAATCGCATATTAATCAGATCACTAGGACAGCATTTTTTCACTTAAGAAACATAGCAAAAGTTAGACCTCATATCATTGAAAGAAGATGAGAAATTAGTTCACGCGTTTGTTTTCAGTCAACTAGATTACTGTAACGCACTCCTCTCAGGACTACCCAAAAAAGACATAAATCGTTTGCAACTAGTGCAGAATGCAGCTGCTAGAATCCTAACCAGGAAAAGAAAATGTGAGCACATCTCTCCAGTTTTGATGTCACTACACTGGTTACCTGTGTCATTCAGGATTGACTTTAAAATTCTGCTTATGGTTATAAAGCCTTAAATAATCTCGCCCCATCTTATATATCGGAATGTCTGACTTCTTATATTCCAAATCGTAACCTCAGATCCTCAACTGAGTGTCTCCTTAGAATTCCAAGAGCAAAACTTAAAAGATGTGGTGAGTCGGCCTTCTGCTGTTATGCACCTAAAATCTGGAATAGTCTGCCAATAGGAATTCACCAGGCTAATACAGTGGAGCACTTTAAAAAACTGCTGAAAACACATTACTTTAACATGGCCTTCTCATAACTTCACTGTAATTTAAATCCTGATACTCTGTATATCCAATTCATTATAATAACTATTCATGGTGGCTCTAAAATCTGTACTAACCCCTACTCTCTCTTCTGTTTCCTTTTCCGGTGTCCTTTTGGTGGTGGCGCAAAGCACCATGATGTTCCAACAATGATGGATGGATTAAAAGCCAGAAGTCTGTATGACCATCAGCATCAAGTGACTCCGTGAGAACCCTAACTACAAAGAGGACTGTTTCATTTATGTTAGGTAGAATGCCCAGAGGGGATTGGGCGGTCTTGTGGTCTGGAACCCCTGCAGATTTTATTTTTTTCTCCAGCCTTCTGTAGTTTTTTTTTGTTTTTTCTGTCCACCCTGGCCATCGGACCTTACTCCTTTTCTATGTTAACTAATGTTGTCATATTTTAATTTCTTATTTTGTCTTTTATTTTTCTTTTCTTCATTATGTAAAGCACTTTGAGCTACTTTTTGTATGAAAATGTGCTATATAAATTAACGTTGTTGTTATTTACACACGTGTATTCTGTCTTGTTCCTACTGACCTTCATTCCTCTCCTCTCTAGAGCATATCTCCACCTCTCCAGGGTCTCCTCAACCTGCTCACTACTATCGCTACAGATCACAATGTCATCAACAAACATCATAGTCCACGGGGACTCCTGTCTAATCTTGTCTGCCAACCTGTCCATCACCATTACAAATAAGAATGGGCTCAGAGCCGATACGTGATGTAATCCCACCTCCACCTTGAATGCATCTGTCGCTCCTACCGCAGACCTCACCACAGTCACACTTCCCTCGTACATATCCTGTACAACTCTTACGTATTTCTCTGCCACTCCCGACTTCCTCATACAATACCACAGCTCCTCTCGAGGCATCCTGTCATATGCTTTCTCCAGGTCCACAAAGACGCAATGCAACTCCTTCTGGCCTTGTCAATACTTCTCCATCACCACCCTCAGAGCAAACATCGCATCTGTGGTGCTCTTTCTTGGCATGAAACCATACTGCTGCTCACTAATCATCACCTCACTTCTTAACCTAGCTCCACTACTCTTTCCCACAACTTCATGCTGTGCCTCATCAATTTTATCCCCCTGTAGTTACTACAGTCCTGCACATCCCCCTTATTCTTAAATATCGGCACCAGTACACTTCTTCTCCACTTCTCATGCATCCTCTCACTTTCCAAGATTCCATTAAACAATCTAGTTAAAAACTCCACTGCCATCTCTCATAAACACCTCCATGCTTCCACAGGTATTTCATATGGACCAACGGCTTTTCCATTCTTCATCCTCTTCATAGCTGTCCTTACTTCCTCCTTGCTAATCCGTTGCACTTCTTGATTCACTATCTCCACATCATCCAACCTCTTCTCTCTCTCGTTCTCTTCATTCACAAGCCTTTCAAAGTACTGTTTCCATCTGCTCAATACACTCTCCTCGATTGTGAGTATGTTTCCATCTTTATCCTTTATTACTCTAACCTGCTGCACATCTTTCCGAGCTCGGTCCCTCTGTCTAGCCAATTGGTATAGGTCCTTTTCTCCCTCTTCAGTGTCCAACCTCTCATACAACTCATCATACGCTTTTTCTTTAGCCTTTGCCGCCTCTCTCTTCACCTTGCACCTTATCTCCTTGTACTCTTGTCTACTTTTTGCATCTCTCTGACTATCCCACTTCTTCTTTGCCATCCTCTTCCTCTGTATACTCTCCTGTATTTCCTCATTCCACCACCAGGTTTCCTTTTCCTCCTTCCTCTGTCCAGTTGTCACGCCAAGCACCCTTCTTGCTGTCACCCTTACTACATCTGCTGTAGTTTCCCTACTGTCTGGTAACTCTTCACTGCCACCCAGTGCCTGTCTCACCTTCTCCCTAAACTCAACCTTGCAGTCTTCCTTTTTCAACTTCCAAAGTTTGATCCTTGGCTCTGTCCTCACTCTCTTCCATTTCTTGATCTCCAACGTCATCCTACAGATCACCATCCTATGCTGCTTAACTACACTTTCCCCTGCCACTACTTTGCAGTCTTCAATCTCCTTCAGATTGACTCTTCTGCATAGTATGTAATCTACCTGTGTGCATTTTCCTTCATTCTTGTACGTCACCCTATGTTCCTCCCTCTTCTTAAAATACGTATTCACCACAGCCATGTCCATCCTTTTAGCAAAATCCACTATCCTCTGACCTTCTTCATTCCTCTCCTTGACACCATACCTACCCATCACCTTCTTGTCTCCACTTTTCTCTTCACCAACATGCCCATTGAAATCCACTCCAATCACCACTTTCTGTCCCTTGGGTACACTGTTCATTACTTCATCCAACTCACTCCAAAAATCTTCTTTCTCATCCATTGCACACCCAACTTGTGGTGCATATGCACTAACAACATTCATCATCACACCTCCAATTTCCAGCTTCAAAATCATTACTCTGTCTGACACTCTTTTCCAAAACACTCTTGACATACTGTTCCTTCAGAATAACCCCTACTCCATTTCTCCTCCTATCCACACCATGATAGAACAATTTGAATCCACCTCAGATCCACCTGGCCTTACTTCCCTTCCATTTAGTCTCTTGCACGCACAATATATCAACCTTCCTTCTCTCCATCATATCGGCTAACTCTCTCCCCTTACCAGTCATACTGCCAACATTCAAAGTTCCTACCCTCAGTTCCACTCTCTTTACCTTCCTCCTCTACTCCTGCCTCCAGACACGTGTCCCCCCTCTTCTTCTCCTTCCTCTTCTTCATTATTTGCACATAGATATGCACAAATGTCCCAGTCCATGGAGTGCACAATTAATAATACAGTTCACTCCTTTTCTTACTTTTCCTTTACCATTACCTAATCTAGTACATCACGTCATCTGACTCTTAATATGGAGAATTCTATCACCTTAGCCAATTGACTACAGCCACCAGTAACTTCACATACATGTTGATTCTTCCATTATTTTAAATATCACGTCGTTAATAGGGGTGTCTTACAGATTTTCCCATTGATCTTATCACCGCTTCAGAACAGGGGTGTTTGAGCTTTCTCACTGGTTTGTTCTCGCATTTTAAGGGGATGTTCATTACACATCTACTTCATTTTAACATTAGCAACTATCTTGGTGGCTCCTCTAGATGAGACAAAAGCCTCACGTGCCCAAGCTTTAAATTGTGTTTAGTTAACCCTTTAGTTACATTCCTTATGTTTTTAATAATCCATTAGCACTTAATGTCTAAAGCAATGACAGACAGTTAACCACACAATTATGAGAACAGCTTAATCCTGCTATTGCAGCACTTAAAGTAAATGTAGGGAAATTTTTATTTTCAAATATTAACATGGCTTCACTCTGCTTTACACCAATGTCTGGTAAAAATGTAAGAAGTCTAATAAACAAGAGGGGACATTTAAGTCCATTCAGCTCATTTGGTTGACTAATAGCTAAGATGGTTCCATAACTATTCTAAGTATGTTCCTTTTTAGAATCATATCTTACTAAATTAATTTTAAAAACCTGCTTTCAGAGTCTGCCTCACCACCATGTAAGGAATAATTTGGGAGCACTGGGAAATCTGTGGGGAAAAATACAGCAAGCCCCAGGTGCTTTATATAAATTTTCTCTCTTTTCAGGCTAGGATTTTAAGTATACTATCAAGGTCATAACCCTAATGGGATCTGGAAACCCCCAGGAGTCTACGTAACTGAACAAGGTGGCTGGATAGGATTTAGGCCAAATCTCTTCTGGTCATGTGACCATGGGGCATGTGAAAGGAAAGATCAGTTCACCTCTGAAAACAAATAACTAAACTTTGACAAAAATGTTTATAAGCTTCAATAGCAGAATCTACTGTTAATGAGGTTTGTAGCATGTAGTGAATTCTACAGATAGGGTTCTACAATTTCCGGGTGTTAAAATTGTATCACAAATTATGCTCCGATGGACATGAACTCATCTCTTTTACCCTTAACTACATTATTCTGGCTGCCAACTTGACAAATTCAGTGTTTGTATACATAACTGATAGGTAAATAACTTAAAAAGATATTATGTTACTCAGTAATTTAAACCAAATAAATAAATATTTGAGGGTACAAAGAAGCTTTTACCTTGTTCTTACCTGTCACACAGTATATGGTGAGTGCTCAAGCACTAATGTTGTATGTTTGAAAGAAACTTAGTGATACATTTAGTATCTTGTTTTTGTAATTCACTTAGATATATTAGTTGTTAATCTGAAGTTGATCCAAATCAGTGTCACTTTCAGCAGAACATGATTAATGCATTTTGCCATATTTTTAAAAATATGAATTTAACCAAATTTTAGTGAAATATTGGTTATATCATAACAGCACTCCCATACTCTTGTTGATTTCTCATCAAGAATGTTGTGTAAACCACTCCACCATTGTGGTCCTCTATCAGTCACAAAGTAATCCATTTTCTGAATATACTTATACTATATCTAGTATAGGGTTGGGAATAGTTAGGATTTCTCAGCTGGCACTGGCCAGCAAGGCATGAACCAACTCTGAATTGGCTGCAGGTAATATAGATTTGAAAGTCAAACTGAATTCATGTTTTCAGACTGAGAGAAAACTCAATCAGAAATATACACAATTTGTTAATCTTTTGTTAGAAATGCTTGTATGAAAAGTGCACTGTCATGGTGCAAGTCCCTCTTTTCGTAAGAAAGTAAACAATTCATCAATCCAACTTGTTCCATGCAGTACCTTTCACTTGGCCAACCATTCCAGTATATGCACAAACCACACAAGGTGATTCATATTTTTAAATTACCAAATCCTATTTGCTATTTACAGTATATCTGAGCAAAATATTTCCCAAATTAGTATGGTAAAATACCTTTAAACAAGAAACCCAGAGTCTGGGCATGTATTTTTGCTCTCTATAATTTCCGATGCTAATTGTCTAACGCAGGAACTGCCTTTCCATTTGGTAAAATAAAAAACAGACTCTAGAATAACTGATTCAACTTCTCTCAGCAGGTTAAAAGTGTAATCATTGCTGTGAGTTTTCAAAACTCTGGACAACAATATTTTAAAATTACCATGGTATCTGAGCAACACCACTCATTTACGAACAAGCAGACACCTACACCTCTGCACTTACGGAAATACTCAAAATACAATGTGGTCAGTATTTTTTGATTTTTACAGTTAACATTCAATTACTGCAATATGAAATGCTTTAAAAATATAAATCTAAAGTACACATAAATTATAAAAAGAAAACACAAAACATTCACTTTAAAAAAGTTACATACCTCCTAAACTGAAAAATGTTAAGTCAATTAAGGTTTGTCAGGTACTCTTACTGGAGTACTTATCTTTAAAAGTATTTAAAGGCTATACTTTAACAGATGATGCCCACAGGCATTATTAGCTGTTTTGCTTAAAGTTAAAACACAATATAGTGCTAATCTTTTATGTTTTTATGATCCAGAGAATAAGAAATTAAACAGGGGTTCCTCAATCAATACTGGTATTTGCCAATACAACAAAGACTTAGAATTGAGAGAGCAACAGAATGTGAAATAAATGAGATTATCATCTGCCTAACAAGGAGCGAGTTGAGACAAACCTCTCACCTTAAAAGGAAGAAGAGGACTGTACCATTATTTGAGAATGATGACCTACTGTGTATGTATTTTTTGGGCCTTTGCTAAAATATTCTGTGCAACAGTTCTTCCGTAAGTGGCTGCACTCATTTAAAATTCAGAGAACAGCGGTGAGCTAAGTCTGTTGCAGTTGAATACACAGTACTATTTCCGCCACATGTGACTTTTTTCTTTCAGAGATTAGTTCCTTTTATGAATCAGTAATTCTGTTCAAATTAGTTGCGGATAAATGACTCATGCTAAAGTCATTAACTTGGCTGGCAACCTCCCCATAGGAAGTCTACAAAGAAGGCTATGCATTAAGGCCATCATATTTTTCTTAGTCAAAAGGCAGAAGCCCTAGGCAACATTGTAACTTGTGCCCTTGAAAGCATTTATATTTCTAGTTATAGTGTTCTGTTTAGCATGTCTTTGGACTTGGAAAAAAAAAAAAAAAAAAAAGCAGTTATCATGAATGGAGAACTTGGAGTTACTATGAAAAAGGTGTATAAAAAATGTAAATGACAACTTCTATTAACAAAAATAGCAGAATGTACTTAATGCTTTGTTTAATGTTGATTTTCTTGATATTTATAGTACACCCTATTACAATTGACTGCCATTGTTTAGAGAGTGATTTCATGTCATGTGCCTGCTGTTTCATGGTAAAAACCTGGATCTGAGTAGCTACTGATAATTGAGGCTTACAGAAAGATTCATGATATATTTTTAAAATATGCTGTAATGTCACTGGGCAGACAATAGATATTTGCTTCTTTTTTATGTTTTCTTTTTCATTGTGCAAAAGAATAAAAAAAATTGTTATCTTGTGATTACAAATTTGCTTTTACAACATCAATTATTTTATTACAAACTAGCTGAAATACCCAGCATTGCCCGGGAGGAAAATAAAGTGTTTTTTTTTTTTTTTAATTGCTTGAGAAAAATATAATTAAAAATACCCCACAACTTTAAAAATAAAAATAAATTAACAAACAATCAAGACTCACTAATGTGCTTGTCTTGCGGTCTTGTATGTATGTTATCATCCAGTTGACGCTCAGAACCAGCCAACTCTATTTAATTTCAAAAGCAACAGGGGCGCGGTGGTGCTCAAACGTAAAGAATGCTGACAGTCACCTCCAGTTCACCCTCTGGTGGTCATTCCGAGTGTCAACTGGATGATAACATGCATACATCAATGCAAGATCACCCCCCATCCTATCCAGAAGGGTGTGAGTTAGGGTTGATTTCACCCTACAGTATTTTTAGTCGACCATTGAGAAACATGTGTACCAAGTTTCATGAAAATCGCTCCAGCCGTTCGGAACTGATGTTGGAACATACATACATACACACATTGACTTTTATATATATAGATTTGCTTGAAGGGCATCATTTTTTGAATGTATAAAAATATTTACTCACTCAATTTGCTTGTAACTTTGTTAATGAAAAAGGTAGAAACTGTACTGAAAAGTGTAGACAAATAAAATGAAGTGAAAAGTTATAGTATAAGTCTGCTGTCCACTGAAAAAAGTGTCTCTGATAAATTTACTTAAAAAAACATTTTAGTAACATTAGAAAGAAAGGCCAGAATTTATACTTGCAATTACAATTGTGCCAGGATTGTATTGAAAATTAACAGTAAAATACAAGAGGCAACAAATAAACTAACATTTTATTTATCATATTATTATGACAAATACACTGCTGGTATATAACAAGTACATTTGCTAGATCTTGGACTTTATACTTCTTGATATTATAGTTCAGTTAGGATAATGTAAAGCAGACTTTTAGAAGCTGGTATCTCAGAATGGATGGACTGTACTTAGAGACACTTGTAATGCCTAGGAGTGCATCTGGATTTCCCAGTTCCATTTTTTTCCTTAGCTAGCCTTAAGAAGCACAGAATCAGGCAAAAACAGGTATACGCAACAAAAATAAGTGGCTGTTATTACTGTGCATGGTGTCTGCTTATCACAGTTCTCCACCATCTTAACATTAAAATAAATAAAATTAAGTTCAGAACTCACAGTTCAAGGAGACGCAATGCAGATGTAATTCACATTTGCTCAATTTGTAACACAAGCAAAACTTTTTCCATTGGGTTGTATCAAAGTGCCTAAACCTGCTAGTGCCTAAACCTGCTAGTAACATAAATTAAGAAATGCAGAGTTAGTTTTTTATTTAAAAAGCTAGTTGCAGTAATACAATACTTAATACAATAATGCAATCTGAGCAGCACTCCGAAGATAGGGTTTCTAGCCCTTGTCTTATTGGAAGGTTGGGCAATATTTGCTTCTTTTTTTAAAGACTCTGTGCATCCACTCTAAAAACAGTTGCCTAGACCGCTAAAGAAAAGACTGTGAAGGGTTTAGTTTATTAGCTCAAAGTAATAAGCTGAGGGCTCACTGCTTAATTCAAAACAACACATTATTATTTTCAATATGATACCTTCAACAAGAGAGATATAAACAAAGACATTTAATTTCAATGAATCTGTAACACAGTAAAAACTCAAAACTAAGTTAATTTTAAGCAATGTGTCAGGTCTCATTATGTTTACTCTACTTTTCTCTTCCCATTAAGGATCTCATTGCTTTAGATCAGTTCATTGTTCATTTACCTGCTCTTTTCCAGTAAATTCTCTCTTTTTGATAGAAGTTGGAAGTGGGAAATTGTTTTAAGCAGGGTTTATTTATTGCATGTGGAAAACAAAAATACTTCTCACAATGTTTGGAGGATTTTCCACATGATTTGGTGAGTTCTGACATTGTCAATGTGTAAATGTCATGGCTTGCTTCTGGTTCGTCACAGATCCCACTTTTCCTCCCATTTTTGGTTCTGCCCTTTTTTATTTACTTTTACATTTTTGTGTTTTTGCCTTAGCTTTCTTGTTTGGCTTCCTTAATAATGGGTGAATACCCTAGTTAGCTGATTAGGAATACAATAATCTGATTGAGATATAAGGGATTGCCTTGGCCATGGCATTTTGTCCCCTGGCCTCAATTTCATCTTAAATATTTAAGATTTATTACTTAGTTTTTATTTTAGGAATTTTGGTTGTTAATAGTTAATATTTGACACTGGTCCTTATATTATTTAAACATTTTCTTTGGCTCTCAGTTTTAAATGTTTGTGGAATTTAAATTAGATGAACACTTAAAATGTTGTAATTCTAGTACTATTTTGTTTTAAACTTTAATTTTTTTACTACTTTGTTTATTTCTTTTAATTTAATAATGACATTGTAATCGGTTTTGCTTGCTCCTGATAATTTCTATTTTGATTAACTTTTATTTTGAATTGTTGTTGAATTGTTTAAAAATTTAACTACTATTGGAAATCAGTTTTCAGTGGATTTATAGTTTTGGCATTACTTGGATTGTATATATCCTAAAAAATAAAATTCGGAACACTAAAATACAAACAATGCCAAGAAAATAAAACAACAATAATAGTAAACGGAAAACAAAAACTGAGCATAGGTGAATCCTGACAAGTGTCATTTTCTAACATGAAAAATACTTTTTACTTTAACTCTTTGAGAAAAAACACTGGTTTCACACATAAATCAACATAAAACGTCTGTTGCTACATGCTGTGGCTGCTGTTGATGCCTGTTCGGCATCTGTGGCAGCAGTGACTGTGCAAGGGTGGCTCGATGGCCAGCAGGAATGCACGGCAGGCCAGCTACCTCTCAATTTTCGCACAGCAGGTGGCCAATGGTGGCAGTTGCAGTGTGACGCAATATGGTTTGTACCCCTTGTCATCATAAGTGGTGGTCCTCCTAGGCGAACTCTGTTGTAGGCGTATCCACTACCCGAACATGTTCAGCACCACAATTAGCTGGGGACCGATAGGCCGATGCTGATACCTCACTTTCGTTTTCCATCTCCAGATCACTTACATCAAACTCAGAGTCCGAAAAGTCAGAGTCCGATTCAACGATAATACGTAAAAAGTCCATGGATTATTTTGTTTTGCACATTTGCTTTAGTCTTGCCAGATGTCGCTGCCATTTTACAGGCTGTTTGCTCTTCACTACTCATGCATGTGCAGGGAATCAAGGTCAAATCAACAAAGCTACGCAACTTTCTTTCAAGCAAAGAGAGTCGAACTAAAACATAAGGGTGAGTTTTGTCGCAGTTTACAGCCGACTACCGTCCTCACCACTGAATTTCAACAAAAGTCAACATCAGCCTTGAAAGAGTTAAGATTGCACTACTGTATTATTGGTAGCCTATCTGTCATAAGGAGAATCTAAAGTAACAACATTACTATACAGTTGAACCTATTTAAATGGCTCCTCCCCCATACTTGCTAATTGCATAATGTCTTTTTTCAAGTAAATAGTGGCAGTGAGCTGGCACTGATTTGATTCCATTGTTTCATCTTGGCTTTTTCTTTAAAATAAAAAAAAAGGCTAACAGGCTATTTGCTGTCTTTTTCTGCTGCTGTATGTGTGTTTTACACTTATGAGGTTTCATCTCCCTCCATTTTTCTGTACACATGAATTGCCACTTGGCATTTTGGAAGAAACGTGATGTTACTTTTGAGTTGATGAAGTCTAGACGAATTGGGCAAGCATGGGGAGGTCATGAGGTCACAGGAAAGGGGTGTGTGGCGCTCCCAATATCTATGCAAAAGGACACAGTTCCTAGATTCCTGATGCTTCCGGTCTTGTTATATGGTTGTGAGACATGGACGTTATCCCGTGACCTGAGACGAAGAGTGGACTCCTTTGGTACTGTGTCTCTCCAGAAAATCCTTGAGTACCATTGGTTTGACTTTGTGTTGAATGAGCGGTTGCTCATGGAGTCCCGAATGAGGCACATTACCTGCATCGTGAGGGAGCATCAGTTACGGCACTACAGCCCAGAGGGTGATCCAGATCGTAGTATCCTCATTGTTGGGGACCCAAGTGGCTAGACAAGGCCAAGGGGTTGCTCACGTAACACCTGGCTGCAGCAGATAGAGGGTCATTTCTGGAGAGTGGGACTGGACAGCGTGTCTGCCTGGGGGGTTGCCAACTGGGATCCTGAGCTGTTTCGTCATGTGGTGGGTGCAGCAATGCACTGTACCAGTACATTCTGTCCAACTTGACTTGACTCTGTTTTTTGTATGAAAATAAAAGTCAGTTAAATATGACAAGTGTTCACTGCATTTCTCCAAATACAATGCAACACAATAAAAGAGCAAAGGCTTCAACATATAACATGATATTGCACAGGTAACTGTGTTGCTTATTCTGTAAAACAGATAACTGTTAGGATATTAAAAAAAAATCACATCTATACCCAAATATGCTTAAAAACAATATCTTTGTTGAAATTATTTAAAAAGTAATACTCTCACAGCTTCAATTTTATCTTATTTATTACAACTTCATGCAATAGTCACTATAAAAGCCAATTGTAGAAAGTTAAAGTTTTGAGTTAAACTCATATTAATCTTTGCTTAACTTGAATATAATTTCTTCCATAGTCATAGACAATGGTATAGTCTTTTCTCCCAATAAGACAGTAAGAAATAGAACCTTCTTGCTATAACTGAGAAACAGTATAATAGATTCAGTTGTGTTTAGAACAAGTCCCAGTAAACAGGGACTTGAAAGACCCATTTTCAAGTTAGAAATGGGATAACCATACAGTTTTCTGACCGTTTTGAAATGGTTCAGAAATGATAAGTAAATAGTAATGATTTGAGATGTAACAAGATTAAGCTTAGAACTGAACTTTTCTTAACATGAATTTTCTTTTTTGTGTGAACTGTTTTATTTTGAAACTTAACTAAACTTTTAAAAACGAAGATATTTTGTCTGTGGAATCATTTCTGCGCGTCAGGCTTTTGTTGAATCCCATTTTTTGAGTTAGAACTGCTGAACTTTGGTAACTTTGGAAAAACGCAGCTACAGTCACAGTACAGGAACAGCATTAACCTGAGATATTTAATGTGTTTTGTTGAAGGAAGATTTAAGTTGTTGTGCTCATAAGATTTATTTATGAATGCTTTCAGATAACTTGTTTTTTGTTCAGCACCACATGACACATCTGTACAAGTAAACCCCCACTTATGAAACATTATATCATTCCATTTGTCTTGATGTCTAGTAATACCGCTTTTTGGGGTTCCTTCCTATTTTTGGCCCTCTACACTAGAAACTCCCTCATATTTAGTCCCTTTTTGGGGATACAAGTGTTTAAATTTACTTCTTTTCATGAAACTTGGAAAAAATAGGGATCAATAATATTGCTATGTATTGTTTTATGCAGTTTCAAGGTAGGTGATCACAAATACGATAATATTTTTCATATTTGATTCTTTAAATGTGGTCCTAGCCCTCTAAGTGCCACTCCCAGAAGGTAGACTATTTCAAGATCAGTGATTACCAATATGAAGTTATTTTTGACTTTTGATCCTTTACTGGGTATCTAGCCTTCTATAGATCTCTATCAGAGGGTGAAAATGACAAATTTCCATTATACATTAAACATTTAACTTAAAGTACGCATTTTAAAAATTCAAATATTTGACACAACTATTATTGTTTATTTTGTACTTCTACCTCATGAAGTAAATCATTGCATAGCTTATAAACACCAGCTCACATATATCAGACTTTTTATTTTCTTATATTTAAATGCATGTTTTTACATGATAGACCCCAACATCCTATCACACAGGCCTGAAAATTAGGTTTATAATTTATCAAATCAATTTCAGTATGTACAAAAATGTGATAATAGTACCTTATCATTAAATTCTGAAGTTATCATGGGTCTCCCACATTGCTCAATATTAGCACTGTTACTGTTTTTGCTTTACATAATAGTTTTAGATAGAAAGCATAATTTTTACTTTCACTTCTCAGTTCCATCAACCAAATTGGTGAGTGTGCTGATTGGATAAGAGATGGGATGCCCACTAATGATGTGAGAGCTGTTGTGAAAAAATGGTGTGAGGGAGTGTGAGCACGGTGTGGAGCCAAGGTGCTTTTCTACTTTGTGCCAAACATGCAGAACATAATTTATAAGAGGATTATATTTGTCTATTCCCTTTTTGTTATGAACCTGATAAACACTAGGTGTTGCGGAGAGTGGGGGGAAACAAAGTTTGTTTCTGTAAGTAACCAGGATGGGGTGAGTGCAGGGGATGGGGTGGGGAGGGAGGTGGTAGGTTCAGCCTTAGGGATAGCAGGTGAAGAACATATGCCCAATGGTACATTTCAAAATCTGGAAGAGAGATACCTCTACAAGTCCTAGCTTGAATCAAAATAGAGTGTTTGATAGCAAGTCTTTTACCACTCCATAAAAAGAAGCTGAAGGCTGATCTGACCTGGAACCAAAAGGAGGAAGGTGGGGGGAGAGGGAGCATAGAGCTGAACGAGGGACAATATTCATTTTAATGATTGCCAAATGAGTCTGAAAGGAAAGAGATGCTATTCCAAGAGTGCATTAATTGTTTTACTTCATTAAACATGGTGTGGAAGTTTGCCCATACAATATCAGTAATGGAAGTAATGATTGATAATGATTACCAAGTATTTGAAAGAATTAACAACTGGAGACAAGGGAGGAACAGAGAGAGATTGACAGGCATGATTTATAGGGAGCAGCGCAGATTTACTCCAGTTGATTTTATAGCCCAAAATGGATTTGCATATATGAAATAATGTTAATATGTGAGGAATGTCGAAAGGGATGTTTCCTAGAAACAGAAGAATGTAATCAGCATATAAAGATACCTTGTGTGAACTGTATATCTCCAAATGTCTGTAAGTGTAAAAATAAGGAAACTAAAGTATTAATAGAGAATTACAAGTTATGCATTACAAAGAATTTGTGCATTTAATAAAATAAATTTGTGTTGTATATTTTGAGGAGAGGTGTCCCCAAAAGCCTTTCCATGATAAAACAGATATGAACCATGACTTGAAAAGTCAGTCTGTCCACCTTCACTGCCGATAGAACCTTTTCACTGTTGAAAACAAGTATTCATGCCTTTAGACAAAAATTGTTGTGTGCCATACATATACTCATCTTATTGCTGAGAGCAAGGTGAAGGTTGATTAACTGATCATATGGCCTTTTTCACTGTGCAGTTTACCCTTAATTTTATTTCATGTTTATTCACAAAAGTGCGATAAGAGGATTGTGCACTGCAACTCACATAAGAAATGACTCTGGCAAAAGAAATTTGCATTAACTGAATCTGAAATCACATAGTGATTGTGAATAAAGAGTTACAGAAATCTATGTGCGATGTGCCTAAAGCATGATAAAGCTTCTCAGTGTCAAAATCAGTTAAGAATGAGCTGAAATAAAAGATGTTGTGGATGGAAGATACCTCACATGAGATAAAGAGGAAAGGGAAGAATCAAAAATACTGCTATAAATGGGTTCACTTTTTTGGCTGGTCTTTTGTATTTGGGCGGAGTGGTGGCTCTGAGGCTAGGGATCTGCACCAGCAAACAGAAGGTTTCCAATTTGAATCCTGTAAACACCAGAAGTGACCAGAAGTGACTCTACTCCGTTGGGCCCTTGAGCAAGACCGCTAACCTGCAATTTCTTCATCGTGGGTAAGACAGGGAGAACTTGGGGGTTGGTGGCAGATTTGGCACTCCAGCCACCATAAAAAAAAACACATTGTTTGAGAATGGTGCTGAGGTGTCACCCACTGCACTCGGGTCCCAATCCTGGTGGTTTGTTGTATGGCGAGTACAGCAACATGCTATCAATCAGTGCATGCTCCCTACCTCTCCTCTCTTTAGTGTTCCATCTAACATTCACATACTTATTGCTGAAGAAATATTGACTGATGCTGGATGGATGTGATGTTGCCAAGAATTTACAGTATGAAATAATGAACTACTGAGGTGGAACAGGAACCAGTAGAGAGCAATGCCAGGAAAACCTACTGTAGTATGCTCTGGATGCTGAGCATTGAATATTATGATTGACTGTAGAAAAAAAACTGCACTGAGGTTTAACAGAATTTAGGTTCTGATTTGCCTCTTCTATATGTTTTATATTTTTTTTCTGCAACTTGTGTAAAGGGATGCTTCCTCGCTTAAGGAATCAATCTACTAATCTTAAAATTGGGGTTATTTTAAGAATAATAACAACATCACTTATTTGAGAGTTTTTCTTTTATATATTCTAATACTTTATGTCTCAACATTTTAAATAATTTTATTGAGTGTTGAAGTTACAAGAATTAGTCATATGAAAAAGTTTGGGAACCCCTCTTAATTCTTTGGATTTTTATTTATCATTGGCTGAGCTTTCAAAGTAGCAACTTCCTTTTAATATATGACATGCCTTATGGAAACAGTAGTATTTCAGCAGTGACATTAAGTTTATTGGATTAACAGAAAATATGCAATATGCATCATAACAAAATTAGACAGGTGCATAAATGTGAGCACCCCAACAGATATATTACATCAATACTTAGTTGAGCCTCCTTTTGCAAATATATCAGCCCCTAGATGCCTCCTATAGCCTTTGATGAGTGTCTGGATTCTGGATGGAGGTATTTTTGACCATTCTTCCATACAAAATCTCTCCAGTTCAGTTAAATTTGATGGAGGCCGAGCATGGACAGCCTGCTTCAATTCATCCCATAGATTTTCGATGATATTCAAGTCAGGGGACTGTGACGGTCATTCCAGAACATTGTACTTCTTCCTCTGCATGAATGCCTTTGTAGATTTCGAACTGTGTTTTGGGTCATTGTCTTGTTGGAATATCCAACTCCTGCGTAACTTCAACTTTGTGACTGATGCTTGAACATTATCCTGAAGAATTTGTTGATATTGGGTTGAATTCATCCGACCCTCGACTTTAACAAGGGCCCCAGTCCCTGAACTAGCCGCACAGCCCCACAGCATGATGGAACCTCCACTAAAAATGACAGTAGGGAGCAGGTGGTTTTCTTGGAATGCGGTGTTATTCTTCTGCCATGCAAAGCGCTTTTTGTTATCACCAAATAACTCAATTTTTGTCTCATCAGTCCAAAGCACTTTGTTCCAAAATGAATCTGGTTTGTCTAAATGAGCATTTGCATACAACAAACGACTCTGTTTGTGGCGTGACTGCAGAAAGGGCTTCTTTCTCATCACCCTGCCATACAGATGTTCTTTGTGCAAATTGCGCTTAATTGTAGAACGATGTACAAATACACCATCTGCAGCAAGTTGTTCTTGCAGGTCTTTGGAGGTGATCTGTGGGTTGTCTGTAACCATTCTCACAATCCTGCGCATATGCCGCTCCTGTATTTTTCTTGGCCTGCCAGACCTGGGTTTAACAGCAACTGTGCCTTACAGTTGAAACTGACAGTTTAACCTCTGAGATAGTGTTTTGTAGCCTTCCCCTAAACCATGATACTCAACAATCTTTGTTTTCAGATCTTCTGAGAGGTGCTTTGAGGATCCCATGCTGTCACTCTTCAGAGGAGAGTCAAAGGGAAGCACAACTTGTAATTGACCACCTTAAATACCTTTTCTCATGATTGGACATACCTGT
The DNA here is from genome assembly GCF_900747795.2 of Erpetoichthys calabaricus. Taxonomy (NCBI): domain Eukaryota; kingdom Metazoa; phylum Chordata; class Cladistia; order Polypteriformes; family Polypteridae; genus Erpetoichthys; species Erpetoichthys calabaricus. The sequence continues at coordinate 219,819,170 of NC_041397.2, read as the reverse complement.
CTATGAAGTTCAAGGCTTAACGAGCTAATCCAACCAATTTGGTGTTGCAAGTAATCAGTATTGAGCAGTTACATGCATTCAAATCAGCAAAATTACAAGGGTACCAAAATTTTTGCACAGCCAGTTTTTCACATTTGATTTAATTTCATACAACTAAATACTGCTTCACTAAAAATCTTTGTTTGGAAAACACCCCAGTACTCAGATGTTCCTAGGAAATGAAAAACATACCACTGTAATCTTTTTTGTTGAAAGTAGAGTAAATTATTACGCAGGCTGAGAGGGGTTCCCAAACTTTTTCATATGACTGTATATGGCTTGTTATCTAAGCAAGACAGCATTTAAGAAAGTAGAATCAGGAAATGGATGGCTCTGAGGCTAAGGATCTGCACTGGCAATCGGATGGTTCCTGGTTCGAATCCTATAAAATGCCAAAAGGGACTCTGCTCTGTTGGGCCCTTGAGCAAGGCCCTTAACCTGCAATTGCTAAGTGCTTTGAGAAGTGAGAAAAGCACTATATAAATGCAAAGAATTATTATTATTAATGGATTTTTTTAAGTATTCACAGCTCAAATTATAACCTGTCATTCTTAACACTGCTGCATAAAAAGATGAGTTCTTGTGTGTCTGAAAGTGTTCTTAGCACATTATCATCCTATAAACTGCATAACCTAAAAACAGCAGATAGTATGACAGTTAAGATATAACCAATAAGTCCACAGTATGTATTTTAAGTGAGCTGTAGAATCCACTAAAGATAATATTGTAAAACAAAGAAATATCAAACAGTATATGGCACACTTGCTTTTAAAATAGAAAAACTTTCTTAAACATCTCCTTTCTATGGCATCCAACACTCAAATGTATCTCTTATCACTTTTCATTCACCCATCCATTTGTTGAAGAAGAATGTTGCTTTTTATTATCCGTTTCATTTCTATTCTTTCAGCTGTAAAACAACAAAAGAATACTTTGTGACCTTTCATTCTTCTATCCAGACAATTTAGAAAGAAATCTTTTCTTCACATAACACAACAATGATTAAATCTTGTTCCCTGCCTGTTCTTTTGTTAGTGACTGAAATACAAGAAAACATTTTTATAACTGCCCCATCTCATCAAATTGTTCCATCATGAATACATTGAGCAATATCTACAGTGAGGATATATTCTTTTAATGAGTCTTTTTTTTCATCATAGTAAAATGCATTTGTCATAAGGGTATAGTATTTTTAATATACTGAATGTAGCATTGAATGTTTGCAGTGGAGTCAAGCATAACCAAATTTGTTTGTTTTATTTTTATTATTATTCATAAGCAGTTTTTAGATTTGGCAACCTTTTATAATGCAATGTAACATTTCTATTGTAGATTGCTTTTAAGTCAACATTTTGAAACTCAACAACCAAAGGGTACTGACTAATATATACATTTTTGTGTAATTATTTAGTACATTTTTTAAACTTATTTTTCTCGTTTTATTGTATTTATTCTGTTTAGATATTTTATCTGAGAAAAATAAACACTGAAGTCAGTCCTTTCAGTTATGTATGACGGACGCCATTACGTTTAGTAAAGTTAAAATTTCAGACAAAATAATATGGTGATCTTAATATGAAATATTTATAAGAAAACCGTTTTGTTTTCCCTTAAGCTCTAAAAACTTTCCTTTTGACAATGTTACATTCTAACTGTGTAACAAAATGATTCTTAAAGGTTTACTAATAAATATGGTGACTGTTTTGTCTTGGTAGAGTATTATATTACTATACTTTCCTCTATTGTATTATTAATATGTAGCTTCTGTCAGAATGCCTCAAATCTTACAGGCTTACCACTGTTTATAAGGTATTATAGTATATAACTTCTCCCCACATTCCCTCCTACATCTATAACCTCAGGAAATTAGGTATAGTAAAAGACAAGCAGGGGTTTAGTTACAATTTAAACAATGTATTATTGATAATATTCAAAAATAATAACAATATGCAAAGTACATTTGAATATTGGCAACCATACAACCTGATTAAATGCTGATGTGTAGTTTCAGGGGGCACACAGACTTGTTAGTTACTTAAAATGTCTCTACTTAAGGCATCATTGGTGGTCAGCTTTCTTCAGAACAGGCTGCATGCCTGTCTCAATGTGGCTACTGAGCTGAGCTCTTCATTGTGTTGTCCTTTTCAGTTCATGCATCAGTTTGGTGAGAGTGTTCCTGCAATGCACTGGCACCATGTTCAAGGGACTGTTCCTGCCTTGTGCCTTATGCTTGCTGGGATGGGCTCCTGCTTCCCCACAACCCTACTCAGGATAAAGAGCAGTTGGAAAATGGATAGATATTTAAATTTTAAGAAGTGTTTTAGCTGCCAGTATCAATTAACTGTTTCACAGTGCAAAAATATTTTCTAGCTAAGTTTTGTTTTGCTTGTCTGAAAGATAAGCTACAGTACCAAAACACACCATTTTAAAAAAAGTGCTCCCCTCTGGCGCATAATGTGTAAGTGAGAAGCACTTAGCACATACATCACCTGCCTTCTCTTGCATACAATACAACTTTAATTTGCTGGTACACATAACCATCAGCCGATATGCAGCAATGTATTTGTCTAAGAACATATTTCAAGTAAAAATGGACAAAATATACAGGACCTATACACATTTACTACTGTACTTCAGATTAGCTATAATCAGCGACACTTTCTGTTTGAGCGTCTTTCTTCTCCAAATACCTACTGTCACGCATGTGCACTCGATCGGCTTAACTAAAGAGAATGTTGAGCCAGAACAGGGGTTGACAATAAGCACCAATACCTGTTCTTCTTCCTCTGCAGACCTTCAGCAGAAAAGTTCTCCTGATACCCTCACTCCAGCATTCAGTACTGACCTCACTTCCAGCCCTGGAGACGACCTCACTTCAGTTTCCTACACAAAAGCACGCTCTTCCTGCCATCCCTCTATAAAGCCAACCTACTCCAGCTACACTTAGTTCAGTTGTGGACTCAGTCTACTGAGATTACTTGTAGTGGTGTTTATTACCTGCTTATTCAGTCAAGTAAATGGGGTGACTTCCCTAAACCTTTTTCTTTTTTTTTTGTCGCTTTCTTACACTACATATATGTTTTTCTTATTTAGTACTTTCATGTATTTGAAGAAGTGCTATACTGATTCTACTTAACTAATACCAACCAGATTAAAAATCCTTTTGAAATTTGGATCTAAATACTGTTTCATTTCTTGTGTTTCCTGTTACAAAACTTTTATTTGCAAAACTATTAAGATTTTCTTGTCTTCACTTAAGTCGGTGCCATCTCAAATGAGGTTTAAAATTGATAATTACAGACTTCATTGTTAACTGATTTTTAAAGTTGATTCTGATACCTTGCTTACCATGAATTTACTAGAAATATATAGAATAATTACAGTTTGAAATCAATCTGCCATATATATTATATTGTTTCTAGATGTGTGTATATGTGTATATATGTCACAATATCTGATTTGATAAATAAAATCTATTGTATTGCTATGTATATTCTACTTATGCTTTCCGAAGCACAGTATGTAGAATTGTGGATATTTAGTAATTTTTTTTCTAAAGTAACTACATTGTACTTTTACTTGAGTAGTTTTTTTCAGATTGTGATTTTTTTCACTTTTACTTGATTAGCTTACATGTCAGATACTTAACTTCTTGAGCAGAATCTGTTAGTACTCCTTACACCTCTGAGTAATTCATATCAACAGATAAATGTCAGGTTTAAGGGGGAAAAATTTGAGTTTTTTTTTTAAATAATATTAAGGATTATGACTTTTTATCATTGATGTAAATAAAAGACAAATAAATAAATATGCAGTAATTTAATGGAACACTTACTTGACACATTTCTTCACAATATAACAAAATAATTACTTTTTTTTTTAATTTAGACTTTTTTTATAGTAAAATTGATATATTTGTATGATATTTTTTCTGTACAGAAATAAGGAGCAGATGTTATGAGGCCTAGGTTAGTCTATAAGGGACTTGAAAACTGAAGCAAATGCTCCACTCTAGTCATATAGGTCAAGTTCACAATGTATGATGTGGCACTAGCTATAAAAGTAGCATTATGAAAAAGTTGTAAAGTAATGTGTATCATCATCAGCAAAAGCAAAAGTGAAGAGATCAGGATGTGAATGTGAACCGCATCAAGCTTCAGTGAATTTAAGAACTGCGGATGGCACTCAACTGTGACAGGATTATCCAGTAAGAAGCATGGCATCAGCTTCCACAAATCCCTTTTGATCAGCAACTGATAAATGGATTTTTCACACTTCCAGGAAAAATGAAGACAGGTATGTATCACAATCCTCTAAAAGAACACAAATCAATATTAATCTCAATTGAAAATACATAAACCTTCATTAAAACCAGCATAAAATATTCTATGGTTTTGTTTTTGAGACAGAAAAACAAAACTGTTGAACTAGGAAGCTTTAAAAGAATTTTTCTAAAAAAATCAAAAACCAGACCCTTGAGATAAAATCCTTAACATATAATCCTTAAGATATAATAATGGCTATTAGTTGATTGATTCTGAGAGAAAACCATAAAACTGGGCAGCAAGACATTCATCTTGTCATTTATAAGAATATTTTTATTTGCTGTGCCTGTCTAAAAACAGGAATTAGATTAACATGACTATAGTTGCTGTTGTGGTTCTGTTATTATTAAATCAATCAGGATATAGTCAGTATGCATGTTTTAATACACGTTTTGATATATTATTTTAATATTGCCTTCAATTTTCTAATCATTATACAACTAACAAGCTGTATAACTGGATCAGGCTGCTGGGCACAAAGAAGTGGCGGTCCAATCAAAAAATGAGTATCTGGTTATTAGTTGTTTGTGGTTATGACCAGATAATGTTAACTGTTTTATGCTAAAGAGCCATTCGTTTTTCTTAATCATTTGAATATGCAACACAAAACTAATGCAATTATTTTGAAATGGCATTCTAAATTAAATGTGAAACCAATTAGCGAGTGTGCAGTTAGCTAATAATAATAATGAAAGTAAATTCTGCTTTTATTGAACATATATTTAGCTAACCATAATCTACTCAATGAACACTGTTAAATCATTGTATTATACCACTGATTCATCAGACTTTTCTGAAGCCACTGTCTTCTTCAGAAAAAGTAAATATGTAAAATCATTTCTTTTTTTTGGTAGCATTGTACACAAGGCAAAATATTTGAGAAGATGCAAATGCATTGCAGAAAGCTTTCATAAACACCCACTATTACCTATACCAGGACATTTAGAGTGAACAATTAAGTACATACAATAATATGCATATTGTTTTGATGCAGAAACCACAGTACTCAGACAAACATCACTCAGATGTTTAGCCACAGTCTGAGTCCCAATCTTTTCAGCTTTGAGGCAACAGCACTAACAGACAGAACCACGCTTTCATTTGAAATAAAACAGCATTATCTAATACCATTGTTCAGTACTCTGAAATCCCTTATGTAGACTATACTTTTCTCAATTTCCAAGTTTTATGGGAGTCAGGCATAGGTCATTTGCTTTTTTATGGTATCTTTTGTGACACCTTAGTGAAAAACTACTCACTCTTATCAAAAACTTTACATCTACAGTTTTCTACCCAAAATATATCAAATTAAATAACTGTCTTTACAATGAGTGCCTATATTCATAAATAAAAAACATGGAGAAGAAAATTACGAGCATACTTACTACAACATTGTTTATTCATGGTGCTGTAATCTGGCAAAATTCCTTTTTCTTCATTTGAAATTGAACATGGACAAGTATGATACTGAACCTATTGCTGTCTGCCTAATTACAGTTCACATACATTATATGTATTGTACATGCTAGTAGTAATTAAGTTATTTCTTTTATTTTGTGTAATGGATAACAGTTATAATGTTTACAAATATAATAACATAGAATTGTATAGAATACTACAAAACTGAAGTGACAAATTAAATTTCAGTTAAATAATTGTGTAGAAATAAGTCAGACATGTGAACTGATAAAGCAGGATACATAAATAGAGATGGTGATAGTTCTGATTTATTCATTGACAATTCTGCAGTTTAAAACTGCAGAATACTGAAGACCGCAATGAAATATTCAAAGGAAATCAAAGAGATTTGGCATGAAATGTTACATTCACTTCGTAAACTCTGTAGGTGGGTACACCTTTTATTGGTCTTGTCACTCTAATGGCTGTCATACTCAGGGATTAGCCTTTGTTGTAGTGGATCTGCTCCTTCCAAAGGTGTCCATTGTCTATCTTTTCAACAAGCGTATTATGAGACTCAGATTAAGACACTCTCTGGGTGCCTTGTCTGTTGTCTCAGTGTATGCTCCGACCACAGTGAGTTATGTCTCGGTGAGGGAGACATTTAATTTGCAAGTATGCCCGGTTGTTGACGGGGGCAGGTGAGGAGACACTCCGATGGTCATGGGTGATTTCGATGCAGCCACTGGCACTGATGAGGCTGGCTATGAGGATTGTGTTGGTGCCCATGGGTCTGGTGACAGAGGTGAAAGTGGCTTCATGTTCCTTGACTTTGCAAAAGGTCAGGGGCTGCAGCTCTCTGGATCCTGGTTCCAGCGCCCTGAGCCATATCATTGGACTTGGTACTCTGATACTGGGGGTGCGGTGAAGGAGATTGATCACATCCTCGTGGGCAGATGCTGGAGGCTCTTACAAAACTGCATGGTCTACAGAAATGCCCAGTTTGTGATTTCTGACCACAGACTTGTTGTTGCTACTCTGAAGGTCCAGCTTAGGTCCAGTAGGCTACCACCTATTAGGAGAATGAGGCTGGGCCTGGCCAGACTTCAATATCAAGCCATTTCCAATGAGTTTGCACATCGTTTTTGTTTGGTTCTTACAGACCTGGGTCCAACTTGCTGATCCTAATGTGATATGGGAAACCTTCCGTGACAAGACCCTGAAGTTTGCTGAGGGTTGTGTTTGTGTTACCAGTGTGCCCAGAAGGAGGTGCTTCATCTAGCAGAGCACCCTGGATATCATTGAGAGGAGTCATAGCGTACAGCTTGCAATTGTGACCCACTGGGCTGGCTACTTTGAGCAGCTGTTTAAGTTGATCCTCCGGCTAACATGTTGGGCATTATTTCTAGGGGGTGGGACTGGACCGTATGTCTGCCTGGGGGGTTGGCAACCAGGACCCTGAGCTGATTCATTGTGTGGTGTGTGCGGCAACACACTGTAACAATCCATGCTTACCAACCTGACCTGACTATTCTGACAGTGTTAGTCTGTGTTAACAGGAGAAATATTTAAAGCCCATATTTATTTTAAGAAAATAATACCATTCAGTTTCTTGTGGGGAAGTTTACCATTCTTTTTACAGATAGCACATACCAGAAACATTTTTCAAAAGTTTCTTACTTATTATTTAGATGTAGGCAAAAGTTAAGACAAAAGAATGTAATCCCTATCTTGTCTAACCCCAAGCTCAGTGTAGCTTTTCTACTCAGCTCTAAATTACATTTCTAATTGTCCAGATGTACTAATACAAAGGCTTTTAGATGACACTATCTACACCTATTCATTACTGAATTGTTTTTGGCTGTTTCTGTGATATTTAGTTAACCAGCTTTGTCTTTTTGTCTTTCTGTAACTTGTTAAAAGTATAAATAAAGCCATTTGATTGAACTTCTTTAACTGTATTGTAGCCACCTACAATCAAAGCTAGTGGTCCGGTTTACAAGAGGCCATGGCTTACATTGTATACCACCATATTAGATATTCTTCTATTTTGTGATTTTTTTCCTTTTCCGATTGTTGGAAAACTAGGAACCAGAATCTAGAGTAGCAGGAACCAATGCAAAGGAGTAATATGACAATAAACCAAGCTTGAGTTGCCAATAAGCTTAATGCATGTGTCTATGGGATACATAAAGGAACTTAAAAAAAAAACAAAAAAAACTTTGAAACATACGAAAAATATAGGGATACTGGAACCCAGATCTTTTAAGTTTTTGAATGGGAGCACTGATCACACTAATGTGTCACCTTCCTCCCTCTTTCTCTGACATTATACTGGTGGCATTTACTAAAGCTTATGATACTTCATGCTGTGCATCATAAGTACATACTTTGTGTTTTTTTCTTCAGATTTGGAGTAGCAGATTAACAAACCGAGTTGTGTTTTAAGTGGCTTGGATATTTTCCATAAGATGAAGGCAAAATTGTTTGTTTTTTCTCTTCCAATTAACCTTCACTTGCAAGTTAATGGAGAGTTACTCATGTAAAATAATAAACAGGTGAATCAGAAAGAAATTATAACCGAAAAGACAAATGCACAATTAAATCTAATACATTTACAGATTATAATACATGGGAGAGAAAATATGAAACAGTGTATAGATGATGTCTTGTCAGGTATTGTAATTATTTCAGGCAGTCTTGCAATCAATTTAATTGCTAGATCCATTATGTTTTGCTAAAAACAGAGTACATGTTCTGCATTTTATCAGCAGGTTGGGCAATAAATAAGTGACAGAAATAATCAAGTTTTTACAATAAAATTCTGACTACTGGTGGTCTTTAAAAGTGCAGTGATGATTAGATCAAAGGCAACACTCAACTGTAAAGTCATAGAGTATTAATTTGCCCAGCATGTTAGTTTTATTGTTTAGAATTAGAAAATATACTTCCAGTGTTTCCTCACCGGCAAATGATCATATGCTTAAGACATCCTTTTACACATAGCATCTGTCCAGTGCAAAAATAGACATAGTAATGGCTTCATTATCTCTTCTTCCTCTTTTATGGATAATATTCTCATTTCAATTACATAATTTAATCATTTTAATCATTATATATGAAGATACAGTATTTGTGTTTCATACATATCGCATTTACATCAGCTTTCAATCAGTTCAGATTTTTTAAATTAGGTGGCAAGTGATAAGAATTCATTTTAATATACCTGCCAGTTCCATTATTTTGCTTTTCTGAGAATGTGGTAATTTGGTTCTTTTTCGTAGAGTGAACCATATGGTAAGCTACTTTATGTTCAATTTTCTATTTTTCAACCTTACACCAAGAAACTGCAAAAAATGATTACTTCAAAGCTCACACTGTGCACTTCAGTGTTATTGTTAAATCTCCTGACAACTTGATTCCCTTTTGTTTCTGCTTTCAGCATCACTTTATAAATAGAATTTTGTATTTTCTTTACCACAACTTGCAATTGTGAGCAAAATTATTTTTTCTTTTGGTATGTGTTATACTGTAGATGTCTTGAATATCTGTTAAAGTATGTTCATAAGTCTTTAGTTGAATCTCATTCTGATTAAAATGTCAATTTGTCTAAGAGCAAGTATTGCATGATTTTATTGTCTTAATTATGTCTATTTTTTATAGTCTCTTTTCACAATTACTAATGTTCTTCAGCTTGTTTTAAGTACTGTTATTGTGTTTTTTACTTAATTCATTATTCTTCGCTCTTTTTATTTGTGCTTTATACTTATGCTCTTGCAACAGAATGAATGCCTTTCTTTTTTACCATAACATAACCATATGCCATTGTTCTTTCCATTTCTGGGAATAATTTCTATACTACTATTCCAATAGATTTTTCCTGCTGTAAACAATAGTCAAGAGGATTTATTTCCAGCTGCCTGAGAAATAAGTGTTGTCTTATGATAATGTCACATGGTTTTTAGTATTGTTATTTCCTTTTTAATAATTCGTTATGTTTAATATGGTTAATTGTTTATTTTGTTTGTCTTCAATTGTGCTATGTCTTTTTAGGGACATGAGGATTACTATATTCTTATTGAAAGGTTATGTGTGTGTGAGAGGAAGATGTTAAAGATCAGAGGTCATTATCATTTTCAACTCATCATTGTCAGAAAGTAACATATGGCGATTGTCAAAGAAGCAAAAAATAAAGATTAGCTCAGCCTAGACCAGGCTAATAAGGTTAATGCATGAAGCTTTACTCAGAAAGCACCAAAGATGCAAACGCTATTTAGGTTAGGTGTCCTATAAATGTATTACAAATCTTGCAAATTTAGTCATGGAAAAATCTAAGTCAGTTAAAAAAACAGAGAAAAATAAGCATGATTAGACCACAAGTTAAAATCAGATCCACCACCAGAAGTACATGTAATAGTCAAATTAAAATAAAAATAATACCGGTTCAAGAGCATTTTTGCAGTTTAAAATACTGTTTGCTAAACATTCAATGTGTTGAAGGTAAACTGGATTGGTAAGCAATATTGAAATACATAGAAAATCTGATTTGTGTCATCTTGCTAAAACTTACCTTAGTAAATCGGACACTACTCCTTTAGCTGAGGCAGTACCAAATGGCTTTACATTCTTTTATAAATCAACAGATACTGGTCAACAAGGTGGCCCACATAAGCTTAACACTTATACACACATTTTAAAATTACTTTTTCTTTCTAAATACTTAAAAAGCAGTCTCAAACAGCTTCAGGCTCATCTTACACATAACAATTTACTAGAGAAATTCCAGTTTGGCTTTCATACCTACAGCCACCATACAGAGACAGCACTAACTCATGTTGTAAGTAATATTCTAATATTTACATTTTCAGTTTTACTTTTTCCTAATAAAAAATACCTGAGAAAGCAGTCAGAGTTTCAGTATCACCTTACACATCAAAATTTAAGAAATTCCAGTTTAGCTTTTATACCGGTTGCAGTACAGAGACATCACTAACCCATACTGCAAATGGTATTCTTGTATACTAATAATCCACAGTAATTATGTTGTTTAATTTAAGTACAATCTTTAACCTCACTGATCACTCTATTCTATTACCATGTTTAGAAAATTAAGATGGGCTTTCAGGTGCCACCCTTGCATAATTTAGTACTTATTTATTAAATCAATTTCAGTATGTACAGAAATACGCTGAGAGTATGCTATCATTATATTCAGAAGTTAAATATGGTGTCGTTTACTGTTTTCACTTTACATGCTTTCATTGGGAAATATAACATTCACATTCTCTTGTACAAAGATGATATCCAGTTATAACTTTCTTTTGGACAAAATGATATTTCTCAGATAACGTTCTAAATAAATTGCGTCAGAAAGGTGTATGGATGATAATTACTTTTGTCTGAATACAGAAAAACAGAAATGCTATTTAATTATGTGGAATTAATTAGGCAGACTGCCACAATATGTGGTTACTTTTTTTTAAATCAGTTGCTCTAAACATTAGTTTTATTGAAAAAGTACACATCCTGGGTGTTATGTACACACCAGAGTGTGTTTTTAAAAACAAAACTATTTAAACCTGTTTTTTCCCTCTTAAAAATGCTGGAAAATTAAGGCAGTTTACAAATGTGGGGAATACTGTGCAAATAATGTATGCATTTACGTAAGACTGACTACTGTAATGAGTTATTCACAGGCTGTTCAAGTGATTCTTTTTGCAGTTTTCAGTTTATTCAAAATGATGCTGAAAGAATCATTATAGGAACTAGAATGTACAACCACATAATTTCTGTTCTTAAGTTTACAAATGTAAGAATCCTCCTTCTTACATATAAAGCCTTGAACAGCAAAGGCTCTTGAGATTCCTTATTTTAAAGGCAAACTGAAATTTACTCTTAAATACAGAAAAAGGTGAAACATGATGAAATCATTTTTATATGGAAATGCTATTTGAACTTCACATTCACAGAAACAAGACAAGTGTGCTTTTATCCAAGAATAAAACAAAATAAAAAGAAATCATTCAAATGACATGTTGCTGTGAATTATGGTTAGAGCGTGACATAAGTGTCACAAAAGTAAGAACGAAATAATACTAACAGTGTCAGATTGGGGCGAGTGTGAACATGTTCCTTGAACTTTGCAGCAGATTATTAGCCAGCGACAGATGTTGTCTGTTGTCTTTCCTAAATAAGGAATTGCATTGAACGTGCACATTTAGAGTGTCTTGGTGTTATTTCTGAAAAGGGTCTGCATTCTATTGAAACACTACAGAGCACTTTGCATATAATTATTTATTTAAGTAATTAATTATTTGTTCAGAAATGGGTCCATATATTGAACTTATGTCACGTTTGGATAATTATAATGGCACTGATAAATAATTTGTCTTTTTCCACTGACTGATACAAGCATCATACATTTACACAGACTGTTACTGACTCAGATCAAAAGTATGTTTTTATTATATCAAATGTAACTGGCTGAAAATGAAACATGCAAACACACACATGCATGCAAATGTCTTTATTTTATATTAACTCATATTTGGACTTCACAGTCTGTTCACATTCACAGCAACATGTCATTTGAATGACTTGTTATTCAGTTTTATTCTTGAATAAAAGCACACTAGTTTCGTCATACCTTTTGTGAAAGTGTTTACTTTATATTCCAGTAACCACTTGAATGATATCAAATCTGTCTTTTGCACACACACACACACACATGCATATTCATGCATGAAAACATGTTTATTTGAAAATGCTATTTGGGCTTAACACCAACAATTTTTTTTTATATAGCACATTATCATCCAATGTAAGTGTTCATGTTGCTTACAAGCTATTATTTTAAGTTTAATTTCCCTCTTTCAATTTTGACGCAGCATAAGGATGCTGGCTGAGCACATATTTTTTCTGAACTTCATTCACACCACTAGAAGTCTCCTTTTTATTTTGTTAAAATTATAGCAGATTCTGCATTAAACTACTCTGAAACTGGCTCCAAAATATGCCATGCTTCTTGTACCAGAGATTCTGTTTAGGCAAGGTGAGTGTCTAAGAAAAAGAAGTGAGTACGAAAGTTTCATCCTCCTTGCATTTGCAATTTCATTTGTTGCAAGCAATTTTCTTCTTTTTTTTGTACTAAATATTGGAGTAGGCACTAAGTGGCGTTAGGCTTAATCAGCGGTAAACCACTTAAGCTGCATGACTGCCAAAGTTTCTGTAGAAGAAGAGGCTAGATTTAGGTGTGAAACATTGTCCAGTTAAGCATGACAGACACTGAAAAATTATTTGAAAGCATATCTGTAGGAGATGACTAGAAGAAATGATTAACAAAAAAGGCAAAAGTAACTTGACTTAATAAACAAACACATTCAAATAGTGGCCAAATAAATAGACACACATGCTTAAGAAGAACAAGTATGATAGAACAAAATTACAAATCCAAATATATAACAAAGAAAGTCAAAAAGCACATAAAATAAAAACACTTGAGTAACTCAAGTAATACACACATAGGAGGGGCCGGTGGCACATAGCAGGTAAAACAAAGGACTGGGGCAGAGCTTTATAGATTTGGACATGGAAATGGGTTTGTAAGTTTAAGATTTTTTTATTGATTGATTCATTGATCACAAACCCTTTTTCCTTCTTTGAGCATAACTTTGTCTTGTCACCAGTGATTCAATAAGCTTAAAAAAAGAATCTTTATATTTTTAGCTGGATTGTGAAAAACACTCCCCAGATGTTGAATACTAGGCAGCGGTAAAGATATTTTGGTTTCGGAAATGCCAACTCTGGGCGTGTCAACTTCCAAATTATTTAATAGAGTCTCTGCTTGAAACTAAACGAACATTTTTTTTTTTTTAAGTGTGCTATGAGTTTGCTACCTTTGAAAATAATTTTTTAATGAAATATCAAAGCATTTTGTGAGATTTATACATAGCAACACTAGTTTTCTGTAGTTTTATGTCTTATAGAACATTTTTATTCTTCTTTATTTATTGTTCCTCTTATTGGAAAAAAACCTTTACCTGTATATTTTTTTACTTTATTTTCATTTGCATTCTTTAACCCAATTTTGTTTATTCATTGACTGCTATTTTGTGGGCTCTGTTGCTAGGACACTGGTTCAAGTTGGGTGGGGGCGTTGTCTCATGCATCATGATGTATGACATCACCTACACGACAATTAAAATAGAGGCATGACATGTCACTTATTATCTATAATTAGAACAAGTGCTTACTACAAATGAATATTGGTTTTAAGTTCAGCAGGAAATGAACCACTAGAAGGGTAGGACTAAAGGGTTGCAGAAAGAAGGGGGTGAAATTTAAGGAAAATATCTGAGGTTATTCATTTCACTGCGACCAATTGGAGCGACTAGGTTAAAATATATAAATCGCAAAGGTATCAAGCATAACAGGAGATTGTTATAATCGGCACATCTACCATGTAGTTTTACAATTTCTAGAACAGCATACTTTAAGTCGGAAAGTAAATATTATGATACAATAAGGTGTCTGTAAATGGAATGTTTAGTTGTGTGGGCGATACTGATGGCACAATGCTTTCCCCACAAATGACATTGTAGCATTGAGCACTGACAATGACAGTTGTAGCAAATACAGTGAATTCAGAAAATATTCACACCCCCTCACTTTCTGGAGTGGCACTGCAAAGGGTCTGAATACCTATGTGAATGAGAGATTTTATTTTTTTAATTTTTAATCAACTTATAATCCTTTCTGATACTAAATTTCTGATAATTTGTTTTTACTTTGTCATTGTGGGTTATTGAGTGTAGATTAATGGACAAAACTAACAAATTAAATTTACAACACAATAAAGTGTAAAGTAAGTGATGGGCTCTGAATACATTCTGAATCCAGTGCAGTAGCACCCTTTAAACCACAATCTGGCCTGTGTGTAATATTAATAGAACATGTAGGGATAAAGATGCGGTCTTTCAGTACTTTAGACTATCAAAACAGCTACAGTGTACACAGTGTTCACATTATAAAGAACAATGGGAAAGGGACTGAATGGAAGTAAAACAGGTACATACAGTAAATGATTAGTGACATCTCTAATATTGGCAATCCTCTGGATAACGCAAACAACAGTGGACCTGACAAAACAAGGAAAAGTTATATTCTTTTAACTCTTTTCAGTCTGACAACAAATTTCCACAAAATTTGTTGCAATTAATATTAATCCTTTGCACTAATTACTATGAAGGTGCCAAATAGTAACAGTCATTCAGAGCTTTGAATTTATTTGTAGCCTGACTCCCTGAAAACCTTAGTTGCTCATAACTGACCAGAGACATTTGAGTGAATGACAAGTTTTTCCTACAGTATAAGTTATTTTATGGAACTCCGTGTATTGTGGGTAATGCAGGTCTTACTTTTTGTGTATGGATAATGTGAATTTCTCATTGTAGCTGGTTGCTTTTATTTGTGAATTATTGTTAGACATCCACAACAAATGTATGTATTGCACAACCAATTGTAAAATTACTTTGCAAAACAAATATGTGTCCTAAGCTATCAAATAATAATCCTTAATAAAGGATATAAAGTAAATCAGTTAAAACTGTGTCTTCAAGGTGTACATATTAAGGGATTCTTCATGTCTTTCTAAAAGATTTTGGCATCTTGAAAAAAGACTAAGATTCTAATTAAAAACTAGTATACAGGATTCCATTATTTCTTTTTCTGCTCTTGACATTCTTTCCGTCTTCATTTTCTGTAAGAGTCTAAACTAATCTTCTTCAGGTTGTTTTATTCAGAGTATTATACGAAGAAATGGAAAGTGCCCCTCAAACTGACAAGCTTATTTTCTGCTCTGTCATTCTTTACTGGTTAGTTAAATACATGCTTATATTTAAGACTTCATTGTTTGACCAGGTCAGAATCATTTTGAATTAGTTGGGTCTATAAAAGATTCAACAGGAATGACTGTTGAGTCTGATTGCATTTAATTATAAAAAATATGGAAAGAAATTCTGCACTGTTTATTTAAATGTGTTTGCTAACACTTTTGGTAAAACCTAGGATGTAAAAAGTATTCTGAATTGAATATTTTGATCGCCATCGCTTAATCCTGACTCCTGCTTGGCTAAAGTACTCACCAACTAAGGAGTAAGATCATATAAATGAGAAGTTTTTATATATGAAGAATATGCTGAGAGGCAGGATGAAAACTTGAGGCAGGACTAATACCTTTTCACTTATATTGTTTACATATTTTACAAAATCAATGTATATGAATCTGTCTAAAACCTATAGCACTTTTTGGTTTACACATTCTGGGGTGACTGACCAACTCTGGGAAATCTGCATAACTACTGTACAAGTAATTATTGTTTTTTGAGTCTTTTGGTTCACCTAGTTGATTGATGCGGTTTGTCAATGTCAATATATTTATAGAACACATTGAATACAACATTAGTAATGCTAATATACTTTAGGCAAAGTGCTTTACATAGAACATAAAATTCATAAAACATAATACAATTAGCAATAAAGTGAAACAAGAAGGTGGGATTAGCAGTATCACAGAAGATCATGAAAGCTAAAGAACAGAAGTAAGTGTTCAGTCTAGTTTTAAACAGATCAATTGAAGGTGCATCTTTAATATAGTAAGGTAAAGATTACCACAAATGTGGTGTACCGGCTGCAGAAGCCCTGACAACCTTAGTTTTGCACTTGTATGAGGAGCCACAAGAAACATCTGACCAGTAGACCTAAGCTCTCTGGATGCCTGGTGTAAAACACACAGTTCATATAAATAGGTGGTAACATGCCCATGTAAAGATTTAAAAATCAGTAGCAAAACTGTAAAATCAATCAAATTTAAAAACTAATTCCTTCCAAACTATGTACCTTTGTTAATGAAGGTTTCTTATCTGTTTTTTCTTTAGGATTGCCTGTCACAGCTGTTTGGATAAAATGATTAAATGGTAATCTATTACATAATATGAATCATTACATCTTTGTATACTGTAAATACAGATTAATTTTTTATAAGTTAATAACAAAATCATAAAGGATCATGAAGAAGAACAAATTGAACGATTGTTTCGAAATTTAAGGCATAATATACTGTAAATGTTTAACATTTTTAACTATCTTAACTAGAGTATACCAATTAGTCTCTTAAATCCCATTTCAGCAAAACTGCTTACATTCCTCTCTTTTCTTCAAATTTAGTAAAACACAATTGTACGGTTATTATGTTAGGAAAAGGTAAGCGACCTTAAACTTAAAATATACGGTAACTTACTATTCAGTATAAATTCTACAGCTAACAATACATCAGCTTGGTTAAATCTGTTTAAAATTTAGATTCATTTTAATTCAGATCTATCTTTTAATATGTTCATTAATCAAGTAAAGACAAGTTTTAAGTTCTTAATTTTTATACTATAGAAAAGATAATGAAAGTCTTTTTTATCTAGAATAGACAATTACCATATCATGTTTTGCCTGCAGGGTATGTTTATTATAGGCTAACTAGTGTTTCATTATAATTTCAAAGTAATTCAATTTTGAGACAGTAAAACTTCTAAAATGCATTTAATGAACATGTCATCAATTTTCTTGTGTTCGTGCCTAACGCATTATAACACAGAACATAGCAACACAGAACACGGTAAAGAAGTACAATTATAGGTTGTAGATGGTGAGTTGCTCGGCGGGCATTCATGCCCGGCCGAGACGCCCAGGAGGACCGGAGGAGGGCTTGTGGATCCTCCCAAACACGAGGGGCGTCCTCCTTGGTTGCTGTTGGAAGCTCATCCCTGTAGGGGCCCGTGGTCACCGCCAGGGGGCGCCCCAATGCCTTGGGAGTGTTGGACCTCAGTACTTCCGCCACACCGGGAACTACTGGGGGGGAAAAAGACTTGGAGACACCCGGTGGACTTCCGGTTTCACCACTGGAGCTTCTGCCACACAGGGGTGTGGCTACGAGCCCCAGGATGCAGCTGGAGCCCTTCCGGGGTGAATAAAAGAGGCCGCCTCCCTCCAGTCAGGGGCAAGAGTCGGGTGGAAGAGGACGAAGCTTGGTGGAGAGGAGTGGAGGCGGACCAGAGACATTTAAGGCATTGTGTTGTGGCCAGAACTTAAAGGGGTGATTGGTGCTTCGGCACTGGGTATGTGCACTTCTACTGTAAATATGAAGATTAATAAACGTGTGTGTGGTGAAACCATCATGTCTGCCTGTGTCCGGGCTGTTCCCCACAATGGTTACCATTTCAGAGAGCAAGTAATTATTGCCATACAAAGGCTCCAAATCTAATGTAGTGGTCATGTTTTTGTTACACTAGTTAAGTGTTCACTTTTTAAGTGAGGCGTATGGGTTTTGAGGAGTCTGTAATAAACAGACAATAAAGCCCACTTTGCTTTTATATGATAAAACATCATCCAGGACGAAGATTACACAAAGGACTAGCCACTTAAAAACAGGGAAAAGCTACAATCACCTAATTGTGTAGCCACCTGAGCAGAGTTAGTTTTTCACAGGAAAACAAATGCCCAACAAGAGAGAAAGCAGACAGGAATGGAAAGTTGGCAATTGAATGGCACTTGATGGGCACAGAAACAGTGTAACAGCAGTTGCTTTGGACTTAGAAAAAATCCAGTACTGTATATGTTCCTTTAAATGTAATGCTACAGAAATTGTTGGACAGGGCAGACATTTTAGACAAAGCTTTTCCAGTACAAAAGTACAGTATATATAGAGATGGTTCATACTGTAAAGAAAATGACCTCCTTAAAGAGGGGGGAGTTCAAAATTGCTGTTGGGTTTTGAATTGTCCAATCCTTTAGGGACATCTAAAAAGAAACGTGTATTGGGTGATCATAAAAATTGTGGCATCAAAATAATATAGGTTAACACCCCACTTCATTCAGCATGCTCTTTTATGTAAAGCCTCTGATGTAAAAGAATATGGCTATGCTAAAATTCTCTATCCTCTCATCCAAGATTTGGTTTATATGGAGCAGTGCAGTCTATATGTTGACAAATTGGGAGCATCTATCAAAGGTGCAGTGTTATATGTGGCTGCTGATAACCTGGCTGCTTATTCACTTGCAGGATTCTTTGAGAGCTTTTCAGTGGACAGGTTCTATAGGTTATGCATGGAAATGATGAGTGTGAGCCAAGACGAGGAGGTATGTTCAGGCAACCTTGAACCCCGAACTAAACACAGTCACAACTGGCAGATGCAGGAGGTGTGGCAGGATCCCACTATGGCTAAAAATATGGTGTGAAAGGAGGATATGTATTTACTGACAGTCTGGAGCACTTTCAGGTTATTTATGTCTACCCTCCTGACATCCTACATGACCTTTTGGAAGGCATTGTTCCTGTTGAGTTATCACTCTGCATTTCAGATCTGATTTCTATGAAATATTTTACTTTAGAAACACTGAACCATGCTATCAATACTTTGCATATGCGTTTAATGACAAAACTGACCAATGTCAGCCTATTACCCAAGGCTTCTCTACCAAAGGAACCATAGGTTGAAATGGTCATGAGAACTGGGCTCTAATTAGACTGCTATCACGTCTCATTGGCCATAAGGTACCTGAAGGAGACAATGCATGGAACATTTTAATACTCCTCAAAGACATTGTTGAGTTAGCTGTAGCAACAAGGCTCACTGAAGAGTCAATACATTTCCTTGATTGCAAAGTTTCAGAACACAGAGAACTGTTGCAAACTATATTTCCTCATTTCAGATTACGTCCAAAACACATCTTAATTGAACTTTATCCTGACATGATTAAGGTATTCTGTCTTCTTTCATATTTCTAGACAATGTGCTTTGAGGGAAAACACTAATTTTTCAAAACGGTCTTTCATAATGCTCTGAACACTGGCTGTAAAGCTTCAGAAAATGATGGCTTACCATTTACACACAAGTTCATTTTTCAAGCCCTTAGTTGAAATGGACAAAGTTACTATAGCATCAATTAGATCTTACCCTGAGAATATCCAATAAATCTTCTCTGCTTGCAACAGTTCTTGTTGCATCATCAATCTTTTTATATGGAATTCAATATTGTGATGATATGATACTCAGGCCTTCTTAAATTTAAGCAGATAAAACAGATAGTGCCAATTAACACAGAGATCCTGTTTGTCTGCAAAGTGATGATCGCATGGTACCATGAGCTTTTCCGATCTTTTGAACTCTGCGACAGCACTAACCCCCCTCTCTATGTGTGGTGCAACTAAAAGAGCTTGATGATGTTTTCCCTTTTCCTGCAAACAGATTTAGAGAAATTTAATAGTGACACTCAGGCATTATATTCTGTGTTTAAAAGGCCCAAGTTTGATTGCTGCTGTCAATCCAATCAATATGGTTATTGATGGAGTTTTAATGTAGGCCTCAATGGTCACATTTTGCAGCTTTCATAGATGTGCTAAATGGTTACTTGAATGCACTGCACCTCTGTAACATAAATAATTAATTATTGTAAGTTTTCTTTCATACTTCTTGCCAAGTCAAAAGTGCAATGAAATTGATCAAATACTAGTGATGCCCCATTCAGTGGTAGAAAGCAACTAAGTAAGACTAAGACTTTTACTTCATCCATCCATCCATCCATTTTCCAACCCGCTGAATCCGAACACAGGGTCACGGGGTTCTGCTGGAGCCAATCCCAGCCAACACAGGGCACAAGGCAGGGACCAATCCCGGGCAGGGTGCTAACCCACCGCCTTTTACTTGTATTGGAGTATTTTTTATTTATTTTCTTTTAAAGTGTGTTATTAGTACATTTACCAATGTAAAGGATTTTAACCGCTCAGTGGCACTCTACCAACAACTTAACCATGGCTCAGCAAACAACTGTTCTTGAGGGCATGCATACTGTATTTCTAATGAGCTAATTATTATTTTTATTTCCAAGATGACAGCACACCAGAAGATGATTTTGAGGGTCATTGTTACAAAGGCAGATATGTGAAAGGTCACATTGAATATGGGGCCTGCTACAGTAGAGGATTTGATAAGCAACCTGGAAAAAAAAACCCAAAAAAAACAGGGACTTAATTACAACTGCAGTCTGCAATACGAAGATCCTGAATTTGATCATGAACTATGCAATATGACAGATATTAAAGATCTTCCAGAAGAAAACAATAGTTAAAATCATTTCTCTATTTGAGATGGAACTTGCCTCAACATCTGTTGAACTCTCCAGTGACACACACAGTACAGCAGATACATAGATAATTTCACATTCATTCCCGGAGCGACAGACACAATGGCCAGAACTATTTTCTATCCCAACCTTTTCTGTTCATGTAGAGTACAGACTTAGGGCTCATTTATACTTCAAGCTCAAAATGTGTATACACACACACACACACACACACACACACACACACACACACACATACATCATGGCTGCCACGTGTTCCCAGCATTCATTTGATACGTCCTCTGAGCATGTCCTCAGAAATTAATGCAACGCATGCAGAAGTTGCAATACCAGCAAAAAGGTGGGGGGCAAAGTATGATAAAAGTCGGAGTGCAACGTCAAGGTCTCTGTTTACTATCCACATGTGACAGAAAGCCGCTTTTTTCGGATTGTATAGGATCGATGTGCGTGCTACGATGTTTGAAGAATGGTTCGATGTGGTGAAGCAAAATGCTGACATACAGATGCATTTGTGGTGATTTTATATTCAAGCGTTGCATATTCCCCATCGTAATGACACAATATACTGTATTTTAAAAGTCTCACATACCATCTTCTGTGCCATCTTTTTTTTTTTTTTGCACCTTCACAACAGCGTAAGAATGTACGGCTGCGTATTAAAGCCACAGACAAAAAAATTAAGGACATGGTGAAAAGGTCTATTTTGTGATTAAAGTGAAAATTTCGGCTTTAATTTCGAAATGTCCAATTTAAATTCGTAGTTTACTTTATCATTAAAGTAGACCGTCATAAACGTCATCTTAAAACCGACCCAGTTGTTAATCGCTACGTGCTTCTGGGGCTTCCTCCTTGAACTGACAGCAGCAATCACCACGCAGAACACATTAAATTTATGATATTCCAGCTCTCTACACATTTAGAATCCTTAGATTTATACTTGATATCATTTTCGTGATGAAATGCATTAAAGTATGTATGTTACATTTTACAGATAAGTCGTTAAATTAATTTAAATAATGAATACTAATAATAATTACACATGTTGTGGCGCCACGGTGGCAGAGTGGTAGTGCTACTGCCTCGCAGGGAGTCGCATACCTTGGTGTTCCCTGCCTGGAGTGTGCATGTTTTCCTGGTGGGTATCCACAGTTGTGCTCCAGTTTCTTTCCAAAGACATGAAAGTTTGGGGATTAGGTAAGCAAAAATGACAGTAGTGTATGTGTGTGCTTGTGTTCACCTTGCGATGCGCTGATGTTCCATCCAGCGATTGTTTGTGTCTCACGCCCGATGCATGCTGGAACGGGCACATTCCTGGATTGATGTATGTAATCATTAAACATCTTTTTCAGAGATAGTGTGGCAAGGTGTCCTTGGAATTTAATGGGTGTTTCAGGCAATTCACAACACAGCGAAGCGAGACCTGTTCTCACTGTGATGATATCTTGCACCGCCACCTGGTGGAATCTTCCAGATTTACATAAAGTACACGCACAAGTATAAACAGTACAATGCTTGCGTAGCAGTAGCGTCCACTGGAGCATCTACTGTATCTTAGGGACAGAACACAAATAAAAGTATCAAAAAATTTAAAACAAGACATCCTTGAAAGACTGGCAGAGACCATGTATAGCTACACAGCATACCCAAATAATTCTCAGTTTGAAAGTGATGTAATAGTGCTGATAAGCAAGCACCCCTGTCTCCGGGAATGAGGCTCATCCTGTCACTGCAGTGGCTAGAAAAAATAGCCTAAAATGTAGAATGCCTAATTAAACAACCAAGCGTAGAAGATTAGTATGTCTTGATGCAGATAAACAGGGAGGGCATTCAGCAACAATAAAATCAAAAAGGCAAAGAAAGGCGAACTCAGCTACTTGCCCAACTTTCCAGAGGGATATGATAAAGCAGGCCTCAATGGTGCCCGCAAAGACTTAGTTGATGAAATGTAGAAGTAAACACCAAACGGACAACCTATTAAATAGAAGATGAACCTGATATTTGCATTGAGAAGAAAAGGGTGGACTCTGAACCTGCAATAAGCAAGATGGTGGAACGCCCTCCTGCTCTTTTCACAAAATATATGGTAAGTACAAGAAAGGTAAAATGCTAATGTTTTTGCTTGTCTATCCATCATTCTGTCTTTATTTGATGTTTCTGGATATCCCTTTGTCATCTCTTCTTAATCTATTCCATTGCACATTTCTTCTTTAAAACACATATGAGAATGTAGGGTGGGTGGGGATGGTACAAGGAGGCTGTGCTTTCAGCCACAGTATTATGTAGTCTTGAAGTGTTAAGCTCCTTATGTTTCCATGTATTTCTCTATTTTTTAGGTGTACATGGAGTGCAACAGGATTGTGGGCAAGAACCTCAAGCAGGAATTCTATGAAAGCATTGATTGGGACAGTCTTTGTTTTATTGAGATATCAGTCTAAGAGATTGGAACATTGAGCAGCTGTTAAAACAACTTTCACAACAGGCCAGAGTTTGTCCATATTCATTATACACTTGCATTGCATTGTTGTTCACAACTTATGTAATGACAACATGTCATAAAAAGTGCCACTATCGTGGTTAGGCAAAACAATCAAATTGAGCTTTTTTGTTTCAGCTTTCTAATAGACCATTAATTTTTTGTCGTTCTAGCAATTAGCTTTGTGTTTTGATTTCACTAAAGAGCACACTGATATTCAGACACTGGTTCTCAGAAAGATTCATATTACCATTGATGACAACTCCACAGACTTTGTCAAAGCAAATATTGTAGGTAACTTCTTATTTTCTCAAAGAGACACCATAATGCCGAAATTTAGAGTTTTCATCATTACTCAATCTTGTCTTTGTTATATGCTGCAAACATAGTCTTCTACAGTTAAATAAGATATTTCTTAATTTATCGCTAGTACAATTTGTCCATTAAGTTAGTTTCCGTGGGATATGGCGAGTTCTCCAGTCTGTCACATTCTCCCCCTATTTCCCAGCACTCCAATACAATGAGGCTGGGTAGAAGTTCTTTTGTGGACCTCAATTGGTTAAAAATTTACACAAGGAAAGCTTAATAGCAACACCTTTTTCAGAGCTCCTTCCAACCCCCTCTTGGGTGATGTGCTTGTTTAATCTACTTCATCAGTCATAACTAATTCACACCTTTCCTCATGTGCCTGACCCATGACTAGACCTATATTGCTTAACATTATTGAGGGTTAATTTAATGAGAAATGTCATCATTGTGCTTTCATGTTGTTTGGATGCTGATGATGTCTCATTCCACCACCTTGACATTGGGATCCAACTCTTTGAGCATGAAGCTGCTGTGTTTTCATCATCCCTCCATCATAGTCCAGCTTCATTGAAAATCATTATTGAGGGAGAAATTGATATGGCCAGCATTCAAGACCTGCCAAAATCTATGTGCATTCTGTTTGGACTTACATATGCACTGCATACAATACAACAATACAACAATATGCATACAATTTTCCAATACAACTCGGAGTCCTGCCACGTGCAAAAGATCGCTGATGACACTGCTATCATGGGCTGCATCAGGAGGAGTATAGGAACCTAATCAAGGACTTTGTTAAATGGTGCGACCTCCAAACCACCTACACCTGAACACCAGCAAAACCAAGGAGCTGGTGGTGGATTTTAGGAGACCCAGGCCCCTCCCGGACCCCGTGATCATCAGAGGTGACTGTGTGCAGAGGGTGCAGACCTATAAATACCTGGGAGTGCAGCTGGATGATAAATTGGACTGGACTGCCAATACTGATGCTCTGTGCAAGAGAGGACAGAGCCGACTATACTTCCTTAGAAGGCTGGCATCCTTCAACATCTGCAATAAGATGCTGCAGATGTTCTATCAGACGGTTGTGGCGAGTGCCCTCTTCTATGCAGTGGTGTGCTGGGGAGGCAGCATAAAGAAGAAGGACGCCTCACGCCTGGACAAACTGGTGAGGAAGGCAGGCTCTGTTGTAGGCATAGAGCTGGACAGTTTGACATCTGTGGCGGAGCAACGGGGCGCTCAGCAAGCTCCTGTCAATCATGGAAAATCCACTGCATCCACTAAACAGTGTCATCTCCAGACAGAGGAGCAGCTTCAGCCACAGACTGCTGTCACTGTCCTGCTCCACTGATAGACTGAAGAAATCGTTCCTCCCCCACACTATGTGACTCTTCAATTCCACCCGGGGGGTAAAACGTTAATATTATACAAGTTATTGTCTGTTTTACCTGCATTTTTATCACTCTTTAATTTAATATTGTTTTTTTATCAGTATGCTGCTGCTGGAGTATGTGAATTTCCCCTTGGGATTAATGAACTATCTATCTATCTATCTATCTATCTAATCTATCTATCTATCTATCTATCTATCTATCTATCTATCTATCTATCTATCAATCTATCTATCTATCTATTCAACTACCCTGAGTCTATGAAGAACACATTCAGTTCATCCAACAGTCACTTCTCACATGGGCCAAACAGCAATAAAACCCAAACTGCAAACGAAAAACCAGCTTGAAATGTAAGTAAATTATATGTTAAATGCAATGGCTGCCTTTGTTATTTCCCCAATTTTATTTTTTTGTTTTATTTCATTTTGTTTTATTATTGTTATTATTGTTTACTCTTTAACCCCAATAGCCTCTCTAAACCTTCACAAGTTTCTTAATCCCCCTTTTGTCATAAATGATGCAAAAGAAACATTGAACAGGTGTTTGTAATTTTGTATCATGTAAAAACTGTCTAAGTTTAATGAGAGCCAGAAATGTCCAGCTACTTGTGTTGTACAAAACAAAATTTTGAAGTGTACCCTCAGGTCTGCATATTTGTTATGTATTTAAAACATTTTGTGTGTCCTTCTCAAGAGAAGTATAGGTTTTAGAGGCTTGTATTCTATTTTAATGACTGACTTTGTGTCCAAATGCACGCAAGGATATAGCCAATAATGTTTATTGTATTCCTTCTTCAAAGAAGTTGGAATTGTTACCAAGTAGTTTTAATGCCTGGCTTTACTTGTCTTTTGGTTGATAACATTTTTTGGTGCAATAACACACTTGAAGTGTAACCTTTCAATGGTTTGTCAAGAAAAGAATGAAATATATTGTAACATCGAAATGTATTGTTTTATTTCTTTGTGGCGATGCAGGTTCTTGCTCCACACTCCCACTTTCCTTTTGGGAGCCCTTTTGAACCGGACACCATCGATAATGTAACCGGATGAGCTGGACAATGAGGATACCACAATGAAGCAAGGGGAAAGGTTCCAAGTACAGAAGTGCTATTATTTCAAAACAGTCTAAACCAAAAAGTGTTCAAATAAATAGTGCAGTACAATCAAAGCGTTGTTAAATAAATAATCCATTAAAACAGGGTGAAAGAGTGGAGGTTAAAATTCAATAAATAAATCCATTAAAATGAGGTTAAAACAATGGCTGGAAGCAGTCCTTTAAAAACAAAACCCGGTGCCTTGTTCAGCTGGCGGCTCCCCCGTTTCTCCCATCCTCTCCATGCACCAGGGGAGTCACCCTATGTGCAGCTGACCTTCTCCTGCTAGTCTGGTCGCCTTTCGGTCCCTGGCTCCATAGGGCTCTCATCAGACTATGACTTGAGTTCCCCAGTGACCAGGGCGCTCACACTAGGGGTTCCACCTCTCAAGCCCCCGACTCCTGCTGCCTTCCGCAGCCTTAAGCGGTGAGTCAACCACCTTCCAGTCACTTCTGCTCCTCTTAAGCACTCAGCAGGAGCGACAACTTCTTGCTGCCCCTGAGTGTCGGCCTAACACTCCTGAGGGGCTCTCCTCACAGCTGCCTGCTATTATCAGTGAGCCTGCCCTCACTTGCTCACTCATGCACCGGCTTTCAGCTTTCTCTTCTTCCTCCTTTAACCTCCGTTCAGTTTTCTGATCTTTCTTCTCCCCCTTCACATTTGCGCTTCTCCTATTTATAATGGGGACGTGGCACAGGTGCGGCAATTAGCAGCTACCGGCATCAATTACAGATATGGACGATTCCTCACCTGTGCACTTAAGCAAGGAAACGCCCGCACCACGTCACGTCCGAGAACCGCTCCATCCACACAACCACTCCTCCTCTATAAGCCGCGAGTGTGGCAATTATTTATTTAAAAACTGGCCTTTTCTTCTAAGCCACAGACCTGCTATACTACATTCTTCCTTTCCAGTTTTTTTCAAACAGAATGTATTTAAAATAGTAATCTCAAAATTAAAATACTATAATTAAATTACAAGAAAAGACATTACTTCTCTGCGTGGGCTGGCGCCCTGCTCGGGATTTGTTTCCTGCCTTGCGCCCTGTGTTGGCTGGGATTGGCTCCAGCAGACCCCTTTGACCCTGTAGTTAGGATATAGCAGGTTGGATAATGGATGGATGGACGGACATTACTTCTATTAACAAATGATTTTATGTAGTGATGTTATATTTGTTATATAATAGTTAAATTTTCATATGTTCAATTTAGTATCGTTATTTTACACAAGTTAAACTCCAGAAAATAAATAATTTATGTAAACTGATAATTTTAAGTAAAGGCTACTAATGTAAACTTGATTTGCCCAATGCATCCAGTCAAGGTTCTAAGTTAATACAACTTGACCTGTTCAGTTTCACCATGTGTTAAAAACTAAATGGTTTACAGCAATGGGTTTCTTTGAGATTTTCTAGTAAAGTCAACTAATTCAGGATAATGGTGTGTAAAGCATATTTAGGTGCTTTATATTTGGCTCCTTACCCCCACCCCCCCCCCCCCCCCCCCAAAAATACATTACCACTACAACTCTCTCTTCTTCATTTTTTCTTACAGCCTTCCACTCAGTGTTTCCAAAAATCACCTTTTAGCTCTAGACTCATAATTCCTCTTTGTGTTAAAACTCACCCCATGTTTCCTTTTAAAACTAAGCTCTAAAATCGTGACTTGGGTCATAGGCAGACTTCTACAAGAGTAGGAGTATTAGGTCAAAGCATATGTTGGCAGCTATAGTTGTCACTGCTGTGCTGTGTGCTTAGCAATCCCTAAATGGTCTGTTCTCTAAGCTTGTGAGTTTTTCTTCCTCTCTCAGTGCTGCATGTTTCAGCCTTTTCCAGGAGCCACATTCCTGCTGCTGTCTGGAGATAATATGCTGGATTCCAATGAACAGTCATTGATGGCTGAACCCACTCTGGTGCCTATGCAAAATACAATTCTTCTATAAAACCACATTCCTAAAATAATGGTTCTTTATATGTTATTTTATGGTTCTTTACTGGATTGTATGGTTCCTTGTAGAACCATTGCTTGACAAAGCACCATTTCGTTCTAGCAAGGATTCTTTACATGTGATGTTAGTTCTTTGTGCATTGAAAAACTACCTTATATATACAATAACCCTGAAATCTTTAATGTGTGGTAGGCTACCAGGCTAGACACGAACAGATTAAGACAATCTGGATTTAGCTTGTGTAACTGTATGTATGCAGCAAGCGGCCTTTGAAAATCATGATCCAACAGTATTTCACAAATCTGTTAACATCTATTCATAGTTATTTATCATATGGATCCTATTATAGATCTAAATCAGTAAAGGTTCTTTCTGGAACCTTCATGTGGATAGGTCTTTTGGGAACCAAAAAGTGTTCCTCTATGAAATCACTCTTAAAAACCACTTTTTTTAAGAGTGCATGTACAGGGATTATCGGTCTATGCTTCAATATGGAAATGGCCAGTGTAAATTTCTCGGTCTCTGGCATGTTCCTGTTGGAACTGTTCACTGTCACATCCTGTCTTCTTGGAACCTTTGCAGCTAATGATCTGTTGACATCCAGGCAATCTCTTACATATCCATTTGTAATGCATCTTTATACCTGGACAGGTCTTTGGGAAGCTGGAGTCATCCCCTACTTGTGGTTTCTAGTCTGTAAATGTGAATATATATTACGTAAGGGACGGCCAGCAGCCCAACCTGTCCAGGACCCCCAAGAGTTGGAAGGATGGGGGAAGGCAGCTTCTTTAGGGCACTGCCTCCCTCAGAACGCTAGATAGCAGCTCCCCTGGGTTGCAGCGGTGCCCCAGATTCCCAAAGAGCATCATGGGACTTGGAGTTCTTTACCTCAGCCATGTTGGTTACCATGGGTGCTGCTGGGGGCGCTGCAAGGACTGAGGAGCCAAATGGCACGGGGTTTCCGCCTTAACCTGCTTCTGCTTTTCCACCCACACTTCCGGGTTGGCCAACAGAAAACAAGTTGATGGCCTCACAGAGATGAACCAGAGTTGGGTGGACACAGCTTGCTTGGATGAGCAGAGGAGGCAAAGACAGAGAGAGAGAGTATGACAAATAACTGTATGTTGTGTGATTTATAAAATTGTGGCTGTGGTGGTGGGACACACTGTTGTAAAGAGTTTTCCACTGAATAAAAAGACTCTTTGTGCTTTTAATTTGTGCCTGTGTCTACTGTGTTGAGTTTGAGGAGCTGGAGCACACCCTACTCTTCCACAATTAGCACACCTACCCAATTTAAAGTTTCTAACTGGATAAACAGCATTTCTTTGGATTGTGAAGAGAAAGTGGAGTCCACTGAGGAAACTCACACAAATAGAAAGAGAAATTCCACTCAGAAAACAATGCATCCCAGTGCTGCTCCCCTTTGTAAAAACAGTATTTTATTTCAATGACACTTAAATAAAATTGCAAACATAATGGACCTTTTCATTGAAAATGTTTGTAGTGACTTTTAAGAAAAGCAATCAGATACAAGAGTTTAAATGCTTTTTAAAATATTAGTTTTAGGATCATTTTGTAGAATACAGACTAAAGTGATAATTCAATTTCTGACCATCTTGTTTTAGGTACTTAAGTACTCAATAAAAATTACCAGAGTTAAAGCATACACAAAAGACATATGGTCCCAAAAACAGAAATAATGAACAAGATCATCTGCATTTTAATGTCTGGTATTATGCATTAGATGGCTCATTTAATTTAATTATGCATAACATAATGCATCTAAGGTATGGCGTAAGTTACAGTACTTTCATACTAACTAGAGAACTAAAATTAGTTATTAATTTGTTTTTCCTTTTCTTTTAGATAACATACAAGGGCTGTGAAATGTCACTCTTGTATAGAGTAGATTATTTTACATGTCTACAATTTTCTCACTTTTATTTAATCCAAAATGTATTTTTTCCTTTGATTCACACAGAGCACATCCCTATATTAATTAATGTTTATAGAAGAAACCTTTATACTTTTCCTCAAGAAGGTGTAAAAAGCACATGTATACACAATAAATGAGTGCAAATACATTTTTTCATCTGTAATTGTTTGATTTTCTGGTTTTTTTTGTTGTCACGAAAACATTTAATTACAGACTATTATTTCTATTGGGTTTTTAACACTAATTTTATATTAGCAATAAATGCACATTTAAGAACACAAGGTTGCTGAAACTATAAATATTTAAAAATTCTTTCTGTATCGTTGATATATAAATTTACCTTTGCAATTTTTATTCACGTGAAAGCAATGACAGATATATGAAATGACCAAATATTTTGTATAACTTGATCATCAATAAATACTAGTATGTTTGGAAAGAAAACAACCTGCATTGCAGCTGAGCTTCACTTATCTACTGTCAGCTTTACAATCCCCCCAAGCAACCTTAAAAGCCCAATCCAAACTCAATTTGCCTGCAGACTGAGTTTGTATAAACAGTTTTAAAAGTATAACACCTGTAAGCTGAATATGACCTTGCCAATGGTCTTATTTAGAGTATGTGTGTCATTTATTACTTAAGGCATAATGAGCTATATTTTGTACTATTTATCTGCTTTTTTTAAATGTAATGCAATTCCCTATCTTTCAGAGCCAGAGTTATTTCACATTTGAGATGTCTGGTGATTTCTAATCACATCTGAGTCAGTTAAATTGTGATCACAGTTATTAAAAGGAACTGTCATGGCAGCTATATCCTAAATCTTATGTCTGAAGTGTATGTTTACAGGCACAACACACATAATAAATAACACAAATATGCTGGCACAGTATTTTTAAAACAAAACACTGTTAAGTAGTACAGTCTTTTGTTCACAATTGACTGAGCTAAGTTAACTATAAAGGGGTGCATCTTAGCATTTGAGTCTTTGAAGGATGTCAGCTTCTCATGCTTTGACTAAATATACACATAATTCAGACAGTATTTCAAGGATTTTGTACCATTTTTGCAATATTTTTATCTTCTCCATATTTCATATATGGAGGTATTATTACTTTAATAAAAAAAACACATCAGGTTTCAACAGAAAACCCAGTTTTGATATCCCTACAACATCATGTGATCATGTTTGGAAAATGTATGTCTGTTTATCTGTGCGTAAAAGTTTTGTGGTCAATGTGACTCTCGATAAACAAATGGACCTCTTCTTCTAAAAGTTTGCGGACTAGTTGTATTTATTAGTCTTAAGAATTGATTTTGGTTTTTGGGTGAATTCCAACAATTTTGGTCTATATTTGCATTATACTGTATTTTGGTCAGGACAAAACAACAGATGAACTTAAATACTTACATGGACAGTTAACATCAAAGGCAATCCGTTTTCGTGAATTGTACCAATATCAGTACATTCTTTTTGAACTGAATGGGAATTCAGGAGACAGCTCAAGCTGTATTGATGATTTTATCACTTTTGAAGGGAAAGGCATCAGGACTAAATTGGTTTACAGCTCGAGACAGGAGATTGTTAAAATATAATAAAATCTATATTGCTTGGGAAAATGGACATTCTCAAACTGATGAGAGTTTGAGAACATTCATTCATCAAATTGATAGCAAGCCAATTGGAATATCTAACAATCACGTGTTGCGAAACCCCTGGTAGAATTTTATAATAAATATACCTCATCTCAAGAGAACAGAAGAGAAAAACAAGACAACAGAACGACATCAGAAGAGGTCAAGAGCGATGTCAGAAAAGGGCGGCAACAACGTTTGAATGTTTCCAACTGATTGTCACAAAGCATCGCAACTATGACTGCTAGATGAGAAGCCAACTAGGGAATTCATCCTTGTCATCTTTTAACTTTTCGTAAGCTTTTTCTAATGACTATATATATGCAGACTTTTCTATCCATATTTTCTCTTATGCTTTTCACTACTGGTATTATAATTCCTGTAAAAAATACCACGCTGCTATTAACTTTATGTTTTGTCTTCATGTCTAGAGTGATTGAAGTAATAAGATAGATTTCTTTGAGCTCCTGGTGCAGCCAGAGGTCTGCCATACGCTTTGTGCTGCGAGGTTTATTAAGGGCTGCGGGTGTGAACTCTACCCAATAGTGGGAACAGTACGTAAAGTACAGCATTCTTGGCTGCTAAATGGCCTATAGTCAAGGATACTGAGTCTTTATATGTTTGAGTATACGCTTGGAGACCAATAGTAATATTTAGGTCTGAGATATATTTAAAACATCGTTTGTTGTTCATGCCGATAAGTAAGTTTCTTAAGTATTTTTTTGTTTCTGTTTTCTAGCTCTGTCATGCTTTTTTCATTTGATCTTTAGAAGTCAGTTAAACATTAAGCAGATATTTATTTACATTGTTCCAGGGTTTATCTGCAAGGTATTCTAGCTGAGATTCAATTGTTTAAGATAGTGATAAAGCTTGTAACGGTATTTAGCATTATTTACGTTTCTCTTTGGCTTTGTCACTGTAACACATTAAATACCTGGGAGTTGTTTTTTGCTTCATTTTGTGCCATCTTAAATATTTACTGTATTGAGGACAAACGATGAACGAGACAAAAATATGTCCCCTTACATTTAAGTAAAAAAAAATTAAGTTCTGTGTTGAATATTACTTCTCAAAAGATGAAGAGAATTCCAGCAATGTTGATGTCTTGCACTTGCCAGAATCATACCAGTATTATTTTTGACACTAATTTAAATTGTAGTTGTCACACTTACTTCAGT
This sequence comes from Erpetoichthys calabaricus, assembly GCF_900747795.2. Lineage (NCBI taxonomy): Eukaryota > Metazoa > Chordata > Cladistia > Polypteriformes > Polypteridae > Erpetoichthys > Erpetoichthys calabaricus. The sequence continues at coordinate 219,786,250 of NC_041397.2, read as the reverse complement.
GTACCATGATGGCCTTTAAACTAAGGCTTAAGACTGACTTTAGCATAATGTACTGGTTAGAACCGATGATAAGATAGTTACTATATTTTCCAGTATAAACAATCTATATTAAATATTTTCATTCTCTTTTAGTTTCAGCCTCCTTCAATAGCAACTGGCATTATTGCCAGCTTGATCATATTACCCCATCTGAACTTGAAATAAAATTTTAGCATTGAGATGTCATTATCAAAGGCAGATCTGTCATAAACCTCCAAATGCTGACATTTACATGAGTGACAGAGAGTTGCAGAATGCTCAGGGAGGAGCAACACAGTCATTCCTGCCAAGGATAGACAGAGAAGAAAAAAATTTATTTCTGGTCTACCTAAAACATTCATTATTGATAGGCTATGATTTTTACATTTTTTTATTACCATTTAGTCAATTTAAGAACATAAAAAGTATTTTTATGCACATATTACACAATATTTTGCATACCATGCTATTCAAGCTGACTCCAGGTGATTTACTTCTTCTGGTGTCCAACAATCAGGACAGCATGACAGGTAACATTATTAAGTAATATATTATACAATTTATATATATATATATATATATATATATATATATATATATATATATATATATATATATATATATATATATAAATTGTATATTATACTCTTATGACCTTAGAAAAAACTTATTTTAGTGTTAATGACACTTAAAAAGCATTAGTAAAGAGGTTATTAATCTGTGCAATGTGGACTAGTAAAATAAATTCAGTTTAAATTGAGCAGAAGTGGCTTAATTGATAGAAATTTCAGTGGATATTATATAGTTCAGTATGAGATCTGTGAATCCTTCAGATTCAGTAGTGATTACACTACACTGTAGAGAGATGAATAACCTAATTACTTATGCTTTCTAAATTAAGTCCAAAAAAGCCTTTTGTTAAGGTCTTTTTTGTAGTACTTAAAGTAAAGTGTTACCTTGTACACACAGAGAGAAAGAGAGAGAGCAAGACTAGAAAACATGAGCATATTCGCATGTAAGAAATTAAAAGCAGAGATAATTTCAAAGTATTGAACATTAAATATTTTTCATTTTTTTATGTACAGTATCCATTCTTTTCTATAAAATTAAGTAATGGTTGAGAAAGCAAGGGCCTCTCTCAGAATGAAAGTCATTCTTTTTTATCTATCTTTAATGTGCTTGTCTTGCGGTCTTGTATGTATTTTATCATCCAGTTGACGCTTGGAACCGACCAACTATATTTAATTTCAAAAGCAACAGGGGCATGGTGGTGCTCAAACATAAAGAATGCCAGCAGTCACCTCCAGTTCACCCTCTGGTGGTCGTTCCGAGTGTCAATTGGATGATAACATGCATACAAGACTGCAAGATCACCCCCACCCTACCCAGAAAGGGGTGGGTTAGGCCAATTAGAAACATGTGTACCAGGTTTCATGAAAATTGCTCATTATGATACTGGAACATACATACATACACACATACATTGACTTTTATACATATAGATTACATTTTTTTTTTAATTTTATGCAAATTCATTATTTTCTTTTAATAGTCAAATTGTTGACTCTTCAGAGATTGTTGTTTCAAAGGAATTGAATTGTTGCTTAAAAGTTTGATGTTAAATAACAATTTTGAATGTTATCATTAATAAGCTTCTAACTTTAGTATGCACTAATGAGCTGTCATTATAAGATTGCCAATATAAAATATTATTTGAATTGTAGAGATTACCTTTTTTAATCTGTCTAGTACACTGCTTCCCAAACTCGGTCCTTTGGACCCACTGTGGCTGCAGGATTTTGTTCCAACCAGCTTCATAATCAGTGACAACACCTGATAACATTGATCTCATTTAATTAGCTGGTATTTTTTTTTTCTCTTATTCTACATTCAGAATAGCACAGCAGCATGACTTTTACATTTATAAGACATTTAGAAATATTTCTTCTTTTGCTATAGATTTAAAAGCTTAACTCTCGGTTGTTGATTTTCTTATATTTTGCCCCTTCTCTGTGCAGTTTTCCCCTTTCGTTGTATCTTATTAACAACAATTAAAAACAAGCAGAGCAGACACCCAGGCAAACAACACTGAATAATCAAAGCCTGTTACTACTTTAACGTTAGACCCACTAATTAGTAAATAATGGATTAATTAAAGAATTAGAACACCTAGAGAAGTAGAATGAAAATCAACATTATAATATTGTTTATATATATATATATATATATATATATATATATATATATATATATATATATATATATATATATATATATTTGAACCAGACTTAGTTTTCTAATTTCTATATTGTTCCCAAAACACAGAAACTGGGAAATAACAGTTCACTTAATTAGCCCAGGAGTCCAATTGAAAACAGAAGCTGGTTGGAACAGGCCCGGTCTTAGGTATTATGGGGCCCTAGGCGAAAGGGGGGTCCAGGGGCACTCTGAGGGGCGGAGCCCCCCTGGAAGCTCTGCGAAATGCGTGAAAATTAGACCAAGGAGACATTTTCTTGTAACGTTACGAGGTCATCACCCTGCGTCCCTTTTTCACCCGGAGTAGTTAGCTGCTACAATTTAGCCAGTTTGAACTGTTTCCACTGGGCACCACGTGGCGGTATGTAGCTAAGCCCAGCTTAGTTTTTTTGTATTTTTTCTTTTTTTAGTTTTTTTGTCCTTTTTTATTTTCTGGGATATTTGAAACTTTTGGAATGCATTGCGAGGGGAGGGGCGGGCCGGGGGCCTGGCCGCCGTCGATCCGGGGCCACCCGGACGCCGGGGCCCTAGGCGGTCGCCTACTTCGCCTATGCCTAAGGCCGGGCCTGGTTGGAACAAAAACCTGCAGCCACAGTGGATCCCCAGGACCAAGTTTGGGAAGCACTGGTCTAGTGCAGGGTGGGCAATGTCAATCCTGGAGAGCCTATGTGGCTGCAGGTTTTTGCTACAACCCAGTTTCTTAATGAGAAGTTGATTATTGCTGATGAAGCACTAATTCCTTAAGTGACATTTTGATGCTTTATTTTAGTAGTCTCGTTTGTTAAGGTTCCCCACCCTCAATTGCTTATTTCAATCTTAAACCACTGCATTCAATGTTTTAATGGCTTCTTATTAGCAATAAGATGTAAATGACAAAGGAGCCAACAGTTCTCCGTCTAGTTTTTTTTCTTTCTACATCTGTGTGTGTTCATCATGCACAGTTTGATTTAATAAAACATTTAATAGAAAAATGTGACAGACTAAAAATGATCTGTTTTAGGCTTCAAATTATTTGGATGATAACCTTGGAAAGGAAAACAAATCTAAGATAAAAGAACCTTGCATTGCACAGACTTACAAGCCATAAAATTAAATAAGGTCTAAAGTTGGTAAGGATTGGTTTCTAATTAAGCAATTGGGTTGGAATGAAAACCTGTAGCAACTGCAGCTCTCCAGGACCGACATTGCCCACCCCTGGTCTAGTGCAATCGACATGTACATATAGTGTAAGGAAAGAGGATGGGATGAAAGAAAGAGTCTAAATTTCACATTATAATTTCACAATCTCGGCATTAGATTCTTGAATCAGAGCCTCCACAATCTAATCCTTGTTCCACTGTGTGCATTTGCGAGTTGATCACTTCAGATGTCACGTTTGGTTATGAAGCTTATCAAGCAAACATTGCAAACACATTCAAGAATGTCTTGCCTGAAGCCATCCCCATAGAAGGGGTGATCATAGGAGTACATTTCTCAACCCACTCATACTGTGACAGAAACCTCTATATACATATTCAGTAAAATTTGGCGATAAGTGTTCAGTGAACAATGAGTTTCTGTATGTGTAAATTAACTCCTGAACATGAGATTTGCAACAACAATTACCATACTTTATTGATTGTTATGTAGAACAACACAAGAGTCAGACCTGAATATATCATGTACAGGAGATACTGTAAACTTTGCAGCTGACAGTTGTCACGTGATAGGCCTGTAGCTAAAGTCACATCAATCTGAAGAAGAGTGCGTGGTGGAAAAGTTGGAATAAAAGCAGGGTGCTTTGCATAGTTAGTTTTGAGGCCCTGAGAAAATAACCTTGAACTGGGTCTGGGAAAAGTTTTTTTTGATTGCTTAGAGATAATGACATCATGTAACATTTTCCTTCAATGTGTTTTTGTTAACTGTAAAATGTTGGGATCAGGAAGTGAGCCAGCCGACTGCTGCTTTTAAAAAAAAGTGACATTTTTTAAGAGTTTTCTCTTTCTCCATCTAATTCTTCATTTGGATTGAGAACACATACTTTGTAACTAAGGAACTGAGTCACCTGGGATGTTCACCATCACATTGCTGTTGCTGATGGGACTGCATGGAGACTAAACCTACCGAGGGTGTATGATTCCATGTATCACTTTGTAATTGCTGTTATTGGTTTTAATAAATATATATAGCTTTTTATGAAAGCTTAAAGCCAGTGTCTCTTTCTGAATGCTACTAGGAAGATTAGTCAGCTTATTCCTTGACTAACTGTGGTCCCATAACACTAGAATTCCTGAAGCCTACGAAAAAACTTGTAATCCCAGCCCACATTAAATCCCTTCGCACCTCTCCATCAGCGTCTTTTGTTTTGGAAATGCATTGATCAGCACAAGCAGCAAGAAGCCTGCTATCCCATCCCCTACCTTGACACAGCTCAGTTTGCGGGCAAAAAGTTCTCCCAGCTCAAGGCAAGGCTCCTAATCTACATGTGATGTGCCTAGAGTTGTATAGGGTAAATAATACAGTATATCATTATTTGAAATATATGCATTTCATGTGTGTTCATTGTTTACAAAGATCTGGGTAAGTGTACCGATACATTTAAAATAACGGGTCAACTACACACAACCGGTTCCCTCAGGGAGCCTTTTGAACATGCAACCGCCGATGACATATCCGAGGGATGAACCAGTAGGTGAGGATACAACACACAATGCAAGGGGTAGATGTATATGTGCTCCAGTGCTTTTATTAAAATCCACAAACAAGGCAGTGTTCCAATAGTGCAGTGCAAAATGTTCATTAAAAAAACAATTTGTAAAATAAATTGTTCTGTGGAGGTTAAAATCCAATAAATAGAAATGCCATTAAAAGCGAGGTTAAAAAAAACAGCCAGAAGTCCTCTATCAAAGCACAGTACCTAGTATGACCTGTAAAATTGATGACTCCTCTGCTTATCCCGCACGGGGCCACGCAGAAGAGTCGCTGTAATGACAGGCACAGCTGACACTCTTCTGCAGTTGCGGGGCCTTGCTGTTTTATGGCTACAAAAAAGCTCCCAATCTGGACCTAGGCTTGGTTCCCCAATGGTCATGGCACTCACAATGGGGCCCCCAGTCCGTGCCTCGCTGACCCCCGCTGACTTCCCGGACTTAAACCAAGATTCACCCCTTTCTGCACTGCATCGCTCTGGCTGAGGGGTTTAGAGAGCCTCTTCACCCCTTGGGTATCAACCACTCACTCCTTTCAAGGGGCTCTCCTTCCCAGCTCCCTGCCTTCTGCCACTTTGAACTCACTTGCTCACACACACGCACCGGTTCCTTCCACCACCTTCCTTTCTCTCTCTCTCTCTTCCTTTAACCTCTGTTATTTCTTTTTTTTCCCACCCTCTGTCCCGTGTAGGCTCCTCTCATACTACTACTTCAATCAGGCACAGGTGTGAATGCACCGCGTCCTCTGAGGAATCAATGAGGAACCTGACTGACACATGCACTTGTCTATACAATCAGCCAGGCAAACCCAGCTGTCTTCTGAGCAAAGCGCATTTGTACTTTCACCCACACCTGATTAGAGCCTGCTCTTTGCGGGGCACGATTATTTATTAAATAATCAATTCCTGATTTGTAAGCTGTGTACCTGCCCTTCCACAAAGATCTGTGCATCATCAGCATAGTGGTGGTAGGAGAAGCCATGAGAAGAAATAACATTGCATAAAAAGTAAATGTATATAGAAAGAAGTGGACCCACACATGTGGAGTGTTTCTGTGGAGAAGTCAAGGAGTTAGACAAGGAGACACAAAAGTATTGGTTAGAAATGTAGGATTTAAACCAGTCTAAAGTAGAACCACAGAATCCAAGTTTATCAAGGTAAGAGATAAGAAAGGAGTGGTTAACAGTATCAAAAACTGATGAAAGGAAAAGAATGATAAGGGTAAAGGAAAGAGAAGCAGCTTGAGCAAATCTAAGAGCATTTGTGACTGAAAGCAGAGTTACCCTTGCAGAATCCAGACTGACGAGGATATAGTAGATTGTTGGCAGAGAGATGACAGGAAAGTTGTTTGTGCACTGTTCTAGAGTTTTGATTGCAGGTTGGGGAATTAAAATATTTTTAACAAATGTCTCTAGCCTCCATTATTTGAGTGCCCTGGTCAGGGATATCTTAGCATCCCTTTTAGGTTGAGTAACACAATGCTCTTTACTAATAAACTTACTTTCCTTGACACAATTATGTCCCGTCTGTTAGGGCTACAGCTATTCATTCACCCTGAGACCATGTACAAATCTAAGAGTTGGCCAACTTTGTGTTTTTTGTCAATCCTCAGTGCAGCAATGACATTTTTCCCCACTCCAGCCAAGGTATAATGAATGTTAACATACTGACCTCCACTATTTAGTGGACACTTTGTCTGTTCTTTCCTTGTCTGTCTAAGGGTCTGTTAAACATTATCCACAATAGATTTCTTCCCAAATGTCTCTGCTTTTTGCCAACGTACATCCAATTGGTAACTGCCTCATCCTGTTTTGTATGAGCATCTAGCCAATTATTACCTGCCTACCAATATTGCTTCTGTCTCTTGATTGACTGCCAGTTGCTCCTTGTAAGTGACAACCATTTGTCGGTACAAGTCACCACCTACTTTAGCAGTGGCTGTCTTGCTTCATCTAAGACTTTTTGGTTCTGCCTCTAGCATGCTGTATGTTAATGATACAGGTGTCTCCTTTGAGGCAAAGAAACCAAATGTACATATTTCAAGCTTTCATCTGCACTTGAATTCTGGATATTACACTGATTAATGTTTATTGTTTCTGAAAGGATTACCACTCACAACCCCTGATTTGTTTTTCAGAGATAGCTGCTAAAGTGCATGGATGCTTCAACACAGCTGCTCAAATATAACAATCTTAAAACAAAAAAAATATGTTTTTGTTTATTTTTTTAAATGCCTGACTGAATCACTTAAAAATTGGCACTGTAACAATTTGACACTCTTGAATTAGTAATGTATCAGATTCTAGTTGGAGGTAAATGTGACAGTATAATGTCATTATGAAGAGTAACTGACACCTTCTCAGGTAACAGAATTTAAACTGAACAGATTTATTTGCCACTTTTCAAGTCTGTATTTGGTTATAACAAACACAAAATGTTAATCACCAAAGGTGTAAATGGCTGATATTTTAAAGATCTGATCTGACAGAAGGCAAATTTACTTTACGATTTAACGTGCTCTATAGAAAATATGATGACAGCCAACATACAGTATTACTAACTTTATTTTTCAGCATAGAATTAACTTTCACCTTTGATTTTTCCAATTTGCAGACACCCATTGACATAGCGATTTGCTAACTCTTTAAAAAGACAACATGCATTATTTTCTGTTATTTACTGCCTGGATAAATATTATAGTATATGTGATTATAAAAATAAAGTGCTTTTATTAAATTTGTAAGTGGTGCTCGCCGAGTGCCAATGTATTCTTTGGTCTTTACATCACTCTTTTATGTAGGAATGCCACCTCAAGTGGGGGTGACTCATTCCTAGGCTAATGCAACTTGTTAAATAAGTGACCATTTCTAACTCCTTGAAACAGTGCACAACTATTCGAAATGGAAGGGTGTTCTTCATTTCTGCAGCAGTCATGCAGCTGTGGACAGGTGTTTAAGTTCACTGTACTGTCCTATATATGTGAGTAGGTAAACCTCCTAGTGCAGATCTAGAGGTGTATCTCTTGTCTGTCTTCATTTACTGAACTAACACTGCCAAAAGCATTTCAAGTCTGGATCTCAGTTTTGAAACTCTCCCTCCACTGCTGCTCTTTAACACCTCCATGATCTGCTTCACCATATTCCTGTGCAGTTTTATCACTGGCCATGCTTCACACCTCTCACTTGGGGTCAGCAGCAATTCAATCTTACACATTTTGCTCAACTCCATGAGCCTGAAGCTCTGCCAGCCAACATGTGCCCAGGCCAATGAACCATAGCAAATGAATAAGCAATGGTAGAAGTCTTTCAGCTGTCTCCCTTCCTGGACTGATGCTACTAGATTCCAAGACTCAGTATCGTGACTCTCTAGCAACACACCAGAGCCTAGATAGTCCATTTTAGATTTCTGCTGCACACAGCACTTTATAAAATCATATGGTACATGTTATCCTCATCTATGGTGAAGTGAGATACAGTAAAGGTTTGTGGCAGTGTGAGATTTCTTTAAGTAAAAACAATACACTCAGATGGTAGTGTTGATGAAGAGCCCCAGATGTTGATGAGGGAATTGGTGGAGATGCCATTTCCTTTTTAGCAATCTGTGGTTTCTAATGACGGCATCCATGCCCAATGAAGTATAAAATGAGTTTGAATAAGACAGAGGGAGGGGACCAAGAGAAAAAGAAAATAATGATGGGTCTGCAGTTTAAATGGAAAGTAAAGAGAAGAAAAAGAAGCAGGATCATGGTTGAATCAGTGTGATAAGTGTTAAGGAAGGGGCCCTGAATGGAGCGAGTGGATAGTTCTCATGGGGAAAGGTCACTCCTGCTAAACTCCATGCTGCTCTGAGCAACTTCTGCTGAATGTGAAGGGATAAAGGTGGGAGAAGGAAGCAGAGCTTATGGGATCCCCAGCTGAATGCCACTCACTGAAGTGTGACAGCAATTGCAACTGCATTCTCTCCTTGCTGAAGAGACCTGAAAAGGTGAGCAGAGGAGATGTCTCGTTTTAGAAAAGGGCACCAAAGATCATAATGGTTTTAATGGATAAATCCTGACAGTGATTTTAACCATGTTTTTATCAATGGATTATTCATTAGCATTTTAACCTTCATTTGAACACTGTTTTTATTGTGATTATTTATTTAATGATTTATTGATGATCTTTACTGCACTTTATATGATTTTTGGAACACTTTATTAAAAATAAAAGCACTAAGCACTTTTGATGCAGATACTGTTGTTATGTGTCCTCTTTTCTCAGTACTTCCTCAGTCCATGACTAAACCCAGGATTAAGAAGAGTATGCCAGCTGTGTATCACATCATCCCACTTCTCACACCAGCTGAGCACCATGCCACTGCAATGCTCACCATTGCCAAGTGCCATTGGATTCTTTGCTCTTTATATTGATATTTTAAGTAGGTCACTATCCTTAAAAGGACCAATCCCTGTTACCTCACTAAAAGGAACACTATGCATCTTTGTATACTTGCCATTTTTATAGCCACCTCAGCATCTGGCTCTGAAGCTGTTTATTTACATGATGGAATGCCAACTTACAGTATACTGGTGATGACTTATCCCAAGGCTGACACAACTTGTCTGTACCATTAAAATATATACATTTATTTTGGATTTAAATGCATATATGCAGAGTTTGTCAGTTCTGTATTTTTAACAAAAAAAAAAAAAGAAACCAAGCCTCAAGGATGTATTTGGACAAATAGAAATGCTTGGCTGAATATGAATGTTCTCCTTACTGATTGAAAAATGCATTTCTGCTAGTAGATGGAGCAGTGTGCAACCAGCTTGACTGTATTCACTGATACCTTTGCAATAAGTGAGAATCTGGCTCCAATATGGTATATAATAAATCCGTCCATTATCCAACCCGCTATATCCTAACTACAGGGTCATGGGGGTCTGCTGGAGCCAATCCCAGCCAACACAGGGCGCAAGGCAGGAAATAAACCCTGGGCAGGGCGCCAGTCCACCGCAGGGCGCACAACCACACACATACGCACCAGGGACAATTTAGGATAACCAATGCACCTAACCTGCATGTCTTTGAACTGTGGGAGGAAACCAGAACACCCAGAGGAAACCCACACAGACACGGGAAGAACATGCAAACTCCACGCAGGGAGAACTCGGGAAGCGAACCCAGGTCTCCTAACTGTGAGGCAGCAGCGCTACCACTGTGCCACCATGCTGCCCACTATAATAAACCCATGATTAACAATTTAAAATTACTGAATCTAGTTGATTTTTATAGTGTCTATAGTGTTTATACTGTAGTATAACACTTCATTTCTGTTATTTCAGATTTTAGTAATTATTTTATTTTCTTGAGGAGTAGCATGAATATGCAATCTGCTCTTTCACAGACCAAACTGAGCTCATTGTATGTAAATGGTTAATTTTACTTCAGACTACCAGTTCCTGCAGTGCAAGCAAATATTGCTGATAGTTATTTAAAAATCAGAAAAAGAAAAGCTGAGTCAAAGGTAATTTTTTAACATAAGCATGTCAATATTGCGCCTTTTAGACAGAGAAAAAAATGCAAACTATATATCAACTATACAAGCACTAAATTATTGTATATTCTGTTACAAAAATAATTTTAAAATATTTATTTTTATGCGTTATAATTTGGACATTAGTAAGGAATTTTGCAAATACAGTATGCTTGGGGTAATATCTACATAACATATTTATTATTCTTACTTGATGGAGAAAATGTAAAGTTTCAAGCACAAACTCTAATCCTGAAGTTCTTGTTTCATTTTATTTACAACTCGCTGTGCCGCCTAGTATATTTATCCGGGGTATTAGAGGAATACTGTACATTACTATATTAGGTTATATTAACCCAAATGTTACAGTATGTAGGTAACAATTAAAAACGGAAGCAAAAAACAGTGAACTAATCAAACATATTTTTCAACAATGTGACCTTATACTACCAAGCAAAGTCAAAAATAAATCCTGAACATTTCACTGCTTGCCAAAATCTAGTGTCATATTAACAGAATAGCAACCTCCAGAACTGAAATACATGTACACATATGGATTGAAACTAAAGTATCTAAAATAAAATTCACACAGATGCTTAAAGTCCAGGACACTGGAGCTGTGAAACAGCAGTTTCAACCATAAAGTCTATTATAAAAAGAAGTAAATATTCACCAATTGCTGCTCCATTTTAATTACTTTATTACCCAAGTGGCATCTCAAGAGTGCATTGGCAACCTGCAGTCTGCCTAGTCTAAGTGTGTGTGTGCTTGTAGAAACTAATGAGAAAATCTGGCTGATCTGTATACTACTTGTAAGTGTATCTTTTCATGAGGCTGAAATCATTATTTTGACAGTCTTGACCACATTATGTTTATTTGTATATTAAAATGTTGATTTTTATTTTTGTTGTTAAATGTTTAAAAAAAATAAATGTGAAGATATTCTATGACCCGAGAGGGCAGAAATCTCCTTGAATGTCTATACAAATCGATTTTTTCAGCAGTGCACAAAAGCTGAACCACTTAAGTACTGACCATGCATTTTATGAGGACTTTGCGGCATGCATCACCACAAAGCATTAAAGAAAGACCAAATCTTTCAGTGATTCTTTGCAGAACTGTACTTTTTACAGGGTATTTTATTGTGTGCAAGACAGAATGTGCTTTATAGCCTCTGTACTGCATGCAGTACAATAAAACATAAGAGGAAAAACTGCAGTTTTCCATCGAACTAGTAGACTGATAGATAACAAGTAGAAAGGACACTGCATTAAGGAAAATTCTAAAATAATTATATTGGTGATCAAATACATTTTTAAATATTTTTAAATTAACATCCCATGTGTTTTTTGATTGCAAAAGCTCATGTCTCATTCAGCTGCAACCCTGGAAAAGGAGCTATTACAGGGCGCAATCATTTTTTATCATCAAACCAGAAGCTCTTAAAATATAATTATTGCTGCATTCCCTTGCTTGTCTTAGCCTCAAGTGCACCATGATTAAGTTTTGAAGCTGAAAGTTGCTGTATTTGGGAATTGCATTATATACTTTAAACTCAACAACTTAAAATCATAATTTACATGATACATTTGTGCTGCATAGAGGAATAAAATTCAGCTTCTGACTGGGAACATTGTAATCAGTTAACTCTTTACGTATTCTGATTTTATTAATAAACACTGGATCTAGTTGCACTACTACTCCACAAGGTGGCAACTGCATATAATTTTCACTATCATTTTGCTGTTTCTATATGAACACATTATACTCTTACTCCTTTTCAGATTTTTCAGCTTTTGTGTCTCTTCTTCACATTCCCCTTTTGCATCTGTCTGCCCAACTGCCATTTCAGCTTCTCCCTCTCCTTGTATGTCTCATAATGTTAAAGGCTTTTATTGATATTTAGTTCTGCTATTGTTAAAAAGAACAACGGATGGTTTTTAAGACTGAAAACATCCACTCAGTACAAGTAACAACTTCTAATTTTCTTGCATTTACTTGCTGTAAGTCCTATACAGCATGTAAGTCAGTGGTGGAATGTCCCTCTCTACGTATTTTGGTGACTACCTGCCTAGAAATATATGCCCATTTGATTATGGGTGGAAGATACCTTACATTCTGTGAAAGTCTACCACAAATGTATCTCCTAGTTAAAGAATTCTTCCATATTTCCTTCAAAAGATGTAAATAAAAGTTGTGTAGCACTTTTTAACATTACATTTCACAATATGTCTTTCACATGATGTATTGTATTTGAAAATCCCTTAACAGGAAATCAGCTATCTGATAGCTCAAATATATTAATCAAAATCCTATGGAATGTCTTTTTCATATCTTAACCATTTTACATCTTCTTGCACAAGTTTTCAATATGAAATTTTGCTCCAAAATAGTATTTTGTTGTTCACTTTACACAAAGTGACCTGAAGACATATGGTCAACTTCCATCCATCCATTTTCCAACCCGCTGAATCCGAACTTGCACAGTCTAAACTCAAAGGCCAATTTGTGCTCTATGAGTCAACTTTTGAAAGTATTATGCATTAAAATACTAAAAAGGCAACAAAACAACCTTGTTTAATAGATTAATTGTATTAAAACAACTGAGAGACTAAGCAGAGGAATGCCTTGGGCTCTTTCTTATCTGTTTTCCACAGACAGATATCATCCTATCATTGCCACAAACACAAATGCAAAGATATACTGGACTATCTATAGCAAATATTGGAAGATGACAGATTATAGTATACAAAGTGTGCAGCAAAATCTAAATAGCTTACTTTCTTTTGACTAATCATTAACAATTATGATATATGATATGAAAATGGATCTTATGATAGATAGTGCCATTTGCTGCCTTTATTAAACCATGATAAATATACTTAACAGAATTTCCAGGTATGCAGGTATGCAGATTGAGAATAATTACCGGTAATATATAAGAAGTTATATATTCTAATATTATTATTATTATCATAATCACTATTATTATTATTATTACAATAATATTCAGATAAGAGCCAATACTGGTAAACAATGTGCACACAGAAACAGCTTTTTTGTTATTTTACTTTGAGCATGAATGTTGTTACTCCAGGGCAAATATCGACATTGTATGATAGAAATCTCAGTAAATCTCATTTAAAAGAAAAACCTTATGAAAGAAGATTTTCTAGAACAGAAATTTACCTACACAAATGGTTGTACCTTGCATGATGACCCCTTCATTTACTTTGGTGACATCCCTATATCAACACTGTAATTTTTACTCCTAAAGAACATTGCTTCCTGATTCATTGCCCAGACTATTATTATTTCCTGACACTCCCAACTTTACATTTACTTTTTTACTTATTTATTTAACAATTGCTTCATCCAAAGCAGCTCATTCAGTAAATAGCAAGTTTAATTCCAGGGCAGCCATGCAAATGTCAATTAAGGTTCAGAAGATGCAGTTCATAATGACTACATTAAATTGTGTCACATAGAAGAAAGTAATTTTCTCCATGAACCCATCAACTCATTTTTATTATCTTTAACCCCCATTACTTGTTAAGCAAAACATTCTTCATTATCTGCACAAGCATCATTCTTATGAATACGGAGTCATATATTAATTGAAAAAAAGGAGACTGTGATATAGTTGTGTTGTGGCCACTTTTACTTTTTGTTTCCTTGCTAAATGTTAAATCAATTCTGCCTATAATGTTTTGCTTCTACTTTTCTTCACTTTTTTCACGTGACAATTCTAATATTAATGTTACCAAAAGCCTTATTTGCTACCTACATATTGCTAAACAGTATATTAACTCAAGTGCATCAAGTTTAACTTTACTGGCTATACTCTTAATTTTAAGTTCTAACTAACAACATGATGTTCCTTAGTCTAATAATTTTCCATTTTGCTAACAGCTAATTTCTTTATTTCAAGTTAAATTTGCACTGTGTTCTGACAGACAAAAAAAGATCATATGATTTTCTTTAAAGAGGCAAGTTGCAGTTGCTTTCCATCTGTGGTCCCAACTACTTCCTAAACCGAAGGCCCTTAAGTAAATCTTTCAGGAAGTTAATTTTCTTATTTACTGTAGAATTCAGTTTAGGCACCAATGCAACATTAATACACTGAAATCTATAAATGTGGTCTAGTAGTTTAAAACCTAAAGGGTTGTATGTTATACAGTAACTAACTGTAGTGATTACCATATTCTAACAGGGGCACAATCTACATTAGAAAGGGTTCACTCATTTTTCCTTTAATCAAACTATCATCCTCTTACATACACATGCATGCACTGCACCCAAAGGAAGGACAAAATGCTTAAACATTATTCAAATATATCAGTCAATTTGACTTTATGAAACAGTTTCATTTCACACACTTCCATTCTTTCTCAGCTGCCTCGTGTGGATTGTTTGGACAAAAAAGTCCAGAGGCTGGATGGCTTGTCTGTATGAAAGGGCAGCATTCTGATTCTAAACCATAGCACCAATGGGTATTGTAGGTAATACCTTGTACAAATATTATTTACAAACATTAGATAAATAATCTTTTTATGCAATATGTTTTTATATCTGTCTATTAACTAGAACATTCAAATTCTTGCCATATAAAAATATAAACATGTGCTCTTGAATTACAGAACATTTTCTCTTTGTACCTACTATATATTGTTTATATTGAACAAACAGAGACTTGTTCAATCCCTGTAGTCTCTCCTGGTGGTTTAAAATAGTTTTCTTTGTCTTTTTTCAGCATCTTTTGTGTAGTGCATGCGAAAAGGGTAATCAAAATGATTCAAAGCTGTGTGGAAGAAACAATTTGTTTGGCAGAAGAAACTAAGACCTTTATTAACAAATAAATGCTTGCTAGTAAGGAGAACAGGATATCAATAATATACCAGCTCATTTTTTAGAGCCACAGAATACATCAAATATGCAATTTAAACACCATTAGCTGCAACCCATTCACTATTCCTTTTAATGATCTGATAACTATAGATTAGGCAGCCATTTCACATCATTTGGTACTAGACAATGGCTAGGGTTAACTATAGCTCATAATCCTTATTTAGTCATTGTGATTAAGTCCAACCAGTCTTAGTGAAGGTGTTGTTGCAGGTCAAAGTATAGCTTTAGGCATAGTAACAGAAGATTCTAGGATACTTAACATATTACAAATAATCTTCCATATGTGAACCATTAAAAGAAAAAAAAATAGTTAAACTTGAACAGAATTGAATACTAATACACTTGTTACACATGTTGACAAAAATGTTTCCCTGCCACTTAAGATATTTTATTTTGCTTGTATCTGAATAATGTCTTCATTATTGGCATGGCACATTCCACTTCAGATTGGAGAACAGGTGGCATTTACACAGGACAAGGTCTGGGAATAAGGTGGGTGTGTCATCTCTTTCAACTCTTGCAACCTGTCAAGTGTGAGTGGGATTATTATGATGAAGCAGAAGTGGAATGGCCAACGGCATCTCTTGCTGATTTCCCTAACTAACATCAAAGCAAATCAGCATAATACCAACCAGTTATAGGGGCCTTTTGATACAGATGCAGTAATCAAAATTAATTATACCGACATAGACAATTGTGTATATTATCTTGCCAGCATGGGCATTTTCCTGGAATTTCTCCAGTCTTGGAGCATCACAATACTTCCATTGTTTCTACAGTTGTCTGAGTACAAAACCATTTACTGAAGAATCTTGATGGAATATTTGATGCAATGATGTTTCCATTCAGGAGCCAACATTTTCAGTACCCAATTTGTGTAGACACTGCTCATGTTAAATTGTTTATGAATAGTGACTTGCAACTATTCCCTATAGTTCTGGTACCTCATACACTCTTACTGTTTAATTTTCAATTATAATTAGCTCATTAGTGGCAACATTTACTCCTTTTGTTGACATTAATAGCCAGTCTCACCTTGGGTCATCTTTTAGAGATGTCCTTCAATAAAGGCATTCTAAATCTCATCTTTTGTTGTTATGTTTTAGCAACACCAAAACACCCTAAAGGGTGAGCATCCACAAATTAAACAAAAGCCAGACCACCAGATCAGGGGGTATAAACAGTGCGTACGCACAGAAATGTTGCGTAAGAACGTTTCCACATTCAAATCGCGATGTATAAAACTTAAACTTGGCGTAAAGTCACACACATTTCCATGGTACCTCATAACCTGTTGTACGCAAGTTCTCCGCTCGGTTTTGCAGACTGGCGGCACCCAGCGTCAAAGCAGTGCTACTGTTCCTGTGTGGTTTATCATTCTTTTTCAGATCCACGTCCCTGACACGGCTTTATAAATACACTGAAATTAACCACATATTGTTTATTAGTTTAATGCACCTGATTGTAATTAACCAGTAACAATATAATGGTCTACGGAATGGTCAAACTATTCCAAATACCATAACTGCTTTAACGTTGTTACTCTCACCGCACCTTCTTCTCCTTCTTTCAGCTGCTCCCATTAGGGTTTGCCACAGCAGATCATCTTTTTCCATATTACTCTCACTGCACCACTCGGAGCAACTGATCAAAAAGAGAATTATCGGTATACAGCATCAAGCACATGCTGCCTCAGCCATGCTTCCTATTTGAACTGCTTCTCACACGGCAAACGCTTCAAACCTTTCCTGTACGGACCTCGCAGTTCAGAAAGACTTTCATCCCAAGAGCTCTAAACGTACTCAATCAGTCCATCAACTGCTCCTTGTAGAACTGTTTGGACTTATAAGTACAATCACCTCACTGTCAACTTGCACTACAGTTATAATATTGCACAACCTGAGCCACTTTATAAAGCGCTTATTTACATATGACAATGATATCATTTTTAAGATGAAATGCAGCAAAATATGTTTATTATATTATACAGATAAAAGCACTGTATGCTTCACTGGGACAGGTGTGAACGATAGAATAATTAAACATGTACTACGAAGATATTTCAATGTTCCTTAAAAGTTTTGAAGAATTGCCGTTATAAACTTACAGATGGCTTAACGTCTATTACAGAGCTGATTGTGTGGCGATTGGTTACTTGGAGAAAGAAAACGAAGGACAGGAATTGGAGGTTAGTACGTTTGAAAGAGACAGTACTGCAGGGGCTGGCCTTAGACATGTGCAAACTGTGCACCTGCACAGGGCCGCCAAATCCCAGGGGTCGCCATGCCAATATATATTGAATATAAAACAGAAAGAGAAAATAACGACACAGCTAAAAACACAGCGGCAAATTTCGGCAAAAGTTAAATGCTTGTGTCATGAGCACGAGGCGGCTATACAGTGTCCGCAACGGACGTGGCCATCTGCCGTGCATAAGATACCATATTGACATTGGCAAGCGAAGGGGCCACCGATTCTTTCTCTGCCCAGGGCCGCCTAGAGCCGCTCCTGAGTATTGCTGCAATAAATTATTTCATCGAAGGTCACGCACAATCACTACGCCACCGTGTTCCCATGTTTAATAACTGCTTTAACTCCTATCATGATGAAAATGATATCACGTATACATCTCAGTATTTTAGTTATTCAGAGAGCTGTAATATCACGAATGTAATGGATTCTGTGTCCTGTCGGAGGAAGAGAAAGCTGGTTTAAGAAGCACGTAGTGATTCACACACATAGAGCACATAGAAGAACACATACAAAACAAAGCATTTAACGTGCACTTTAATTACAATGTGATTTGAGAAACTGTTTAATTAAACGATTTTAAGATGAAGTTTATGATGTTCTACTTTAATGACAAAATAAACTACGTAGTTAAAGTGGAAATTTCGAGATTGAAGTTGACATTTCGTGCTTTTTCCCCACTGTGTGCCTTTTTTTTTCTCTATACCCTAATAAGTTTTCATATGACACTCAGATGGTGGGCTATGTCTCGCCTTTTCACGGTGACTTTGATATCTGACAACTTCTTTTTTATTTCGGGCACTGTGCGACTTTGTAAACTTGAGCTTCTGAGTTTCTCCGACACGCTATGTCAGTCGATTAGTTTCCTTCTGTTGTTTATACCACTGTTTAAATCAACAAATAGTACGTTTTTCCTTGCCTCCACTTGGTATTCGCTGAAATTCTTCCGTTTTCCCTCTTGCTTTTCCCATTGTCTTTTCACAGAACACTGAGCTTAAGGGCTATTTATATTGCTTTGCATATTCAAATATGTGTAATTCTGGGAGGTGTTGGGGCGGGACAGCAGGCGCGTGCACGAGCGTTACTTTTCACACTGGTCGGGATTTATGTAGCGTAAGAATGTGGAAGTTTGCATACACACAGATTCCTGCATCTGGATTTTTCTGTGCGTAAGCACATTTCGGGTTTTGTGCTTACGTCATGTTATAGTGCGAATTCTACGCACGGCGTTATGCATGAGGCCCCAGGACTTGGGCCTCAGAAGCAGACATCACACCAGATGGCCTAGTCCCAAACTCAAATGTGAAGCCAAAACAGACCTAAAATATGGCTCAGTGTTTTTGTAGTTCAGTAATTTAAACTACTGAAAAATTTCCTTTGAGACAGAAATGAAATATATATATTTCAATAATTTATTAAATAAAGAAATGGGAGAACAAAAAAGGGAAAAAGAAAGCACAAAATACTCAAATGTTACTCAAAGATATTTGTT
Source organism: Erpetoichthys calabaricus (assembly GCF_900747795.2). NCBI lineage: Eukaryota > Metazoa > Chordata > Cladistia > Polypteriformes > Polypteridae > Erpetoichthys > Erpetoichthys calabaricus. Next base: position 219,767,123 of record NC_041397.2, on the reverse strand, counting down.
GTGTAAGTTCAACTTGATTGTATGCAATGTTATTTTCTTGAAATAAAATGAATAAATAAAAATTTTAAAAGGGGTTTACCTAAATTGGTAACCCAAAGCAAATTGATCCTGTTTGAAACCCAAAAGCAGTATCCTAAAAACAAATCAAAAATAACCTGAAACATTAAACATTAAAAAACTGTTCCTTAGTGCACACACCTCAATGGGACTCTGAAGGGCTTTATTCCTTAGCCAGAATAAATAGGCTGAAGGCAGTCCTTCAGCACTGATATCATTGTAGACCCATCTTTAAAATAAAACATACCCGAACTAGGGATCAGACCATGGCTATCATATAGTAGTAGGAACACTTGTTTGTAAAAATAAATTGGTGCTGCATTGTGAAAAAATGTAAATTGCTTGTCATGCGCACTTAGAACAAATACTTAACTGGGAAGAAATTGTTTCTGGATTTTTTCTACATCCCCCTACTTAGCCTTATGGATGGAAAGCTATTACATTACCTTAAGCAGTACATAGAACAACTCCATGGCACAGTGATCCCACAAAGAAGAATCATTATTATATTAGTTTAAATGTTAATATCACTAAAAGGTGAACAACTCAAAATAAGTTGCATTCTATTAGAACTTGTGTGGTGTTGAGGTGTCACCCATTGCACAGCTGTGCTGGGGTCCTAATTTGGGATCCTGAGGTTGTTCATCATTTGGTGGGTGTGGTAACGTGCTGTATCAGTGCATGCTCCCAACCTCTCCTCTCCCCTCTCCCCTCTCCCCTACTTAGCCTTACGGATGGAAAACTATTGCAATACCTTAAGTAGTAAATAGAACAGCTCCATGGCACATTGATCCCATAAAGAAGAATCATTATTAGATCAGTTTAAATGTTAATTTCACTAAAAGTTGAACAACTTAAAATAACTGTTTAATGTGGATAAAAATAGAAAAGAAATCCATCAGCATGCAAACTTCGGCAAATAAAATAATTTTATTTAATGTGCACATACAATAATCCAATACAGTACAACTTATTCATGGTAGAGTGCCTGCAATTGCTCCATCCTGGGTATAATGTTAACCTGCATCCAGCCCTGCAAGCAGGTTCTCCAACTTGCAGGGAGAACTCTGGGGTTGGTGGCAGGACTGGCAGTCTAGCTATTGTAAAAAAAAACCTCACACTGTTCTATTCAATTCGAACTAGTGTGAGGCGGAGGTGTTATCTGTTGTACTGCTGTGCTTAGGTCCTAATTTGGGATCCTGAAGTGGTTTTGTTATGTGGTGTAAGAGCTGAATTTGAATCCTGATCCAATTTGCACCTAGCATGTGTCTGAGTCTCATATCCTTCTGAACTTATGATTAAAAGCTGATGCTGTTATTTTATTATTCACTATGATAAATTAATTTTTTGTTATTTTATCTAACCCTTAAGAGAAAATGTTAGATTTAATCGTATAATCATTTTTGTATAATTTGCTTAGTACTAAGTTTCCTGTTGATGTAGCCAGCTGGATTATAAATTTAGACCATTGTTTTTCAAATCATGAGAAACAGGATAAACATGAAAAAACTCACATGTCTCTTAAGAAAAGAATAAAAATAATTCATTTAAAAAGTCATGTACACCCTAAGCTAACTAAACTATCAATCAACCTAGTAGATGGGGTTAACTTGTGGTCATTTAAGGTATCAACGTTCGTCATGTCCTGTTAGCAACTAGGTGTAACCAATCATGTTAAAAAAAGTTTTCTGATTATGTAATGAATTCCTTTTTTGGAGTAGCAACCTAATCAATGAATTGTATATATATAGCGGAGAGGACACTTTTTTTCTTTGTAACATGTTGCTAATAAGATATGCATTTGTTGCCTCTTGCAAGATTTAGATAAAGAATAATGAATGATGTTTTCTCCTGCCTGTGTTCTATTGCTTAAATGGGGGCATTCCAGTGGTGGGTGTCTGTTTAAAATTTTCTTCCACAGTGATGGGTGCAGCAATTTGCTGTATCAGTGCATACTCTCAACCCCCACCCCTCTCTTTTCACCAATTGCTACAGTAAAGTACTGTGAAATTTCTCAGTTAAAATGCAAGTATAGATTATACTTATTACTAAATATTTAACTGGTACACATGTAAATGCAGATTTGTTAAAACACACAGAACAAGTTAGAAAACTGATTAAACATAAATGGAAATCAACAGTATCTGTTCATTAATTAACTGATGAACTATGGCCAGTTGACAATGGTGCAGATTAAAATCATACAAGAGAAAGTCATAGTAAAGTCATAGTCCTGGAGATCTCAGCCACCTATCTACTTACCGGCTCCTAGGCTTTAAATAGTGAAGTCCAATTTGATGACAGAATCTGATGATTGCAACACTAATTTATTAGAGATGAATTTTCCATATGCAGGAAAGCGGCCTGACAGTAGAGCAGTGGCACAAAGTGTCACATTCAGGTATAAAGAAGAGAAACAGAACAGAGGAGAGTTAGTAATGGTCTGTAAATACTGTAATATGTATATTTCAGTACAAACGACTAACAAACAAAAATGCAGTATGCACTGCTAATCAGCAGCTCTATGTCAGGGTATGCTAGACTAAAGTATTGAGTCTTAAGCCTAGATTTAAATGCTGAGACTAAAGGTGCATCTTTTATATTAGTAGGCAGTTCATTCCACAGATTCAGAGTCCTGTAACTAAAATTCAACCAACCACTGTTATTTTTTTAATACTTGGAATCTTAATTAGGCTGGCATCTTTAGTTATCAAAGTGCACTGTGGTTTATAAGTAATGATAAGCACAGATAATTAAGCATGGCCTTGATCATTTAAGGCTTTATGCATATACATGCTATTCTCTATGGTGTACTGCAGGGATCAATTTTGGGACCATTATTATTTTCACTCTACATGCTTCCATTAGGCCAGATAATTTCAAAATATATTGTAAATTACCATAGCTATACTGATGACACACAGCTCTATTTATCCATTGCGCCTGATTACCCAGAGACTCTAAACCCTTTAATCCAGTGCCTTACTAATAGAAAAGAATGGATGAATATGAATTTCTTTAAATTAAACAAGGAAAAAACAGAATTGTTAGTTATTGGCAGCAGTAAACAAAGTGAGAATCGTAGAAACAAAATTAATCATCTGGCCCTGCGAATCAAACCAGAGGTTAAGAATATAGGTATTATTATTGACTCTGACCTATTTTCAGATTGTATATTAATAATATTACCAAGACTACTTTCCTCCATCTAAGGGACATTGCAAGGGTGCAATCTCTTATAACATTTAAAGATGCCAAAAAGTGAATACATTCGTTTCTATTTAGCCATCAAGATTACTGCAATGCATTCCCATTAGGACTGTCTAAAATGGATGTATATTGGCTGCAGCTCGTCCAGAATGCAGCAGCAAGAACTTTAACCAAACAGAAAAAATATGAGCATATATCCTGAATATTTTTACATTGGTAGTCGGTGTCCTTTAGAATTGGTTTTAAAATACTTCTCTTTGTATATAAGGCTTTAAACAGGGCGGCACGGTGGCGCAGTGGGTAGCGCTGCTGCCTCGCAGTTGGGAGACCTGAGGACCTGGGTTCGCTTCCCGGGTCCTCCCTGTGTGGAGTTTGCATGTTCTCCCCGTGTCTGCGTGGGTTTCCTCCGGGCGCTTCGGTTTCCTCCCACAGTCCAAAGACATGCAGGTTAGGTGGATTGGCGATTCTAAATTGGCCCTAGTGTGTGCTTGGTGTGTGGATGTGTTTGTGTGTGTCCTGCGGTGGGTTGGCACCCTGCCCAGGATTGTTTCCTGCCTTGTGCCCTGTGTTAGCTGGGATTGGCTCCAGCAGACCCCCGTGACCCTGTGTTTGGATTCAGCGGGTTGGAAAATGGATGGATGGATGGCTTTAAACAATCTTGCTCCTACCTACATCTCAGAATGCCTGTTTCATTATGTACCTAATCACAGTCTTAGATCTGCAAATTCTGGTTTTCTTGTAATTCCTAGATATAAGCATAAAAGAACTGGTGAGGCAGCTTTCTGTTCTTATGCACCTAAAATTTGGAATAATTTACCAACAGAAGAATGCCAAGCTAAATCTGTTGAACATTTCAAAAAACCTCTAAAACCCTTTTTTTTAATCTGGCTTTCCAGTAATTATATAATAATATAGTGATCTGATTACAAGTCTAGCTCTTTGATGCATTAATAAGTACCTAGCATTAATCCATTGCTTTTTATTGGTTTTTGTCTCCCATCCTGTGTGGTGCTGCTATGTACCACCCACACCTGCTCAGAGTGCTCTATTCTGCAGTCATCTGGGGTACTGGAGGAAACAAGGGGGACTTGGAAACCTTATTATCGACTGTGCTGTTTCAACTGTACCCAGTGCAGGGTGGGTGACCAGCTGGCCTAGGTCATTCAGATTTTCATGGTACAGAAACTTGATTACCATCAGACTTAACTATTTGATGTGCTCATTTGTCTTCCAACCATAGCCTTCCAGAGGTTTATTTTTCTCCTTTGGCCCATTGTAGGAGTTTTTTGTTTTTCTCTCCTCGGTATGAACTGGTCAAACAATCACATTCAGGAATCAAGAACTTCATCTACATCCTAAATCAACTGAAACCTCTATGGACCATTCTATTTGCTTTTGTATCTATTCACTAACTTTAAAAACATCAGACTTTTTCCACTCAATGGGTGGCCATGTATATATGCCTAGGTAAAATATAAATATACACTGTATATATTTATTTTTGTATATATATTAATTATATTTGGTGGTTTGGCGATTCTAAATTGGCCCTAGTGTGTGCTTGGTGTGTGGGTGTGTTTGTGTGTGTCCTGCGGTGGGTTGGCACCCTGCCCAGGATTGGTTCCCTGCCTTGTGCCCTGTGTTGGCTGGGATTGGCTCCAGCAGACCCCCGTGACCCTGTGTTTGGATTCAGCGGGTTGGAAAATGGATGGATGGATGGATATTTGGTGGTTCTGTTCTCAACCTTAATGTACAAATATTTTAATTAGAACACCTTTGTTTGATAAGAGTGAAGGTTTGTTTTGCACTTTGGTGGTTACATTTTGCTTAACAATACCTGGTTGATTTTGTATTTAGTATATCTACATTTATTAGAAATTATCATAGTATTAATTAATGGTAATAATTTAAGTTAATGTGGTATATCTTTGTTTTTGTTGATTAATCTGTGGAAAGCACCATGAGTTGCGTGTAAATTTATGATACGGTGATATAGAAATAAAGTTATTGTTATTATTATGATTTAGTAGTTTCCAGCAGCTCCAAGTAGGATTTTATCTTCTTTATCTTTGTACCTTTTTCTCTATCTCTCTGATCACTCCTACCACTTTCTTTTATGTGGACTTGTTTCCTGGACACTTTTTACTACTTGGACATGGATTTTTACATGCTGAGTATCGTCTATTCATGTAGTCAACTTCTAGCGCTGAGAACAAAGGCCTGTGCCAGTGTAGTTCCTAATTTACCTGATGAGGTAAGAAGGATGTATCGTGGCAACAGAGCTGGCACTAAGCTAAAGTCTAAGCGGCTAGCGAGGAAGTGGCGATACAAGCCTTCGGTGCCTTCTGTGATCCTGGGAAATGTGAACTCACTAGCAAATAAGATAGATGAACTGGCTGCGCTGGTGAAAAATGTCAGGAACTACAGAGAATGCAATTTGTTGTGTTTTTGTGAAACATAGCTAACAATTAGCATCCCAGATGCTAACGTGGAGCTACCTGGATTTAGCACAGTTAGGGCAGACAGAGACGCAAATACCTGCGGGAAGTGGAAAGGAGGAGGACTCGCTCTCTATGTGAACACAAGGTGGTGCAACCCTGGACATGTAAACGTCAAAATCTCCACTTGCTGCAGGAACATCGAACTGTTGGCTGTAAGTCTGCATCCCTATTAATTTTTTCCATACAGACGGCGAAATTTTGTTGATAAAGAGATTTATGTTTACTTGTGATATTTACCCCTAGGTATTTAAGCTGATCTGCAATAATTAAAGGGAAGGTGTCCAATCTAATATTGTATGCTTGAGAATTCACTGGAAAGAGCACACTTTTATTCAAGTTAATTCTGAGACCAGAGATCTTTTGAAATTCTGTAAGTGCTGTTAAGACTGCAGGCACAGAATTTTGTGGGTCTGATATATACAAAACCATATCATCTGTATACAGAGAAATTTTCTGTTCCAGTCCTTCTCTGATAATCCCCTTTATCTGATAAGCATTTCGACAGTGAACAGCCAGTGGTTCAATGGCGATTGCAAATAGCAATGGTGACAAGGGGCATCCTTGTCTAGTCTGAAGTAGTCTGAGCAAATGTTGTTAATACAAACTGAAGCTTCTGGATTGGTATACAGTAGTTTGATCCATGCACAAATATTCGGGCCAAACCCAAATTTCTCTAATGTAGTGAAAAGGTAGTTCCATTCAATCATATCAAATGCTTTTTCTGCATCCAATGATAATAATATCTCCAGGGTGTTTGTCTTTGCAGGTGAATATAGTACATTGAACAGACATCGGAGATTGGAAGCTAAGTGTCGGCCTCTAATAAATCCAGTTTGATCTTGTGATATTACCGAAGGCCGCACTTTCTCCATCCTTGTAGCTAGGACTTTGGAGAGCATCCTAACATCATTATTCAGAAGTGAAATTGGTCTGTATGTTGCACATTGTAATAAGTCCTTATTTTGTTTTGGAAAGACGGTGATTAATGCTTGGCGAAAAGTTTGAGGTAGAATTTGATTGTCTCTAGCTTCTGTAAATGTTGCTAATAAGAGGGGAGTGCAGAATTTCTTATAAAATTCGACAGGGTAGCCATCAGGGCCTGCTGCTTTCCCGCTCTGAAGTGACTTTATAGCATCTAGTAATTCTGATAGCACCAGAGGTTTATCCAATTCCTCTGTAATAAAAGTATCTATTTGTGGTATCTGTAATGTATCCACAAATGCATTAGATTGTGTGTTGTCTTCTTTGAACTCAGTAGAATATAAGGATTTATAGTAGTTTTCTAAATGTATGCATTATATTTTTATGGTCAATGATTTTATCTCCGTTCATGTTGGTGATTGTTGGGATTGTATTGTGAACTTCTTGCTTGTGGATTTGTTGAGCTAAGAGCTTATTAGCTTTCTCTCCGTGTTCATAGTAATGATGTCTTGATTTAAAAATGAGTTGTTCAGTTTCTTTGGTTGTTAAGAGGTTGAGCTCTGAATGCAGAACCTGTCTTTTCCTATGAAAAGCTTCACTTGGACATCTGGCATGTTCTTGATCTATTCTAGTAATTTTGCTGGTTACCTCTGATACCTTCTTGGTTTCTAATTTATTTCTGTGGGAAAGATATGAAATGATATGTCCTCTTAAGAAGACCTTTAGAGTTTCCCAGAGAATTCCTGCAGAGATCTCTGGGGTTGTATTTGTCTCTAGGAAGAAACTGATTTGTTTTGATATAAATTCAGTTCTCATCTGCTAATAGAAGTGGGTTAAGATGCCATCTGCGAGTTGAGTATGTGGGGCATAATGATTTCAGCTCCAGGATCAGAGGGGCATGGTCATAAATAACAATAGCGTCATACTTGCAAGATTTAATCGCAGGCAAGAAATTATTATCTATAAAGAAATAATCCATTCTTGAGTAACAATGATGTACTGATGAGTAGAACGAATATGTTCTTGAGTTTGGGTTTAGAAACCTCCAGGAGTCTGATAAGTTGTGGTCAGTTAAAAATTGTGTAATTGTCTTTGCAGTGTTAGATGTAATCCCCCCTGTGACAAGAGACCTATCTAAGAGTGGATTTAAAACACAATTAAAGTCCCCAGCCATTATAATTTTATGAGTGTTCTCATTGGGAATAAATGCAAATACATTTTGCATGAATTCCCTATCATCGACATTGGGTGCATAAACATTTATCAAAATCACTTTACAGTTACATAAGTTGCCCATGACAATCACATATCTCCCTTCAGGATCAGATGCTACATCTGATGCTGCAAATAACGACTGTTCTATGTATAATAATTCCCACACCTCTAGCTTTGTAAAGCTGGAATGGAACATTTGGCCAGTTCAGTCTTTTTGCAGCCGGAACTGATCTTTGCTTAATAAGTGGGTCTCCTGTAAAAATACTATTTTAGCGTTTAGACCTGTTAGGTGAGAGAATACTTTCTTTCTCTTTAATTCGTGATTCAGGCCTTTAACATTCCAGCTCACAAAGTTAACTGTCCCATCGTGGAGACATAGATTCTAAATTTTTGATGTCATTTTGTAGTCTTAACTGGAAGTGAGACAGCTTTAACCTTAATTTCAAATTTGCCCACAAGTTATTGCCATGCAGCCTATTGTTACGTTGGAAGTTACAATTGTAAGGATTAAAAGGATAGATTCGATATAGCTTGCTCTCTTTCTCTCTACCCCCCCTTATCCCCCCACCCCCCATTTTGCCTCCCCACATGAGGCTGGACCCCACATCACAAAGTCCAAGTCCTCTGACATACCTAGAGACAGAGTATGTCCAAAACAAAACAAACCCCCCCATCAGGGGCATTTGAGGATTAAAAAGCAGACATATCTATTGCCAATAAAGTCTAAATACTACAAGCATAAAATATAATCATCAAAAGTCTTGAAATATTAAGACAGTAAACCCAGGAAATGGTGGGTTAAAATGTGGCCCTGGATATGCATAGTAAACCCTAATGCAATAATAGCAATAACAATAAACCAAGGGTATGATGTTGAACAGTCTCCTTTAGGTTAAAAAAAAAAAAAAGAACTACTGTACTTTTATTTCTTCCACACATATGCATGTAATTGTAATTAAAACATAAACAAAAAGTGTCCGAGAGGAGAAAAGGATGTATAATTATGGTACCTGTATCATTGCAAGCAGATCAGCCAGCAGGTAATATGCTCTTGCCATACCATGACAGGATGCAACTCACTTTTGTATTTCAAAAAAGAGTTGGGATCAGCTTTCTTAACTCCTTTTCTGCTTCCTCCTTGGAGGAAAAGATGTGGTATTTGTCTCGAATATCCACTTTCAGTTTGGCAGGATACAAGAGGCTGTATCTGATATCGGCTTTCCGTAACCACTGTTTAATGTTGTAAAAAACTGCACATTTAGCAGCTGTTGAGGGTGAGAAATCAGGGAAAATACGAATGTGGTTATTTTCAAATATAATCTCTTGTTTGTGTCTGAGACATGCCATTACATTAAGCTTAAATTGTAATCTCTCAAAGCGGACAATTAAAGTCCTAGGTTTAGAGGTATTTGATCCACGTATGTGATAAGCTGCTGCTATCTCAGTGTCTGATTTAAAGTCTTCTCCAATTATTTTTGAGAATAGTTCAGCTATGAATTTCACTGGGTTTGGACTTTCACGATTCTCAGGTAGCCCTTCAATTCTAATATTATTCCTTCTGCATCCATCTTCCAGAACCGCAAGTCTGTCTCCGAGTTTTTTGCATTCGGAATTTGCAGCTGTTGCTTTTCCATCGGAATTAGATGCCAATTGTTCTGCTGTTTCAATTTGAGCCATGAATGTCTGCTTAACGTCTTCCAGATGATCGGCAAGTTCTCTCAGTTTAGACGCATTTTCCTGAATGTGTTCCTCAACTTTTCTCAGCATATCTTTAAAGACTGCATCAAAATGATTATATATACGTTTTTCCAAGTCTTTACATTCCTGCCACATCTCTTGCAGCTCCAGCTGCAGCTTCTCGTTTGTCTTGAGCAAGCCATTTATTTCTTTCTTCATATTTTTCTGAATGTCTTTCATGGCCACGGCCAATGTTGCGATCATTTCCTTCATTTCGGACAAATTGTTTCGGCTTTCGTGCTCCGTGGGTGAAGTGGCAACCCCCGTTACAGCCAATGCTTCCGATGAAGCAGTGGAACAGGGTCCTGGGAAGTCTGTACTTTCGCCTGCCTGTTCCAGGTCAGTCTCTGAAAGGCCGTACCTTCTACTTGCACTTGCACTTAGGCCTGCCACCTGTCTTGGCTTGGGTGTAGTTTTAGATTTCTTTTCCGTTTCTTTTTGACCCCCTTTCTTGTTACTCATGTTTATATACTGTAGTAGAGACTGTTTTGGTTAGGTAAATACTGGATACCTTGGGATAATAAGAAATAAGAGAAAAAATAAAGCTGCTGCAACGGAGCTCCGCTTCAGACTTACATCTCTCATAACAGACAAGACCGACTCCCCTCATCTTGTTTCTTTTTATCAACTGGACAAGATAAAAATGTTGTTTGAATGGATGGCCATAGTCATTCTGGGCTTTGTTGACAGATTGTTGGAAGTATCAATCAAGTTGGTTTTGCTCAAAATAAAGGACAAGACTATTGCATCACAAGTTAATGACCTAGCAAAAAGACCACTTTACCTGCATTAATTATGTAGTTAATGATAAGTAAAAGGAGACTGCTTTTTATTCTATATTTTTTGTTTCAATGCAATGACTTACTATTACAAATGTGTTAAATTCTACTAGTAAATGTTTGAAAGTATTCCATTTATAAACAATTATGTAGAAATTCGTCTTAATAAATAGTAATTAATTTTGTTTAGAGCACTGACTACCTGCTATCCCATCCTCCATCAACACAGCTGAAGTTCTCCCAGCTAAAGGTGAAAGCTGCTATTGCACTGGTGCCAAGCAGAGTTATGTTGTGGTGCAACAGTCTATTACCCAGCGAAAGTGACGTGAAGAAGTTGTCTGTTGTTACGATTCTGCCTTTGTCCAGAAACAGCTCCATAAGCTTTATGACCACAGTCTTGGAAAGTCTTTCTCCTGTGGGATGACTGGGATCTTTTGCTAAATCAGGAGTGGCATTGCACGTGTACATTGTCAGCATGTCCATGTCAATCAAACACAGGAAGCTAACTTTATGCTGTAGGAAGATAAGTAAATAAATATAGGTAAACAACATTCAATGTGGCTTTTATATAAGTAATATATAAATGTTTTTCATATAAAGACCATCAAAAACATAAACACAAACAGAACTTTTCACGATATATTGACGAGCTCTGTAGGCCCTGCTGTTTCGTTGAAGGACATGTGTGTGCCAGATTTACTGGTAGGATGATGCCCAACCTCTTGCTGCATCCAAACAGTGCCATATTTTGCCTTTACACCTGGTGCAGCTGTGTTGTTCTTATGTGTGAGTGGACGTTTCTTGCTTGAGGGCTTCTGTTCTCTTTCTCTGATTTAGAACCCTCATCTGAGTTCACCTCTGTTATACCATGTCTTTATTTGAAAACTAACAGTGTCAAATCAGGGGGAGCATGAACATGACTGAGAGAATAAAACTGAATAATAAAAAAAACACTAACCCCCTTACAAGTACCATAAATTTACACTGGCTGTTACAGACTCAAATCAAATGTATGTTTTTTATTCTGTAATAGTAACAATAAGAGAAGGTCACTACTTAAAATGGTAAATGCAGGAAGAACCCGGGATTGAACCCACAACCTCTTGATTATGAAACAGCAGAAACAGACAGTCAAGCAGATGTCTCAGCCTCCTCCCCTAACCCAATTTCTTTTTCTTCATTATACAGTATGTTTGAATAAAAGTGCACTTGTTTTGTTGTACTTGTACCTTTTGTGAAAGTATTTACTTGATATTCGGACTTCAGTCTTCACACATTATACACTTTATGTCAACATTTTGCCAATTATTAGTACAACATGAAAACAAATTCTGTTTTAGATATGTGTTCAACATTTCTTGCCTTGCATTTTCTGTCATCCAACATTTACCCAGATCATTGTATACACGGAACACGTGAATGAGTGCATGTATTCCAAATAACAATATATTATTTACCCTATACAACTCCAGGCCCCTCACACCCAGACAAAGAGCCTTTAGCTGGGAGAAATTCAGCTGTGTCAAATGGGGATGGGATAGCAGGCTGCTTTCTGCCAGTGCTGATCGACACATTTGTAAAACAAAGACACTGATGAGGAGGAGTGAACGAATTTAAGGTGGCCTGGGATTACAACATTTTTCGTGGGCTTCAGGGATTCTAGTGTTAATCTGCTTTACTAGTTAAACTATATATATAAACTATGTTCACTGTGTCTGATCTAAACTTTATTTTTATCAATTTCAATATAATATTTAAAATGTCACCATGGTTTTCTCAAAAGCAACCAGACACAGCCTCTGAAAATGGACTTGAGTTTACAACTCAAGTGTCACAAGGGCAACTCCTAAACCAAAAGAGGAAGGACGGTCCTTAGGTGTGTGGGAACTGTTAACATTTGAATATCCATCCATCCATTTTCCAACCCGCTGAATCCGAACACAGGGTCACGGGGGTCTGCTGGAGCCAATCCCAGCCAACACAGGACACAAGGCAGGAAACAATCCTGGGCAGGGTGCCAACCCACCGCAGGACACACACAAACACACCCACACACCAACCACACACTAGGGCCAATTTAGAATCGCCAATCCACCTAACCTGCATGTCTTTGGAATGTGGGAGGAAACCGGAGCGCCCGGAGGAAACCCACGCAGACACGGGGAGAACATGCAAACTCCACGCAGGGAGGACATTTGAATATGATGATTGTATTTAGCGCAGAACTGACATCTCTGTACTGTTCTGTCCTCTACATCTCCTGGAGTACAAAAGAAACACCACCATGCACCAACATGTGGAGACTGGGCAAGATGGGAAAAAAAAAACTTGGTCACTGACTACAACCGCATGAAGGTATGTGAATGAATATAACGTTGCATTAGTGCAATGTTTTCTGAAATGAACTATATAGATCATAAAATTAATTATTCCAAATGTCATATATACCTATGTCTCTCTTTTTTGTCAGTGTGGCTTTGACATCATGGACCAGATGTGTGCATACTAATTCAGCATGAGCAGGAACAGTCAAGAATAAAAGTGAATAAAAAAAAATTCACATCCACAATCATTCTTAGTCATGCACACCACTCACACCCATGTCCACAGTTTTCCCAGTCTCGTTCGTGCACAACATCTGACAATGCTTTCAAATAAAGAGGTGGTATAACAAAACAAGTTTGTTTGATATACCACATCTTTATCTGAAAACAGCATCAGATCGGGGGTAATGTTTGTGGGAGCATGAACATGAGTGAGAGAATAAAACTGAAAAAAAAAACGCTAACTTTGACAAGTACTATAAATTTACATCGGTTGTTACAGACACAAATCAAGTGTATGTTTTTATTGTATAATATTAACAAGAAGAGCTGCTCACTACTCAAAATGGTAAATTTGGGAGCAACTGGTATCGAAGCCACGACCTTCTCTATTGGAAGTTAGCAGTTCTTAGCATTGCACCACGCAAGCTGTAGTATCAACAGCCTACCCTAACCTGCTTTCTTTTTCTTTGGTTATATTCTTGAATAAAAGTGCATTTGTTTTGTTATACTTGTACTTTTTGTGAAAGTGTTTATTTGATATTTGGACTTCAGGCTTGATACATTATACACTTCATGTTTACATTTTGTCAATTATTACTAAAACATGAAAAACATTTCTGTTTTAACAATGTGTTTACATAGATTGTTGTAGACACAGAACACACATGAAATGTATGTATTCCATATATTATTTACCCTATAAAGCTCCAAGTACTTGAACTCCAAGATAAACACTGATCACTGAGAACCTTCTTTTCGAATTGAACTATGGCGGAGGGCAGGAGGATGGGATACCAGGCTGCTTGCTGTTTGCGCTGATCGACACATTTACAACACAAAAGACGCTGATGGAGAGGTGTGAATAGATTTAAAGTGGGCCAGGATTACATTTTTTTTTGTAGGCTTTTATAATTCTAATGTTAAGTGGGACAAATGTGCTTAAACAGGGGCAGCATTCAAAAAATGAGCTACAAGAAACTACAACCCTTTAGGTGAAAGTTTGCTGTGGGGGAAGACAGGCAATGAGGTAAAAAACATGGCAGTATTTCTTTTAGAATGTCAGAATCTCACAAAAACATTTGATAATAAAAAAATTGTATATACATTTTTTTTTACAAAATTGACATGCATATGCTGTTTAACAATATGCATTCAATCTCAAGACATGGATCAATACTTAACATTCTTGACTTGAAAATGAATGTATTTAGTATATTTTAAGGCTTTTTTCATGCTCCGCCGATCCCATTTTAAATTACAAAAAAAAGGCTCAATATTTAAAAAAATGTTAAAAACTTAAATTCCCAGAGGTAAATTGATTGCATGTCATGATTGTGGAAAGATAACTTTGATCTGAAAAATGCCAAACCTGTCCTTTAAAGCATCAAATTTACAATATTACAACACCTAATTGTATTAATTAAGTATTGGTCAACTTTTTAACATTTTGCAGTGTCTTTAGATTTTTTTTTTCTACAGTAAAAGGAGTAAACCAAAAAATGAAATTTCAGTGGTTGTATCACTCCAAATTTAAGCTTATTAATTGATTAATATTTAACATTTCAACTGACATGTTGGCTCATTAGTTAGTGTTGTGTCTCAAAGGGGCCCCAGTTGTACTCCTGTTTCCTCCCATGGAGGATGTGTTTTAGGTTAACTGGTATCTCTGAATCAGGTTTCCAAGTAATTCTGTGTTTAATGGATTAACCAAGGATTGCAAACTATAGGGCCATAAGGTTTTCTTTGAAGTCAAGTTTTTATTTAAAATGTAATTATTGCTGCTAATAGTTAATATGTTTTTGACTTAATTTTACTTTTATGATTTGTTAAATTTTGTGTTTATTCTTAAGACTCTCAGACTCTTTAATTTCTTAACCAGCTGCTAATAAGTAATAAAATGTAGAAAGCAATAATCTAACTTGGTGCCATTTTCAACTATTTAGATAAAGAAAATACATAAGCAAATCTGTTAATTATAAACTGTTTTCTGTTTCAAAAATATTTTTGAAAAATAGTAAGAGGGAGAAATATGAAAGATGGTTCTAATTACTGACAGTCTACAAACATTTAGATGATCTTTGAAAAAGGGAAAATGCTGAGTATTAGAAATATGTGTATGCACAACTTAAGAGCACCAGCAAGCCACATCTCATTAACATCAAGATTGTGCTTATAAATAATAAAACTAGCTTGAAATGAAACCCTTCTGCTATTCAGAAACAGTTTGATGCCCATTTAGTAGGTCACTCTCTGACTAGCTGACCAGCATTTGCTTCCTTTTATGGCTTTCATGTAATGCATTGTCATATCCCTACTACATCAACTCCTACCACTTCAACTGGAATGACCAGTGATGAGTCCACCTCTGACCATTACCATTTGCAGTCTGTAACTAAATTGGGGACTCAATTGAGGAAGCTATACACTGGAAAAGCTGCAGGACCAGATGGAGTCAGTTATTGAGTTCTTAAGGCCTGTGTAGACCAACTGTGTGGTATCCTCTGTCACCTGTTCAGTTGTCCTCAAGGATTACGAAAGTGCAGCTGATGTGGAAAACATCCTGCGTTATTTCTGTTCCAATGACGGAAGGTACCTCTTCACCTAATGATTACAGATCAGTGGCACTTACATCTCATATCATGAAGACATTTGAGATGCTGTTCCTGGACCATGTGAGTTCTTTTGTGATAGATCATCTGGACCCACTGCAGTTTGTCTATTGTCCACTGACAGACTGAGACGATCGTTCCTCCCACAAACTATGCGACTGTTCAATTCCACCCGGGGGGGTAAACGTTAACATTATATAAGGTTATTGTCTGTTTTTACCTGCATTATTATCAATCTTTAATTTAATATTGTTTTTTTTTGTATCAGTAAAGTGCTGCTGGAGTATGTGAATTTCCCCTTGGGATTAATAAAATATCTATCTATCTATCTATCTATCTATCTATCTATCTATCTCAATTGGAGTGGAGCAGGATGCAATTATCTTTTTACTCCACAAGACCTATTTTCAAATGGACAAAGCTGGCAGCACTACGAGGATTATGTTTTTTGATTTCTTCAGTGACTTCAGTACCATCTAGCCACCCCTGTTAAGGGATAATCTCAGATATATGCAGGTGAATGAGCTTGTTGTGTCCTGGATAATGGACTATCTGTTCGACAGACCATAATTTGTAAGACTGAAGAACTGTTTTTCTGATACAGATGTAGCACCATAAGGAACAGTCCTGCCTCCCCTTTTCTCCATTCTGTACATCTCTGACTATAAAAATAACATCAGGTAATGTCACTTGCAGAAATTCGCAGGTAACTCTGAATCTTATGGGATGTACTGATAAAAGGGATGAAATAAAGTATCGGTGTTAGGTGGAGAACTTTATTTGTTGGTGCAGAAGAAATTGTCTGGAACTTAACATTAGCCAAACTAGTTGATGTACATGTGGTCCACTCCTTCAAGTACTTTGGGTCCACATTAGTAACAGGCTGCACTGGTCTTGTAACACAGAGGGACTATATTAGAAAGGGCTGAGATGTTTTTTCTTAGTAGACTGCATTCCTTGAATGTGGGTAGTGGCATCCTTCACAGGTTATATGCTTCTGTAATAGCCTGTGTGATTTTCTACAAAGTGGTGTGCTGTGCTAGTAATATCACTTCAAGGGAGGCCCACTGAATCAACAAACTAAAATGGCAGGCTCAGTTATGGGATGCACTCTCAACCCCTTTGAGGTACAGCAAAGGAGAAGATTAAAACAAAACTGAGTGCCTTTATGAACAATGCTGCACATCCTCTCTCTGGCACACTAACACTGTGGCTTTCAGCCAACAAATGTTTTAACAGAATTGTGTGTGGCACCCGGACGGGGCTCACGCCCGGCCGGGACGCCCAGGAGGACAGGAGGAGGGCTCATTCCTCCTCCAGAACGCGAGGGGGCGTCTGCCCTGGTTGTATTGGGGGCCCGTGGCCACCGCCAGGGGGTGCCCCGATGCCTTGGGGACCCTGGACCCCAGCGCTTCCGCCACACCCGGAAGTGCTGGGGGGAAGAGAAGAGGGGACACTCGGAGTGCTTCCGGGTACACAGCCGACACTTCCGCCACACTAGGGAGTGTTGGTGGAAGATTGCCGGGGAGCACCTGGAGCACATCCAGGTGTGTATAAAAGGGGCTGCCTCCCTCCAGTCATGGACAAGAGTCGGGAGGAAGGAAGATGATGTCAGGAGGACGGCAAGGAGGCGGCCTGAAGAGAGAGAAGGCATTGTGTTGTGGCCAGGACTTTGGGGTTTGTGAGCACAATAAGGACCGTGTAAATACTGTAAATAAACGTGTGTTGGGTGACATGAGCGTGTCTGCTTGTCTGTGTCCGAGCCAGTTACCACATGTGTCAAGAAATGCTACTGGGGCTCCTTTATACCAAGAGCAATATATCTGCATAATATCTCACTGTGACTGTGTCTGCCAAGTCACAAGTCTTCCTTCTTTTTAGCTTTCTTTCTTTAGATTTTTTCTTAAATTTTTCTTTCCCCATTGGATTAAAAACGTTTTATCTAATCCATTCAATCTGGTGTGTGATCTGACCATAGCATTTGTATGTATGTGCTTATAAATTTATCTATTTCTTGACTTAATGAGGTTCTGTAAAAATCTAAATTTCCTCCTGGAGACAATCTATCTATATACGGAAGGCTGACACAAGACTAATGGCTCCATTTTGAAGAACACCAGGGTAAGATTTAGAAGTTACACTGCTTCTCATATTTGCCTTTTGTTTTTGGATAACAATCCAGAAGAATTCTCCTTGTTCACTCCATACTACATAGCCCTTAAAATTCAACAAATAGTTGTTAGTTAGTTAAAACTATCTCATTAAGGCAAATGTGACTGGACAAAGAATCCTTGGATTTATCTTCTTTTTATTTTTCCCCTTGTCTGCTTACCTTTTGTGCGTTTTTTTTTTTTTTGCAGCATATAACTTTTCTTTGTCTCTGGTCCCTTTGTCTACAAGAGTAATTTGCTAACTTACTAACTGTACACTTTACAAATTCATTTTTTGATGCCTCTGGGCAACATCTTTCTAAATCCTTACTTTCCTTACTACACACAATGACATGCAACACATTGTGTTCTCTAGCTTACCTGAGTGTGTTCAGTTTAACTTATCTATTACTGTAATCAATGTCTAATTTCTTCTTCTTCTTCTAATGTCTTTTAGTCTTTCTTAGGAATTCACCTTTGCTCTTGACTGCTCTTAAATCAATGAATTTAAGTAAGGGTGAATTTATTTACTTACAGTTGCAGTAGTCCGTCTTCTGGCTGCTGTTCCCTCCTGCTTACAAGTTGGTAAGTAAGTGTTACCTGTCTATGTTGAACGGTCTACGGTACATGCTTTGCTCATAAATTTTAAAACAACAAGAACAATCTAATAGGAAAAAGAACTGTAGAGTGGCATGGATACTTGCCTACAAAAGGTATACACAATTTGAAAAACTGCTCTAACAACAGCATCCTAAAACCTATAGTGATGTCGCTGCTCAACAAGCTCTCTGTAATCATTCTGTTAGCAAAGTAAGATAATGATTAGAGTGAGCAGTTATTTGATGATGTACTTATTGTAACTTCATAAATATATTTGCATCTCATTACAAAATGCTTATTTCTATTTTATTACTGATACATTAGATATTAAAAATTTACTTAAAAATGTATGAGTAGGATTTTCTGCTCTTGGCAAATTAAATGTGCTTATTTTGTCATTAACATTTGTGTTAAATGTGCATGAGAACATTCTTTTCATTTACCTTTGTCAGATTTTCTGGCATCTGTAATTCACATTATTTTAGTGAACCCTTCTCTTGGTTGAGTTGCTAGTACAATAGCGACTGATGAATAATTGTTTTTGTGACAAATGGAAAGCATTTTAGACGAATAGTTGATTTTGTGCATTCAGTCTTTTGACTACTGGATGACATTCTGACCTGGATACTGTTTGTGTGAGAAGTTTCATTCTTTGATTAGGTTGATTTTTATCTAGATACTTTGTTTTTGTTTCCCACAAAGCAAAGACATATGCATTAGATTGATTTGCAACTTAGAATTGGTACCTTATGAATGGAAGGTGTGTGTGCCTTATAATGGACAGTGTTGGCTACAGCCTTGCAACTAATACTCAAAGACCCTTTATTGGATTAAGTGGTTTGAAAAGGGATGGACAGATAATTTTTCATTAGAGTTACAAATATCATTTCTTTTTTCCCTGGCCAAATTTTTTGTTCTTAATCTATTCAATGCTGCCATGGCTAAGTATCTATCAGTCAAACATGGCCTCAGAACTATTTGATTTTCTTCAGTATACCTGTGATGACTTAAGTTTTTTTTTTTTGTTTTTTTTTACACTCACTGGCCACTTTATTAGGTACACCCATTCAACTGCTTGTTAATGCATATATCTGATCAGCCAATCGCATGGAAGCAACTCAATGCATTTACGCATGTAGACATTGTCAAGACGACTTGCTGAAGTTCAAACTGAGCATCAGAATGGGGAAGAAAGGTGAATGTGGCATAGCCAAATGGGTTGGTCTGAGTATTTCAGAAACTGCTGATCTACTCGGATTTTCATGCACAACCATCTTTAGGGTCTATAGAGAATGATCTGAAAAAGGGAAGTGGTAGTTTTTTGGGTGAAAATGCATTGTTGACGCCAGAGGTCAGAGGTGAATGTCAAGACTTATTCAAACTGATAGAAAGGCAACAGAAACTCAAATAACCACTCATTACAACCAAGGTATACAGAAGAACATCACTGAATTCACAACGAGTCGAACTTTAAAGCAGATGGGCTACAGCAGTAGCAGACCACACCAGGTGCCACTCCTGTCCGCTAATAATAGGAAACTGAGGCTATGATTTGCTCAGGCTCACCAAAATTGGACAATAGAAGATTGCAAAAATGTTTTTTGGTCTGATGAATCTTGATTTCTGTTGTGATATTTGGATAGTAGGGTCAGACTTTGCCGTCGACATCATGAAACCATTGATCCATTCTACTTTATATCAACGGTTCAGGCTGGTGCTGGTGGTGTAATGGTGTGGTGGATATTTTCTTGGCACAGTTTTGGCCCCTTTGTACCAGTTAAGCATTGTTTAAATTCCACAGCCTAACAGAGTATTGTTGCTGACCATGGCCCTTTATGACCGCAGTGTACCCGTCTTCTAATGGCTACTTTCAGCAGGATATCACACCATGTCACAAAGTTCAAATTATCACAAACTGGTTTCTTGAATATGACAATGAGTTCATTGTACTCAAATGTCCTCCAAAGTCACCAAATCTCAATCGGAAACAGCACCTTTGGGATTTGGTGGAATGGGAGATTCGCATCATGGAGGCACAACTGACAAATCTGCAGCAACTGGATGATACTATTCTCTCAATATGTACCAAAATTCCTGAGGAATGTTTTTAGTATGTTGCTGAATCTATGCCACTAAGAGTTGCGGTAGCTCTGAAGGCAAAAGGGGACCCAACTCGGTACAAGTATTGTTTACCTAAAATTACGTCCGGTTAGTGTATGTAACATGATATTTTGGTCATTTTCTGCTTTTGTGTGGGTTTTTTATCTTTCTGGTTCCATGTTTGATGATGAGCCCACTACTCAGAGTCATAGCAATGACAGTGAAAACAAACTTCTATAGGTGGTGGCACTGGTCACTGCCAACAACTGTCAATTATTTGCACTTTTATGATATCTCCTTGTGTTAAATAGCAGCTCCATAAAGTTAAGTTTTTCACAGCATCAAATTTCTATACCACACACAAAGTAATGAATTTATAAAATGAATACAGACTGCTATTTTTTTCAGATGTGAACATAACTGACAAAGTAAGACTGAATAAACACAATCCAGTTTAAACAAGCCTCAATTATCTTAGTATTATTTAAGACATAATTTTTTAGCAAGAACACGTTTCCTAGTTTTTTTTTTGTTTTTTTTTTTGTATTTATGCTTATACTTGCTTGATTGTTGACTGCAGATCGGTCCGGTTTGAGAGAGCATGAATGTGTTTACTCTGAAATGGTCAAGATGGACCCATATCTTATTCAAGATTAGCTTCTCTTATGTGCTCAGGATAGACTCCAGCTATCAGCTACCCTGAACTAGAATTAGTACATTAGAAAATTTTGTGATGTTTTATAAATAAACCATTTTAGTAAAAAGAAAAATACATCATACATTTAATTACAATGAAATTCTGATTTTCATACTAAAAATAAACACATACACACAACGTCATCAAGTTAATAAATACTGGAAAAAATGTGTGGAAGTCCAAAATAGGTGCAGAATTTTAACAGTTAGAAATACTTGTCATTTTCTGCAGTGACAACTATTCTTAGGGGGCTTCACCTTCAGGCTATTACAGATGTCATGGAAAATTGAAAAAGCTTAATAGGATGTCTCACATTCTGGATACTCCTTGACATTTTACTTTCCAACCAAAAAGTTTCCAAGAAAAATCAATCTGGCAAATAAATAAATAAATAAATGTGTTTAACAGTGACAGGTGTGGGGGCTGATATTTCACGGGGGGGGGGGGGGGGGTTGTCTTGCTTATTATAGATACAGTATATACTGCATTATTTACAGTGGTGGATAATATAGAGAAGAATATGCAAATGACCTGATCTGTTTTTCAGTAAATGTATTACAGAACTGTCAGGAAAATTCAGCAATCAATTACAACACCTAGCTTGCATTTGTTCAATTTTGATGGAGGATAGGAAAGTGGATGAATACATATTTGTGCAGCTTAATGTTTTTACAATGCACATTCATTGTTCCGCTATAACATTTCCTCACTGGCTGTTTAAAAAAAAGAATTTGTTATCCAAGCTGCTTAACTGAAATCCTGTTGTTCTTTTAACTTTCAATGATAATGATGGTCATCACCTACTCTGTTTTTTTGTCAGCCTGCCTGAGTAGCTACAAAACATATGTACTGTATATCAAAGACATACTGTATTATTTTTGCATTATGTATAATATGATTTAACAAATACTTGCAATTTTTATTATAATTGCAGTTATTAAAAAAAACATGCCAATACTTTTATTCAATTTTATGACACTTTAAAGTTGTCCATTTGGATAAATATCAATACTTTAATGCCTTTTCTTCTTGATTGTTCCAAAAGGTCTAAACTGTGGTCTGCATATAATATACTAAAACTTACTTTTTAACTATGTTTTTTTCTTTGACTGTGACTATATAAAATATGGCTACCATATGCTGACAGAAAACACACAGCTGGGATGCACAGTACTCTATGTTTCCCAAATAATATTGTACAGGAGGACAATAAAACTTGGCAGGCATTACTTAAAACTGTTTTCTGTAAATAAATATTCCTAAAAACATGTTGTGCTGTGGGCGAAAAATTGTTTATGATCAAAAATTTTACTTGAGGCCATTGGGCATTACTCTAATCCAGAATAAAACTGACAACAATATAAGCAAAGTGAAAACTCCCTCCAAATATCAGAAAACATTAAATAAAACTTGTCTACAATCCTAGCAGATGCTTCTCTAGCTAAGGCTGTCATTCCCTGTCTAGCCGGTTAACTTGCCCAACTTGAATTTGACAAAACCACACTTTATTTTGGCTTCTCTTCCTCTTGTTCATGCCTTTTTCTTTTAGGATAGCCTATCTACTTCTCAGCCTTTTCGTCTATTGATACATTACCTCTAGGGTCATGAATATTAGGCTTTTGGGCCAAGACTGTCCTTTATCAGCAAATGAGATAACATTTCCCTCCAACCAACACTTGGTTTGGGAGAACTCATCTGGCTTCCTTCCCATTTACTTATTTTGTGCCCCTGCAGAATTCCTTTCTGGTGCACTTGCAAAGCTTATCTCCATAAAGGCAAAATATTTTACCTCACTGGCTTTATTCACCATGCTGGCTTCCTTCTTCCACTGTATGGTCTTGCACCTTCTGCCACTTTCAACTAAAAATGTCATCTTTAAGGGTTTAAAGAAAAAAAAATTACACAGTTCAGTATATACATGTGCAAAACATATAAAAATACAAATAAAACAGAAGTGACTTCATATGGTGTTTATTGATTTGGGGAAGGCTTGATAACCTCACACTGTTCCATTCCATCTGAACTAGTGTAGTGCTGAGGTGTCACCCATCACATGGCAGCACTCGGGTCCTAATCTGGGATCTTGAGGTGGTTTGTCATGTGGTGGGTGCAGCAACGCACTGTATCAGTGCATGTTCCTAACCTCTCTCTCTCTTTTATGACAAAAGGGCCACATCAACAGTTCTGGAGGTGCATAAGAGAGAAAGAAGTACCAGAGAATTATGTGTGGATTGTCCAGGATATGTATGAGGGAGTGAAGGTTATAAGCAGTGCTGAGGTAACTGACAAGGTCCCAGTTAGAGTAGGTCTGCACCAGGGATCTTCTTTAAGTCCTTACCTCTTTGACCTGGTTATGGATGTGTTGAGTCATGCAATAAAAGACCAATTCCCCTTGGTGTATTCTTTTTGCTGATGATATTGTGTTGTAAAGTACCAGAAAAGAGGAAGTAGAGAGGAAGTTGGAAGAATGGAGAAGGACTTTGGAAGATAGAGGACTGAAGATAAATAGGAAGAAGACTGAATACATGATGTTTAATGTTAATCAGGATTCAGAAAATAGCTTCTCAGGGAGAGCTACTGAAAAGAGTGGATAAAGTTAAAAATCCAGAATCAGTGGTATGCCAAGATACAAATCTAGATGCAGAGATAACTCATATAGTGCAGTGTGGATGGAACAATTGGGAGAAGGTATCAGGAGTGATAAGACAAGTCATGATGTATGGAGCTGAGGCATGGACAGTAAAGGGAGTTCAAGAAAAGATGTTAGATGTGGCAGAAATGAGAATGTTGAGATGGATGTGTAGAGTTACAAAGAAGGACAGAATAAGAAATGAGACAATCAGAGGTACAACAGAAATGAGAGAGATATCTAGGAAAGTACAGGAAAGTAGGTTGAAGTGGTATGGACATGTGATGAGGTGAGACAATGAATTTGTGGGCAAAAGAGTGATGGCAATGAAAGTACCAGGGAAGAGAAAGGTAGATGGACCAGGGAAAGCGAAGGTAGATGGATAAAATAAAAGAAGATCTGAAGAAAAAGAGCATGACTGGTGAGAAGGTGCAGGATTAAGCTGTTTGATCAAGCACATTGACTCCACATAGAAACGGGAAAAGATGAAGAGGAAGAAGAAGTATATATATATATATATATATATATATATATATATATATATATATATATATATATATATATATATATATATGCAGATTAAATCAATTTTCTGTCATTTCCGGTTCTCCACTTTTGAAAAAATGTCATCACTTCCTAAAATGGGAAACTTGACACACAAATAGTTGTTTATTTGGAGATGCTGAGAATGGTGTTTTCACACAGTTAAAGGTGGAATTTACTAACTAAAAAATACAAATCAATTTATTCTTATTAAGCATACTCCCATTTATATGCCAAGTGTGGTATACTGTAAAAAGAAATACAGTACAAAAAATTCCAGTTACATATTTCCATGCTTATTCAGCAATTGTAAATGCAAATTTGACTGACATGTCCATCTGATTAAAATAAAGCAGTACTGGTCTGTTTGTTGACATAACCATCTGTGTGAGCAGGATAGAAGAGGGGTGATATTTTCACTCTCTATCTGTGCAAACTGTATCATTTTTAAGTTTTTGTTAAAATAAAGTCTTCTTTTCTGCCTGTCTCAAGTTACATATAAAATATAACAGTTGTCATCTTTTTAAGTATAGTCACCACATACTTGTTTTAGAACACAGATGATCAGCATAAACAAATGTTGCTTTTGTCATGGAGAAGAGTCACATCTGGTAATTAATTAGAGAAATAAAGCTGAGGTGAGCCCAGCACAACATCTGTGACTCTGCTGCTCCCTGCCTTTGCTTTTGTGAGCTGAACCATCTGACGCTGTTTATGCACAGGTGCATATTTAATTCTGTTACCTATTTGCTTTACTATTGTATCGATTATTGATGTTAATTTCTGGCTGGTTAATGTATTATATTAATCTTCCAGACAAGGAAAGGGAAAGAGAGACAAAGATGAATGTGCTGATTGCTTTCAATTGTAATTTTTCAATTCCAGGGACTCAGGAATTATAATTACAATAAAAAACACAAAATGTACTCTAATATACTGTAATACAAATGGTGCCACAAAGGCCAAAACATACAAGAGGTGAACAAAAAGTTTTGCACCTGACTAATTAAGATAAATACCAGTAGAAACAAAACAAGATGTTTTTTAATCCTCCTGAACTCTAATACACTTGTTATAATGTTCACAAAATTCTTCTACACCACTTAAAACATTTTTTCTTCTTTATGCAATTGGCATTGCACATCACTCTGCAGTAGTTTAGATTCTGGAACAGATGGTAGTCACATAGGGCCAGATGTGAGGAATAGTATGGGTTTGGCATATCTACCAGTCTACACATGCTATAAAGCATTTGCAATTCATGCAGTGTGAGTAGAGATATGATCATGAAGCAGGAGGAGGATGATTGACTGTGTTACTTGCTGGTTTTCCAAGACTGACTACCATAAAATGGCACATTAGCATACATTTTGATCAGATATATGGGCTCTTTGAGGGTTCAATATGGACTGCACCCTCAATATCATCCAAAGTTGTGCATATAACCTTTCTAGAGGCCTAGATCTTGAATTTCTTTGGTGTTAAAGAATTGACAAGTTTACATTGTTTTGATTGTTGTTTGGAGATTGGGTCATAGTGATATGTCCAACTTTAAACTCCTTTTATGAAAATTTCTTCAGAACTGAAGTCATTACCTCAAGATATTCTATGGAACTCTGGCTGAAGGAAGGCTTAACTTCAGTTGTCAACATTCTGGTCGTTAGCATACACAAACTTTGCTCATGTTTAATTGTTCCTGAAGAAGGGGTTCAAATGACCCATAACTAATCCCTATAGGGGTAACTACCATACACCATCATTTTTTGATTGTCTATTATGATTCACTCAATCGGGGAACATTTTGTTCTGCTCTCAGTATTGAAGGCCAAACAAATGGGGTCAAATTCGAGAGATGTCCTGCCATGAGAGAACTGTGCAACTCTTTTCCTAATCCAGGGGACGAACATGGTACATGTTGTCTACATGAGTGTGAATCTCCAGAGTACGAAATTCTATGATACCTTTACAAAATTAACACTGTTGAATAAATGAACTAAAAAAGTTTTAATCTTCACGGTGGCGCAGTGGGTAGCACTGCTGCCTCGCAGTTGGGAGACCTGGGGACCTGGGTTCACTTCCCGAGTCCCTCCTTCATGGAGTTTGCATGTTCTCCCCGTGTCTGCGTGGGTTTCCTCCGGGTGCTCCGGTTTCCTCCCACAGTCCAAAGACATGCAGGTTAGGTGGATTGGCGATTCTAAATTGGCATTAGTGTGTGCTTGATGTGTGGGTGTGTTTGTGTGTGTCCTGTGGTGGGTTGGCACCCTGCCCGGGATTGTTTCCTGCCTTGTGCCCTGTGTTGGCTGGGATTGGCTCCAGCAGACCCCCGTGACCTTGTGTTCGGATTCAGCGGGTTGGAAAATGGATGGATGTTTTAATCTTATTAATAAGGGAAAGACATTTAACAGTTTAAATATAAAAATAGCATGTCACCTCCAGCCATAAGTGCTTCCCAGAATAGCACCTGCAGCAACACAGCTAGTAGCCACAGAATCATAAATAAATTTTACCAAAGCATTAGTTTAAAAAAATTATCATTTCACAAGAAATGGATTATTTCATGAATGCATCAAACCATTACAGTGTAATTACAATTAGTGCAATAAAATGTTACAACTTCTTCATTTGGGGAAAAGGGTGAAGAGGTGACATTGTAAAAAGTACAGAGATGTACATTAAAAAAACAAGTTAACAGAAAAGGAAAATACCTAATGTCTTTAATTTACAAGGAAGCTATTCTTTCAACAAGATACATATTTATAACAGTACCCTATATTATCAAAAACAATAGGTTTTGCAACTCAAACCATAGTATATCTACAAAAGTCAAATGGGAATCCATATTACTAACTGAGAATGCTAAACCGGATGGACGCAGGGACATCCGGCCATGGGCCGTGGCCACAAAAGACGTACTGCGCAGGCGCCCCACAAACCCCCCCCCCAAGCAATGGAAACCGGCCGGATGGAAGGCAACGTAAACGCACGAAGCCATTGCACACGAAATGGGACACACACAAAGAAGAGGATTGAGACCCACGACACCCAAAGCCCCCCTCCAGTAACTGAAATAAGAAATGATGCCACGCGCTCCTAGGACACCAAAAACAAAGGAGTCACACGCAGGCACACATAGCACACGAAACGGTTCGCACACAAAAAGGACGATTCAGCCCCACGACACACAAACACCCCCTCCACTAACAGAAATAAAAACTCAGGCAACAAGCCCCCAGCACACAAAAAAAAACAAGCCACGAGCGCCACACAAAGCCCATTGGACACGAAACGGGACAGACTACGGACATAGCACGCGAAACGTATACAAAAAGGACGATTCAGACCCACGACCACACTAACGATTGCGCCAGTTAGCTGACAGCGCGTTCAATAATAAGTCCACTTTTCATGAAAATTCATTGGGATTAATGAATGTCATTTGCAATCATTGTCATTCACTTAACTTCCCTGAAGAAACAAATGGCAATACAAGTAATGAATTTACATGTTGTTGTCAAAAAAGTCAAATTACACTGCCTCCTTTACATTCATATCCTGCATATCTACAGAAGCTTCTAACTAACGAAGTACCTGAAAGTAAAAACTTTATGAACTGCATTACATCCTACAATAGTTCATTTGATTTTGCATCTACTGGAGTAAATATCAGGTCACCAAAAGGCAATGACCCATACTGCTTTCGCGTATGTGGACAAATATTACATCGCATTGGAACAGTGCACCCTGAAACAAATCAAGAACGCAAATATGCACAAATCACGTCGGCACCTACAAAGCGCTTCTGAAACCGCGGAAGAAAAAATGTCTCGGCTCCAAAAACACATGTCACTCCTTATTCCAAATACCGGTCCCAATCACAGAAACATCGGTATCCACTATGACAATGCACAGTAACAATGCACGTGACATCCGTCTTGCCACACTATTAATTATAGATGAATGTACAATGGCATCCAGTCACTTACTCAACACCATTGATAAACTTCTACAAACGTTGATGAATAATAATATTCCCTTTGCGGGAAAGGTACTTTTATTAGGAGGAGATTTTAGACAGTGCTTAACTATTACTCCACTTACAATGCGCTCAGCCATTGTTCAGTCCACCTTAAAATACGCGGACAATTGGCATCGCATTGATGAATAATAATATTCCCTTTGGAGGAAAGGTACTTTTATTAGGAGTAGATTTTAGACAGTGCTTACCTATTGCTCCACATGCCATGCGCTCAGCTATTATTCAGTCCACCTTAAAATACGCGACGATGTCATATAAACAACACGAGACCGAACTACAATACATATACAGGCGCGAGACCTGATTGGTGATAATACGAAGAAACGAACAGTCCGCATATTAACAGTGAGTTCAATCCTACTTATTACTTATCCATATTCCTAACGATAAAGATCAAACAAGTCATCAATTCACGATCACGGATACAAAACTAGACGGCTCGAGTAACAGGAACACAAACACGAACCCGCATCAAAAAAAAAAATTCACCTCGGCGCGCTTCTAAAACCGCGGAACAAAAAATGTTACGCGAACAATTGCCATTGCTTTCTAAAGATACACTTGGTACAAAACATGCGATTTCCAGATCCCGAATATAACAATTGGTTATTACAGCTAGAACATTGTACACTCACCAATACAGATGGACTTCACCCAGATATTATTACAATTCCTCAACCCTTCATCTGCGACGACTTACTTACGGAGATATTTGGAACAGCGGTCTCATTAGACCAAATGCCCCTTTTAACACAACGAAGTATATTATGTCCAAAAAATATTACTGTTGATCACATTAATAACCAGGTCATTTCATTACTTCCTGGAGAGTCACACCTCTTTCTAAGCTCTGACAAAGTTGACTCTGATGACGACAATGACCATCTTAATTTCCCCTTAGCATATTTGAACACTATTAACCCAGCCGGATTACCACAACACAGTGTTAGCCTTAAAAATGGAACAATACTCATGCTATTAAGAAACCTTAACACTAAACAGGGTTGATGCAATGGTACACGTTTAGTCGTCTACACCAATGTTCCCTCTAATTTTTTATAGGCTATGTGCGCAAAAAATATCATCCGTGCGCATTTTAAAGCAAGACTAAATTTTTGTGCGCTACAGAATATTTGTTGGAGTTCAGTTATGGCCATTTTTGGGCAGCTCTTTCAGTTTGTCTAAATCAAGTTACAAAAACACAATGTTATTTCAGTTATCAATATCAAACAAGTTTCATTGTTAAATGCTATACCTATTAATAATGTGTAATTATATTTTATAGGTAGCATTTCGAAAATAAGAGTAATTTAGTTTTCAAAGTTTTTCTCTGCGATCTTTCATATTTATCCAGTCTGAATAAATTCTGTCAAGATCTATCGTGCCTCCATCTTGAAGGTTACTCTTAATACGCATCAGCATTTCCAAATGTTCTAACTGTAAACGGTTCCTTTGCTTCATTTTCAGATTGTTCATTAAACTAAAACCACGCTCACAATCTGCACTCGAAGCTAAGAATGTGGCACCAATGTCCATCAATTTTGCTAATTCTGCAAATTGATCATTCTGAAATGCAAATTTCGTCATCTCTGGAAAGCTGTTTATCAGATTGCTTTTGATTTTTTCTGCAACAAGGAATTTAAAGTCATTGTATTGTTGAATAATGACACTTTCCTCCTGAAGAAATTGTTTGTACTTTAAACAAAGAGATCGGATATGTTCAATTCCAAAGTCAAAGTCGCGTTGTGCTATTGCTGTACAGTCAAAAGCAGACAATTCCTCAATTTCATTTTCAGGAAATCTTTCACCCAGATGCAAACATAGGATGTTGATGAAGGTTAATATGGAATTAGTATCCACTGAAACTTCTTTTCCAGACACCTTGTCAAGAAGACTGTTAACTTTATCACTCCATTTAACCTTCTCACCAAGGTACTGCATTCGAAGTTTGTTCAGTTTACCCTGTGCAAGATGATAAGCTTCCAATGGCGTCAAACCACGTTTTTGAAATGCCATAGTTAAAGACATCATTCAAAATTTCCAATGTTATATGAAATTGTTCACTCTTCAGCTTCTTATAGCAGTACTTTGATATAGGATCATTATCTTTGGATTCTTCAAAATATTTTAATAGGGGATCATAATTTCGAATAATTGCTTGAAGTGCAAAGTGTCTGGATAACCAGCACACTTCATTCAGAGGTCTGAAAGCAATTGATTCACATTCAGAAGCATCTGCTATTTCCTGAAATTTGTATCTTTTAGTAGAAGACCGACAGAACACGGTGTACACAGTTCTCATTAAAGTTTCTACTTCTTTCATTAATTTCACTTCTTTCCATGAATCAGAAAGTCCCAAATCTTCCCGATGTGCAACACAATGTTGTTGCACTAAATGAGGAACATCTTTTCTCAGCTGTGCTGCAACACCATTTATTTTGCCCAACATAACAGAAGCACCATCGGAAGTGAACATAACCATTTTATTCAGGTCAAGTTTATGTTTCCTATAGAATTCCCTGACTGCTGTTACTATTGATGTAGCATCGCATGCTTCCAACTGTAGCATCCCACCAAATGATGTTCTATACTCCTTTGAATTAACTGGCCGATACTTAAAGTAGAGTATTAAGTACTTGTTGACAGAAATGTCTGTACTTTCATAAACAGTTAACGTATGATACGTTGCTAATTTAATGTCAGCCATAAGATCCTCTTGCACGATACCATTTATAATTCCAAGAAATTCGAACGCATAGTTTTTGCTCCTCCAGCTATGTGGTATACTGTACTAACATACTTTGCCATGTGCTCATTGATATCTTGAACAGAGAGCAATGAGATATTCATCTTAATGGCCAGCAGAACACTGTCGATAAGAACCTTAACTTCATCAGGACTGGAACACTTCCGTTCATTACTAATTTGCCTGTTTTCTTTTTTGGTTGGGCTTTCAAGCAACATGTGAACCAGTCCCCCTCTTAAAGTTGGATTTTTACTTCTGAGTTTCCTAATACTGTCGGTATGAGACTTGCTTGATAGATGGCGTTTCAGAAAGTCCAGTTTCCAGACATCATTCCATACTTTTCCCGTAGAGAAATCACCAGTTGCTTTGGCATCTCGACAATAACAGCAAACAACTCCGTCGTCTTCGTCATACGTAAATATTTCACGCAGTTGAACACGCATTATATTTCGAGATTCCGGTGTCTCCATTTCAACAACTTCTTCAAGCCATTCAGACTTAAAAGCTATTGCAGCTCTCTTGCGTTTTGCACCTTTTATCGCTTGCGGTTTCGACATTTAAAAAATTATATCTAGCTACAAAGTACCAGGCTGTACACCAAGATTCCACGAAATAAACAATACAACGGAAGTCAAAGAATCAAAAGTTAGCGCGTTTCGTACAAAGATGTTATAGGCTTTTAGGCAAAAAAATGTAATTTTTGTGCGTGCTATTTTAATTTGTGTGCGCGGGTTCGGAAAGTCGTGTGCGCACGCACACGCGCACAGCTTAGAGGGAACAGTGGTCTACACCATAACACACAATGTTATTCAAGCAACAGTTCTTACAGGATCACATGCTAACAATACTGTTCTAATTCCTAAAATTGACCTTACAAGTTCTGACCTGGAATTACCTTTTACACTTAAACGGAAACAATTCCCCATTAAACCTGCCTTTGCCATGACCATCAACAAATCACAAGGACAAACCATGCACAAGGTTGGCATCTACCTATCTGAGCCCGTTTTTGTACATGGACAACTTTATGTGGCCTTCTCACAACTTCGACGTTCATCTGACGTTAAAGTTAAGGTCATAAATGCTCCATGCCAAGGAAAACTCATTCAAGGACAAGACACCATCTTTACTACTAATGTTGTTTACAAACAAATTTTCCAATAAATCTTTACACTGTGCCAAACACTTTATTGTTTACTTCCTATCTGCGTCATCTACACCTTCACACTATGCTATATCTCATTCATACATCACGCTCTTTGTAATTTCCTAACACCAGGGGTTGGCGAGCAAAGCGAGCAGGGGGTGGAGCCCCCTAGTGTTTCTACATTCCAATATTTTGATACATTAATAAGCAATATTATCTCAGAAAACCTTGTTCATTCTTTGCTTACTGGCATTAGATCCACAAGGCCTAAACTTATGAATAAGTATGGCACCGTGTTTAATTAAGTATGGCACCATGTTAAATCTACATTTGTACTCGACTTCTAGATTTGTGTAAATTTGTTTTTAGACTTATTTAATGTTTATTCCTCTAATACAGGATGTGTCACTGTATTTGCTGAGCCAATGGTTTTCCATGAAGAGTGTTTGCTTGGGATTGTCCGATGGGCTTTAGTGATGCCTTTCACTAACTTGTCATGATCTGGTGACAGATCTAGGAAAAGTTCAATACATATATACATCTACCAGTTTATAAATATAGTTTTTTTGATCACTATATTGTTTATTTTGTTTTATGTGACAGAGGTTACTTTTTGATCACTGTATTGTTTATTTTATTTTGGGTGACAGAGGTTAAATACCTAGGTACTAGACAAAATATTGGTAAAAATTAGGCAAAAGCAATTAACACTAGAATTACCAGAGCCTGAGAAAAAACTTGTAGATCCGTCCCACCTTGAATCTCTTCTCACCTCTCCGTCAGCGTCTTTTGTCCTGTAAATGTGTGAATAAGCAGCAAACAGCAAGCAGCCTGCAATCACATCCCCCCACCCCGCACAATTTTCTCAGCTCAAGTCTGTTTACCTGCGTGTCAGTTACTTAGAGTTGTATAGAGTGAGAAGTCAAGCAAAATCACACCTTTTATAAATACTATATCGTTATTTGGAACACATGCATTTCATGTGTGTTCCGTGTCTAGAATGATCTATGTAAACACATTGTTAAAACAGAAACGTTTTTCATGTTTTAGTAATAATTGACAAAATGTATACATGAAGTTTATAATGTGTGAAGCCTGAATTCCAAATATCAAAGAAACACTTTCACAAAATGTACAAATATAACAGAACAAGTGCGCTTATATTCAAAAATATAACTGCAGAAAAAGAACCCGCCTTAGGGTGCGACATTGACACACATTTACTATGACTGCTTCGGTGGCGCAACGGTATCAACTGTTGACTGGTAATCAAAACTTCACGGGTTTGATCCCCGACGAGTCCGTTTTGAGAAGTGAGCTGCTTTTATTCTTACTATTTTAGAATAAAAACATACATTTGATTTCAGTCTGTAACAGCCGGTGTAAATGTATCTTGTAAAGGTTAGCTTTGTTTTGTTTTTTTTAATTCAGTTTCATTCTCTCAGTCACGTTCATGATCCTACCCTACACATCTGACACCTTCCCCATCTGACACTGCTGTTTTCACATAAAGACGCGCTATAGCTCTGCAGTGTACTTGTGACTTGACGCTGTAACTAAATAAACCAAGGTAAATAAGTAAATAACATTTGATCTGGCTCTTATATACAAAGTACAGCGATAATAACATCTTATTTCTTGCACACACTATTAAAAACTGCATGAAGGAACAGAGAGTCTGCCGCATGTACAGTATTTTCTATAAGAGTTTCACCTATAACATCACACGTAGGTGTATCTGATGACATCATCAATGTGAAACACAATGAGCTTCATAATATAAGCATGGCAAAGAGGCCAAGAATTGTCTGAAATAAAAACAAAATGAAAAAAAAGTCTAGAAACACCAAAAGCCTGTCAAGAGTTACTACAAATAGGAGTCCAGGACCTTTTATCGATAAATCTTGTACAGCTGGAGCTGAAGCATGAGGTTTGGTGGAAAGTTTGCAAGCTTTCCAGAAATGTATGTAATCGAACAAGGACATTATGACCTCTGCAGACCCTCAAGGTCAGAAACATGAAACTCATTGCATTATTCGTTTTTCTGGTGCCTGCCATCTTCCTCGTATGTACAGCATGTAAGTTTTCTAAAATTTCTCCTGTTATCAAAATGTAGCTCATCAAACACCTAGAACTGCCTGAAGAATACTTTGATGAATACTCTATCCACCCTTGCAGCTCTCAGGGAAGTGTGTAGATCTTGGGCCTTTTGGTGAAGCAATTTGCATGACCAAGATAAATTGTCTTGGCTGTAACAGGATAATTTTATGAGGGTGTCAGTATCAGTCTATCCATATCACCACATTGTACTAATAGTCTTAGACTTGTGGTCATCTCTTGCTTTGAAGGCATTGAATTTGGAGTGATCCTTAACATGTTTTCTATGCTGGACCCAGTAAAAGGACAAGGGAGCACAGTAATCAAAATCATCACTTCTCCTTGCCATTCCAAGTTCTTTAAATGGAGGCAGAGGAAACCACAGTAAAAATTGCTAAGACATATAATTCCACAGCCATTTTATGATAACTCACCATATTTAGAAAATAAGCCACATATGTGAAATAAAGAAAACTGAAGAGCATCAACAGCAAACAACTTGCAGGGATCCATGTTTATGCCTTGCCTTTCATAACACATGTACAGCATATACTGTACCCTCCACATAAGCAGAACGTGCATATAAATGCTCAGTCTTCATTTAAACTGTATAATATGAAATCCTACAAACACTGGCTGAAGCGCAACAGAGGGCAAAAGGCAAACAAAAATAAAATAAAATTGCAAACCAAAAATGAAACCACAAACAAAAATGATGAAAACTGAAGCAAAAAATGAAAAAACCAAACAAAAAATAAAAACAGAAATGATGTCACTAGCAAAAGGGGAAAGTGTGTGGTTCATTAGCGAGAACAAACAAAACAGCAGTAACACTTCTTTCTCAAGAGGCAGACATTCGTGTAAGTCTGGGGGCAGTGGCAGTGCTGCAAATTCAGTTTCAGTTGAGCTGCCTATCTCATGCTTCAAAGTCAACATGCTGATCTACTATGCCCAAGCTTAGCAGATGAAGAATCTACTTCTGAAAAGGGTAACTTGTATATGTCCTTTGATAACAGTAACTCAAATAAAAATAATTAATGATCAGGTCGTTCAACGCCTAACTGAGCCTCATACAAGCAAACATATTAGAGTTGAAACAGTGATTGCTTCTAACTGATAGGGCAACTTTAGTCTACAGATTGGACTTTGCTTAACTAGCATGTCCTGGTTTTGCTCTTTATATTCAATTGCACATGTGATTGCTCAACCATGATTAATGTGATGATACC
The DNA here is from genome assembly GCF_900747795.2 of Erpetoichthys calabaricus. Lineage (NCBI taxonomy): Eukaryota > Metazoa > Chordata > Cladistia > Polypteriformes > Polypteridae > Erpetoichthys > Erpetoichthys calabaricus. The sequence goes on along the minus strand of NC_041397.2, from coordinate 219,731,574 downwards.
TTCATCTTAAAAGTCAAGCTTAAATGAATGACATCCTAGTCCTTTCATTTCCTACTTTTTCTATTTGCAGCTGAAGTTGGTGCTCGGGACATGTGGAGTTCCCCTCTCTTACCCTCTTCCAATGCATCCCTGTAATCATTTTCTTCATCCCCTTCTCATAAATCCAAACAGTATCTGGCCTCTGTTCCCTCCTCTGCAAGGCTTCCCTCTAAACTCTCCCAGTCATGTCTAATTTACTATTAGACCTTTCCCATTCTCTGTGTTGTGCTGGCAAACTAGTTTAAAAATATCACAAATTGTTCTAAAAATCTTAATCGCTAGCACACACAATTTAAAATTGTCCTGTACCCTAGATCCCCTATGTCATCTTTTCCCTATTTAAAGTCCCTCCATATGTTCTAGAAATGTCCTCCGGCTGTGGCTGTCTGGTGGTATGTGACCAAATCCCGCTCCAAAATTATTTCTTTCCCCATTCCTCTGTCCTCTCAAGTTCTCTTCCTCTTGGACCTTCCTTCTCTTTCCTTGCTGTCCCTTTCTCTCATCCAGAGGAGACTTTTAATGACTGCTACCATGGCAGTTAAGTTGCTTTAAGCCTCTCACTGTAAATCTCCTGCCTTTGTCTCTCCTGTAGTATGGAAATCTTTACAGTAATCCCTCACCTATCGCGGGGGTTACGTTCCAGAGCCCCCCGCGATAGGTGAAAATCCGCGAAGTAGCGACCTATATTTATTTTATTATTTATACATATTTTAAGGCTTTATAAACCCTTCCCACACTCTTATAAACCTTTCTCGCTCTCTTGTTAACCTTTCCCACGCTCTTATAAACACTTCCTATGCTCTTAAACACTTTCTACATTCTTAAACACCTCAGACCAACACTGCACACTGCACGCAGCGATCAGACGTCAATGTGTCTGCACTCGCTTTGTGAAGGGGGGCAGCTGAACTCACGCTGAGCAGAAATGGACTTTGTGCTGCTTCTGCCAGAATGCCTGCTTGTCGCTCTGCGCGTTCGGAAGGAGGAGGAGGAGTGTGTGTGTGGGGGGGGGGGGGGGGGGGGGGGGGGGGGGTGTAAGGGCTGAACGCACGTTCGCTCAAACCCCCCTCCCCGGAGGCGCAGTACGCTCCTGCAACTTCGCATTGTCAAGGGGGTGGGGAGCTGAATGAACGCTAAGGAGAAGTGGACTTTGTGCTGGCTTTGTGCTGCTTGTCGCTCTGCGTGTCAATAATTTAAAAGCCTGTACATCACCAATTTTCCTGTCTCACTGTCTTGTCTTGCGTGAAGTTAAAATGTTTTATAATACAGTAATCCCTCCTCCATCGCGGGGGTTGCGTTCCAGAGCCACCCGCGAAATAAGAAAATCCGCGAAGTAGAAACCATATGTTTATATGGTTATTTTTATATTGTCATGCTTGGGTCAGAGATTTGCGCAGAAACACAGGAGGTTGTAGAGAGACAGGAACGTTATTCAAACACTGCAAACAAACATTTGTCTCTTTTTCAAAAGTTTAAACTGTGCTCCATGACAAGACAGAGATGACAGTTCAGTCTCACAATTAAAAGAATGCAAACATATTTTCCTCTTCAAAGGAGCAAACAGATCAATAGGGCTGTTTGGCTTGTAAGTATGCGAAGCACCGCGGCACAAAGCTGTTGAAGGCGGCAGCTCACACCCCCTCCGTCAGGAGCAGAGAGAGAGAGAGAGAGAGTTAGAGAGAGATAGAGAGAGACAGATAAAAAAATCAATACGTGCCCTTTGAGCTTTTAAGTATGCTGCACCGTGCAGCATACTTAAAAGCTGCACACAGAAGGTAGCAACGTGAAGATAATCTTTCAGCATTTTTAGACGAGCGTCCGTATCGTCTAGGTGTGCGAACAGCCCCCCTGCTCACACCCCCTACGTCAGGATCACAGATAGTCAGCGCAAAAGAGAGAGAAAGAAAAGTAAGCTGGGTAGCTTCTCAGCCATCTGCCAATAGCGTCCCTTGTATGAAATCAACTGGGCAAACCAACTGAGGAAGCATGTACCAGAAATTAAAAGACCCATTGTCCTCAGAAACCCACGAAGCAGCGAAAAATCCGCAATATATATTTAAATATGCTTACATATAAAATCCGCGATGGAGTGAAGCTGCGAAAGGCGAAGCGCGATATAGCGAGGGATCACTGTAGTGAGATGTTACTCATATCCTTAGCCCGACATCCACATATCATATGTGTTAACAAAGTGTGTTTTATAAGTTTACATGTGTTTAAAGCATGTGGGATGGGTATTTTAAGGCTTAAACTATAAACATGTTTATTTATATGGTCTTTCTATATCGCGGATTTTCTCCTGTTGCTGATGGGTCTGGAACATAACTTCCGCGATAGGCGGGCAATCACTTGTATTTAAAAACCCGCGAAGTCGTGAATCCGCGAAAAGTGAACCGCGAAGTAGCGAGGGATTACTGTACTTTATAATCTTAACATATTTTGAAATTTATGCATCTCACATCCCTAACTCTTCTAGCTATACCATCCAAAACTGACTTTATGCTGTTCAATTAGTCAAAAGCTTGCTCCATGATATAGTTTCTTCTTTCCATCTTTCTTATTTTTTCTTCCTTTCTTTGCCATGTGCAAACACCCATTAACTAAATGTTTAATTGTGTTCCTATATAGTTAGCTGTCACTTGTGGGGATGAACCCACCAGCAGTGAGTTTTGTTTTTGCTCTTACATAGCCCAAAGATCAGTTATTTGTGGATTCCTTTTACTGTGATACTTTTTCACTTTATCAGCAAAATTTTAATCACAAAATAACAAACAAAAAAAAAACAAATAGTTCACTTGATTATATTGCAAAAACATTCTTTGTCTAGACCTGAGAGGGACGTTTATTAGAGGGTTAAGAACTGTCAGAGCTAGCTTCTTGAAGAAGCAGTTCCTGAGAGCATGGAAATAGGTGGCAGAGACAGAACACTTAAGAGAAGCACTTAGAGAAGACCATGCCTCGACCTACCTTTGAGTAAGCTTCTGGAGCTTAAGAAAGTTTGGCAGAGAGTGTTGTCACTGTTCCCAGGTAAACAATATGAGGCAGAGTAGCAGAATGTATATGAAGTTTCAGGATGAGGCAGATAGGAACTTGTGGAGCTATAGATAGTTGAAATGGTGTTGCAGAGTGTCAAATGAGTTCGACTACAGAGGTATCAACTGTCCTTTCAAGGGAAACCTACTGCAGACATCGCCAAAGTGCTAATTCCACTCCTCCTCATACCGTGGGTTGTTACTATATGTTTAGCTGATGTCCTAATCCATGATTAGAATAAGTCACAACTATTTACATCTGATTTTTTTACAAGTGTAGAACAAACTTGTTAGGTGCTTCAATCATCATCATGATCAATGCAATCTTTGTTTTAAAGTCTAGTGCCTTGGCCAGCAACCCACTCTCCCTGCTTATTGTTCAGTACTAACTGATAATGCAGGAGTTATTTTTCGGTGCCTCATCAGAAAGCTATTCAAGTGTTTATCACATGCTAGTATATCAGATTTTGCATCGTCATTTGCTCAGAAGTTCAAGAGAGGGTCTTTACATAGGAAACATGATACTGTATCATCATGATAAGTTTGAGATCGTGGGAAAGCAAAATGATTAAGTAAATAATTAACAAGAAAATTATTTCTTTGAGTTTCTCCATCAATCCACTTTGAAATTCAAGTATCCAGTTCAAGGAATAAGCATGAAGTATCACTGGGCATCTAATCTGTAAACTTACAGGTTCAAAACCCTGCCTACACAAGGCACCCGTGAAATTAAAGACAGAAAAAATTAAATAAATACACTGTTTCTTCAAAGAAAACAGGCTGACAGTAAATTGCACAGTGATCCTTGACAAACACTGAATGGATATGGAGCAAGAAATTTACCTGAGTATCTTTATTTTGAAATGGGAATGTAAGCCAAATAAAAGTGAAGTGATTACTACTAGAAATGATGTGTAGCCACTGAAGATACACACATTTTGCAACTTAACTCAAGTAGCATAAGCTGTGGAGCTGCAGATTTTGCTGAGTTCTGATCATAAAGGGATGAAGAATAAGAACTTTGATTATTTTTTGGTTATTGGATTACTTAAAGAGCTACAGTGTAAAATCTAGAAGAGAATATATAATGAATGTGCGGAGTACCAGAAATTGTTTTAATACCCTATTAATAATGACTTTGATTAACTGCAAGTTTAATGGTTACAGCTAGAATAAACTTGGTGAAGTTTACTTTTATTTGTGGCAGAGGGAATAAACAAGAAAATAATGAAACCATCATAGAACCAATAGGGTTCTGACACTTTGTTTCATGGTCTTCTAGGCAGAAAATGTATAACATTATCATTATAGCCATGCATACAGTGCCTTCAGAAAGTACCCAGACCCCTTATGCTAAAACCATTTAAATTCATGTTTTTCCTCATCAGAAAACCTCAATACCAAAGAAAGACAAAAGAAAAAAAGGATTTTATGACTTTTTGTAAATTTATTAAAAACAGAAAACTGAAATATCACAAGTATTCAGACCACTCAGTACTTAGTTAAAGCACGTTAGACAGTAATTATAGCCTGGAAGGTTATAGGGTTAATCTTAAAGTTAATCTTTCAGGGTACCCTGATTAAGAAAATGTGCACACAGCAATTAAAAATATGTGATATGCTGTTCCAGAAGATTTGAATTATTTCCTTGCCAAAGGTCGATTTTACTCATTTTTTTAATCCTCATCTTGTACATTCAATGCAGCATTTTCTTTTGTAAAGAAGAAGTTATACTGTATGTCACTATTCTGTATCCACTCAAGCATGTACTGAGTGTGGCTCTTGTTATTAACTGTCATATGACTCATATTATGAGTTCATATTTAAAACAAGATTTAGAGTTCAGAACTAGCTTTGAAATATTTGACTTTAATGAGTGCAATAGACTTTTTCCATTACCCGTGTGAAAGCTAACAGAGCTTTATTTTTATAGAAGCAGTAGTGACTTAACCTACACAGATGACCTTCTGTCACTGCAGGAGCACTGAAATTAAACTGAGAGTATAGCTTAAGGATCTTTAGCCTAATCCCTTAGCAAAGCAGTGTTTTGAGCCACTGGGTTTTGTCCTTGTGTGTGTAAGTCATGCTCTGGGATATCAAAGTAATGTTGCACAAGATTAAGTGCTTTGGGCTGCATTTCAGTTATAAAACTCAAAATAGGGAAACAATATGGAATGCCAATTTTCTTTTTCTATGCTGAGCATTTGTCTTTATGGGATTTGTATGTCCTTAGCAGAAGACATACACTTTAATAGTCTAGCCTTATGCATCTGCCATGTACAACAGTTCATTAAGAAATAATTCAAAATCCTGCCAAAAATGTTTAATTAAATAATAAAATACATATTATGGCAAGTTTTGGCATTTCTTGTAAAATATTAGTGAATTGTATTATTGATGGATACTAGCAAGGTTTGTACCTAACAGGATTTTGATTGAGGGTGTTGGATTTAGAAGTACTGACCCTGCCAGAAGAGTCCAGAGGGCACTGTGTTTTTATCTGTATTCATACATTTTGTCTTAGAAGTTGTACTGCAAGAAAATGCTAAAGAAAAGAGGCACTGAAAAAAATAAAATCAAGTAAGCATCAATATACAACCAGAGGTTGTGACTGCTTTTTCATTCCTTTTATTTCAAAATTTCATGCAGGGTATTAAAATGCACTCAAAGTTAACAAATCAGATATAATTATATTTCAAATATATTTTCTGTGACACAATATGGCAAAATGCATTGAAGTCAATAGGGAAGGAGAAACTGAACTAATTTGGTGCAATGGATGTTTGTGTCCCTGAGGCCACTGCCAACTATTCTGGAACAACAACAACAACAACAATATTTATTTATATAGCACATTTTCATACAAATGATGGAGCTCAAAGTGGTTTACAGGATGAAGAAAGAGAAAAAAGACAAAATATAAAAATAAAAGAATACTAATTAACATAGAATAAAAGTAAGGTCCGATGGCCAGGGAGAACAGAATAATTGCCCTGAATAATTGTTCTTGCCAAATATTGACGTGTGAGGAAGCCGTGGTAACCTTTGCACCACTGTGCCTCCCACAGATAAAATGAATAGAGTTAAATATGAGAATAGTAAAATTTCTTGAAGACAGTGGCAACAGGAAACCCCACAGATTCCATTGTAGGTATTCACCTCTCTGAAACTAAAATGTACAGTTTGTTTTTTTTTTCCTTGATGCTCTTGCTTGCTCACTGCCACTGCTACCAAATAAGAAAAGCACTAAAGCACATGAATTCTTCACTCCTTCCTGTTTAAATCAACTACACAGCACTCTGGGTAATACTATTTCAGGGGTAGGCTTACATACTACACACAGGTCACATACAAGTCCATACAAAAAGACATTACCTTTAAGACACAAATACACTGACATATTTCCAGTTTCCTTTTGCATTTATGTTTTTTGTGTTTAAATGTATTCAGAAGTTTTCCACTAAACTGTAGGCATCCATACTGGAAGAACAATTTCATCTGGTATAGTGATTGATCTGACATACCACCTGCTACTGGGATCTGCATTATATACGTGAGGAGCTGCTCCATTCAACATTGGCTGCCTCAGCTCTTTCATGACACTCTGGCCTTGCCTAAGCATCATGGTGCGCTTTGAGAAAAAATTTGTCTAAGCTTGACACACATCGAATTTTCAGGAAAATATTTGGTGAACCAGATCACCAGTGAACCCCACAAATTTGCTGCAAAATCCACCAGAAGCAAACATGTTTGGCCCCAGCCTGTACTTCGACGAGAGACCATCTAGGAAAAGCTTTGGTTGCTGCTGGAAGAGGTGTTTGTAAGGCCAGCAGGGGGCAGGGGGTGCAGTGACAGGGACACTGTGCTGTAAAAATGGTGTTGTCCTTCGGATTAGACGTAAAACCAAGCAGGGTATATCCTGATGCCCAGGCTAAAGCCCACCATGGCCTGGTCTTTCTGGCCCCCAGTTATCCCCTGCCTCCAATTAGCTGTCTCTCTCACCTCTTCACCACTTAATAGCTCATGTATGGTGAGCACACTGGTGCAAAAATGTCTGTTATTGCATCATCCAGGTGAATGCTGCACATTAGTGGTGGTTGAAGTGGCTCCACATTCACTATAAAAAGTGCTTTCAGTAGTGAGAAAAGCACTATAGAAATGTAAAGAATTAATATTGTTAAAAAATGTTTTGAATTTTGCCAATCAACATGATCAATTTCGCTGGTCACAGTCAGACCTTCTTTTTCACTAAGTAAAGGAAACAAAAAATACTAAACCAAAGATGAATGAAAGGACACAAATTAGAAGATCATCCATCCATCCATCCTCTTCCGCTTATCTGAGATCGGGTTGCGGGGGCAGCAGCTTGAGCAGAGATGCCCAGACTCTCCCTGGCCACTTCTTTTAGCTCTTCCGGGTGAATCCCAAGGCGTTCCCAGGCCAACCGAGAGACATAGTTCCTCCAGCGTGTCCTGGGTCTTCCCAGGGGCCTCCTCCCGGTTAGACGTGCCCGGAACACCTCACCAGGGAGGCGTCCTGGAGGCATCCTGATCAGATGCCTGAGCCACCTCATCTGACTCCTCTCGATGCGGAGGAGCAGCGGCTCTACTCTGAGCCCCTCCCGGATGACTGAGCTTCTCACCCTATCTTTAAGGGACGGCCCAGACACCCTGCAGAGGAAACTCATTTCAGCCGCTTGCATTCGCAATCTCGTTCTTTCGGTCACTACCCATAGCTCATGACCATAGGTGAGGGTAGGAACATAGATCAACTGGTAAATTAAGAGCTTTGCCTTGCGGCTCAGCTCCTTTTTCACCATGGCAGAGCCCGCATCACTGCGGATGCCACACCGAACCGCCTGTCGATCTCCCGCTCTATTCTTCCCTCACTCGTGAACAAGATCCCGAGATACTTGAACTCCTCCACTTGGGGCAGGATCTCGCTCCCAACCCTGAAAGGGCATTCCACCCTTTTTCGGCTGAGGACCATGGTCTCGGATTTGGAGGTGCTGATTCCCATCCCAGCCGCTTCACACTCAGCTGCGAACCGATCCAGAGAGAGCTGAAGATCACGGCCTGAAGAAGCAAACAGGACAACATCATCTGCAAAAAGCAGTGACCCAATTCTGAGTCCACCAAACCGGACCCCCTCAACGCCCTGGCTACACCTAGAAATTCTGTCCATAAAAGTTATGAACAGAATCGGTGACAAAGGGCAGCCCTGGCAGAGTCCAACTCTCACTGGAAATGGGTTCGACTTCCTGCCGGCAATGCGGACCAAGCTCTGACACCAATCATACAGGGACCGAACAGCCCTTATCAGGGGGTCCGGTACCCCATACTCTCGGAGTACCCCCCACAGGATTCCCCAAGGGACACGGTCGAACGCCTTTTCCAAGTCCACAAAACACATGTAGACTGGTTGAGCAAACTCCCATGCACCCTCCAAGACCCAGATAAGGGTGTAGAGCTGGTCCACTGTTCCACGACCAGGATGAAAACCACACTGTTCCTTCTGAATCCAAGGTTCGACTATCCGATGGACCCTCCTCTCCAGGACCCCCGAATAGACTTTTCCAGGGAGGCTGAGGAGTGTGATCCCTCTGTAGTTGGAACACACCCTCCGGTCCCCCTTCTTAAAGAGGGGGACCACCACCCCAGTCTGCCAATCCAGAGGCACTGTCCCTGATGTCCATGCGATGTTGCAGAGGCGTTTCAACCAGGACAGTCCTACAACATCCAGAGCCTTGAGGAACTCCGGGCGTATCTCATCCACCCCTGGGGCCCTGCCACCAAGGAGTTTTTTGACCACCTCGGTGACCTCAGTCCCAGAGATGGAGAAGCCCACCTCCGAGTCCCCAGGCTCTGCTTCCTCATTGGAAGGCATGTTAGTTGGATTGAGGAAGTCTTCGAAGTACTCCCCCCACCGACCCACAACGTCCCGAGTCGAGGTCAGCAGCGCTCCATCCCCACCATATACAGTGTTTACACTGCACTGCTTCCCCCTCCTGAAACGCCGGATGGTGGACCAGAATCTCCTCGAAGCCATTCGAAAGTCGTTCCCCATGGCCTCCCCAAACTCCTCCCACGCCCGAGTTTTTGCCTCAGCAACCACCAAAGCTGCATTCCGCTTGGCCTGCCGGTACCTATCAGCTGCCTCCAGAGTCCCACAGGACAAAAAGGTCCTGTAGGACTCCTTCAGATTGACGGCATCCCTCACCGCCGGTGTCCACCAATGGGTTCGGGGATTGCCACCACGACAGGCACTGACCACCTTACGGTCACAGCTCCGGTCAGCCGTATCAACAATAGAGGCACGGAACATGGCTCATTCGGACTCAATGTCCCCCACCTCCCTCGGGATGTGGTCGCTGGTCGAAGTTCTGCCGGAGGTGGGAGATGAAGCTACTTCTGACAGGGGACTCTGCCAGACGTTCCCAGCAGACCCTCACAACACGTTTGGGCCTACCAGGCCTGACTGGCATCCTCCCCCACCATCGAAGCCCTCTCAACACCAGGTGGTGATCAGTTGACAGCTCCACCCCTCTCTTCACCCGAGTGTCCAAGACATGTGGCCGCAGGTCCGACGACACGACCACAAAGTCAATCATCGAACTGAGGCCTAGGGTGTCCTGGTGCCAAGTGCACATATGAACACCCCTATGCTTGAACATGGTGTTTGTTATGGACAATCCATGATGAGCACAGAAGTCCAATAACAAAACACTGCTCAGGTTTATATCGGGGGGGCCATTCCTCCCAATCACGCCCTTCCAGGTCTCACTGTCATTGCACACGTGAGCATTGAAGTCTCCCAGCAGAACGAAGGAGTCTCCAGAAGGTATGCCCTCTAGCACCTCCTCCAGGGACTCCAAAAAGGGTGGGTACTCCAAACTGCTGTTCGGCGCATACGCACAAACAACAGTTAGGACCTGTCCCCCCACCCGAAGGCAGAGGGAGGCTACCCTCTTGTCCACCGGGGTAAACCCCAATGAACAGGCTCCAAGTCGGGGGGCAATAAGTATGCCCACACCCTCTCGGCGCCTCTCACCGGGGGCAACTCCAGAGTGGTAGAGAGTCCAGCCCCTCTCAAGGAGATTGGTTCCAGAGTCCAAGCTGTGCGTCAAGGTGAGTACGACTATATCTAGCCGGAACCTCTCGACCTTATGCACTAGCTCAGGCTCCTTCCCCTTCAGAGAGGTGACATTCCACGTCCCAAGAACCAAGTTTCTGTAGCCAAGGATCAGACCGCCAAGGTCCCCGCCTTCGGCCACCACCCAACTCACACTGCACCCGACCTCCTTGGCCCCTCCCATAGGTGGTGAGCCCATGAGAAGGAGGACCCACGTTACCTCTTCGGGCTGTGCCCGGCTGAGCCCCATGGGTGCAGGCCCGGCCACCAGGTGCTCGCCATCGAGCCCCACCTCCAGGCCTGGCTCCAGAGGGGGGCCCCGGTGACCCGTGTCCGGGCAAGGGAAAACGTTGTCCAAAGGTTTGATTCATCATTGGAGGTTTGTTGATCCGCTCTTTGTCTCATCCCTCACCTAGGACCAGTTTGCCTTGGGTGGCCCTACCAGGAGCATAAAGCCCCAGACAACAGAGCTCCTAGGATCATTGGGACACGCAAACCCCTCCACCATGATAAGGTGGCAGTTCAAGGATGGGAATTAGAAGATCAAAAACTGTTAAATTAGCCAGAATGCTTGAAATGTGTTACTGCAGTCAGTGAACACTTTAAGGGGCACTAGTTGAGTATAGTAATAAGAAAGGACTGCCATGAATTTAAAAATGTCTTAAGCATTTTTTACTGACTGAATGTGGGTTTTTTTTTATTCTTCATAGTATAATACAACTGTTTACCACTGTAATATGCAGTAGTAGGTGGATTAGGATTCTTTCAGCTGAACAAAATGAGACTTTAAGCTACTAATATAGTAAAACATTTTATATAAAAAATGATGACTTACAACAGTATATTATATAAAAGGACCATGGAATTCAAACAAAAGCCAGTGATCGCAAATTTTTTAAAATGAAAACTTTATGAAACTGTGGTTTCTTTCAGAGATACCTGCATGGTGGCTAAGCAATGGTTATATAATAAATAATTCACACATTAATGGCGCTACAGTAAAAATTTTATAAATTTGACTATGTCTGTGGTGATATCATTGCCGTTATTTCAAAACAAACGAGTCAAGTTAGGCCTCGTTGTGATGTATTGTCCTTTTTACTATGGTGAATAAAATGATACATTAGACTTTGAATTTGAGATTCCCATCCAGCTGCACTCAGTAGTCACATTTGTGGAAACAGTAAAGTTATATTTACAATTTAATGGCCTTCAGTTTGCATCAAACTTGAAATGCAATGTTTTTCAGTGAGACACTGATGGGAAGGGCTCCCTCCATTGATGATGTGGTGAATACTGCACACTGCATCTGCCGATGGAACCGTCGGTCAAATTTTCAGCTTTCTCTGTCATTCTGTCATGCAGACACATACTGGATTTTTGCTTTTTTAACATGCAACTTGAATAGCTTATTTTATTAGAAGCATTCCTTGTACTATTCAGTAAACATATTGAAGACTTTCAGAGAACTAAAAGGACAAGGCAGAGAGAAGAATTGCTGCCGAACTTAATATAACAGGAATGTTGTTTTAATTTGTAGAACAGATGAGATTGGGCACACTTGCTACGGTTAACAACATAGGCTGTCCATTAGGACATATATATACTGTATATATTATATATATAAAATTGTCTAAAATACGTTTGCATACTCTGAGAACAGTGATATTTTCAAAAGTATTTCAGACAAACAAACAACTTGCTTTCCTATGCCTTTATTATGTTTACAACAGACCTTCTAGTTTCCATGGTTACACTGTATGAGTTTGAAAAAGAGGGTTGTTTTGGAGCTTTTAGGGCCTCTTGAAACACTTGAGATCTTTTCACAAGATTAGTTTTAATAGGCTTCAAAGTATACACATTGGGTCCATTTTTACCAGATGTGAGAGAACCATACAAAAAGTAAAGTGCCAAACTTCAATAAGACCAATGTACTGTAAATGAAGAGAAGACTTTAAAATATGGCACACTGATGTATACCATCAACTACAGAAAGTATGCTTGTGGCCATTTAGATTATATTAGCGTTCTTTGGTACCAGTAGCCTGCTAAACTTTCTGTATACAGTAAGTCATAAATGTTTAAGTAAGTGAGCAATTATCATGAATGTGAATACTGAAATATTTATTTGAATTAGCTCTCTTAATTAGTAAGGAGTTATAACATGTAAAATAATCCCCAGCTGTAGACAAATTTGATATTGTTAAACACAATGTGTTTTGTACCTCTTTTCATACATTCATTATTTATGATTCCTTTTTGTATGAACTGTTTATAATGCAGGATAGCCTGCTGTAGTTCATGTTTATGAATGCTTTGTTTTTTATATTTAGTAAGATATAAATTGATATGGAGTACCTCAATTGCATTTCATTTGAAAGTAAACAATTTTGTAATAGCAGGTCAGAATAAGTGTGAAAATTGAAACTTGCCCTGCATTTATTTTCCCACCCTGTTCTTACCCAGCAGTATCTGTGCCCTATATATCACTTGAACTTAAGAATTCTGGAGGTAACTCAAAAATAGTCAGCAAAGACAATTCAGAATGAGTAAATATTTTGCTAACAGACGGGCATTCATCTACCATATTGTTTTTTGCTTTCTGTGAAATCATTGTATACCTCTACGAAAATGTGCAAGCAAGCTTATGGTCACAAGTAAATTTAGTGATAAATGAGTTAGCTCCACTGCAAGTTCCTTCCAGGCTCACCTGTGGTATATGGTACCACCCCAGGATGAGTGGGGGTGCTATTGCTAACAGTCTTGCCTCCATTTTCTCCCTTGAGGGCAAAGAAGCGAAAGAAGCCCCACCCCTTCCAGTCCTGCTGGTATAAAGGAGGGATGCTCCTAAGAAATGGTGTCTCATTTCAAACCTGATGAGCCATGAGGAAGGTCACACAAATGCCTCAAAGCTTTTCACACAATGGCAACGTGACGGTCGTTTTTGTGCCATTGTGCACTCTTTTCTGTTAAAGCCTTATTTTCACTTTTGTGGCAACATATTAAAAAAGGTTTTGCCCGGTTGGCACAAGAATTATTTTTGGTCCCACCTAGAGTCATCTCTTGGCCCGCTACATCAGTTATAAATATGGAGTGTACAGTATTCTACTTAGTATATACTTTAAATAGTAATCTACTATAACAAACTTCTTCCGTACTAAGAGAATGGAGAAGACAATGAGAACTTCTTTGAACTTTGTCTAGTGCTTTAGTGCCCTTCTTGTTCAGATCTGTTATCTGCAAGTGCATTATACAGATTAAGTAAAAACTCCATTGTCTTCTACTAAACAACCATTGTTGCTAAACATTGTCAGGCTCCAGACAAAATCAAATTTACTAAGGTCCAAAGGCTTTCCGTTATGGATGGAAATATTCTACTCTTGTAAAATAATATATTTATTTTTCTCATGCATATTTTGTTCAATTCATTCTTTGATGTATAACTATTTATTTCAATTCCCTTTCCTCAAAATATGAATAAGATACACAATCATTGTATTTTAATTTTTTTTGTTACATAACATATGGAGTAAAATAATTGTTATGCCAAACTTTTTGTATGCCAAAAACAAGAATTTGTAAACCTCAATACCCTCTCACAGTTGGTGCCTGTAAATGATTCCATATTTGATTGGTGAACACTTAGGTCTGCTCTCCCCTTAACATATGCTCAACCGCCCACTGCATTCCTTTAAATTCCCAAGCTGAAAAGAATACTCCACTCTGGGCCTACCACCTACTAGACGCATTCCCAGAAATAGCAGATATCAAGGATTGCACTCCCCTGGCATATTGATTCTCTGTTCTGTTTGTCAGAGGGGGACATTTTTTTTTTTGTGCACTGGGTGGTTCCATTAGGCACCCATTGTTGGGACTGGGGAGTGAGAAGTTAAAAGGCTGTCTGCAGGATGTAAGTATTTGCTGTATTGCAAAGGAGTCACCACTTTGAAGTTTATGGCTGGTTGAGATTACAAACAATACCACGTGTGATAAAAGAACTGCTGCTTCCTTGGAGGATCCTGGATAATCCAGTTACTGATTGTGTCAGGGTTGTTTGTGGAGGTATTTGCTGTCTTGCAAAGGAGTCGCAGCTTTGAAGTCTGGCCTTGGAGGATGTCTGTATTTACCTGACTTGGAAATATTGGTTTCTAATCAGCATATCTGTACTTATTCATGATTGGTAACAATTCCTTTTTTTTAACTTGTGTTTTCATTAATTGTTAAACCCAGGAAATGCAGATGTACCATTGTTTAATCTGATTGTCCAGAACTGATTATGGCAGGGACTGAAGTAGATTTAAACTCCTGGGCAGCAGAAGGCAGGAGGACAGTCCACAGAAAACGCTGTCAAGGCACTCGGACAGAGCACAGGGGCTTGCAGGCAGACAAGGGTACCTGCCTGGCACGACGTGAGGCACAAGGACGGCAACACTTCCAGGGAGGAAGAGACAGTTCCACAAAGAGACGCTGGATGTGGGTTCAGCGAGAGAGGGAATCCGCATGAAAGGACCAAGCGAAGCTGACAGACGAAAAATGAGGCGTGCCTAGGTCCCAGCAACACAAAGAGCCCAGAGTGGAAGAAAAAGGAACAACGAAGAGACGCTGACAGGGATTCAACAATTTGACACAACATACTGTAGGGGAACGAGTGTCCGGGGAACAGAGTGCATCCATGGAGAGTTGAACAATTAAGTGTTGGGGTAACACAGTGCACAAACTGGACTCTGCACCACTAAAGGTTGTATCCTCCAATTCTTGTTTTTAACGGACTTTTAGAGGGTGGACTGTGTATTTTCCTTTTTTAAAAAAAGGGAAATTGATTCCTGATATGTTTAGTTTTTGTTATGTTCGTTTATCTTTTTAATGTACCTTATATTGTCTTGTGTAATAGAACTTACTGTTGCTCTTTTCTAAAATTACTGTTGTGTCTTTCATTGTGTGTTTACTCACCGCCCAATTTAAAGAAACCTGTGTGCTATTATTGGTAAATTTCAGGAGTTCCCAGTCTCTTAATAAAACTGGGTGGCGTAGTCGGATATTTTAATGGTGTCTAAGTTAGGTTACCTATAAGTGTGACCAGACACCTGTGACATGTTTCTTTTAGAATTCTTCTTCCCTCTTACTGGAAATCCTGAGATGGTAAAGGGAATGGAAAATCATGAAGTGACGGTTGTACTGGAAACTTCATTTTAGTGCTTATAGTATGCTGGACCGACTTTAATGTATCCTTGTGGGAGAAGAGGCACTCAAGTTTCTTCTATAAGTAATTGTTAACTACTTGTTGTAGTAAAAAATCTTGTGGAGTATCATAATTGTTAAGTCTGAACAAGCAGAACATGCAATATTTGGTTTTAGGTGGTGCACCCTCCAAGATATAGAAATGTTTCAGTAAGAGCTTCAACAAAATGGAATCACTGGGAACACTAATATCCTCAATTACCGATTATGAGTGATTTACTATAAACCAGTAAAAGAAATGAGGTCCTCACATGCTATTAATCACTTTTTTACTCATGTGTTAAATTAGTATGTATTGATCATACAAAATACCAAGGTTAGAAAAAAGTGAAAGATGAATTAGGCTCATGTATGCTGTGTGCATATATAGAAATCCTGTACAGTGATTCCTAATGCTTATTTTAGTGCATATTTGGGTAGCTTGCTATCCTTCCAAAGACTACTCTCTTTTGCTTTACTAAGATGATGGCGACTGTGGCAGGTTTGCCCTTTTTATAGGCTCTCTTACGGCTCGCACCAAAGCTGCTCATCGAAATAATGGAATTCCAGCTATACTGTTGCCTCTTTCCTATTTGGTACACATGCTGATGCACTAGAAAGCACTACAATGCAGCTGCCCAGTCCTCCAATGCTCTGTGATCTGTTGCCAGTAGTTGCAACCCCTTCTTCTTCACCAGGGAGATGGTTTTAACTAATTTCTAAAAGGGGTTCAGTAGAGACTGACTCAGACTTGCAGTGGAGGCAGGATCTACTTGGAAGTTCCATTTGCAGAGTTGTAGAAGTGCTTGTTCAGGGTGTCACCTCCTTTTTTGCATTGCCAGGCAGGCACATGATCACTACTGTATATTCAGCCTCTGCAATCACTTCCCTGTGGCACCGGTGTATCACCAAATGGCCATGTTTCTGCATGTTCAGCGGTGTCATTGTTCAGAGGAATGTGTGAAGGACAAGCATCTTCTACAAGTACACTGAGAATTTAGGGTATGCTTGACAGGTATGTGAAAGAATATTTGCCATCAGTGCTCCAGGCTTTTAATGGAACTTCCGCTGTCTGGTTGAGAAGGCACTATGAAATGTGTTCTGGAATCTTCCTTTACTTCACCCACCTCTTAATTCTTGTCATTAGCATATTCAGGTCTCCCTGGTCTTCCAAGTAGATGTCCAGCAATGCATTTATTGCTTCTTCCTCCAACACCATCCCCAAGTATGTTGATGTTGAGTCCTTATCCTATTTATGGTGATGGGCTGCCAGTCGTAGCTGTCCATGAAAGTTTCCCACAATATGTGACCTTTATAGCCGGAGAGGCGTAACTCCTTGTAATGTTCTATGCATGTAGTTTGTCCTTCCTTGTGTATCCACATGGAAACTGGCATTCTATTCCGGATCACAGCCTTGAGACTTTCCAGTAACTCCTCAGTAGAGCCCAAGAATCTATCTTTGGTCTCCGCTGCACTTGTCACTTTGCTGAGTTATACCATAGGTCTTCTACTTGGCTCACTATGACACCAATGACATGCTGCGCAGTGATTGCCACAGCTGACCTAATGGATTGTTGCTCATTTTAATGCTCTTCTAGGTAGCTTGCTATTTTTATAACTGCTCACATTTGCTACTCTAGCATGGTCACTGTGGCAGGTTAACCCTTTTTATAGGCTGCCCTACAGCTGGTGGTAAACCTATTCATTTGAATAATGAAATGGCAGCTCATACTGCTTCCTCTTGCTGACTCAACTATTTTTACTGCCTTTGCCCGCTGACTGAAGAGTCAGCACCATTCCAGTATTGTATATATATATATATATATATATATATATATATATGTGTGTGTGTGTATGAAACAAAATGTAAAAAACATTTCTTATATAGCTTCTAGGAAGAGTGTAAACAGCGTGATTGTTTCAGAATATTCACAGTCATTGATATAAATAAGTCTGAAGAGTGCATTATAATATCAGCAATATGTATGGAAATTTGATGTGCTTCTTTCTAACACTGAGTTAGTTCCATGAATTGGTTCCAGTCCGCTATATCTGTTGAGTTTTAATTCTGCCACGATAAAAGAAAAGTCAAACTAGATAAATATATAAAACTAAGACAGATACTTAATATCAGTGTTTCTTTAAAGTAATTTTTCATTTCAGAAAGTTCATTCTGAAAGTAAGGCACTAGCATTCTAGTAATATTAATTTTCAAATCAAATCTTGGTTTCTGACATTGCATATATGAGTTTCAATAAGTCAGATGTTGAGTTTGCCAGTAGCAAAAATAGATCACACGTGACAAAGATGTATCCATTTTGGCCACTTGTTATCATAGGAACATCTCTTTTTGTCATTTATTAAATCCTTTGAGAACATTACATTTTCTTGGCTATTCAAAATGCAAAGCTCTGATAAAGTTATTAAAAATAAAACCATATTACAATTTAAGACGTACAGTAACCAGCAGATGAAAAACAGTTGATTGCTTATCAGAAAATTCAGTATGCTGAAAATTTTTTAGGAAATAGCAGAAAACACTGTATAGCTACAGAAAACATAGTTAAGATTTTTTTGAGCTTGAGTGATTGTGTAAAATGAAACTCCATTGAATTCAGATGCAAGAAGCATAATATGCCTTCCTCTTGTTTATCTAAAGAAATAATTTAATTAAAATGTTTAACTTCCGCCTTTCTCATTTTAACTGACAAAATATAGTATTTATATAAATGCCTTAGCCACTGACAGTTCAATAGAGGCTGTTCAAGCTCTAGCCATAGGTGGTTGTTTTATATTCCTGATCTGTTATGAATGCTTATTTCTCCTTGTAGTCTGAATACTTAATATATAGTATTTAAATTGAAGTTAGTAGTATTCAATTTTACATTTTCCCAGTTTTCTTCACGCCATCAATTTTCTTAACTCACTTTTTTCACTATCAGGCTACAGAGTCAATCCCGTCATCAATATCAGGAGGGAGGCAGAAACAAACTCTAGGGAGGATGTCAGTCAAGCACACACTTATGGGCAAATACTAATGCTTGTTCATAATGGTGTAACCTAACACACACCTCAAAGGATCACAGACGTTTCTGGTTATCAGATTTCCTTCAGTGAAAACTTACAACTGTTGCAACTCTTTAGAGTGGAAATATGCACATTGTATTTGTCACCCCTTTTAGGGTGACATTTAATGTTAAGTAGTCTAGTGGGATATAGTGGGTTGGATAATGGATGGATGGATGGATAATCTAGTGGTAGAATGAAAAGTCTCAGTGTCTAACAGTTAAAGATTTAATCTGATATTAGTAAGTGAAAAGTTGTTAACATAAACACTTCTTGTGCCACATTTCTTTCTTCTCTCTCTCTCCAGAATATCTAACACAGCCTTGCTCTATTGCCATCTAGTGGTGTTAGTAACAACACATTATATTTCTGCCTTACTTAAGAATAGTAGTGTAATTACATTCATCACACTGTTTAAATTAAGGTACATAGTCCTCAAGTCATTGAGGACATCTTCTCACACAGGCTGGAGGAATGTGAGCAACTTCTGGCATGGGTGTCAATAAAAACTGTAGTGGTAAATCCACTGGACATCAGGTGCATTATATTTGGATAGGTGGAAAGAGTGTAATTTATCCCCATCTGCCAACAAGTAAGTGTATGGACCAAATTCTCTTTGAATTTCTACAGGTTGTGAAAATCTTGGATGCACTTTTGGAACATGCAGCATATTGGATTCCAAATATGCACCTTGTCCCTTTTTTGGAAGTGAGTGAAGTGAGAAGTATGCATTCCACATCTAGTATCAGGGCACATACAATAAGAAGGTGATTAACATATGTATAGTCATACATATGCTCAATTTAAAGCAATACATAAATGAGGAGGAGCTGTGTTATATACAGATAAAAAAAATCTGGGAAATTTACAATTAAATATTGAGTGTTGTACAAAAGTACTAAGTACACAAGTCCTCCATTTGAAGAAGCAGTGCTGGATATATGGTACCAAAACATATAACAAATAGTGTTGCCAGAAAAGCTTAAATGAATATGTTATAAATATTTTTCGCATTATTACACTACCTGTCTGGAATCATAACAAGCTACTTTAACACTAGAATCCGGGAGCCTACGAAGAAACTCGTAATCCCGGCCCGCCTTAAATTCCTATGGACCTCTCCATCAGCGTCTTTTGCAAATGTGTCGATCAGCACAAGCAGCAAGCAGCCTGCTATCGCATTCAACCCACCAACAGAGCTGAGTCTGTTGCAAAATTTTCAGAGCTCAGGTCTCTGTGGGAGGAACACTTGACACTTGGAGGTGACAAAGGGAAAGATCTAGGGCTTATTGGAGGAGCTATTCCTCGTACCTGCCCTGGAAAATCCCTAGAAGTGGCTGAAGTAGGTTGATGTGGATAGTGAAATTGGGTGTGACATGCTCTGCTTGTAAATAAACAACCCCAATAAAGACGCTCACATAGAAAATGAGAATGAGCTGTGAGTGGGTCTAATTACACAATGTTTTAACTACTTCACAGTCATTTTAGGTATCTCGATGGATTCTGGTTTTCACTCCTAAAAGGTCCCTACAAACATACAGTACAATGTTTTATTGGTACTTATTATTTAAATGCTTTCATATGTGCAACGGTAGGAGATTTGTACTTGAATGCTTCACCTTTTTAGTGTACCTACAGTGTAATAACTCCTTAATGCCCTACCTTCTAATCTTGTAATAGTACAGCACATTAATCTGAATCTAATACACCATATTGCCATTCACTCTATGTAATTTTATAATTATATTGCTGTATAATTTTCTAAAAAGCCATTTTTGATTTGACTTTTTGATTTGGTATAATTCATTAATTCAATTAGCTGTTTTGGAATTTATTGTGGCAGTCTAGGGTACAAAGAAGGAAGTAGTCTTAATTGGAAGCAATTTCATCACAGAACACACTCATGTACTCATACTCGGCCAGTTTAGAGTTATTGATTAGCCTAAAGCCAGCATCACACTACAGAATTTTCAGTTGAAAAGCAATTTCCATTTATCAACTGCAGTTGGTGGATCTTGTCAGACAATATGACAACTTTCAGTTTCAAATTTCGTATGGCAAGCTTGCTGAATTTTGACTGCCAATTAATGTGCTGCCTGAAAGAGCCAGTGGCTATATGAATGTTTTACAGTCATAGTTAGTTCAGCCGCTGTCACAGCCCATCTTTTTTACTTTTTCCAGCCTTTTGTAGTATGACAAACATGAGACATGGAAGCCTCTCTACTGATTGTGCAATCCAAAACAAACTCTTTCCTTCATTATGCATTGTAGTTCGTGGAGCCCACCTCTACAAAATAAGAAAAATTAAACCTGTTTAAGTCTGTGGTGGTTTACCACAGAGGAACAATAAAAAACGACATAGGGAACAAACAATGTTTTCAATGCTGCTGCCATTGACTGTCTTTTCTTGGTTTTGAAAAAAAAGAAGAGGTGAAGACCATGATTGTTTGGTCATGGACAGCAGGTTGCATGCAAAGTGCCATTGGTTGTCAGCTCTTACACACCAGGACCCCATGCATGCTTTATAGCAAATTCAGCCCTGTTTGTTATTTAGTGCAACGACTGAGTCGCACAATATGACTGGCAGTCACAGGTATGCAGTGCATCTATCTACGACTCAAAGTTAAACAATTCACTAAAATATGTGTATTTTTCTTCATGGGGAAAATCTAAAAAATAACCATTCCTAACCTAAATGGATTTGCATCAACACGCCTATTCTCATTACAAGCGAAAGGTTTGGATTGTTAGTCGCCCACTGTGGAAGTTAGGAAAAAGCCTACTACACAGAAGAATAAAAAACATGGATGACACTTGAAGTATGTGTATTGTTGGAAAGCCCAAAATTCTGCCTTTAGATCAGGTGACAAGGTAACCCTCACGGCAGCACAGGCAAATCTATCTTGGGGCATCAAAGTAACTAAGTGAGCATGGTAAAAACATTCATATCCAGTTTTTGGACACTAGAGACGCACGACACATCTGACAAGGAAAGCCATCACAGAATATATGACCACACCACCTGTCTCTATTGATGATGCCCCCCTTCCACATGTTCTAAACAACCTCTTCACATTGTTTGATGCTTTGAATGATATACCTGTGAGGAAGTCCATCCCTCCACAGAAGGTACAGGCACTCTGTTTGCTCAAAGCTGACATGGACAAGAGAAAACTTGTTGAATGTAATCCATGGCAAAGTTACTGGACCAGAAAACATACTTTGCCAGGTGCTCAGGTAATGTGCATACCAGCTGATGGATAACTTTATAGATATCTTCAGCATTTTCCTGTGGCAGGGAGCTTTCCCCAGCTGCTTCAAAACCACTACCATCATACTCTTGCTGAAGAAGTTTTCTGTTTCTTGCCCCATTGACTGTCGTTCTACAGCACACACTCCAGTTATAATGAAATGCTTTGCAAGGTTAGTCTTGGGATGCCTGAAAGACGGACTTCACATATAGCATGACCCTCTCCAGCTTGCCTATTACTCGAACCATTCCATTGAGGATACAATATCATCTACTCTTCATCTGGCCCTGTCTCATTTGGACAAAAGAGACACTTACAATAGGATGCTTTTCTTTGACTTCAGTGCAGCTGTTAATGCCACCATCCCTCAGAAGGTCATATGGAAGTTCAGTCTGCTAGGCTACAGCATTTCCCTCTATAGTTGGATACTAGATTTCCTGACAGAGAGACCACCAAAAGACTATGTTTGAAACACCATCACTAGCACTGTCAGGCTTAGAACTGGCATCCTTCAAGGCTATGTACTCAGCCCACTTCTCCTCAGTCTGCTGAGTCGTAACTGTACAACAGCATAAAGTTCTCATTCCACAAAATGGAAATGTAATGATTGGCGGACTGGTGCAAGTACAAAAATCTACCTCTTAACATGAATAAAATAAAACAGATGGTTATTGATTTCAGGAATGCCCATGCTGCCCACCCAACTGCCCATCAAGGGCTCTGTAGTGGAATTGGTCAACAGCACCAGATTCCTTGGTGTGCACTTGGCAGCTGACCTTACTTTGTCAATTAACACCACCTCCATAGCTAAGAAGGCACAGCAGTGTCTCTACTTTCTTCAGCAGCTGAGAAAAGCAAGCGTACCACCCCCATCCTCACCACATTCTGTACTATCGAGAGCATTTTGACCAGCTGCATCTCCATATGGATTAAGAAATGCAGTGTCTGTGACCCTAAGGTCCTACAGCAGACTCACAAAGCAGAAAAGATTATTAGGACCTCTGTGCCCTGCATTAAAGACATCTTTATCAATTGATGCATCTGTAAAACCTCCAGCATTGTGGAGGACTGCCCCTACCCTTCCCATGGTCTCTTTGTCTTACTGCAGTCTGGCAGAAGGTTCTGCAGCATCCGAAAAAGTTCTGCCAGCTTCTAACACTTGGCTGTCTGGACTGTGAACTCTGTGCTGTCCCCCTGCCCGCAGATCTGCTCCTAGTAGCTTATTTACATGCAGGACATTTGTTACATTTGCTATGGCTGTTGTTCTGTATTACTAGTTGTTATTATTATTTATTTATTACTATCTATTTCAATGTATTACGATCTATTCATTTACCTATCATTTATTTATCTATATTTTTATAGTGTAGTGTGTTTATGTATATATTGCACTGTGGTCCTGGGCTACTTTATTTCATACCATGATATGCTGCAATACTGTGTATGGATGGTATGACAGTAAAGCTACTTGACTTGAATTAAGTTAGGAGAAGTTAATTGTTAATGTTACTGCCTATATAAATAGTGATTTATTATGAGTATCCCAGGGTTCTGTGGTTATTAAGGCAGT
The DNA here is from genome assembly GCF_900747795.2 of Erpetoichthys calabaricus. Taxonomy (NCBI): domain Eukaryota; kingdom Metazoa; phylum Chordata; class Cladistia; order Polypteriformes; family Polypteridae; genus Erpetoichthys; species Erpetoichthys calabaricus. The sequence goes on along the minus strand of NC_041397.2, from coordinate 219,708,268 downwards.
GCTTGTTTCACTTTCATGTTAATTAAGGACAAATAATGAGTTCTTTTGAAACTCAATGTTCTGTCATCTTCAGTAACAAAGAATACCTTGACCGCTAAGTCCCCTCATCATCATTACAACTCATAAGCCATCTTTACTCTACAGCAATCCTCTGCACTCTCCTACAAGAAACTCTTACCAAGTCCAGAATGAGAAATTGAGATCTTTGCCAAGAAAAAAAATCTTGTGAAATGCAGAGAGAAAAGAGTTTAAAAAGAATGCATTAGTCGATTGCTAGGTCTGACTAGGGAATTTATGCTGCACTGTTCGGCTTGTCCAGAATGTGGCCACTCTGTTGTTTTCACAGAGACAGAAGTAAAGGAAAAATAGGACGTGAGCTTGAACCGGAAGCATGACATGTCTGTTTGAATCTGGGAGTTTCTCTTGACTGAACCTGTCTGTCTATTTTTCCAATTTTTAAAAATTCAACAATTATCAACATCACTATTTCTTGATAAGATGGGAACAACCCTCTGATCCGGTGCAGCAGTATGCTAACAAATCAGTCTTTGTTCTGCTTCAAAGTGATCCTGCTGGAACCAGAACACTCTTTTTTGGTATCTTTTCAATATTTTTAAAAGATGTTCTAAGTGAATCAAAAAAAATGATTCATGATTTTCTCCAATCAATCTCATCCCATTTAAACCTTTAAAGTGTAAACATTTATCTCCTGTATTAGAGCAACAAAAGTTGGTTGTACACACTACATACCTATTGATTATGGATATTATTAATTCTGTTGATGCATTAAAAATGATCAAATTATATGTCAAAAAGCACATGCTGAGGCTCTGCAAAGCACCAACTATATATGTACTGCTTTACATAAAATAACATGGCAATCAAAATTGGTATTATGAATGTAAGCTTACCCCTGAATTGGATAAGTGGATAGAAAATGGATGGATGGATATCTTCCTAACTATTTATAGACATTCACACATATAAAATATCTGATATCTGAAAGTAGAAATTCAAATACAAAATCATTGAGGAGCTTCCTGGAAAGGTCAGAGTTCTCTAATAAGATGGTCATCAGTGACAGAGCTAGCAAGGGATCGGGGGGAGGGGGGGGGGGGCATTTGTCCCAGGCCCCACCCTAATGGGGGCCCACAAACATGACAAAAATAAAAAAAAATAAAAGTTTATTTAACAATATTCTGATACATCACAATATAAAGCCTCATATAAATAAAGCATTTTGGCTTCAGTAACACCAGTTGTGGATGAATATTACAGTACCAGGCTATTTTAAACACCTCAGCTGCTGCAGAAATGTGGTTTAGTTATAAAATCTAAAACTTGCTTCTGCACCTCTGCCTGTTTTGTTTAAGTTAATACTAATATTGACAATATATGATAATTACCTTTAAAGCTTGACATTTTGTTTTTGTCACAGCATCCACCTAAAGTTTCAACATGACAGATTCCAAAAATGTAGAATGTTTAGTACTGTGCAAAGTATCACTGCATTGCGGTACAACAGTTTACTACATTTCATCACCAGTAGTTCTGAAGTGCCAAAGGCTAAACAATGTAATGAGTGCAACAGCTTCTCTAAACGAAGTCCAATGTGACTCCCAGCAATACAGTATTAGGCAGTAAATAAGCTTTGATTTCATGAAATGAAGACAAAAGATGGTTTGTGTGTAGTCAGTATCTAGAGATAAGCTTGTCTTCAGAAAAAAAAATCCAAAAGATTTTGCTGGGATCAGAAAGTCATCACACTTAAAGCATTCCATTTTCTACATATCCAGTGATATTTTTTAGCTTATCTAGAAACTATTGTGTTTTCAACAAAGTTTCACAAACCAAAACAAAGGAAAAAAAGTAATCTAAATATGTTTAAGATATACATGCAGTGCCTAATTCTGTTATATACTTCAAGTAAATTGTAATAATGAAATTCTAAAATTAAAGTTTTACTAAGCATATAATAAAGTACGTCTATAGCAAAAAGAGAGGAGGCCATTCAGTCCATTGAGGCTGCTTAGTTAGCTAACTTGTCCCTAATATTTCATTCCGATTTGCTTCAACTATATGACTCAATAGTTTGTTCCAGATTACCACACACCTTTTTTTTTTATAAAGATTCTATTTGTCTGAATGTTATTCCCCTTGATTTCCACTTGTGTTCTCATGTACATGATTCAGAAGAGCAAAGTCTAAACTTTAGCTGTACATAGCAGCTTAACAGGGGAGTCAACAGCATCTTAAGAAAGACATCATTTTACTTTGAGTGCCCAGTGCTACAACAGGAATGCCACCACCAGAAACAACATTTATTTCTAAAGCTCATTTTCATACAAAGAATGTAGCTCAAAGTGCTTTACAAGATGTCAAAGAAGTAGTTACATGCAAAGAAAAACAAATTAAAATTAGATAAGAATAGCAATGAATAAACAACATACCACAATGACTAAATACCCATAAATCAAAACACCTTTACATAATACAAATGTACAAGCCAATGATAAAGTAGACTCCTTATTTGTAGATTAATTTTCAAGTCTCAGATGATAAGTCTGATGCTATGGTCAGATGGCCAGGGAGGACAGAAATAACAATAATAATAATAATAATAATATAATAATAATAATAATAATAATAACAACTCCAGGGGTGCAATGCTGGAGATAAAAATAAAATCTGATGGGTCTCAAAGCCAAAAATGCACCCAGCCCTCACTCGATCTAACATAAATGTCCTTAAGTGATTGTTTCTTGCTTTTTTTAAGCTTCATCCTAGAAGATTTCATGCAATTGGTCTTGGCAACAAAACAACACCACAGGTTAAATTAACAGAAGGTGACCATTTTCCAAAAAAAAGACCCACTAACTATACTTTAAGGTTAACCTAGAGAAAAGTAGAGTTTAATAATGATTACAAATGAATGATTACCACCTAAATTCTTTAATTCCACTTTAATTATTAATGCTAAGGGATCAAGTTTATTCCTAAGACCATCACTATCTTCATTTTTGCCAATAACTATGATTTCTGTTTTTTCCTTATTAAGCTTGAGGAAATTACTACTCATCCATTCAGAAATACAAGTAAGACATTCGATCAGTGGGCCCAGAGCATCAGAATCATCAGGTGATATAGACAAGTAAAGCTGCATGTCATCAGCATCTCGGTGGTAGTTCACCTGTTTAGATATAATTTGGTCTAATGGGAGTATGGAGATTGAAAATAACAGCAGGTCCAGAATAGATCCCTGTGGAACACCATATACAATATAGCGGATCTCTGAATTATAATTAACACAATCTAACAAATAATTTAAATTAGACTGAAACAAAATTTAGACACTACCAGAGACACGCAACCATTGTCTAAGGCGATTAATAAGTATACTGCAGTATAAGGCGTCAAATGATGCTTTAGATCTAGAAAAACAAGAACAGATATGCTAACAGTGTCAGTCATTTACTACTTTAACCAGTGCATTGTCTTTACTAAAATTTATTTTATGATTTAAATCTGAAGGAAACTTATCAAGAATAGAATGTTTATTCAAGTGGTCATGTAATTGCTGAAAAACATTTTTTTTTTCTTAAAAAGCACAGATTAGAAATAGGTCTAAATTTGTCAAACACAGATCCTCAATAGTCAGCATGAGTGATTGAAGCGATATTGTGAATATGGCTGTGGTTTTATGCCTACCTATATAAACAGTGCTGTGGCAGTCTGTGAAAATCATCACACATCACACATAACCCTGTGACAAAATATTTTCAAAAACAAAGATGTGATAGCTGTCTCTTTGATGAAGAAAATAACAGAAAATGCTACAACTTTCAAATCAGTTAACCAAGTTGTACGTAAATGTGTGACACAGATTATTTTTCTTGAGCATGGCTTTAACTGCTGCAGTCTTCACTGAATCTGGGAAGCACACTGTCAATTAGCACATGAGAAAGATCTTTGAAGCTCAAGTAGAGAGCTTTAGTTGAGCAGTTATTCGATAGCGTTCAGTTAAACCTGTTTTAGTGAAGGAATTAATCCACTAAATTGAGCAGAAGTTCAACAGAATTAAATTTGGAGGAATGTGTTATACTGCGGTGGGCTGGCGCCTTGCCCGGGGTTTGTTCCTGCCTTGCACCCTGTGCTGGCTGGGATTGGCTCCAGCAGACCCCCATGACCCTGTGTTCGGATTCAGCGGGTTGGAAAATGGATGGATGGATAATGGATGGATGGATGGAATGTATTATATTACATCTTTATTTATATTACATCTTTATTTAGTGAAACTTAACGTAAAGTTTTTCCACCAAGTATTGCCACCTTATATTAAAATGAGATCTTCAAACAAAGTAGTCAGTCTTCACCTGGGACCCCAGTTATAAAACCTTGCTTAGATTCCATGCTAAAATTTCTCTTATGCTTGAAAGGCAAAAAAGGAGTAGACACAAAGAAAAAAATCACAATTATAAAAACATGCATATGCCACATTCCATTCCAAATCCATGCCAAGTTTGTGCTTTCTAAATCCCAACTTTTGTATAAGAAATGACTTACACACATTTGCGAACATAAGCATGTTTTATGTACAAGGTTCCTCCATCAATACAGCTAACATTGAGGAACTGGAAAATTTTATATTTCAATCCATCCCTTAAACCCAGTTTATCCAGAGCAGGGTTGTAGGGAAGCTGAACAAAACCCTGGATGGGATGGCAGTCCATTGCATGATAAAAATACTCATGCAAACACACACTGGGACCAGTTTAGAAATGGCAGATTCACCTAACCTGCATGTCTTTATGTTGAAGCAAATCTACTCTAAATAATACAATGCAAACTATGTTAACTGAACTGAGGGCCCATATTAATCATTGTCCATGCCAATATGGCTGATGGAGTAAAGATTGCCTCTTCCTAATATAATGGTGAGTTAGAGTCACAAACAGAAGAGATTACTGCTCAGTGGGAGAAGGTGACTGATAAAGGAGGACAGACTGTGCAGAAATAATTTTAAAATGTGGCTGTAACTGAAAGAAGCTAAAGGATTAACACAGTGGGTTTTATTAAAGCCTCCTTGAAGAAATTGATTCCATTCTTGGGCTCCACTGAGACAGAAGATATGCAAGCACTTTGTGTATGTGCATCAAAGAACAACAACTCAAACCCAGAAATTTTATTCTATAATTTCTACATTATACTGACAGGCAATGAGCATTCAATGCTTATCAAAAAGAAACCATGTTATGTTATGATTCAGACTTTGTTTTTTCTCACTACAGTGCTTCTACAGCAGTGAAGAAGAAGTCATTTAACCTAGTGAATGAAATGGCCAAAAAGTAGCAGGTTTGTAAACCCTTTTTAATGAACCCCACATGACTAAAGTTAATTTATAGTTCTTTTCAGCATATTTTCAAAATACCTGAATCAGCCTTTTAGGGTGTAATGTCTAAACATATGGCCTGCTGTTCCCTTAAAAAGGACTTGGGCTGGTCACATAGCTGCAGCATCAGGGGGTCTGCCATCTTGGACTCAACATATGAAATAGATTAAACATATGAAAAATTGTATATACATACTTTATACAGCAATAATAACAACATAATATTTCATTCAATAATATAAAATAATTAACAAATGTATTCATAAGACAGAAGGGATAATCATATTCAATGACAAAACAATATTAAAAATATAGGGCAAAACCCTGGTGAGTCCATAACAATAAATCTTAAATTTGTTAATATTTCTACTAATCTAAAGAACATGAAAGCAAAATGCTGTTTTGCTTTCTAATCCACAGACAGCTCTCTAATGCTACTATTGATGATTTTCTTTCTAAACTGAAGCTTCCAAATTGTATGCCTTAAGATGCTGCACTGTTGGATGCCTCACTGACATTTCTAGAAATGAAAAAGGCCTTATCTAGTATGAATGTGAAAAAAGGCACCCAGTTTCAAAGTCTCCCAGCAGAGTTTTATGCAGGTACATCATATTGGAAATTGTTATCATTCCCCAGTGTGGATGTTCCTTTATCCTTTATTTTAATTACTTGATTAAATACTAGCATTAACATGGCAGTTGTTTCGCTTCTGCTGAAACAGGATCTGGACCCCCATCTGGGCTCTACAGGCCTCCATTCTGGTTGAGCATAAATGCCAATTTACTTTCTAAAGTTCTTGCCCTCAGCTGGCAATCTGTTATCACTAAGCTTATCCACTCTGACCAGACTGGCTTTACAAAGTCCTCTGAAAATATCTGCCAGTTGCAACACAAGATGCTTTTTCCTCTCATTTTCATTTGTTTGCTGTTTTATCTCTAAATGCTGGAAAAGCATTTTATCATTTAAATTGGTCCTGTTTAATACCTTTGGAAAATTCTCCAGCAGATGGGATTTTGTCCAAGATTCATTGGTATGATTAAAACATTATATTAACACCTTTAGATTTTGTTCTCCCACATTTGTAGATGTTCCAATATTTTCATATGACAAGGAGCACCTGACAGGGCTACCCATTTTTAACAATATTAACCTCAGGCTAGAGCAGCCTCTAGCTCTGATGCCTTTGCACATATCTCTATTAAAATTCACATCACTACCTATTCTTATACAGTAGATTCAGAAAGTATTCAGACCACTTCAATTTCTGCACACTATGTTCTGTTGCTGACTGAATTTTAAATGGATAAATTTGCCATTTTTGCCCATCAATTAACACCCAATAACCCATAATGACAAAGTGAAAACAAGTTTTTGCAAATGCATTAAAAATCAAAAAATGAAATCTCTTATTTCTATCAGTATTTAGGCATAATCCTGTGTATTAGAATACAGTTTGTGATCATTGTTTTTATCTTCAAAGAAGACAGCTTTGATATCAAAGATTATACCCAGTCAGGAATCAGATTTATAGTTGGAGCTTGAATCCTTGTTGCCCTTTTATTTCTGTAATGGGGTGGCTGGGGCATTTTCAAGTGAAAAGTAACATAGGTTGAAATGGCAAGTCCTACATCACCCTTTGGGCAAACCTGGGTGAACATTTTGTCTATAGACAAAGCAGGTACCATTAAAGGGCAACTAATTCCTTTTTGGAGCTTGGGCAGTTCTGGAGAGCTTGTAACAAAGAAACAGTGGTTTATCTATGCAGTTAAATTAACAGAAGGTGACCACTAACTATACTTTAAAGTTAACCTAGTTTCCTACTTGGATCCTGGCTGCTTCTGTTTCTATAATCATGTGTGTAACACTGGTATTCATTGCATTTTCTCTTCTAAAATTCTCAGAAATGTGTTTTTGCAAGTTTTCCCCTAACTTAACTGGTAACATTGACAATGCCAGCTTCATAAATGTCATACTATTCCTTGGGTTAGAGTAACTGTTGTCACACACGTGCGACTAGGAGCGAGCTGAGTGGATCAAGTGGAGGTGATTACCTGCCAGGCCAGGGGGTGGCGGGGTGCTCTAAACGTATTTCTGTTATTTCTGCGGACCAGATACAGGAAAACCTTCCTGATCTGACGTTACTTCCTGTTCTGGCGCCCGGATTGACGTCACTTCCTGTTCCGGCACCCAGACTGATGTCACTTCCTGTTCCGGCACCCAGACTGACGTCACTTCCAGTTTACGGACTATAAAATCTCCATCTTGCCAAACTAATTCAGATCATTCTGGGAACTCAAACTAGCAACATCATTGTGTTCAACTTAAATCTTTTGCAGCCAGGAACAATATACGGGTGGCTGCCCCAAACCTTTTTCAGTGTGTTGAGACTCATTCTTTCACACTGTTCAATTTCCACCCATACAATAAATACTAGTTATAATGGTTTTATAAAAATATTCCAATTCCTGTACTTTGCATCTGATCAGAACGTTCATAGTGCAAATGGTTAGAACAGATGTAGCATTTACTTAAAAAACTTCAATAGTTACTGGTTTATGTTGCCAATAACATTCTCCCAAGCCAATGTCTGTACAAAAATAACCAAAGATGTAAGAATTATTTTATTAATATTTATTTTTATTTCTATCACACATATTCACATCCATAAAATTGCTGCAATGTTGTGCTGAACAGTAGGGGTTTAGTCTTGTTGAAGCCAGACGTATAATATACCGTTTATACTCGTGGATAAGTAGGGACTTGATTATACAGTATAATTTCTGGTATTTTATAATGTCGGTCATATTAGCTGAATGCAGAAAACTCATGCTATTGGTACATGGGATTATGATATGCTAATGCCCACCTGAGGCATAGGGAGTAACCACGGAGCACACTGCCTTTTTTTTTTCAATGCGCTGTATCAGTGCGTGCTCCTAACCTCTCTCTCTCTATTGTGCCCGAATACCCGAATTATTCCGAAGCAATGTTTGCACTGATTTGTGTTTTTGTATCTCACACCCTTATAAACCTTTATCGTATGAACATTTCTTATCAACAATGGAGCGTTTGATCAGAAGAAAATATGAAGCTGGTTTTAAATTAAACGTTGTTGAAGTAGCAAAAGAAATTGGTAACTGCGCTGCTGCAACAAAATTCGATGCGTCTCAGAAAGTGATGCGAGTTTGGAGGAGACAAGAAGATGTAAAAAAAAAAAATTAAGTGTTGCATTTTTGAAAAGGTGTATAAGTCGGGGTCTGATTTTATGATCAATTTTTGAGGTTTCAAAACACAACAATGAATGAATTTTGCTTAAAACTGGGTGGGAACAATTAGATGCCTCACTGAGTACCATATTTCTAAACCAATCCAAGGTTTCATGAAGGCTGTGCTCAAATTAGAGATGGTGATTTCGAACTGGTAACGAGCAGTGCTACTCTTATTAACCTGGTCCGACAGAGAGCTAGTTCCGATTACAATAAACAATCAAAATGAATCCTAAAAAAACCCTATTAAACAAATAAATGTGAGTCACATGTGCAGAGGACACTTTGCACATATTAAAAATAAACTTAACCTGTTGCAAGCGAAAAACCTTTTTGTAACTTCAGATTATACATTGTCATTTGAAGAACTTCAATGGACAAGTGATAAACATTAATGATTTGTTGTCCCAAGTGTGTGCTCTCTGTTGTTCACCGTTACAATAATAGAGTAGGAGTCAATGTGAATTTGAAAGAAACTGGCAGCTATACTTGTGAAAATATTAACTACAAAATATGCATTTGAAATAAATGGTGTGTCATACTCCATCGAAAGGACTACCGTTAAGAGAAGAGATAATGAAGATATAGATATCAGTACTGAAAACACAAGAATCAACAAATCTGCTTAATGACAGTAGTAAAGCACAGACAGAATCCACCTTCTAACTGCACATCCAAATGCTAAACTAAAGTAAGTTAACATTACTGTCTAATTCAAACATGCCATGCTATAATATAGCTGCAGCAGTTTAACACAGTATATCCATACTCCATAATACTTCTCTAAAATCTGTTTGCTGTTGTTATGCCACATAGTGATACAATAGTTAAAATGACAGAAAGATATCGTAGCAAAAAGAAGCACTTCCCCAATGCATGTAGCTGTGGTTGTCTATGTATGTGTTTGTGTGTATCTGTCTGTCTCTCACCTTTGTCTTTACAATGAACAAAGTAATCATTAAGCTTTAACTGCATTGTGCTACTGAGCTACTAAATGGATGGACAGCAATTTTAGCTCTTTATTTCCTTGCAGTGTCAAGTCTCTTTTTCAGTTTCTTTTGCTCTCTCCTTGAACTCCAGTGATTTAGTTTAGTACACTGAAGGAATTAGGGTTGGGTGTTTTAGGGAAAAGCCTAATTTTTTAATAGGTTGTACCCAGATGTATTTTCTCGTTTGAGAATCACATCTGGTCACGCAAGACTAGTAGGTGTTAGTCCTATACCTTCCCAAACTCTCAACAACGCAAAATACTAGCTCTCTTTAGGAATACCCTTGAACTGCAAGGGTTACACAAATACTTTCTTAGTGATTTAAATCAAATTCCTGCCACCAGATTAGATCCTTGGTTTTTGTGTGGGATTTCCAATTCACAAACTGCAGACTCACCCTTTGCATAAAAAATTCCTTCTCTGTTGTGCCAAATTATTACTTTGTTTGGCTATTTTCTACATTACTTTGACTCAAGAAGCCATAATATTAGTTATCTGTTCTGTACTGCCACCAACACCTGTTAGCTTAGACTATATCTCTGTCTATACTACTGGAATTAGACACTTTGATAATGTTAAAACCTATACTACACCTTATAATTTTAACATCAGTTATCAATAATGTGTTAATTGGGCTGACATTAGCTGGCATACACTTCTTCTAACATCTTAAAATACTAACATTAAATGAAGGAGCTTCTTTTGATAGGTTTGTAATTACTAATGTGCTTGTAGTCACTAATGTAATACAAAATGTAGTAGCTGTCATTTTTGTTAAATTCCAATTGCTACAATTACAACTGAGACAAACTTAGTTGTGATCTTCCACTCACACCAAATGTCATTGTGTCTATAGTATAGAGTAATCCTAAAAGTACCAGCCATGTTAGTATGCTAGTCACATTATTTAAACTATTTGTTACTGTTATCTCTATAGGGGTACAAGTTAAATCCAAAATAATCACCATTTCCATTATGAAAACAATAACTACAAATAAACAAAATGTATATATTACTGGTATAAACAGTTCAACTGCCTGGTTGTGCTTACAAGTACCTCTCCTTTTTTAGTGTCCATTATTCTCACGGTTCAAGTCCTCTTTGAAAAAGCATGGCTGCAGAAAAATAAATATCAAGTTGTGTTAAATCGTCTTCTATAGTAGAGGATTTAATATAGTGTAGTAAATCAGGCCTTGGAGTGCAATATGCCAAAGGAAAGGATAATAATATCCAAAACTGTTGTTCCAACATAGATGGACGCCTTCTACATTTTGGGACTCACAAAGATTGAGAGGTTTTAGGACAAGTTTACTTTAAATTCTTCTTTTGGTGTCAGAGGTTACCAGCACATAACACACCATTGTAGGGTCATCTTTACCATTGTCTTCTCTAATTGCAGCAAAAGTAGGTTCAATTTTTACTGATGTTCCACTGATGGTATGTGATTCTCTTACTGGGGGTTCTGTAGCTTTTAGTTGACTTGTTTGTGTTGGGGACCAGTGATCTCTTTAACTGGAACTTGACTGTGTTGCAATGGCTTGATCAGAATTAGGCCAGGCAATTCTTTTACTTGAAAACCTTTACCATAGCCTAATTTCTGGGTTCAAACTCGTTCAAATGGGGTAAGAAAAGTACCCTTTGTCTGCAGGTATAAAAACATAGGAGTTGTGCTCATTATCAGTATTAGGACGTTTGATAGTTTAGAAGAAGATGGGGGTTGTTGTATTAGTCCTCCCATTAATAGCAAATGAGGTGTTAGGCCTGCAGTTTTGTTGGGAGTGCACCTTACTGATATAAAGGCTACAGGTAAAACAGATAGTGATGGCGATTTTAATCCAGTTCCTGCTTTTATCTTAGCTAATTGTTTGCAATAATTAGAATAAACCCTGTGGGTGGTAAGCACAATAAACAAGTTTCCTTTAATTTTATCTTCTATTTATGATCTGCAACCAACATCTTTTAATAAGACCTATTGTTGTATCTGCCATGGATGTTGCTATGGCCTCCACTCAATTGAAAACCCTATTCATCACAGCAAGTAAATATATTCATATTATCTGACCATCTGGTCTTACTATATTCAAACTAATGGCACATACACTTACTGCAATGAAAGTAACTAATCTCCATTTACTACAACATATCTGAACAAAATTCTTCCCTCCTTTTTGACACCTGTATCAATTTTGCCATAGGTTTTAGTGTGTTTGAAAAAATATATAACTGGAAAGCCTGGCGTACACCAAAGGGAACAGGGAGCCACTAAATATTAGTCAGGGAAAACCCTAAAACCAGGCCCAATAATATAATAACCTGATAAGAGCCAAATGTTAAAACTTTCCTATAGATAACACAAATATGTCCAAGTGTGTGAAGCAAAATTAAAGGAAAGTGAAGGCAGAATTAGTATGAAAGTTATTAGTAAAAGAGCCATGTTCTATGAAGAAAAACAAATTGCATTTCATAGCTCTTTTCAAGACACTTAGGGGGTACCTACAGGAGTTAAGAAAATAATAATCTGTTATTCTAATCCTAATCTTATTATTCTAAAGTACAAATTTGTTTTTCTCCATATTCATTATATCCTTCGATGGCGATAAAGAGCCAGTGCATGCATTCAAGGAAGCTAGGAGTTAATGGAAGGCAATGAAGAACCAGTGTCATCCAGAGAACAGCTCTGAGTCAGCAACAATAAGCACACGTCAAGGAAGAAAACTGAGATCAAATAAGCAAAAAATGTCTCCACATTCCCAATTTCACTTTTCTAATTACAGAATATTGTTCAGGTAGTTTCTCCTCTTCATATTTAAGTCTCAGGTTTAAAACCATTTACATGAGTGATAGATATTTTACAGTATCTAAGGTTAACAGGTAATTCATACAGGATGCATTTTATCTCTTCCTAAATAAAGTCCTTTAATTTGTTACAAAATCAATTTAGATCAGCAGAAATTAACTTATATGCATTAAGCATCTCAGTGTGGTCAACCAGTGGTCAACTGTGATCCATATCTTGCTTGGAAGCAGTCTAATTGCAGAGTGATCTAATAAGAGAACTAAATTAGTCAGCCCACACAGAAACCATCTCTGAATACCGCATCAATGTGCTTCCTGATGACGTCAGTTAATCTCTCTCTCTCTCAGTCAGCCTCCACCTTTTCTGCAAAGTGTTGGTACTACAATCCACCAGTCCACTGCGCAAATCCCATTCTTGTCGCCAAGTAAATGGCTGTGGACTCATTACAGGAACACCCTCACTGTTAGGAAAATTTTAAGCTAAATAAAGAATAGTCTTCATCACTGTTACAAATGTATCCAAGATGGATGTCCTTTATTACAACAAGTTTGAAGGCACCTTGCCTGTAATTAGGTCAGTTTAGCATGAGGAGACGGTAGAAAAATAACAAAGCAACAGTCTTATGTAAGTCAGGTTCATTTGTATAGCAAAGTTAAGATGCACATCAGTTTGCACCAATCAACATACAGATTAATGGTAAAATCTTTAGCATACCTTTATATTTTCTATATTAGGGGATCCCAGAATAGTTAAACAGATTTAAAGTCTCTGGCACACATCTACTATATCTATAGAGGAACTTCTTAGTGTGAGCAAAATAAAAGGTACTAATTGTCATTAGCTCAGCATTCCCTTGGTAATGTGCTGGGTACACATGGTACTGAAGGTCTTAGTTAAATAGACAGTCGCAGTCATGAGCACTTTAAAAATTTATTCAAAAAGTCTTTCCTTAACAGGGCCATAGATACAACCAGAGTATCTCTCCCAGACTTGCCATTCTTTCATTAAGCTTTTGTCATTCACCCAGTTTATAGTGATGTGACTGAAACCTCTCTTACAAATCTGGTCTCCCTTATGCTAAAATCAAATTAAAATCTGCTAAATATTATTATCATTATTTTTGGCCAAATTATATGTTATGCATTTATAATTTGGGAATTCAGTATCTGAATGACACAATAAAGTACTTATATTCAGAAACTACTCTATGTGAAAATATTTTCTTCCTCTGACTGGTCTATACTTGGCATTAAAACACTGGGGGACATTTTCAGTCATCATGGTTTGTAGACATTAAGCTGCTTATGCAAGGTTTACCATGCATTTTCTTCTTTTTTATTCTAATATCTGCAGCTCCATTCTTTCTTTAAATCTTTTAAATTCAGTTATTTGTCCATCCAGTCTATGTCATTTTAACCTCACTTTCTCCTACTAGCAATATTGTTTCAGAAGTGTATCGACCTGCCGGTCTCTTATCACTTCAATATGGTTCATATTGGTTCATTACACGGCAACTTGGATATCATACAGGCTTTGTCAGATTTGTGGTAGATGAAATTTAATGTAGGTAAACATAAAATATTACATATATTACACGTAGGAAGTAAAAAATCTTGGGTTTGAATACACAATGGGAGGTCTGAAAATTGAAAGTATGAGAAGAATTTAGGAGTTGTAGTGGACTCGACACTATCAACTGCCAGACAGTATTCAGAAGCCATTATGAAGGCTAACAGAACGTCAGGTTATATAGCACGATGTGTAGAGTAAAAGTCCAAGGAAGTTACAATATGCTCAGGTTTTATAACACACTGTTAAGGTCCAGCCTGGAGTACTATGCGCAGTTCTGGATCCCAGGCTACAAAAATTACATAGCAGCACTAGAAAACTGGCTGCCTTCAGGGCTTCAGTGGATGAATTATGAGGTAAGATTAAGGAAAGTTTAGGAAAAAGAAGATTAACTGGAGATTTGATTGAAATGTTTAAATTATGAAGGGAATAAGTACAATGGATGGACTGTTACGTTAAGATGAGTCGCTGAGAGACATGACAACACAGCTGGAAACTTGTTAAGGGTAAATTTTGCACAAAACAAAACAAGTTTTTCTTTACACAGAGAACCATAGATACATGAAATAAGGTTAGCAAGTAGTAGGACTTTAGGGACTTTTAAAACTAGACGAAGTTATTTTGGAAGAATTAAGTGAATAGGACTGGTGAGTTTTGTTGGGCTGAATGGCCTGTTCTTGTCTAGATTGTTCTAATGTTTTAATATCTATGCTCTCCTCCACCAATGGTTATTTTTTTTATAACCTTAAACAGTTGTAGCTTCCAATGGCTAAAATTTTCAGAGCTTCACAGAATCTGTCCTCAAAACAGAAAACCCAGAAAAGACCCTTAATAAAGGTATATGAATTAATTTTTCCCCATTATTTTTTATTTTTCTCTCTGCTCAGCTTAAAGTTTAGCTAGGGTGTTTCTATTTCTCTCTTCTATGGGGCTGGGTGGGTGTTTGGGATATAATATGATCAGCTTTCTCTAGTTGGATGTTTTCCTCATTTCCTTATTTTATTTATGTGAGTGGGGGGCTTGGTCATTGTTTGCAGATGTTACATTTTAAACTGCCCTCTGTAATGGTTGTTGTTTGTAATATTGCTTTTCTCAGTTTTGAAATAAAAATCCATCACAAAAAATATAGGCTCTGGGTTGCAATGGGACTGAATGCAAGGCAGGAAACAGTCCTGGAGATAGTGTCACTCCATAGCAAGGCCCTCTGTAATAAGTTGAGTCCACAGATGTTTTAATGGATTAATTTATTATTAATTTTAATGGTTTTTAAGCATGGCCACCAACAGCTTAACCAATGTTGGATAGTGACATGCACGTGAATAATTTAATTATGGGAGAAGTGCAGTACTTGACAGACACTAGCAGGAGATAAGGGTGGATAAAAAAGTGGCCAGTTAGTGCTAAAGAGAATAAGGAACAAGAGAGCAAAAAAGAATGAGAAATATGAAACAGCAATCACTCATTATAAGAATCACTTGATTCATTGGCAACATTGGCTTTGCTGAGTTATGAAATGAAGCAGGACAAAAGGCTGGAGTGGAGGATCCACATTGTGGCTATATTCAAGTCTGCTGGCTTTCAGCGAGCAGGTGAGATGTTGTAGGAACAATAAACAGAAAGAAGCCAGGTGAGCTGTACGGCCCAGACCAAGTTGGAAGTTCAAGAGTTGCGTGACACCAACTGAGGTGGCAGATTGGGATCCAGTGGGCTAAGCAAAAGGCATTTGTTATGATGTCCTGATGAAGGGGAAACGGAATGCTTCATAAAAATTTGCTGGGATTTTGAAAGCATTTATTTAATTACTTAAGTGGAAATTTTGCACACCTGAACTCAATGTTTTTTATGGGCATAATTTTAAAAAGACTTATTTATTGAAGCACTGAGACAATTTAATTCTTTGTTACTTGTTAAACTTTGTACATTTTTAGCTGAAATTCTAGTCTGCCTCCTCACTCTATCAGGCTCATCTTAGTTCATGACTATTAGATGTCATGACAGGAGTTGGTGCCCATGGCTGCAGATACTGGGGCATTACACTTCCCCTGAAACACACATCAACACCTATATGAACAAAGGGTTAGTTTGAAGTTGCTAGTCAACCTAAATAGCACATCTTCAGGAATGTAGAACACCTAAATATGTTGAAGAAATCCAATGCAGATACATAAAGAATGTGTTAACTCCAAAAGTACAATGACTAGAAGGGGCACAGCCAGGATTCTAACTCAGGATGCGGGGTCTGTGAACACCACACCACAATGCTACTTCTGCTTTAGTTCACATAAAAAAATCATAAAAGTCTTAACTTGAGCTATAACAGTATTTAAAGTTGAGCAAATATATAAACTAATATGAAATTGACAAAATAAGATGCATTCTCATAAGTGTCTGGCATTGTGTGTTTTTTCAGTGCAAAGAATATTCCATCACTTTCATCACTTTTTAGTTTGTCTACATAATATAATTCAGATTAACTGCCTATTTATGTGTAATCATTCAACTTGTATCCTCAATGTGCCATGCGTAACATTAAAAATTACTTCTGTAGATTCGTGCCAGGCAAAATGATCCATTAAATTGTCAAAATCCCGAGCGTTAGCTGGTTTTTTACTTACTTTCCTGTCTTTTTTGAGTAACGGTGGCAATCCTTTTTCACTACTTGCCTTAATCATTAATTTTTGTGAACTCATTCGTATGATACTGAATAAAAAATGTATTTTTTATCAAAACTCTTACTCAAAAATCATAAATTAAAACAGATACCTTGTTCTTATGAAATGTTATATTACAACAAAAAATATGTATGCAAAACCTCATCTATGCCATCTCCCCTGCTGTGCTCTGACAGTGTTACATTGCCTGTTGATGTTGAGGCTGTTCAAGTATAATGGTTATAATGGTTACTAAAGGAGACAAGGCTCCCACTGCTTTTGGTTTCCACTAGGAAATGGCTCGTTTTCACTGTCAGCCTCACTCGCACAGTCACTGGGGGCTGGATTGGAGGTTTTATGGTCAGATCTTAACTGAGTGGGCCCTTTATATGTCTACTCAACCTCAATCTGGATGAGGCTATACCTTGAGCTTCACCGTGAATTTGACTCTAGCTTAGACTTTGGCAGATCTTTAATTAATTATTTTCACTTTCCTTGGAGTCTCCCTCTTCCTTTAGGTTTAGTTCTATTTAAATTAGGGATACTTCAAATATTTTGAAGAGAAAATAAACACTATTGCCAGTAAAGTACTGTCTTAAGCGTCTATCTCACGCAACAGATGAGACCAACAAAACCTAAATTCAATTACTGAAAAAATAAAAAGATAGACTATTGGATTACAATCACCTAACCATAGTCAAATTTCATTCAAGATTGAACACAGGCTGGTAGGCTTTGATGTGAGAACATGATTAATAATCAAACAGAAATAATACATAACATGGCAAAACATCCTCAAAGTGGCATAATCCAATTCAGGGTCACAGGCAGGCATAGCCTATCTCAGCAGCACTGAGCACAGGGCAAGAAACAGTAATGGACACATTCATATTGACACAAAGCCAATTTTGGAACTGATGTCATGGATGTCTTGAGTTTTTGTGAGAAAAAACATTCCAACATGGAAGAAACATGCAGGCTCTTCATAGAAAATATTCAGGCACAGGTTTCCCTACCCAATGCAACACCAAATGCTTTTAAAAATTAAATTAATTAATGTAATTAAAAAATTACAACATGGACATATAAATAGTTAAATGCTTTAAATTTGAAATTGCACCATTTGGTAAATGAGGAAGGAGCAATTCATAAAGCAAACAGGTGACTGTACATACAGAATGCAAAAAAGTGAATTTATTAAAAAAGTGGCCTAAAGATTGTAATGTAGTATAACATCCCATATGTTGAGTATTCTTTCATCTTTAAATTTGTTTAAGCTAATTACAGTGATATCTGCTTTGAGATTGGGATGTAAAATAAAAAATGTGCCAATGTTGAGTGCATATACAAGAATAAAAGGCAGGAACATTCATAAACATGTAAAATATCTTAATCAAATTCTTCATCATATTGCTTTATGTTGAAAAGAGCTATGAGAACAAGTGGAAATAATATGTCCATTAAAGTAAAGTTGTTTCTCCAAACCATCTTCTGTGTTTTTTTTTGTTTTTTTTTTGTCATGATATTGGTTTAAAGTACGTAACTATAAATAAACCAGTTTATTTCTAATTCCCATAGCCTTTTGTGAAGTGAATTGGTTTGTGACTTCTGCCTTGATTACTTTCCCTGAAGTTCAACTAGTTTTTGTAGCCATGTATTTCATAGCTTTTCTGGAAAATATTTTCAGCATTATTATTTTTGATATGGATGCCTTTCAAAATCCTGAAGGCTCAGTTTGGACCCAGGCATCAGATTTGCTTGTGAGAGTCAACTGTTAGTCCAAGGATTTACCTTTGGTAATCAGAATTTCCATAGTACTCTAAATACATTCTTCTTATTGTACTATTGTGTTTGAAAATAATGTTTCATAATACTTTTTTTTTTACTGTTATTGTATCTGAATGTTGTTCATTGCTGGACCAATAGAATTACTTATACTTGCAGTAAATAAATTGTGTGAAAACTAGGGGTACCATTGCGCCCCAAACCCCCAAACACGAACACACAAAACAGTCCTGAGTTGAAATAAAGGGGGAGTTTACTACACAAATACCTAGGTGTCTCTTCTTCCTTCTCTCTCCATACTGCTACTCCTCCAAGGCAAGTATTGCCTGCCTCTGGCAGTGTGTCTTTTTTATTAAGGACCCAGGAATACTTCCGGGGCCAGGGCATCGCCCCTTGGAAGTACATCTGGGTCATATGGAAGTCCCAAAGTATAAAGAGTGTAACTCCGTGTAGGTGGAGTATCGAGTCTCAGAGATGCTGCCACCTAGCATATGGGGGGAGACAATAACCTGGATAAATTGCTCTCCTCAGTCCTTCTATATTAATGGCATCCCTGCCAGGTAAGGTTCCCAAGTCAAGTCCAGCTGGGACGCCGGTCCTCAAATGTCATCCCTCTCACTCCATATTTAGTGTAAGACACAAAATGAATTTTCACCAGGTTCTTCACCTAAGCTCTTGCAGCAGCAATTCTGCAAGGAGGACACCACCACTCCGGATAATTGTTGGCGGCGATTCTCCAAAGGCACTAAGAATTGCAAGATTGGGTTGCAAGAAAATAAAAAGTTTAAGAAACACTGCCCTAAAGTGTTCTTGCTCTTACGTCTTCTTTCTTTATAATATAACAACTGGTGTATAGCCATGGACTCACACCACATGCCATTTCAGTTTGCATATTTGCACAGTGGTAACTGCGGTAGTTGCCGGTGATCAGCTGTAAACCCACATCTGTATTACAATGGTCTTTAGAAGCAGTCTCTTATCAGCCTGAACTAAAGGAGGTTTCTGGCCTTGTTCTGAGCAGGGCACTTATTGGTGATAGTGGCCGAGCTCTCTCTCTCTCTCACTCAGGCACTAACTGTACATCACAGCTCCTCTGACTCTATGCCCTGTCAGTAAATCACATCACAAAAGAGCTACAAGTGTAGGAAGAGGAGGGTGCAGCTGGAGAGCTGTGAGCCAGAGAGGATGTGAGAGCAGTTGTAGAGCTAGTGATTTAATTCATTTCAGGGGATACGTCTTTCTCCCATGTCTACTTAGTATCCAATGTGGAATATTTTTCTACACTCTTAAAAATAAAGGTGTCAGAGTGTTCGTTCAGAGCAATGCCATTGGGGAACCATTTCTGGTTCCCAAAAGACCCATCCACATGAAGGTTCCAGAAAGAACCATTTATTTAATTAGATCTGCAACAGGCTCCATACAGTACATATTTATGAATAAATTGAACATTAAAGGTTTCATTTTTTTTCTACATATTAGGCAGTATTTCAAAGCAAAAAGAACCAACATCATATGCAAAGAACCCTCCTCAGAATGAAATGGTACGTTGTCAAGCAAAGGTTGTACAAGGAACCAAACAAACCGATAAAGATCCAAAAAATGCCATTAAAGAACCATTATTTTTAAGAGTGAATCTGGAAGCTCAATTTCAACAAATTAATTAACACATAATACAGATATGGCTTCTGCCTAGATTTGACCTGAACCAATTATCCATTACAAATGGGTAACCATTTTCTGAAAATGTTATACTATACAGTGTCTGCTGACTTATTTGACTTACTGCAAATGTACAGTACTAAACAGAGGAATGGCAGACTCACTTCTGTGTGTTCTTTAAAATGTGGAAAATCTTAATTACAGGATGTCTGTAATGGATTACTGAAATTAATTTTCTCTGTCGGCTGTACTTCGAAGTCCTAGCCTAGTACAGTTCATGAAAAAACCATACCATTACTGCAAATGATCTCTCAAGTGCTATTGCTGGCTTATAATACCATCCATTTTAGCACCCTCCTTAGGATACCTATCTTCATCTTTGATAAAATAAGTTACATTCAAAATCTTCTGTCATATTTCTTGCTCTCTCATAGACCTAGCATAGTGCTTCCCACAAAAGCTCATTCACTGTGGAGCTGTCTCCCTAGACACTTTTGGACACTACCTTCAAATAAACCAACTCTTTTGTCATGAATTTTATATTGCTCTTCATCTACTGTACATGGCTAATCTAAAACTGGATTCTTTAGTTCTTTACATAATAATTATAATCCTGTTTTCCTTTCCTATTTATTATAATTTATTGTCAATCAATTCCTATTAACATTCATTTCAATATTTCATATTTTAATTTGATGTCTGAACATTTCTTTTTTTAGAGTGTCAGTATTTTCTGGCCTTGAATTTTCTTATCTACCTTTGAATATTGTCTTCTTTTTTATTACAGATCTGTTTACTTTGCAAAAGGCTCTATTGTCATTACGTGGATTTAATATTGAGATAAAAACAGATATTCATCATTCTGTGTGTGCTTTTTCTTTGGTGAGATAATGTTTATTTAATATTTCCCAAATCCCACAGTGGTGTGCTAAAAGGTGCTACTGCACTTAGTTTTTGCATACTGCCATCAACTACACAATACCTCTGTCCTTCATAGCCATCTTTACGCTAGCCATTTATAGTAGACATACTTGCAGAGGGACAATTTTTTTTTATATTACATTAATAATAACAGAACCACAGAACCTTGTTCCAGTGGATTTCAGAGTCTCCCCCTGTACTCTTTTGTCATGTGCATTTTTTAACAGTATAGTCATGGCCTAAAGGTTTGAGAATAACACAAGTATTGGTTTTCACAAAGTTTGCTGCTTCAGTGTTTTTAGATCCTTTTGTCAGATGTTTCTATGGTATACTGAAGTATAATTACAAGCATTTCATAAGTTTCAAAAGCTTTTATTGACAATTACATTATGTTTATGCAAAGAGTCAATATTTGCAGTTTTGACACTTCTTTTTCAAGACTTCTTTCTTTCTTTCCTTCAAGACTTTCAAGACAATTCACCCTGGCATGCTGTCAATAAACTTCTGGGCCAAATCCTGACTGATGGCAGCTCATTCTTGCATAATCAATACTTGGGGTTTATCACAATTTTTGAGTTTTTGTTTGTCCACCCACCTCTTGAGGATTGACCACAAGTTCTCAATAGGATTAAGGTCTGGGGAGTTTCCTGGCCAAGGACCCAAAATTCCAATGTTTTGTTCCCTGAGCCACTTAGTTATCACTTTTTCCTTACGTCACAGTGCTCTATCATGCTGGAAAAGGCATTGTTTGTCACCAAACTGTTCTTGGATGGTTGGGAGAAGTTGCTCTTGGAGGATGTTTTGGTATCATTTTTTATTCATTTTATGCACCACCAGTGCAGAGCTTGCTCATTAATGGCAGCAGGCAGGTGTGAGTGCATCTGTATGCACAGTTAGGTAGAAGATTTTTGGAGGATGGCCTGGTGTCAAAAGGGCAGCAAAGAAGCCACTTTTCTCCAAGAAAAACATCAGGGACAAACTAATATTCTGAAATATGTACAGGGATTGGACTGCTGAGGACTGGGGTAAAGTAATTTTCTCTGTTTAATCCCCTTTCTGATTGTTTGGGGCAACCGTGAAAAAGATTATCCAGACAAGTACCATCAGTCCTGTGTCATGCCAACAGTAAAGCATGCTGAGACCATTCATGTGTAGTGCTGCTTCTCGGCCAAGGGAGTGGGCTCACTCACAAAGTTGTCTAAGAACACAGCTATGAATAGAGAATGGTACCAAAACATCCTCAGAGAGCAACTTCTCCCAACAATCCAAGAACAGTTTGGTGACGAACGATGCCTTTTCCAGCATGATGGAGCACTGTGCCATAAGACAAAAGTGATAACTAAGTGGCTTGGGGAAGAAAACATCAAAACATCCATGGTCAGGAATCTCCCCAGACCTTAATCCCATTGAGAACTTGTGGTCAATCCTCAAGAGATGGATGGACAAGCAAAAACCCATAAATTCTGACAAACTCCAAGCATTGATTATGCAAGAATGGGCTGCCATCAGTCAGGATTTGGCCCAGAAGTTGACTGACAGCATGCCAGGGTGAATTGCACATGTCTTGACTCTCTGCAGGGCCAACACTACAAACATTGACTCTTTGCATAAACTTAATGTAATTGTCAATAAAAGCCATTGAAACTTATGAAATGCTTGTAGTTATACTTCAGTATACCATATAAACAGCTGACAAAAATATCTAAAAACACTGAAGCAGCAAACTTTGTGAAAACCAATACTTGTGTCATTCTCAGAACTTTTGGCCACGACTGTAGCTTTCTCTTTCCCATAGAACTGAAACTGCTGAAGCACCTGAGCACTGCTTGAAACTCCTTCAGAGTTCTCATAGGTCTCTTGGTGGCCTCCTTCACTAAGTCTTCATCTTACATGATCACTCATGTGGATGGATTATTCCAGGCAGATTTACAGCTGTGCTATACTCTGTCCATTTCTTACAGATTGATTTAACTCAACTCCAAGAGATATTCAGTGACTTGGACATTTCCTTGTATCCACCCCTGACTTGGGATTTTCAATCACCTTTTTATGAAATTGCCTGGAGTGGTATTTTGTCTCTGTTATGTAGGTAAGGCCATAAAACTGACACACCTTAAATTGGACCTTCCAGATACAGGTATATTTATATTGCAATCAACTAAAGCACCTTGACTATGTAAGAATGTAATAAATTTGTCCAACAAGAGGAGACTATTTAGTCCATCAAGTCAAATATAGCTAAGCTGTACCAATATTTCATCGAGATACTTCTTAAAGGTTGTCAGGTTTTACAATGAAGTAATCCTCAATTAATGAATTATGTGACTTCTAAAACCAATTTGCTACACCACTGATGATTTAGATGTGTCATATTAAAGAGGATGAATACAGTTATTTTATGTTTTATATATATATATATATTTAATTTTAACCAGCGTGCATAGATATGTTTCACTTTGACATTATACTGCCTTTTTCTGTTGATCAGTGTCAAAAAAGACAATGTAAATCCATTGTCATTCAGTGTTGTATAACAAAAAAAATGTCAAAACTTCAAAAGGGTTAAATATTATTTGTAGGCAGTGCATCTATGTAATATATTTAGAACAATTAATATTGACAAGCTTTTCATTGCTTTCCCAACTAATACTACTTAAACTACATTTAAACTGGCAGTGTTTCTTAAACTACAAACACTTTTATTTCTAAATGTACTAACAGTAATCTTTTAATGTTTTATGTACTTCAGAAGAAAACTGAAATAGTGAAAACAGGTATATATTAGATACTGTAACACTGTAACATCACCTATACTTTAGTTTAGCAACCATACAAAAAGCTACATATGTAACATAATAGACTGACATATTTTCTTTTAATTGATCCACCTTATTGCATTAGTATTTTATAATCTGAAACACTTTATGTCTGCAAGGAACTGGTGCCCAGTCCAGGACTGGTTCCTTCCTTGTATTTGATGCAAATCTACTATTGGAAAATGTGCATTCAGAAAATGGATGGATGGAGTTTGTGTTTTCAGTTACCACCAGGTGGCAGCAGCAATACAGACTAGGACTTTTATAAAGCAAATGCTTTGTTTTTAATTTTAATCTTAACATTTACTAAGTTAAATGTATTAAATTGTACTGAATCTTCACCTAGGTATAAGTGACTTTAACTGCATTTCTAAATTACCAAATAAATATTCATGTTCTCATTTTCATCATTAACGAAATTATATTTGATTTATTTGTAGAAGCTTACTTGGCAATTTATGTACATTTTTTTCATTACCTTTAAATAATGAAATGAAAGTTTAAGCATATGTGACCTCTGTTCATATTCAGTTACATTTAAAGCACTAGCATAGTTTATAAAAAGCTCAATTGTTTGTGTGGTTTTGAATTTCGCTTCATAAATTATATAACTGGGTGTCATGGTGGTGCACTGCTGCCTTGTAATAAGGACATCAGGGTTCGCATCCTGAATCCTCTCTGTGTGGAATTTGCATGTTCACCCTGTGTCAGTGTGTAGCAACCGCACAATACGAATACGCGATTCCTACACTTCACCACCTGTACAGGGGGTGGACGATGTTTGAAAGTATAAGAGCACAACCATATTCGGTCCTCATCCCCTCTAGCCACGATCCCCTTCTTAACAATTTGTAGCAATAAAACACAACAGGAAATGGAACAGAAAAAATATATTAAAAGGTGCTGCTACATAAACTTAACCGGTGCTTGAGTGCTCCTAAGTGAACCCCTTCCCCAGACGCCCTCCCTGGCGCCCCGTATACTAACCCCCGGTTTGACACAGACAAAAGAAAAAGAAAAATAAATAATGAGAAAAAACTGTTCTTTGATACGTTTAGTTTCACGGAGTCCAAAGATATAGAAAGCACGAAATCCTGGAAGCAGGAAACACAACCGTCCTTTAGCGGGACGGCTTCTCTGCGGACTATCACGAAACGAAATTCAGGAATCCGACTCACCAGATGGGAGCACCCGGAGAACACCAGACCCTGGCCTCTTCTCGGGGATTCGTCCTTAAAATATTTCTTCGGGGTGGCCACCCATGAAAAGCAGACGTCCCTGGGCGAAGTAAAATCCTGAACAGTTCTATAGCGTAGATAGTCGCTGCGATGCCTTGAAAATCGTGTCTTTGTTTCTTCCTCCTTACTTTCTCCTTACTGTCTTTTTTTTTCCTCCTTGTTCCGCCATTCCCCTTAAAAAGAGAAAGTTTCCCGCCGAAAATCCTTGCCTCTCTCGGTGGTCATGGCAACCAATACGCCGGCATCAGGCAGCTGGAGAGTGTACTCGGGCGGGATCCTCCCAGAACGGGACGTCACCAATGGTGCCTGAAGGGCTATTTAAAACACCCTCCCAGTCAACATTAAGAAGTGACGGACAATTCAGAAGGCTAACCAGACTGTCCATTATGTAGCCTTGCTACATAGTTCCCCCCCCACAGGTTTCCCCAAGGGGGGACCGAAATATGGCTTAATGCTACTTACATTAACCGTATCTATTTTAGACTCAGAGTTAGTCCCTTTCTGTACCCGGTAATTATTCGGTCCAAGCTGCTTTAAAATAATAGCTGGTCCTACCCATTTGGGCGCAAGCTTAGAGGAAAATTTACGAGCAGCATCAGACAAGTAATGAGTTCGAACCCAGACCAAGTCTCCCCCCTCGTAGTGCACTTTCCGATGACGGGCATTATAATACTTGGCTTGTCTTGAAGTTGACCTCACTAACCTAGCCTGTACCTTCTTTCGTAACTCCTCTAGAGTTTCCAGCGTACGATATTGAGAAGTATCTGGCAAAGGGACGGATTCCACTAACCGATCAAGTGGGCCTTTGATTTGACGACCTAGGGTAACCAGTGCAGGAGTTTCACCCAATGCCTCGTGCTCTACTGTGTTAATGGCAAACCGTAATTCAGGAAGCCATTTGTCCCAGTCTTGATGACGATCTCCCACGTAGGATGCCACCATTGTTTTCAGGGTCCTGTTTACCCTCTCGGTTAGATTGCTCTGGGGATGGTATGCTGTTGTCAATTTTCGTTTTACCCCCCAAGCTAAATATAATCTTTCCATGATTTCACTGGTGAACTGTGGCCCACGGTCCGATACAATGAACTTGGGGACCCCCCACCGAGTAAAAATCTCATTTTTTAAGAGGGTGCAGATCCGGTGAGTCTTAGCATCGGGCAGAGCAAAAAGCTCTACCCATTTGGAAAAATAGTCCACTACCACCATCAATATAGTTTTCTTGGTGGTAGAAGATGGCAGTGGTCCCATCAAGTCGACTCCCAACATCTCCCCTGGCTCCGAAGGAATCATAGATTGAAGCTCCCCGGCTGGTTTACCAGGTGGAGTTTTATACTTTTGACAGACCTCACACCTTTTAACGTAGTCCCACACATCTCTGCGTACCGATGGCCACCATGCCACTTCTAGTAACCTCAGTAGGGTTTTTAACTTCCCCAGGTGTCCACCAAAAGGGCTATCGTGATAATAATGCAGGAATTCATGTATATATTTTTCTGGGAGTACCAGTTGGAGCTTGGTGCCCCCGCTCTTAGATGGCACGGATCTATATAGCACCCCTTGCAGCTCCCTGAAATGAATGCGGCCAGGTTCAGTCTTAGTAACACTCTCTCTGAGCTCCAAGCAGGCCGGACAAATCTCTTGTGCTTGTGCTATATCCTGTAAACTTAAAGGCAGGGCACACCACTGGCTTTGTGCTATAGCCATACACACCACTCCAGTCATCTCTGGTATTCTTGACAAGGCATCGGGAACAATGTTGCTGCATCCCTTCCGGTAAAAAACTTTAAAAGTAAATGATTGAAGGCGCAATACCCACCGGGTAAGGCGTGATGACACTTTGGGTTGATTAAAAATATACGTCAGGGCATTGTGATCCGTATATACTTCGAATTCCACCCCTTCTAGAAAATGACGCCATTTCTCTATTGCCCAAACCACAGCTAAACACTCTTTTTCAGAAGCTGAATAGTTGAGTTCAGGGCCTCTCAGACTCCTAGATGCATAGGCAATCACCCTCTCCATTCCATCCTTATTTTGTGTGAGGACCCCCCCCTAGCCCTACATTGCTGGCATCAGTGTGTACTTGGTAAGTTAACTGTTGGTCTGGTTGAGCCAGGATGGGCGGACATTGCAGTGCTGCCTTGAGTTGGTCCATTGCCTCCTGACACTCTGGGGTCCAGTTCCAGGAAATGTCTTTTTTCTTCAAGTGGTTGAGCGGGGCTGCTATGTCAGCCATTCGTGGGATGAACTTATGATACCAGCCCACAAGACCAAGAAACCTTTGCAAACTTTTCAGATCAGAGGGTGGAGGGTAGTTTTGAATAGCTGAGGTTTTCTTAGGATCAACCTCAACGCCCTTTCCTGATACTACATGCCCTAAAAAATGAATCTGCGGTTGTGCAAGGCGACACTTCTTCACATTTAATGTCAGTCGGGCTTGCCCCAGCCGCTGAAAGACAAGGTCCAAATCCTGGAGGTGTTGGTGAAGGTCAGGGGAGAAAACAATAATATCATCTATATAGACAAAGCACATCTTCCCGATCAACCCACGCAAAACCTGCTCCATCAAACGCTGGAAACTTGCACCCGCATTCTTCAGGCCAAAAGGCAAGACCCGAAATTGGAACGAACCCTCCGGAGTGGAAACCGCAGTCTTATGTATGCTGCCCTCTGCCATTCGCACTTGCCAATAACCACTGCGTAGATCTAATGTACTAAAGATGGCTGCTCCGTGCAGGGATTCCAAAATTTCCTGTACCTGAGGCATGGGGTATGCATCTAAGAGTGTCTTGGCATTAAGTCCCCTGTAGTCCACACAGAATCTGTATGTACCATCTGCTTTCTTTATCAAAACTACAGGTGCCGCCCATGCTGACGATGAAGGCTCAATGATCCCTTGTTCCAACATCTTGCCGATATGTTCTTTAATAATCCCTTTTCTAAGGGGCGAGACTCGATAAGAGCGATGACGCACCGGAACCTCATTCACCGTATGGATGTCGTGTGTAACCACCTGTGTTTCCCCCAAATTCTCCGTCCATACATTCGACCATCGGCGAAGCAGAGGTTTGACTTCATCCAGCTGGTTTGACACAATATCCGGATCTTTGGTCTCACAGGCCTCCACCTCTGCAGCATAAAACCCCAAGTATGCCCCATGCAGTTCTTCCCGGACCTTTGTAACAAAAGGATGTTCCCCACTGCCTGGCACCAAGTATTTTCTATGATGGAAATGAATGGTCATCTTTACTGCAGTGATACAGTCTAGGCCCAGGAGCAAAGGCAATGACTGGTGCGCATCCTCTATGATATAGGTTTCCATCCTCCAAGCTACATTATGGAGTAAATACCTCAGCGAGACCTTACCCAGGGCCCGGTGCTCAGTCCCATCGGCCATAATAAACTTAATGGTCGAGGTAGCCAGAAGTTTTTCGTTCTGTCTGGCTATTTTGTTCCACCAGCTTTTCTGCATCAGTGTGAAATGGCTACCTGTGTCTACTACTGCGTCCACACACCAGCCTCGAATATGGACTGGGAGCACTAAGAGGGTAGCTAGAGTGGATACCACTGAGACACCTGCCTCAGTCTGTCCACCTTTTGATTGCTTGGCTGCCTTGGTGGTTTGGGTTTCCTCTTTACTGGCATGAACTTTCTCCCAGTAGCCCTTGTTAGATGCCCAATCACGTTCGACTGCACACCCGACCTTTACCAAACCATCCACGGTGGTCACAATCCCTCTCAGTCCCCCAGCCAAACGGGGGTTACAGGCATTTAATATTCGACGCACTACTTCCTCTTCCTTCATCTCGGGTCGCCATCTCAAACATAGAGTCCTATAGTCATAGGCAAAATCTCGGATGCTTTGTGTTGGAGTTTGAACCATGAGCCGAAGTTTTTCTTCTAACTCAGTCTCATAATCTTCTGGAAGAAACGCCTCCAGGAATTCCTTCTTAAAAGCATCCCAGGTGTGGATTGACTGTTTGCTTGCCTGCCACCAACTTTTCGCAGGACCCTTCAAAGAGGCATTAATCACCCCCAAAAGTTCATCTTCCCCCATTGGAGCAACAGACAGAAAAGCATCTGCCTGTTCAATGAAATTAATTATGTCCTCCGAGGTATACGACTCTCCCAATTTAGGAAACTCCATGCGAAGGGACGGTACGGCTGGCAGAGTATACAAATGCACCGTGCGGGCTGCCTCCCGGGGAGTGGAATGCGCGTTCACTGAACCAAAGGAACGCAGATTATTCCACACTTCGCGCCGAAGATGTTCCTTCCATAGCTGATCACGCCTCTCCAGGCATTGCACAACATCCCGCTCCAGCCCAATAATCTGCTCCTCCACATATTCTCTCAGTTTTTCCATCGAGTCATCTATATAATTTCGCAAAGCGTCTTCACGGGATAAGGTGCTGTCAGCCATGGATGAGATCCGCTCGTCCAGCGCTTCAATCCGCTCCGTAATCTCAGCAAGCAGGGGCAGAGTGCCATCGTTATCCGCCTCATCAGATCCGGGCAAATCACTTAGGTACATCGATTGAAGCAGGCTCGCTCTCTCTCGGACGGCTGAATGTGCCCTCACCGTTACGTGGCGGCTACCGGCTACCACATCCTCACACAAAGAGCCACTCGGCGGGGCGATCGCCTGCCCCGATTGCCCTAAAGACATCATGGATGATTTAAAGGATGATTTTTAAAGAATGGACTAAAAGGAACCAAAATATGACAGATGCTTATTATACTTCCTCAGAGAGGGCACCACTCTGTAGCAACCGCACAATACGAATACGCGATTCCTACACTTCACCACCCGTACAGGGGGTGGACGATGTTTGAAAGTATAAGAGCACAACCATATTCGGTCCTCATCCCCTCTAGCCACGATCCCCTTCTTAACAATTTGTAGCAATAAAACACAACAGGAAATGGAACAGAAAAAATATATTAAAAGGTGCTGCTACATAAACTTAACCGGTGCTTGAGTGCTCCTAAGTGAACCCCTTCCCCAGACGCCCTCCCTGGCGCCCCGTATACTAACCCCCGGTTTGACACAGACAAAAGAAAAAGAAAAATAAATAATGAGAAAAAACTGTTCTTTGATACGTTTAGTTTCACGGAGTCCAAAGATATAGAAAGCACGAAATCCTGCAGTTAGTTCCTCCTGGAAGCAGGAAACACAACCGTCCTTTAGCGGGACGGCTTCTCTGCGGACTATCACGAAACGAAATTCAGGAATCCGACTCACCAGACGGGAGCACCCGGAGAACACCAGACCCTGGCCTCTTCTCGGGGATTCGTCCTTAAAATATTTCTTCGGGGTGGCCACCCATGAAAAGCAGACGTCCCTGGGCGAAGTAAAATCCTGAACAGTTCTATAGCGTAGATAGTCGCTGCGATGCCTTGAAAATCGTGTCTTTGTTTCTTCCTCCTTACTTTCTCCTTACTGTCTTTTTTTTTTCCTCCTTGTTCCGCCATTCCCCTTAAAAAGAGAAAGTTTCCCGCCGAAAATCCTTGCCTCTCTCGGTGGTCATGGCAACCAATACGCCGGCATCAGGCAGCTGGAGAGTGTACTCGGGCGGGATCCTCCCAGAACGGGACGTCACCAATGGTGCCTGAAGGGCTATTTAAAACACCCTCCCAGTCAACATTAAGAAGTGACGGACAATTCAGAAGGCTAACCAGACTGTCCATTATGTAGCCTTGCTACAAGTGTGGGTTTCCTCCGGGTGCTCCCGTTTCCTCCCACTGGCCAAAGACACGCAGGTCAAGTGAACTGGCAAGACTAAATTGTTCCTAGTGTGTGTTTGTTATGTGGGAGTGTAATTGCCCTGTGATGGACTGGCATACTGTCCAGGGTTTGTTAGCCATGACCCTGGACTGGATTAAGTGGGTTAGAAAATTACATGACAATTATATAATTCACTGTTTTTTTTTTTGTTGATTGACATTGTATTCCAGCATCCTGGATTGAATCCTGCACCTAGATGTTGTGTTTGTTTACCCTGTTTCTCCATTGGCTTTTTCCCCATAACACATGAAGGCATGCTGGTTTGATTAATTGGCCCCCGTGGTTGTGTGCATGAGTTGGGCCTGTCATGGAATAGTACCCTCTCCACGGTTGTTAGCTACCTTTCACCGTGGTGTCAAAACAGAATTTGCCACCCCACCCCACAACCCTAAGTTTGATTAAGCAGTTTTGAGAAGGATATGCAAAAAAAAAATGTGTTGCATTCATTAAGAATAACTGTTTTCCATTTTAACCAAGCCACTTTTGAAAATAAAGATGCATGTTTATTTTCATGTGTGCAATGGTCAGTCATTTTGCTTCCTTACCTTGCCCAAATAATGAATTTTACTACTTTTGAAATGTTATGCTCTGCTGTGACTTTCAACACCTATCCATGCTTTTTCTAAGCAGATGGTTACAGGAAGCCAAAGCCCTTCACAAGCACTAATAAGCCTTCAACACTGACCACAATTACACACAAACTCACCCTCACTAATACAGAGCCAATTCAGTGTTGCCAATCAAACTAACCACATGCATCTTGACTCTGTAGAAACTGCAGTCTCTTGAGGAAACACTAACAAAGCCTAAAGAGAGCAATTTCACACAAAACATACTCTAGCAGGAAACTGTGGCCCAAGCATTTAGATGTGGTACTGTTTTTTGTGTTAAGTAGACATTACTATCACTCTAATTGTGACAGAATAACCTGTTTATGTACAGCTTTATGTATTTGTCTGATGGTTATTGTAAGCATAAAAGGAAATCAAAACCCATAATTCATTTTTCAAAATCTGCTTAATGACACACAATCTGTTGGTCATTCCATACAAAGGTGCATCAAAGTATATAATAAAAGCTAAATGAAAAGGCACAAAAAAGTAAAAATAAAAGTTAGGTGGACTAAATCAAAACATAAATAACAATTATTCCACATCTCAAACAGCTAGCTCTACACGTATGAGCCTTATTTCCTGAGGTGGACAGTGCTAAAAGTTGATTTGCAGTCTTTGCAGTGTGTAATCTCTTAAATTCATACTGTGACTCAAGAAAGGCAAACTTAAAAAAAAGTAAAAATATATAAAATTTGGATTTTATTTTTAACTAACCATTTGTTTTAAATAATAAGCTTACAATTAAGTAACACTCCAAAATACTGTATATATAATCCTTTTAATGTCTTGTGCTTTTGACTTTTATTCCCTCCAGAAACTGATAAACTATGTAGACAACTGACAGCAAACTCCTGGGTTTTGAGTGCTGTGTTGTACACAGGAGAGCAATATGTAATAATTATCACATGAAATTGCTATCCAAGGTATTTTTATAGATGATAGCTGTACTGTGCTGTAGATTTTTGGAAAGAAATTAAAGTCAGGCCGTCATCAGTACAATACGGATATTTGTTTTTCTGAAACCAAAAGGTCAAAACCAAACATGAGGTCAGAAGCAGATAACTTGAAATACAAACCAGATTAACAAAATACACATTTTTTTAATCTCTTTCCCTCAAATCTAGTGAAAGTGATTTAAGTTGTCTAAGTGGAGTTTGTTCATTTCTCACATACTCAATTCAATTCACTTTAGTTTATTTTTGTATTGTGCTCTTCAATGAACGGAGGCTGGGGCTGCTGTAATAAGTTCTCAGGTAAATGCAATTACAAACTTTATAAATTACTAATTAAATACACATAAAGAACACACTTGTTTAAACAAATAGGAAAACAAATTGGTTTGAAACTGAGTAAGATAAATGAAACCCAATAAAATCTATTCATTAATTAATTGTTGAACTATGGCCAGTTGACAACACTGGAGCAGAAAACAAAAACTGGGGGGTCAACATTCAGTTATAACAGACAAAGACAAAAGACAAAGTCAGACACTATAATGACCCTATCCGAGTAGATTTTTATCTAGGTACTGTGACGGACGGCCGGGACCCATGCCCTGCTGGGACGCCCCTTTGACACTAGATCCAGGGGAGCAGCCATGGGATTCATGCCATGTCCTCCGAAACACTTGGTGGCAGCCCCCGTGGGTTGCATTGGGGCCACAATTTTGGAACACCGGAGCTCATTCCTGTTGGGCTCCGTGGCCACTGCCAGGAGGAGCTGCACAGCTTAACAAGCCCGTCTGGGTGGGAGCGCAGCCACACCCGGCAGTGCAACCGGAAGTAGGTCAACGAGCTCCTGCAGCACTTCTGGGTGGGCTATAAAAGGAACCGACAGTCACCACTCCAGGTGCCAGAGTCGGGAGGAGGAGTAGGACAACGCTGCCTGGGAGGAGTGGAGGATAAAAAGAGTGTTTTGTGTATTTTTGGGGACTGTGTTAGGGCTGGGGGACACGGGGAAGACATGGCTCCCAGCTGAAGAAAATAAATATTTTTGTTTCATTTTCACCTGTGCCTCCGTTGTCAGTCTGTGTTGGGTTGGCGCCAACAGCACTAATTCCACAGTACTCTATTTTCCTCTTCATCATCAAAGACAAGTATATCAGGTTGACTTTCAATTCTCAAATGACTTTATGGGAATGTAAGAAAGTGTGCCTGTGATAGATTGCCTGCCCATGTAGGGTGTCTTTCTGGTTTGTGATGTTACCAAGTTAGTCAATATGTAATCCTCAAAAATGATTCCCCCAAACCCCCCATCTTTTGTTGGTTTAACCAGATTTCAGAATGTTATCCTAAAGTATGAATTACTTTTTGCTCAGTAATTCATTGATAACTATACCCATAAGAGAGCAAGAGTAAACTAGTGTGTTATTCTATAGCTAAAGACAACCAACCTCAGATTCCAGAAGCAACTTTGTGATTGGGCTGAATGTGACCACAGAAATGGATTTAAAGCTGTCTCAAGAAGAGAAAAAATTGATTTTATGAATTAAGATAAAGGCTTACAGGCTGTAGAAAACTAATATAAGTGAGAGAGAGAGAGAGAAAAGGGGAAAGAAAGACCAGGTCCTACTTGATAGGTGTTCTACAATGCCAACTGACCTACTTACAGGAAAGGTTAAAGACCTGTTATCAGTAGTACAATACAAATAAACAGGCAACTGACTCATAAATTAAAATAAACAAAATTTAGCCAACCTATAAAAAACAATATGTAAAGGTCAATTACATTTAATCATAGTAGGATTATCCACTATTTCATGAAAAACTTGTCAAAACTCAACTCATGCATCTAGGAATGTTTCCTTATTCTCAGAGGAATAGCAAGTGAGAAGTGTCTTTCCTGGATATGCATGGCTTGGCACCTGACAATCTATATTTTGATGTCTTCAGAAAAGTAGTTTTGACTGCATAATTTCATTTCTTGGTTTTCTCATATAATTTTAAAAATGAGTAAAGGTGACTTATAAGTAAAAGTTGTTGCACAAATTCTCAATCTGGTAATATTTGTTCATTTACACACAAGTAAATGATTTAGCATTGAAGCAAAACATAATATGCATGAATGAAGGTAAATGTAATTACACCGTTGTGACTGATTTAATTGAAATTGGAATTATGTGGATTAAAAGTTCCATTCTATTACACAAACAGTGATTTAAAAAGACTAACTCAGTGCATTCTGGTGGGAGCACAAACATACTGTGTGTGGAAGATATAGTCGGAGTAGTTTGAAGCATGTAATGCTCCCCAAAGATGTGAATGTACAGGTGACCCAGCTACTGGCAGGGGGTCTTGACCTTCTACTGGAAAAGGGAGAAAAACCAGGAAGAAAACATCAAATGACAATACCTTCTAGTCAAGAGTGAGTATTTGGTACAGGGGTGGAAACATATTGAACAATGCTACCACTCTGACAGATGGGTCCTTTAGGAGCAACTGAAAAAACTTCTTGATGGGGTTGTTATCCTGGTTTCCCTTCATTCTGGTATTTGGCTATCAGTAACCCCCCCATAAGTGAGTTACCTCTTTGGAGGGTGATTTTTGAAAAATCTGCACATTTTATTATTATTTAAATGGTTGAAAACATACAACTATCAGATTATATAGAAATATGGTCAATTTGAGCATATATACCTTTCACAGCAACACAGCAACATACATTTGTAATTTGCACTGTTTGCAATATGAAGAAACTGAGTCTGAAGCAATATTGTGTGAGAGAAAGAAATAAGAGTGATCACAACAACTGAACAGGGCAGATCAAGAGGAAACAGCACTGAAGTAACAGTTGTTATTGTAGTTCAGGGATTTCAGGCTCAGATCCTGGAGGGACGCAGTACCTACAGGCTTTCCTAATTAGTAGCCAATTACTTTACTTTACACTTTATTTGTACTGTAGCTAATAGAAAAAATATAAAATAGAATAATATATTTACTTTAAGGGAAAAAGAGACCATTAAGTATGAATATTAAAAAAATAAGTCAAATAAACTTCAGACAAAAAAAGTACGGTACATTAGCAGCCGCAATTGCTTACTAACTAACAAACTGCAGCCCTCCAGGATTTCTGTTTGACCCGCCCCACCACCCCCCTTTGCAGCATATTGCATAGATTACACATACTACCTGTAATAGAGAAGCATGCATCTTACTAAAAGAATTAAAGAAAAGTAGATTTGTCCTGGCCATAAGCTAGGGCATATGTGAATAAAAAGCAATGAATGACACAATAATGATGTTTTCCTGTTGTTAATTAACAAAGTTTTCAAAGTATTCACTTTTCCTTGTTCACTAACCCAGTCTTGGTCTGCAAGAAAGTTCAATAGTGTGCTTTATTGTGGTAATTCTAAATGCTTCACTACAATCATTTAGTGGAATGAATGTTGTGCAGCAATATGACTTTTGTAAATAAATACCACAGTATATATATGATGGACTGATGTATTTGAGAGAATTAAAAATTACTTGTGAACTACTGGTGGTCAGTGGACCACATGTTGAAAACCACTGAATTGCTTTCCAACCTAGTTTGCTAGTTTAGCATTTTAGTTCACATTAGCCAGCATTGCAGTTACCTAAATTAATCCATTCATAAACTATCATCCAAGAGATTAATTATGTGCACACATTTAATGCTTGGTTGACTGGTTCCATACCTGAAAGCAACTTATTTTTTATGATTTTGCTACTCTTCACTTCGTAAAATCACCAGAAGCATTGGTGATACTGAGACAGAAAACCTTTGCGATATATTTGAGGTATATTATCTTCACACTTTGGTAGGTTGACCTGTTTAATAGTTATGGACTGATCTTTTGTTGGTGCTGTTATTGTCCTTTACGTTTGCAGAAGGTTTGCAGTAGCCAGTTGTACAATTGCCATATTGGGGAGTGTAAAAAGAATAACATTAGGGTTAATCAAGGAGTCAAAGCTTAATTTTAGCATGATAGTGGCAGTCATACCTATTAAATTATAATCGATATGTCTTTAGAGAAAAGCTAAGCAAAATGACACCTTTTATTGGCTAACTAAAAAGATTATTGTAATCTTTTCAGTTAGCCAATAAAAGGTGTCATTTTGCTTGGCTTTTCTCTACATTCATAATGACTAACACGGTACAACACCCTAGTAATGAGTAAATAATAATAAATTTATAATAGCAAATAGTAAATGAGTGTCTCCTTAGAATTCCAAGAGCAAAACTTAAAAGAAGTGATGAGGCGGCCTTCTGCTGTTATGCAACTAAAATCTGGAATAGCCTGCCAGTAGGAATTCGTCAGGCTAATGCAGTGGAGCACTTCAAAAAACTGCTGAAAACACATTATTTTAACATGGCCTTCTCATAACTTCACTGTAATTTAATCCTGATACTCTGTATATCCAATTCATTATAATAACTATTCATGGTGGCTTTAAAATCTGTACTAACCCCTACTCTCTCTTCTGTTTCCTTTTCCGGTGTCCTTTTGGTGGTGGCGCAGCACCGTGATTTTCCAACAATGATGGATTAAAAGCCAGAAGTCTGCATGACCGTCATCATCAAGTCCTTCCGTGAGAACCCTAAATACAAAGAGGACTATTTCATTTACGTTAGGTAGAATGCCCAGAGGGGACTGGGCAGTCTCGTGGCCTGGAACCCCTGCAGAGGGTTATTTTATTTTTTTCTCCAGCCATCTGGAGTTTTTTTTGTTTTTTCTGTCCCCCCTGGCCATCGGACCTTACTCTTTTTCTATGTTAACTAATGTTGTCTTATTTTAATTTCTTATTTTGTCTTTTATTTTTATTTTATTTTCTTCATTATGTAAAGCACTTTGAGCTACTTTTTTGTATGAAAATGTGCTATATAAATAAATATTGTTGTTGTTGTTGTAGTACAACCGATATGTCTTGTAACTTTGGAATTATTTTTTTTGTCTATTCCTGTGTTTTCAGGGGCAAAACTGTTTAATTTGGGGGAATTTTCATCCATTGCACTTGATTATTCCTGAGATTGTTATGAACAACAAATAAAACATCTTTTGGAAAGTATTTTTGACGAGAATGACAATTGGAATTGGATGATGTGCTGTAAAGAACGTGAATGTCTGATATGTGTTGAACTCCATTTATCTTACTCTGTTTGCTGCCTTCTAGTAAATTAGTAAATAAAATCAAACAATACAGTTTTAGTTATTTTTTCCCCATCTCCTTTTCTCCTTCTCCTTCAGTTTAGCCTTCTAGTCTTTAATGTTGATATCCTATCATTTTTTGTTAACTTTTGTTGACTTTGAAAGACCTATTTAGGGCACAGTCAAAAGGAAGAGGTGCAAAGTTGTGGAAGGTTGAGAGACAAGGCTCAGAAGTGAGTGTGTGTGTGTGAGACTGAGATAGACCAGAAATTTGAAGTGCTTTTAGCACAGTCATGACTCAGTTAACAATGTCCCAACTAATTACATTGTTCTTTAACAACACAGTTTCCATTGAGATCAAATAAATAAAATTACACAGTGTACTAATATAATATACTACTACTATACTATATACTAAGTTGTTGCAATGCACTGTGCACAGAATGCAACAATGCAGACACAGCATCTTGTATCCAAAGTTAGCATGGCAAAAATGATATCAGACACATTTAACACTGAAATTGAACAATAATACTCTGGTCAGAACCATATACTGTGATTAAATGAGTCAAGACTGTGCTTGTATAATAAATAAGAGAATAAGCCACCTCTTCTAAAACATAGTGTTGAACAACTCTTCAAGCAGGTCTAGAGATGTTGTAGGTTTTTTGTTTTGTGCTTGGTTTTTTTTGCACTTGGTATTTTTTCTGTGTTCATCCATTAACTCCTTCAAGTTGGACATTGACAAATGTTGACATTTCGAGGGCTGGTTGGTTGGTTTTATTTGCTAAAAGGCAGCGAAGACCACTCAGAACTCATGAGTTCTGAGTACTTCAGGCATCAGTTCACCTTACAATACTGCATCAAGTACCAGCTGTTGCATTCACTTATCAAGCAGACTAATTGAATGCTATTTTCCAGACAACTATAAAAACAAGAAATACAAATCAAACAATGTACTACAGTTTATGGAAACCAGCAGAAAAAACATTACCAGTGCAATACATATTGTAAAAAATGACTTACCAATATAAAGTTATTTTTATTTGAATGGTTTCATGTGGTTCAAAATGGTCATAGTATAATGTAAGGTGTTTACACATTTTCAGAAATTTGATAGATGTGTGTTTTGCACAATTTGAATATAAAAGTGATGTTTACATTTTTTACAAAAGTGAGTTTTTCTGAAAAAAAAAACAGTTAATAGTCATTTTTGTTAACCAAAAGATCCAATTATTAAAAAACCTCTTAACCTCTTTTAACCTCATTTAGCTCTGTGCAGGTCCCACTCTATCAACAGTATGTTCAATGTGCTCTGAAATAGTACATATGACAATAATGACCCTATAAATCTACATGTGTTTATAAGTAAGGGGAAGTGTCTTGAGGCAGAAAAGATCTGAGTGCCCTATGATGTTTTCTTAATTGTGATAACAATAAAAGGTCTTTGAGTATACTGCCTTATCACTTTCTGATCTTAAAGTCATTTGTCTTGTAAGAATAAGTTTCAGCTTTCATTCGAAAAGGTGTATTGCAAAGCTAAACAATTAGTGTGATTTATGTTTTAAATGACTATGTAGACACATGTTTTATTATTACTCTACGTACACATTTATACCTTAGTTTAGCTTGTATTAAAATACTGTATTTAGATACACATACTGTAATGTGCTACAGTATAAGACAGATGTTAGATGTAAGATAAAGCTCTTTTTAAGTTTAAACATCCAAATAAATAAAATGACAAATCAGGCACAAAATCTTGCAATATTTTTCTAACCAAATGTCCAATTATCTATCTAAATTGTCTATCTAAATCCAATTGTCTATCTAAACCAATTATGTTTAGATAGACTAAGAAGCAGGGACAAAAACCAGACTATAGAGCAACTACTTTAGTTATTTGATAAGTTTTTGTAAACAATACTTATAGGTTATAAAATTGCAACTTCCTGTCACAATGGTCCAACAACTTGTTCATCAAGCTACTCACCCTTGGGACCTTTTCACCGAAGTAAGTTTCCTAGACACAAGTGAACAACATGTTCCTGTTTTCACTTTTAGATCAGATTTGGTTTTTCTTTTTTTTACTCCGGGGAATGTGGGATTAAAACCAATGACATGCATTTTAGGTTAACTGCTGTCTCTATATTGGCTCCATATAGGTGCGTGCAGAAGTTTGTCCTGCCATAGACAGGTTCCCTGTCGAGGACTGTCTCCTTCCTTAGTCTTCATAAATTGAACTAGATTAAGCAAATATGAGAATGTTATTTTTTTGTGCAACTTCCAATATGAGCATGTTTATTTAAAGATTAAAGATGTTGGGTTGCACACAATCTACTTTCATTTCCTGTCTTGAAGACTAATATTAAAAGTCGCCGCTTTTTCCTCTACCTATGATTATAAAAGAAAATAGCTAAAGGCTGTTGACATTAAAAAAACTTTATGGATATGTAATATCAGCAATAATAGTATAAGTAAATCAAAATAATTTTAACTCATTTTCAAGTCACCACAAAGATAAGCATTTTAAAGCAAAAACAGAAGTTATTAAAAATCCAGGCTATTGCAATACTATACAGAACTCTCAAAAAACAGAATTTGTAGGAGACATTCAAAGTTTGACTCTGCAGGAACAATAAAATAAGTGGTATGTTGAGCTTGAAATATAGATTAATGTGCATCACCTACATTTTTATCATTCATTGAAAGCTACATGAGTGTTTTAAAATGAATTTTATTCACCTGATTTTATTTTATTTTTTTTACTTTTATTAATTTTTATTGTAATCATTCCATACAGTAAGATCAATTTATAACCAAACAAAATTGAAGACAAATCAAACCCCACCCCTGAGAAGGAGAGCTAAGCCAAAGGAGAATTGCTAAGGGCTTTTTAATAAGGCAACAATAAATAAAAGAAAGGGAGAAATGAATATATAGGTAAATAAGAGATGGAGAAGGTGAATTAAATGTGGTAATAGTTATTTCTCTTATTCTAAAATAATATTGATTAGATCCTGCCAGGTTTTGAAAAAATTTTGTACAGATCCTCTAACTGAGAATTTGATTTTTTCCGATTTTTCACCGACTTATCAGAGGAGAGTTAGGATTCCTCCAATTTAACAGAATAAGTCTGCGTGCCAAAAGTGTAGCGAATGCAATCACCGTTTGCTTGTCCTTCTCCACTTCAAATCCATCTGGAAGAACACCGAACACAGCTGTTAATGGATTAGGAGGAATTGTGATACCAAGGCTGTCTGAAAGGCACTTAAAAATTTTGGTCCAAAATGATGTTAGTTTGGTGCAGGCCCAAAACATGTGACCCAGTGAGGCAGGAGCTTGGTTGCAGCGTTCGCAGTTTGGATTTTGCCCTGGAAACATTTTGGACAGTTTTAAGCGAGACAGATGGGCTCGATATATAATTTTTAGTTGAATAATTCTATGCTTTGCGCATATGGAGCTCAAGTGAATTTTCTGCTTTGCTACCTTCCACTCCTTTTCTGATATATTGATTAAGAGATCTTCTTCCCAATGTCCTCTTGGATCTTTGAAAGGTAGGGACTCTAATAGGATTTTATATAATGCAGAAATGTTGTTTAATTTCTCAAATTTGAGCAGTATTTTTTCCAGCATTGTGGAGGGTGCGAGGTGGGGGAAATCAGGCAATTTCTGTTTAAAAAAAATTTCTAATTTGAAGATAGTGAAAGAAATGTGTAGCTGGGAGGTTGAATTTTGAGCGTAATTGTTCAAAAGATGCAAATATGTTGTCTATATAAAGATCTCTGAGCATTTTAATCCCAAAACTTTTCCAGGGGGGTATTTTTCGTACGTCGCTTAAATCATCCGAGATCAGGTGCCTCATCTTGGATCAGTTAATGCCGGTGACACTCATCCGGGATAGGTCGGTTTTTCAAATGCAGCCGTGTAGTAGATTAGTTTAGCTGGATCTAATCATACGAGATGAATGCGCGCGCCCGCGCTGAGTGAAAAGCCCATATATATTGAGTCTAGAAAACACGATCAGCAAGTCTTTGATAGGCTGTAACAAAATGACCAAAGAATGGGCGCATTTTTTTTTTCACACATGCGGCGCAAGACCTTTTATTCGAAGGACATGAAGAATTTCAAGTTTTAATATGCACAAGGGGTAACACTGCAAAAGCAGCCCAGACCAGAAAAGACAGCTGGCAAAAAGTGGCCGTCAAATTAAACGCTAAGTAGTGTGCATTGTACTTACTGAAAGCAGCGTTTCGTTTCCTATGTGTCAGATTAATTACTATTTAATATGTCATAATTCCAGATCAAACGTGAGCACAAGGAGAACATGGGAACAGGTTAAAATGAAGTACAAGAATATACTTCAAACTGGTAAATATTGGTATATAACTATTTAAAGAATTGTTGACATAAATAATCATATATAATATAAAAAACATTAATTTTAAAGCTAATAGAAGGTAGACAAGCAAAAAACAGGTGGCGGTCCACACCTAACCCCTGCAGAAGAGTTGGCTCTCCAGCAAAATGCCCATTGCCCTGTTTCTGAGGGCATTCCTGGGGGAAGCTCCTCCTCAGAACCAGTGGCAGGATGCAGTGGTCACTTCATTTCAGGTAAAGGATGGTCGTCTATCTATAATAATAAAAGGCAAAGCCCTCACTGACTGATTCACTCACTCACTGACTGACTGACTCACTCATCACTAATTGTCCAACTTCCCGTGTAGGTGGAAGGCTGAAATTTGGCAGGCTCATTCCTTACAGCTTACTTACAAAAGTTAGGCAGGTTTCATTTTCGAAATTCAAAGTGTAACGGTCATAACTGGAACCTCTTTTTTCACAATATACTGTAATGGACGGCAGCTCGATGGCCGTGGGAGGAGGAGTTGAGTGTCACGTCATCACGCCTCCCACGTAATCACGTGAAAAGACTGTGAACGCAGTAGGGACAAATGAAGGAGGAGCCGCAAACAGCGAAGAACAAAAAATTCATTAAACAATTGAGAAGGGAGCGAGTGAAGCATACAAGCATGTTCATAAGGGAAACGAAGCACGGTGTAAAACGTAAGTTTAAATTAAGTTTATAGAAACGCTCCCGCTGCGGATTGCAATAACATATTCGCGAGATA
Organism: Erpetoichthys calabaricus; assembly: GCF_900747795.2. NCBI lineage: Eukaryota > Metazoa > Chordata > Cladistia > Polypteriformes > Polypteridae > Erpetoichthys > Erpetoichthys calabaricus. Next base: position 219,665,548 of record NC_041397.2, on the reverse strand, counting down.
AAAGTTTAATGAGAAGACACGAGGTACAAACGAACCACACGCCGTAGCGCAACGTTAGGGGCAACAGTTTCAACCATTCTATGATCTGCTTCTCGCAACTGAAAGACGGCACATGGCGGATGTTAGCCCACTTGCTGACAGCAACGTTAGAGGCTTCAACTCTGGCGCTGACGATATTCGATTCTCGAGAGGGGATGCAGTGAGTGTGTATGCCTGATGAGCCCAGAATTAAGGAGAAACACGTGTCGCATACTCTTTGCATTATTTGAAAGTAAACTATTAAAACCATTCTATGATCAGCTTCTGGGAACAGAAAGAGGGCACGTGGCGGATGTAAGGCGACTTCCTGACCAACCACAAGCGTAACCTGGCAGGTACCATCCATACAGTCAGATTGTGATTGAGAAAACGAATGCCATGAATTTAATTACCATGATCTACATACTGTCAAATAAACGAAACACACGCCGTAGCGCGACAGCTGTGAAAAGCGAGGTTCACAAAAAAACAGATCCTTAATAAATTGTTATTGGTATATTTTCGATCCGTTTAAAAAGGTTTTATTTTCTTCTTAAAAAATTAAAAGCAGTACTTCGCCGCAACGAAGCGCGAGAATTTGGCTATATATATCTGCTTCTCACAATTAAAAGAGGGCACGCGGCGGAGTTTAGACGACTTCATGACCAAACATAAGTGTTACCTGCCAGGTAGGGTTACCACTTTTAATACAAAAAAATAAGGGACGCATACTGCAGCGGGTGCCACATCCCAGTGCCAACAGTTTGCAGACTCTACTTAAAAGACCCGCCCTCCTCACTGGACAGTTAAAAAGACCAATCAAACTAACAATGACATCAAGTATTACCCAATCAAAAGTAGGAAAGGAGGCATCTTCATAAAATGCGTGTGGGATGATTTGCATGAGACGCTGCTTTAAAAAAAATGATAAAAAAATATGGGACAAATCCCGTCCCGTATTGATTCAAAACGGGACGCGCAATTTCATTCTCAAATACGGGACGATTCCGTATTTTAAAGGACGGGTGGCAACCCTACAGTGCCAGGTAACCACCCATACAATCAGATTGTGATTCAGACTAGGAATGCAATGAATGTAATTACCCCGATCTACATACAAGGCGAAAGTCTTGCAACATTCAAAGATGATGGGTTGGGATAAGTACACCATAGAACATAAAAGAGCTTATGAAGCCTTGAACCGAAAAAAGCAAGATCTCAGAGATCGTAAAAAAAAAATAGGAGGTAATGTCGTTTTACTCGCTGTCGATTTTAGTCAAACATTACCAGTTATTTCACGAGGGAGACCAGCAGATGAACTCAACGCGTGTTTAAAATCTATGCTTCTCCCACGCTCGGTTATATGTCGCGTGTTCTCGGGTAGGTGCACCAAAAAATGTATACATTTAAGCATGTAATGGGCAAACAAAAAATGAGGTATACCCGAAGGCACTGCAGTAGTACTTAATGTAACTTTACTTCTTAAATGTTAATGTTTTACTGTTTAATAATTTATATGCTTCTTATATGTTGTTCAAATTCTTTTATCAAAATACCAGTGACAGCGCAATGCACGATAACGTGGAGTGAATACACCATACGCATCCGCCCACGGCCGCCCTGGTGTGCGCAGATAGGAGTTGATTCTACAATAAAATAAAATAAAGATAAAACCCCAGGATTGTTTCCTGCCTTGTGCCCTGTGTTGGCTGGGATTGGCTCCAGCAGACCCCCGTGACCCTGTGTTCGGATTCAGCGTGTTGGAAAATGGATGGATGGATAAAAAGAGTAGTACAATCATCACCCATAAAGTGGATAGTAGACGTGACGTTCTATATGTGTACCAGATTTCAAGTCAATAGGTGAAACGGTTTGCGAGCTACAGGTGATTTAAAATCCTGGACAGACAAACGAATAGCCATGGTAGCAAATTACAGAAGAAGATTTAACTGTTTAATAATTTATATTTATATGAAATGTGCTTCTTATATATTACTTCATATTCTCATATGATAATGATGTTAATGTTGTTTATATTGATTTCTATGTTATTGAAACTGCATGTATGTGTGTATATGTATGTATATATTTATATACAGTATATATATATGTGTGTATACATATATATGTCTGTATATATATATATATATATATATATATATAATATATGTGTATGTGTGTATATATATATATATATATATATATATATATATATATATATATATATATATATACTAGCAAAATACCCGCGCTTCGCAGCGGAGAAGTAGTGTGTTAAAGAGGTTATGAAAAAGTAAAGGAAACATTTTAAAAATAACCTAACATGATTGTCAATGTAATTGTGTTGTCATTGTTATGAGTGTTGCTGTCATATATATATATATATATATATATATATATATATGACAGCAACACTCATAACAATAACAACACAATTACATTGACAATCATGTTACGTTATTTTTAAAATGTTTCCTTTTCTTTTTCATAACCTCTTTAACACACTACTTCTCCGCTGCGAAGCGCGGGTATTTTGCTATTTATCTATATATATAAAGGAGAGTTGGGATCCGAGAGACTGTGTTTGTGTGTTTGTGGAGGGATGGAGAGTTAAGGCGGGTGTTGGAGTCACGTGATCATCTCCCCTCCCATTCACCTCATTTCATTCACTTCATTTCGCTCCAAGCTGAGCTCCGCAGCTGGTGCGGTCTTGCTGTTCTTGATTTGCTTTTCACATGGCCAAGTATACGTTGCATGCTCAAGAGTAAGCTCAGCGCACAACTTGGTCATATTACAACCGGAGGGGCGAACTGACAACATGGTATACAAAGAGATCCTTAACAAATAATTATTGGTATAATTTCCCTCAGTTTATTATTTAAAATTTTAAAGCACTACTTCGCCGCTGCGAAGCGCGGGTATTTTTCTAGTTGCATATATTTGTCCTCCATGTGTGCCATAGGTATGTTCCATATAGCCCACTTTTTTGTTGGGTCAGTTGCAGGGAATATCATAACCCTTGAACCTGTGTCTGACCAACGAGATATTGACGAAGGTCAAATACTTGATGAAGACACTGTGTTGGTTATTCTTCAAGAGGAGAGGTACATTTTCCAAATAATGTTTGATCAAACTCCACTCTGATCAGTCCCATGTGCCCCAATCACATTTGGAAATCCTGGTAATGAGAATGTTAGGCTGATTGAGATTCTTCATGGAACTGTGGGTGTTTTAGCCTGTGTATTACCTACCTGCAATGGCATGAAACGCCTCTTTTATTGTCTGCACACGCAGGTGTCCAGGAAACACTATAAAAACCCGAAGGAAATATTTCAGAGCCAAACAGACTTTACGAATTGCCTGGCAAACTGCACTTTTAGTTAGATTTTCCGCATCGCCTACAGTATATAAAAAAGTGCCGCTTGTAAAAAACCTCAAAGCAATGCATACTGTCTGTGTGGTTGTGAGAGCCCGACTTCGCCTAGTTTGACTTTGAATATAAGGTGCTAATAAATTTTTGAGGTACAATATTCCCCCTCGGCTAAAGCGGTATCTTTCGAAAAGAATTTCCTCCAGGAGCAATAAAGGATCTTGCTGATCGCGCAAAACCCTCTCTATATGAAATTCTCTTCGTATAATTTGCGCATCAATATCTATTGGTCGCTCATTCATGAACGGCGAAGCCATGACTGGATGACTTCCATGCACCGTCACTGATTACGTGTGTAAACTAATCCTTGTTTACGTAGAACAAACCTGCTCCGAGCAGGTTTGAGGATTAGGATGTGTTGCTATGACAACACTTCCAACAAGAGTTTCGAAAAACCGAAAGATCCAGGATCAGGCCAAATCGTCAACAATTACATCCGGCTAAACGACTAATCCACGTACGAAAAATACCCCCCAGGTATTAAAAACTGGATATGTTTGCGAGGGTTGAAAGAGGTGGTTCTCTTGCAGAGGTGCCACTGATAAAAGATTTTCCATCTTAAAATGCTTTCTAAGTTGGTTCCATATTCTGATTGAGTAAAGCACAATTGGGTTATTAGTATATTTGCGATAACTTGCATTTATTGGAGAGCAGAGCAGGGAGTATAAAGAAGTACTACAGGATTTTACTTCTATTGCGGACCAAGCCTGTGTATGTTCATTTATTTGTGTCCAGGTTTTTATGGCTTGTATGTTTGCTGCCCAGTAATAAAACTGAAAATTAGGTAAAGCCATGCCACCTTCTGCCTGAGGTCTTTGTAAGGTCATTCTTCGGATACGTGGGTGTTTTGAGTTCCAAATGAATGAGGTTATTGTTGAATCTAACTTTTTAAAAAACGATTTATTGATATATATTGGAATGTTTTGAAATAAAAAAAGAAGTTTAAGAAGGATATTCATCTTAACAATGTTAATTCTTCCGGCTAGAGTAAGATGAAGGGTTGACCATCTATGCAAGTCTTGCTTAATTCTTTCCATACAGACGGCAAAATTTTGTTGATAAAGAACTTTATGTTTACTTGTGATATTTACCCCTAGGTATTTAAACTGATCTGCTATGGTAAAAGGTAGGGTGTCCAATCTAATATTATATGCTTGTGAATTCACTGGAAAGAGTATACTTTTATTCAGATTAATTTTAAGACCAGATATCTTTTGAAATTCTGTTAGTGCTGTTAAAACTGCAGGGACAGTGTTTTCTGGGTCTGATATATATAAAACCATATCATCTGCATATAGAGAAATTTTCTGATCCAGTCTTTCTCTGACAATCCCCTTTATCTGATAAGAATTTCGGCAGTGAACCGCCAGTGGTTCAATGGCAATTGCAAACAGCAGTGGCGACAAGGGACATCCTTGTCTGGTACCACGTTCTAGCTTAAAGTAGTCTGAGCAAATGTTATTAATACAAACTGAGGCTTCTGGATTGGTATACAATAGTTTGATCCATGCACAAATATTCTGGCCGAACCCAAATTTCTCCAATGCAGTGAAAAGGTAGTTCCATTCAATCATATCAAATGCTTTTTCTGCGTCTAATGATAGTAATATTTCTGGGGTGTTTGATTTTGCTGGTGAATATATAACATTAAACAAGCGTTGGAAATTGGAAGATAGATGTCGGCCTTTAATAAATCCAATTTGATCCTGTGATATTACCGAGGGCAGCACTTTCTCCATCCTTCTAGCTAGCATTTTTGAGAGTATCTTAACATCATTATTCAGGAGTGAAATTGGTCTGTATGATGCACATTGTAACAAGTCCTTATTTTGTTTAGGAAAGACGGTGATTAATGCTTGATGAAATGTTTGAGGTAGTATTTGGTTGTCTCTAGCTTCTGTAAATGTTTCCAATAAGAGGGGAGCTAGCTGAGTGGAGAATTTCTTATAAAATTCTACGGGGTAACCATTAGGGCCTGCTGATTTCCCGCTTTGAAGTGACTTTATAGCATCTAGTAATTCTGTTAGCGTTAGAGGTTTATCCAGTTCCTCAGCACTTTGTGGTGTCTGTAACGTATCCAGAAATGCATTGGATTGTGTGTTGTCTTCTTTGAGCTCAGTAGAATATAAGGATTTATAATAATCTCTAAATACGTGCATTATATTTTTATGGTCAATAATTTCTTCTCCATTCGTGTTGGTGATTACTGGTATTGCATTGCGAACTTCTTGTTTGTGAATTTGTTGAGCTAAAAGCTTATTAGCTTTTTCTCCGTGTTCATAGTATTGATGTCTAGACTTATAAATAAGTTGTTCAGTTTCTTTAGTTGTTAAGATGTTAAGTTCTGTATGCAGGGCCTGCCTTTTCCTGTGGAGAGCTACACTTGGACGCTTGGCTTGTTCTTCATCTATTCTAGTAATTTTGCTTCTTAATTCTGACACTTTCTTGGTTTCTAATTTATTTCTGTGGGAAAGAAATGAAATAATCTGCCCTCTTAAGATGGCCTTTAGAGTTTCCCAGAGTGTTCCTGCAGAAACCTCTGAAGGCGTGTTTGTCTCTAGGAAGAAGCTGATTTGTTTGGATATAAATTCTGTGCAGTTCTCGTCTGCCAACAGAAGAGGGTTAAGGCACCATCTGCGAGGTGAGTGTGAGGGGCTTAATGATTTTAGCTCCAAGACTAGAGGGGCATGGTCGGAGATAACAATTGTGTCATATTTGCATGATTTAATTGTAGGCAGGAAATTATTATCTATAAAAAAATAATCAATTCTTGAGTAGCTATAATGCACTGGTGAGTAGAACGAATATGTTCTTGAGTTTGGGTTAAGAAACCTCCAGGGGTCTGATAAGTTGTGATCATTTAAAAACTGTGTAATTGTCTTTACAGTATTAGATGTCGCCCCCCCTGTCACAGGAGTCCTATCTAAAAGTGGATTTAAAACACAATTAAAGTCCCCAGCCATTATAATTTTATGAGTGTTCACATTGGGAATGGATGCAAATAGATTTTGCATGAATTCCTTATCATCGACATTGGGTGCATAAACATTTATCAAAATCATTTTACTGTTATATAAGTTGCCCATGACCATCACATATGTCCCTTCAGGGTCCAATACTACATCTGATGCTACAAATGGAACTGTTCTGTGTATGAGAATTCCCACCCCTCTAGTTTTCTTTATAAAGCTAGAATGGAACATTTGACCAGTCCAGTCTTTTTGTAGTCTGAACTGATCCTTGCTTAGTAAGTGGGTCTCCTGTAAAAATACTATTTTAGCGTTTAACCCTGTTAGGTGAGAGCATACTTTCTTTCTCTTTAACATTCCAGCTCACAAAGTTAACTGTCCCATCATGGAGACCTTGATTCTGAGTTTTTAATGTCATTTTATAGTCTTAACTGGTAATGAATCAGTTTTAATCTTAGTTTCAAGATTCCCCATGAGTTATTGCATTTTAGCCTATTGTTGCATTGATACTTGTAGTTGTAGGGATTAGAAGAATAGATTAGATATAGCCTGCTCTCCTTCTCTCCCCCCTTTATCCCCCCCCCCCCCCCATTTTGCCTCCCCACATGAGGCTTGATCCCACTTCACGATGTCCCGGTCCTCTGACATACGAAGAGACAGAGCACGTCCAAAACAAAACAAACCCCACCCCACAGCAGCGTTAGAGAACTAAAGCAAAGAAATATCTATTGCAGCTGAATTCTAAATACTATCTGCCGAAAATATAATCATTAACAGTCTTTAAGCTTAAAATAATCTTCAGCAATTTTAAGATATTAAGATAAAAAAAAGAATGAACCCTGTGAATCATTTTAAAAAGTAGTCTAGGATAAACATGGTAATTCCTAGTGTAATAGTATAATGTAATAGTACAAATGTAATAGTAATGTAATACTAGAAATAGCAATAAACCCAGAGTATCATGTTAAACAGTCTACTTTAAGGTAGTTAAAAAAAAAAACAAAAAAAAAAAACAATCCTACTTTAATTACTTCCAAACATCCACACTCACGTCTATAACTCTAATTAAGACATAAACATATAATGTCCAGATAAAGAAAAGGATGTATAATTATAATACCAGTCTCTTTAAGAGTGGATCGGAGAGCAGATGATAGGTCTTTCCCATACTTTGATAGAATACGGCTCCTTATTGACTTTCAAAAGAGTGTCAGAAACAGCTTCTTTAATTTCTTTTCAGCTTCTTCCTTGCTTGGAAAATATAATATTGATCTTGAACTTCCACTTTCAGTTTGGCGGGATACAAGAGGGTGTATTTGATATCGGCTTTCCGTAGCAACTTTTTAATGTCAAAGTAGGCTGCACGTTTTACAGCTGTTAATGGTGAGAAGTTGGGGAAAATACAAATAAGATTATTTTTAAATATAATGTCTTGCTTATGTCTGAGAAGTGCCATCACATCAAGCTTACATCGTAGTCGCTCGAAGCGGACAATAAAAGACCTGGGTTTTAAGGTACTTGACCTGAATGTGCGATAAGCAGCTGCTATCTCAATGTTGAGTTTAACATCATCTCCAATTATTTTAGACAGTAATTCTACTGCAAATTTCACTGGGCTTGAGCTTTCTCGTTTCTCAGGTATACCCTCAATTCTTATATTATTTCTTCTGTACCCATCTTCCAGGGCCCCAAATCTGTCTTCAAGTATTTTGCATTCGGAATTCGCAGCTGTGGCTCTTTCATTGGTGTTAGACGCCACCTGTTCCGCTGTTTCAACTCGAGCCGTGAATGCCTGCTTAATGTCATCCAGCTGATCTGTAATGTCATTAATCTGGTCGGTAAGCATTTTCAGTTTGGATCTATTTTCTTCGATGTGTTCCTCTAATTTCTCCAGCATGCCTTTAAAGTTCACGTCAAAACGTTTAAATAGATTCTTAAGCTCATTCTTGTTATCCTTCTTAAGCTCATTTATGGCCGTAGCCATGGCGGCAGCCTGTGTAGCAATCATCTCTTTCAGTTCAGTTTTCAGTTCGGACAGTTCGCTTCGGATTTCGAAGATTTCCCAGAAGATCTGCGCATTCGTCTGCCTGTTCCAGGTCAGTCTCTGAGAGGCCATACCTTGCACTCGGGCCGGATGTCTGTCCAGACTTTGAAGCGGCTTTAAGTTTCTTTTCTGGTTCTTTCTGACTTTTCTTCTTGTTACTCATGTTTGTATATTGTAGTGGAAGTTCTTTGGTCGGGTTAAATACAGGATACCTCTAAATAATATGAAATACGTGGGAAAATAAAGCCGCTGCTAGCGGAGCTCTGCTTCAGACGTCCATCTCCTATAAACGGACAAGACCAACTCCCACCTGATTCACCTGATTTTAGATAAGCATGCAGCCAGTTGTCACAAATTTCAAGGCATGTGTTAGTATTTGTAAAGTGCTTTCAAGAGAAGAAAGGGAAGACCTGTGAATATGAGCAAATGCTCCTGTGACCCGAGAATACTGTACAACGCAGTTAAATTGTGGATTACCAACGCTGCCTTTATTGGGTCAAAGATTGCTAATATAAGAGGTAAAATATAGAAAATAATGAAGATAAAGGTTCATAAGCAGAGCTTTGTTGAACAAAAAAAAAACACAAGATTTGCTTAAAAATCATGCTGGTGTGCTCAACTGAGCCATAACATAATAATAATTTCAAAATAAAGAAATAAATTAATTCTTACAACTGTTGTGTGGCTCAGGAATGTGTGAAAGTAAAATTGTTTCAAAATTTTACTAATTGGAATGAACAGTATGTCAGCCATTGTGTCATTTGTACCAAACTCTCCATTTTTGGTATCAGATTTTTTTTTTTCAGGCTGTATTTTGCCAGGAATTTTGCATCATCTTTACCTTTTTCCATTTTATACAGTTATAATTCATGCACGTCAACAATTGTGAAATGTTTTAAGTGATGACTACAGATCATTTTTAATTGGGTAATTTTAAAATATAATTGCTCCTCATTTGAGTTGAGGTTTTTGTGTTGTTTATATGTATGTCATGTCTATAATCTAACATAGTACATGGCATATGCTGTATATCATCCAGGAATTATAATGCACTGACAGTGTTGTCTAGAATAATGAATGTTATTTATTAAACTTAGGAGGGCAAAAAACAAAGTTTTTTATACCAAGCTTTTCCAAACAGTTAATGTAATGTACAACATTTTTCTCTTTCTCTCACAACACCCTTTTGTTCATTCTCTTCACTTCCTCTGCAGAAACACTTAAATTGGATGGAGGTTTTATTGCAAGGTTGTCCCACTGTTCATCTTATTCCAAGAGAAAGTTTCCTGCCAAGGTACATTTGATACATATATCTTCTACAAGCTCTGTACAATCTACTGAAGTGAGTTTTTGAAAGCCACAATGGGAAATCCAAAAACTTGCAGACAATAAGAAAAAGATACTAAAAAATAATTTGATGGAGCAGGTTAACAGTATCCAGGCCTTGTTCTGTCAAACTGTACTGAATGGTACATTGAGAAATGGTGAGAGAGTGACATAGTTAGTGGCCATACAGCAGCATAAAAAAAGATTAATAACGTTTGCAGGAAAAAATGATTTTCTACTTGAGCCTCTGAGTTACCATTATTAGAGTTTATTGCACATTTTGTCAAAGGCATTTCTGCCCGGCTTTTAAAACAATCGCAGTCAAATTTACTTAAAAAAGCAGGCACAATGGGTAAGAAGCTGGTCTTTAATCTACAAGGTTGCTGGTTCAGTTTCCCACCTCTCACCCACTGTGTTAACTAAGTACTATTTTCCTAATAAAGTACATGTGCAATGCCACTCCAAAATATGTGCAACACTACTCCTTAATCAGGAAAAGATCCCAGCTGTTCCAAGGGAGAAAGACTTTCCGAGACTTAGCTTATACTTAGTGAAACTGTTTCTGGACAAAGGCAGAGCCATAACAACAGTTGTGTAGATTGCGGCAGGAGCTTCCACCTGCAGCTAAAGTCACTTCGGTACACATGTACTTTGTAAGCATGCCTGTGTCGATTAAACACAGGAAGCTCTGCAGTCTACTTGTGACTTTATGCTGTAGAAAGATAAGTAAATAAATATAGGTAAATAACATATGATATGGCTTTCATACAAGTAACATATACATTCTTCACACACAGACCATCACAAAACATAATCACAAAAAGGCCTTTGCATGCTCGGCATGCCCTGCTGTTTCATTGAAGAACACGTGTGGGGCAGACTGACTAGTAGGATGACGCTCGACCTGTTGCTGCATCTAAATGGTGCCATCATTCGCCTTTATGCCTAGTGCTGCTGCATTGTTCTTACATGTGAGTGCACTTTTCTTGTAGGGAGGGCTTCTGTTCTCTCTCTCCCATGTAGAACTGTCATCCTCATCTGAGTTCACCTCTGTTATAGCACACCTTTATTTGAAAATTAGCAGTGTCAAATTTGGGGGAGAGTCAACATGACTGAGAGAATAAAACTGAATAAAAAAAACTACCATAAATTTACACCGGCTGTTACAGACTCAAATCAAATGTATGTATTTATTCTACAATAGTAACAATAAGATCACCTCACTACTCAAAACACACATCCCCGGATTCGAACCAAGAACCTCTTGATTTCCAGTCAGCAGTTCTTACCGCTGCACGACCAAGCAGTCGTGTCAGTGTTGAACCCGAACCCAATTTCTTTTTCTACGGTTATATTCTTGAATAACATTATACGTGTACCTTTGTGAAAGTGCTTATTTGATATTTGGACTTTGGTCTTCACACATTATACACTTCATGTAACATTTTGGGCAGCACGGTGGCGCAGTGGTAGCGCTGCTGCCCTCGCAGTTAGGAGACCTGGGTTCACTTCCAGGGTCCTCCCTGCGTGGAGTTTGCATGTTCTCCCCGTGTCTGCGTGGGTTTCCTCCGGGTGCTCTGGTTTCCTCCCACAGTCCAAAGACATGCAGGTTAGGTGGATTGGCGATTCTAAATTGGCCCTAGTGTGTGCTTGGTGTGTGGGTGTGTTTGTGTGTGTCCTGTGGTGGATTGGTTCCTGCCTTGTGCCCTGTGTTGGTTGGGATTGGCTCCAGCAGACCCCCATGACATTGTGTTCGGATTCAGCAGGTTGGAAAATGGATGGATGGATGGATGTATACATTTTGTCAATTATTACTAAAATATGAAAAATGTTTCTTTTTTAGTTATGTGTTCAACATTTCTTGCATTTCTCACATTTCCTGTCATTCAACATTTATCCAGATTGTTGTAGAGACGGAACACAAATGAAATGTATGTATTCTAAATAACGATATATTTATTATTTACCCTCTATGATTCCAGGCAACTCACGCAGAGATAAACAGACTTTAGCCCTGAGGATCTTCTCTGTGACTTGAGCTGCGTCGGCGGGGGGGGTGGGATAGCAGGCTGCTTGCTGCTTGTGCTAATCGATACATTTACAAAACAAAAATTGCTGATGGAGAGGTGCGAAGGAATTTAAGGTGACCTGGGATTACGAGTTTTTTTTGTAGGTTTCAGGAACTCTAGTGTTAAATGGTGAAATGATTGACATCTTAAACATTGATGAAGAATTGTTTGTCATGTACCAAGTTTTAGTACTTTGAAAAAGTAAAAATGGATGGTGATTCACAACATGCAGCCTGAATAAACTCTACTTTTCAAAAAATAATTTTAGTGATCCCCGTGACCCTGTGTTCGGATTCAGCGGGTTGGAAAATGGATGGATGGATGGAATTTTAGTGATAAGACTGAGGTATAACACTTTGTATCTTATAAAAATCAAATACTTTATATATTCTTTTAGAAGAGATACCTTCAGCTGTTAAAAAGTACCACAATTCTCTTTCGTCCTCTAACCTTCTCTTGTCATTGTTGTCATCTTGTATTATGCTTTTATGCCTTTCTTACTTTTCTCCTCACAGCTGGTACCCAGTTTTCAAAGGAGCATACTTTTCAAAAGCCTCTAACCTGCATGCTTTTGGAAAAAGATTACTGACAGGAAATAATGCTAGTGCCACTTTTGCCTCATTGTTTCAATGACATTTACTAATGTTCACTATATATTATCCTCCTTTTATATTGTTCTCCCTTACAGTAAACAGTAAAAAACACACACACAAAAAAATCAATATAAATTGACGGTATGTTTTAAAATAAAAATATAAATACTTCCACATAAGAATGTAGTTTATTTTCCAGAATTAAATGTATTTTAGTTACAAACAAGATTGCATTTTTGAATTGAATTTTTTTTTTTTTTGTGATAATTCATTTTCGGATTTAAAAACAGGCAAGATATGCAACTTTTCAGAACAGACTTCCAAAGGTAAGATTGGCTGAAGTCTTTACAGAAATCCCGAGACAACTGAAAATGGGCAAAAGGCAAATGATAGCTGAAATTCAAACACATTTTATTGATAAATATATTCCTAATTGCCAAGTAAAGCAATGCTAACAGATATGAAGATTTTCTTTCATAGTGGGTGGTACCTTTGTTGAGGCTATGATTCAAATTGTCACAACAGCTCCTCTTTTTCACCATTTCTTCATAAAAAAACAAAAAAACAACATTCTTTAACCATGGCAAATTTTCTGTCTAATCTCAATAACCCACACATGGAAGATAAACGTGACAGAAATTAATAGCCTTGTGCAACAAGTTAGTTTCAGAATGATTGCATTAAATGATTAATGCATAAACTTCCTTAATCATTAGGGAGACTGTTCAATATTTAACACTAGAATTACCAGAGCCAACAGAAAAACTCGTAAATCCGGCCCACCTTAAATCCCTTTGCACCTCTCTGTCAGCGTCTTTTGTCTTCTAAATGTGTCGATAAGCCCAAGCAGCAAGCAGGCTGCTATACCATCCCCCCCACCGCCTCAGAACGGGCAAGAAGTTCTCCCAGTTCGTGCCTTGATTAATTATCTGGGAGTGAGCTGCCCAGAATTGTAAGGAGAAATAATTTGATGTGTGTTTTGTGTCTACAACAATATATGTAAACACATTGTTAAAACAGAAACTTTTTTCATTGTTTTAGTAATAAATGACAAAATGTAGACATGAACTGTATAATGTGTGAAGGCTGATGGCCAAAGATCAAATAAACACTTTCCCAAAAGGTGCAAGTGCAATACGACAGCTTCCATGGTGCTATGGTTAGAACTGCCAACTTATCCAGAGGTTGTGAGTTTGAAACCAGCTCCCCCACAAATTTACCGTTTTTGAGTAGTGAGCTGCTCTTATTGTTAACATTATACAATTAAAAAATACATTTGATTTGTGTCTGTAACAGCCGCTGTAAATTTATAGGACTTGTAAAAGTTACCGTTTTTTTTTTCTACTTTCATTCTCTCAGTCACGATCACGATACAACACCCACCCCCCGCCCCAGATCTGACATGGTTACTTTTTATCTGAAACTGGGAATAACTGTAGATGTGAGTGGTGTTTTGAGACGATGGAAGTGGAAGTTCTATGATCTGGGGGGTATTTTTCGTACGTGGATTAGTCGTTTAGCCGGATGTAATTGTTGATGATTTGGCATGATCCTGGATCTGTCGGTTTTTCGAAACTCTTGTTGGAAGTGTTGTCATAGCAACACATCCTAATCCTCAAACCTGCTCGGAGCATGTTTGTTCTACGTAAACAAGGATTAGTTTACACACGTAATCAGTGACGGTGCGTGGAAGTCATCCAGTCATGGCTTCGCCATTCATGAATGAGCGACCAATAGATATTAGTGCGCAAATTATACGAAGAGAATTTCATATAGAGAGGGTTTTGCGCGATCGGCAAGATCCTTTATTGCTCCCCGGAGGAAATTCTTTTCGAAAGATACCGCTTTAGCCGAGGGGGAATATTGTACCTCAAAGATTTATTAGCACCTTATATTCGAAGTCAAACTAGGCGAAGTCGGGCTCTCACAACCACACAGACAGTATGCATTGCTTTGAGGTTTTTTACAAGCGGCACTTTTTTATATACTGTAGGTGATGCGGAAAATCTAACTTAAAGTGCAGTTTGCCAGGCAATTTGTAAAGTTTGTTTGGCTCTGAAATATTTCCTTCGAGTTTTCATAGTGTTTCCTGACACCTGCGTGTGCAGACAATAAAAGAGGCGTTTCATGCCATTGCAGGTAGGTAATACACAGGCAAAAACACCCACAGTTCATGAAGAATCTCAATCAGCCTAACATTCTCATTACCAGGATTTCCAAATGTGATTGGGGCACATGGGACTGATCAGAGTGGAGTTTGATCAAAAATTATTTGGAAAATGTACCTCTCCTCCTGATGAATAATCAGACACAGTGTCTTCATGAAATATTTGACCTTCGTCAATATCTCGTTGGTCAGACACAAGGTTAAAGGGATATGACATTCCCTGCAACTGACCCAACAAAAAAAGAGGGCTATATGGAACATACCTATGGCACACATGGAGGACAAATATATGCAATGACCATCCTTTACCTGAAATGAATGGACCATTGCATCCTGCCACTGGTTCTGAGGAGGAGCTTCACCCTGGAATGCCCTCAGAAACAGAGTGATAGGCATTTTGCTGGAGAGCCAACTCTTCTGCAGGGCTAAGGTCTGGACCGCGTGGACCTCCACCTGTTTTTTGCTTGTCTGCCTTCTTATTAGCTTTAAAATTAATGTTTTTTTATATTATATATGATTATTTATGTCAACAATTCTTTAAATAGTTATATACCAATATTTACCAGTTTGAAGTATATTCTTGTACTTCACTTTAACCTGTTCCCATGTTCTCCTTGTGCTCACGTTTGATCTGGATTTATGACATATTAAATAATAATTAATCTGACACATAGGAAATGAAACGCTGCATTCAGTAAGTACAATGCACATTACTTAGCGTTTTATTTGTCGGCCACTATTTGCCAGCCGTCTTTTCTGGTCTGGGCTGCTTTTGCAGTGTACCCCTTGTGCATATTAAATCTTGAAATTCTTCATGTCCTTCGAATAAAAGGTCTTGCGCTGCGTGTGTGGGAAAAAAAAATGCCCCCGTTCTTTCGTCATTTTGTTACAGCCTATCAAAGACTTGCTGATCATGTTTTCTAGACTCAATATATATGGGCTTTTTCACTCAGCGCGGGCACACGCATTCATCTCGTATGATTAGATCCAGCTAGACTAATCTAATACACGGCTGCGTTTGAAAAAACCGACCTATCCCGGATGATTGTCACCGGCATTAACTTATCCAAGATGAGGCACCTGATCTCGGATGATTTAAGAGACGTACGAAAAATACCCCCCTGGAGGGATAAAAGCTGACACACAAACGCTGGTGAATCTGCCTTCTTCGTATCTCACCGTCACTTGAATTTTTTTATTCGGTTTTATTGAGTGTTTCTGCTCACGCTGAATTAGTATGCACCTTATGGTCCATGATGTCAAAGCCGCACTGACAAAAAAACAGAGACATAGGTATATATGATATTTGGAATAACTAATTTTATTAACTAAATAGTACATTGCGGCACAGATTCAACATTATTCATATTATTCATATTCATTTGCATGCCTTCTGGCACTTGTAATCAGTGATCACATTTTTTTTTTTTTTTTTTCGATCTTGCCCATGCATTCTCCACGTTTTGGTGAACAGTGGTGTTTCTTTTGTACTCCAGGACATGCAGAGAAAAGGATAGTAAAGAGAGGTCAGTTCCGCGCTATATGCAATCATCAGATTCAAATGTTAAAAGTTCACACACACACCCAAGGACCGTCCTTTCTATATTTACGATATGTGTACCTGTTGCAATATACACACTTCTCTCTGTGCTGTGTTACTATTACACGGAAGGGGCTGGGGAAGCGGCAACAGAAGCTTATCGATGTTGCATCCTCTTTTGTTTTATTCATCGCCTTTCTTGTAAGAAGCGACGACGAAGTTCCCTCTGCCAGGTGAGTCATGAACACTCTTCTTTTATCAGTGGACCCTGTGGATGCCTTGCACAGCACATGTGCGTTGATCGCTGCCAGGTCAAGCTTTTTATAGCATAAGCAACCTGCCACCTGCGTGCATCTGCTTGCACTGAATAAGCTCTCGGCTTGTCAGATCGGGTGTGAATTTATACTGGTGCTGTTAGTTAGAGACAGATCAGAAGGGGAGGGGGGGGATGTGGGGAGAGGGAGAGCGTTAACGTGACTGAGAGAATAAAACTGAAAAAAAAATCTAACTTTTATAAATACCATACATTTACAGCTGATCTGACGCTATTCGTTTTCAAATAATATTGCATTAGTGCGATGATGTTTTCTGATTGGTAATATTCAGGTCATGATTTATACAAAATGTCACTTATTGTCTCTTTCTTTCAGGTGTGTAATAGAAACCACAGTATAGAGAGCAGGTCTTTGCGTGTGGTGTGAACTGTTAACATGTGAATCTGATGATTGCATATTAGCACTGAACTGACCTCTCCGTACTATTCTTTCCTCTGCATGTACAAAAGAAACACCACCATAACAGCAACATGTGGGGACTGGCAAGATCGGGGGGAAAAAAAAAAACATGCGGTCACTGATTACAACCGCAAGATGTTATGCAAATGAATAAGAATAATATGAATAATCAGTGCCACAATGTTTTTCAAAATGTACTATTCAGGTCATAAAAGGAATAATTCTAAATATTATATATACAGTGGAACCTCGGTTCACGACCATAATTCGTTCCAAAACTCTGGTTGTAACCCGATTTGGTTATGAACTAAAATAATTTCCCCTATAGGATTGTATGTAAATACAATTTAATCCGTTCCAGACCATATGAACTGTATGTAAATATATAATTTTTTTAAGTTTTTAGCACAACTATAGTTAATTAAACCATAGAATGCACAGCGTAATAGTAAACTAAATGTAAAAACATTGAATAACACTGAGAAAACCTTGAACAACAGAGAAAACTAACACTGCAATAGTTCGCGCTATAGCGCTACCAACCGCTGGCTAAAAACACTTTTTTAAGTTTTAAGCACAGGAAAAAAAAAAGAACATTTGAAAAAATCCATAATTTAATAAACCACCAAGAAAAGTAACATTGCAACAATGCACGCTATGAACCAATCACTGTAAACAAAAGTGAAAAACAAAAACAAGCCCAGTGCATTCTTTAACTGCCTTCCTACCTTATGCGTCCAGCTCTCTCTCTCACACTGCTTGTGTGTGTGTGTCTCTCTCTCTCGTACTGTGTGTGTGTGTGGGTCTCTCTCTCGCATTGCCTGTGTGTGTGTCTCTCACTTGCGCCTGTGTGTGTGTGTCTCTCTCTCTTGTGTGTGTGTCGCGCTGTCTCTCTCTCTTGCTCGCTGCACAGGAAATGCACAGGGAGAGACTGAACACATACAAACCAAAAGGGAAACTGGCTTGTTCGTATACCGAGTGTGTGGTCGTCAACAGATGCAAAAGTTTGGCAAACATTTTGGTCGTAAACCGATTTGTACGTGTTCCGAGACGTTCGTGATCCAAGGTTCCACTGTACCTATGTCTCTGTGTTATTTTTTTTTTTTTAGTGCAGCTTTGACATCTTGGACCATAAGGTACATACTAATTCAGCGTGTGCAGGAACACTCAATAAAACTGCATTAAAAAAAATCAAGTGACAGTGAGATACGAAGAAGGCAGATTCACCAGCATTTGTGTGTCAGCTTTTATCCATCCAGATCAGAGAATGTCCAGTTCCATTGTCTCAAAACACCACTCACATCTACGGTTATTCCCAGTTTAAAATAAAAACTAACAGCATCAGATCACTAGGGGGGGCGGTAGTATGTATAGTGAACATGACTAAGAGAAAAAAAGTGAAAAAAAAAAAAAATGCTAACTTTTACAAGTCCTATAAATGTTCACCGACTGTTACAGACACACAACAAATGTATGTGTTTACTGTATAATGTTAACAATAATAGCAGATCACTTCTGAAAACTGTAAATACAGCAGGCAGTCAGGATCGAACCGGGGGAACTCTTGATTACAAGTCAGAAATTCTTGCCACTCCACGCCACGGACGCTGTTGTATCATCCTTGAACCTTTTGTGAAAGTTTTAATTTGATCTTTGGGACTATATCTTATGTAGTTTATGCCTACATTTTGTCATTTATTACTAAAATATGAAAAAAAGTTTCTGTTTTAACAATGTGTTTACACAGATTATTGTAGAAACGGAACACACATGAAATGCATGTGTTCCAAATAACAAGCTATTATTTCCACTCTAAAACTTCAGAACTTCCTTCCCGTTCTGAGGTGGTGGCAGGGATGGTATAGCAGGCTGCTTGCTTCTTGGGCTTTTCAAATATTTAGAAGACAAAAGACGCTGACGGAGAGCTGCGAAGGGATTAAGGTGGGCCGGATTTGAGAGTTTTTTCGTTTGGCTCTGGTAATTCTAGTGTTAACCGATGATTCATTGTCATATGTATAACTGAATCTCCTTTCTAGAAATGTAGGAGTCCAAAAGTAAGTTGAGTTATCATCAAGGCCACCCCATCTAAGGATAAGTTCGGTATTTTTCAAGCTGAAGTTATTTCTTTTTATTCATTTTTTAAAAATATCTTGCCCACCTTAGAACTTTACAATTCAGGATAATGGGGCATCACCAGAAAATAAAAGCTTAAAAACTTACCAAAAACTTCCACCACAGTTATCTAACTTTGATTACACACACATTGTAAAATTGTTTATACATTTCATTTTTGAAACAAAAAAACACAAACAGTATTAGATTCAGCCATTTTAAAAGAAGACCTGTGTACACGCCATTTCAGCGTTTGTCTTTTGCCTCAACAACCTTTCACCACTTCGCTTCAAGGCATGATATCCTTATGAAATACCAAACCAAACTAAACTTTTCGTGCCACCTGGTTTGTTCTGTTTTGATTTACTTCCATAATTATGTGAGAGCTCACACAAACAAATAGAAAACGTATCAGCACCACAAGAAAAATAATACC
Organism: Erpetoichthys calabaricus; assembly: GCF_900747795.2. Lineage (NCBI taxonomy): Eukaryota > Metazoa > Chordata > Cladistia > Polypteriformes > Polypteridae > Erpetoichthys > Erpetoichthys calabaricus. The sequence continues at coordinate 219,646,110 of NC_041397.2, read as the reverse complement.
AGAAATATGTGATAAAGTGATTATTATCAGATCCCATTTGTAGTCACACACATGCTTTGGAGACACAGAAAGCATGTTTTTCTGATATTGAAGCTTTTGCCGCTTCATCTGTACATTTTTGCCATTTCATTTTCTGCTCGCTGCCCATGCCTCATTAGCTTCTACTGTAAAGCACCAGTGAGGGTGATTTGGATAGGAATATAAGTAACAAGCCTGATTAAGTGTATAGATGGTACCAAGCTAGGTGGACTTGCAGATAATCTAGAATCCTTTGAATCATTAAAGAGAGACTTGGACAGCATACAGGCTTGGGCAGATTTGTGGCAGATGAAATTTAATAGATAGATAGATACTTTATTAATGTAAGTAAATGTAAAGTATTACATGTAAGAAGTAAAAATGTTAGGTTTGAATACACAAGCGGAGGAGTGAAAATTGAAAGTACACCTTATGAGAAGTATTTTAGGAGTCATAGTAGACTCAACACTATTAACTGCCAAAGTGTTCTTAAGTAAGAAGATTAAGAGAATGTAAGGTTATATAGCACGATGTGTTGAGTACAACTCCAAAAAGGATAATAGCTTTATTGCACACTTCTTTTTTTTTCAAGCTTTTTAGCACACTGGTAAGGCCTCATCTGGAGTACTGTGTGCAGCTTTGGTCTCCAGGCTAAAAAAAGGACTTGGAAAGGTTAGGGAAAAGTCCATAGGAGAGCGACTGGGCTGATTCTAGGGCTATAGGGGTTGAATTATTAGGAAAAATTAAAAGAGCTGAGCCTTTTTAGTTTCAGCAAAAGAAGATTTAGAGGAGATCTGATTGAAGTGTTTAAAATTTTAAAGGGAATTGGTAGTGTATCGAGACTGTTATTTTAAAATAAGTTCATTAAGAGCATGGGGACACAGTTGGAAACTTATTAAGGGTGAATTTCACACACAAACATTATGATGTTTTTCTTTACACAGAGAACCATAGATTCATGGAATAAGCTATCAAGTAGTGTGGTAGGCAGTAGGACTTTAGGGACTTTCAAAACTAGAGTTAATGTTATCGTAGAAGAATTAAGTAGATAGGAACAGTGCGCTTTGTTAGGCTGAAAGGCCTGTTCTTGTGTAGATTTTTCTAATAAGCACAAAACATAAAAAATAAACGGGCACACAATCGATGCTGAATCTGCCTTGCCAGGCATTAAACACAAAGGGCTCAGTACAAGCTGGCCTGGCTTCTGAGAGCTCTGTCTTACAATGGCTAAGCCCAAAATGTAACAACTCCTTACTGGGAATGTTTTCTGGGTTTTATCCCATCCCAGCCAGAAGGGGCGGACCTTCTAAGGATCAATTGCAATCACTGAGCATTTTCTCAGCACTTTGGAGAGAAGAAGACATGATACCATTAGCGATAGCACCTCCTCTCATCCTGGGTGGTACTGCATAACTTTAGAAAGCCTGGAAGGTGATCCTTCAATGTGTGGATAGTTTAATTTAATAAATACCTTTAATAAATACCTTTTCAAGTGTATTCTGTAATGCATCAAAAACTCAGATTATTACCTATGAATTGATAATTATATTGTATATAAATGGGAAGATACTGTCTGATAGTATTTGAGTATAACACTAACCACCAGAAAGAGCCAGTGTGTAAATGAAACACAGTGATAGGGAAATAACCTGACAGGTGAGATACACCCTATAAAATGTTCAGAATAAAACTCTGTGTATTGATGGCTAGAGCAAGAAGAGGCTCGCCAAGTTTGTTAAGGACATATCTGCATATTTCTATAATATCTTTGCTATATAAAACAGTGTGCATTTCTTAATCTTCATTGAAAAGTTATTTTTAAGATGGAACAAAAATAATTCCCTGAAGACAAAAACTAATTGAGGTAAGTCAGCACAGATAAAATAGAAACTGTCGAAAGTTCCATAAAAATGAAATGAAGGTAAACTGAAATTTAACGAGAGGTGAAAACACAATCTATAATTGAACTAAAGTAATCTTGGTTCTTTTGCTTCTGGACAATAAAGTTTTATTTTATAAATCTCTTATTTTGTCTTTAAACAGATCTCTAACATCAAAGGTAATTCTTACTTACAATAATGTTATTCTTTGTCATCTTCCCCAAATAATGAGATGTGTGTCCTAAAACCCTCTAAATAATTCTCCAATTCAAACTAAAAGTATTTCTTCCTTTTCATTAAAAATAATTGCTCTCTCAAATAGTGCACCACTGTCCTCATAATAGCAAATCTAGAATGGGGTCTTTTATTCAACATATGCCTTATACGAAACAACATTGTGTGATACCACATGGGAGACAACATAACACATGGAGAAAATAAACAAAAAAAAAAAACATTGAAATGCCAAAAAAAAGGGAAAAACTTAAAATGCAACCCTTTGTTACAACCATATTTATTGAATACATCATAAATCTAGAGGGGTGGTCTTCATAGATAAGCGCATAAGCCAAGTAACTCATAGTTTAACAGTGTTTAACTTAAAATATCTGCTTGAAGGTGGCAACCTGGGTAAGCAACTGACAATATGAAAAATATATGGTTGGAAGCTATGCCAGCTGGGTAACTGTTTTGGGTAGAATGGATGCAAATACATGAAACCCTGAATAGAATAGAAAGCAGCTCTTTCAATGTAAAACATGCCATAACTTTTCGTGTGTGGCAAGGTTGAATAATATCAGCCACATATGATCTGCACACAGCATTCTGGAGGGATCCCAAAGGAGTATGAGGACACTCATAAGCTCCCAGGCTAAGTGCTGTACAAAGTTTAATAAATGACAATTTTGGTATAATGTAACTTGCATTAGAGAGGAAGATGTTTTGGATTAGGCCGCATTACCAGAGACAGTAGATTCACTGTTAAAAAGTACCACATGCCAACTTTTTAAAACTGCTTGGAAATGTTGATGATACCAGGATGGAACAGCCTGCCTGTTTAGAATCATAGTGATTTGAGTATAGGGTGATTCAGTTTCTGAGCTAGTCATGAATTGTCCCTTAAAATATCCTGCTCATAATTGTACTTGGTTAAGTTAGGTTAGGTAGGTTTTATTATCCCATAGAGAAATTTATTTGCAGCAGGAAAGTACAAAAAACATAAGACAAAATCAGAATCAGAATATCTTTATTGTCATTGTAACAAATACAATGTTACACAGATCCAATAAATAAACAATGACACAACATTTTGACAAGTAATGTTATTGCATAAACACATACAAGATTAGTACAAGAAAGAACCAATTACTTTCAACAGTACACAAAACAATATACAGAATTTAACATTTAGCAGCATCCCTATAAGTAACGTAATTTAAAATGCTTATAGCTCTAGTAATAAAAAAGTTCTTATACTGTGTTTCCCCTTACCTTGGAGACACCTAAAGCAGCCTGATGGCAACAGCTGGAATTTAGAGAAACGACGATGGCTACTGTCTAACAGAATTGAGTTGGCTTTCTTTCTAGCCTGATTGTAATACATTTCAGTGATAAATGCCTGCTGTATACCAACAACTTTACTGCTAATATCTGTGATGTTGTTAAGATGTTTTATATTCTTGTTGCTGAGGTTACCAAACCAACAGATAAAAGCAAATGTAACAATGGATTTATTGTTCCCAGATGTTTGTATTGCTCTGCCATCTCCACGGTCTCCTTTTTAATTAAAGATGAGACTGTGATAGTGGGAAGTACCTAAAATCTAACACCATATCCTTTATCATAGAAATATTTAGTCCGTAAATTGGAGCAATCAAAACATTGTACAAACTCATTGACAGTAAGTCCTTATCTTGTAAAAGACGTACAATGACAGAGTTATGTGCAGATTTCAGGATATACCTATCCTGCAGTCATTTATAGCAAGAAGTCCACAAAAGGAGAAAATAAATCACATGTCTAGAAATAGTCTTTTATTCCTTTGCTTTCAAACACCTACCAGGTGGCAGCATCAGAGGAAAATGATCAGACATACTGAAATTAAAGGCGATATTTATCAAACAAGGAAGGGTATGTAGGTGTGGGGGGTTTGATCAGTAAGGTGGAGTTCAGATGGTGTAGGCTGTAATAAATCAAGAGACACAAGACAGGTAAAGGGGTGGGTAGCCTCCCCATATACTGGCCTTAAGTTCCAGTTCAAGGTTGCCACAGTCAAAGTTGCACAATAAATACACATTTGACAACAGAGTATGGGTTCTTGAGCTTAATGAAAACAGGAAATAGGGCTGACAGAAATGACGGGGTTGGAGAATGGGCCAGAGATGACGTCAGGAGGAAGTTAAAGGTGTGATGAACTTAGTGGAGCAATGTGGCGTTATTCTTCGGGCGAAGATCGGAGCTGTTTCTTGCGGTAAGGCTTTTTATTCTGGTGTTTTCCTGTGTGAGTAAAGGAGAAGAGAGCATTAGTGCCGCATTCCGAATCCCCATTTCTTGTGGTTTCATGCACGATCAGACCGTTCAGTTGTCCCCTAGTCGCGTGTGTGTAACAAGGTTTTAAAGTCTTTTTTATTATTTGGATGTTCTTTTTAAGCCTGTATATACCCACCTTTGTTTGCCCTTTTTTGTTCTTTCCAGGTTACATAATATGATAGTCCAAGTTAGGTCCACACTACATGTTCCTTTCGGGAGCCTCTTAATCCCAGATCATCAGTAGTCATAACCAAAGTGAGCCAGACAATTTAGGACACATATAGTTAGCAAGGGGCTAGTGCAAAAAGGTGATAGGTGCTTTTATTAAAAGCAATTCCAAAAAAAATCAAACAGTGTTCAAACAAATAGTGCAGTGAGGCAAAAAAGTCTTCAATAAATAAATAATCCAATAAAAACAAGGTTAAAAACACTGAGACAGTTCCCTTACCACAGACTCACAAGCCCAAATGCTGCAGTTTAAATGCCGATGTCTCCTCAGTTTATCCCGCATAAAATCCAGCAATTGAGGAGATGCCCAAACCGACAAGTGCAGTCAATGTTCTCATCCAGGCTTGGGTCACCATTACCAAGCCTCTGCAACCCTGGGGTGCCGTGCCAAGTGGCATACATCTTTCGCTCTGCCAGTCCCTCAGTGTCTCCTACTCCCTGGCAGTTACTCAGTCCTCCTTCATCCCTCAGGCTCACTCCTGACCACCTGCCTCTTTTCCCTTCAGCATGTCTCTCTGGCTTAATTTCATTAAAATTTGAGTTTGGATGTTTTATTTATTGTGGGCTGAGATTAAAAAAAGTAGGTTTTCCAAAGAAAAAGGACAAGAGTATGTTTAAGTCTAAGAGATGTAGTGGGTTTTTGAAAAACAGGTAGTCAAAAAGTATGGGAATGGTGCAGGTAAAAAAAAAAAATTGATATAGTCACCCTCTAGATACTGTATGTGGATTTGTGGTGTTTCCAGCATTCTTTCCGGAGGGATAAAACCAACTGTGATATGACTCTAAAATAGAGCGTCACAACAAAATAAGACTGTGTCTAAAAAAAGCTGACGTCTGCACTCAGGGAAAAATGGAAAACTTTTGACATAGACCAGGTGAGTATTATTCAGTCAACTTGAAAGATGGGCTAGAGAGTTTATTGAGAAGTCTAATCTTTCATTTCCAATTCAGTTGAGGCCATAGGAAAAAAGCCACAGCTATTCTGTAAATGCAATTCACCTTTGAAGCTTTTGAGTTCCATTAAAAACCAAGCATCAACTGTATTATTCTAACATATACTGTACTTTTCATAAAAATAAATTGCACAGTTTAAATTAGTTGTGACACATTATACAGAGGTCACAGGCTTTGTTCATGTTTTCATTTTGAGTCATATTTGAATGCATATACTGTGAGCTAAACTTATTAAAGTTATAATTGTGGTCATGTATACAGTTATATTCAAAACAGATAATTTTGGTACAATGTATAAAAATTACAATTTGGATGCCGGATTAACAAGGGCAATGTAATTATTTTCATTGCATTCACTAAGTTCAAAGTTTCCTCTGAGTCCATCCATTGGCAGAAATTTCGCTTAAGATATTATATTCTGTACCAGCAAATGATTTCTTGAAACATTATTTCATATATATCTGGGTTTTTTCACTATTACTTCTTTAAGTGATCTTTAAATAATTTATAAATTGATAAATTGTTGGTTTTATTATGCATTGCATATTAACTTGATATGGAGATACAAATTATGATTGATTCTTATCCATTATTTTTGCTGTACAGTATAACACTTTTACTGCCTAATGTAATAAAGCTCGCGATTGTGTACTCTATATGTATTCTTATGAACAAAAAAGGAATCTCTCTTTAGTGATGAAGGATTTCACTTTTAACATGGCGGGACAGTGCAACTAAATAAGAAATTTGAATATGTACAACATTTTTAAACAACAACACAAACACTGCAAACATTGTTTTGTTTTTCTACAGTATGTTTTAGTCATAAACATAGAGCAGATCAATCTGCTATAGCCAATGGTACTGGTAAATCAAAAACTATTGTGTTTTGAGCAGGGGTATGAACTGAAAATGAGTTCAAGAGTAGCTTTTTATTCAGTGCACCATTTTGATTCATCAACTAGTCATTAGGGTCTCATCAGTGCTTTTCCTGTTCAGTTTTCCTTGCTTTTAGCATGATAATCAAAGGAATGTATACCACAGGGGAAAATAATCCATCACAATGGAAAAAAATCATTTATACAGAAAAAACATTCACACAATCTTCACAATTTATTGATACCTTCATATCAGGCAACTCAGTTTAAAAAATGGGCATCTGTAGGCTATAAGCTAAATGCTGAGGTGAGCTAACCTTTAGAAAAAAATAATTGGGATATTAATTCTAAAACTGTATTAAACATAAGAGATATCTTTTTATTTCATGAACACAAAACAGGATAAGAGTGAATCTTAAATTTGAGAAAGTACTGTAAGAATAAATATATTGTTAAGCATGTATGCCTGAAGACCACAATCTGAATTCGTCAAAAGTAAGCAATACCCTGCCAGGGCAAGAGAAGTCTCTGTTGTTAATTGTGTCATCTCTTTTTGTCTACTTAGCACCATATAGATACCTTATGAAGGTAACTGACTCCTCCCCTTCCAGACGGTCCCACAAGCTGGCATCTCATTTGGACTCTGGCTACAAAAAAGTATGGAGCTCTAGTTCACAGGTCCCTTAATAGAAGAGTCCAAGTAGGCTATAACATTAGTTTTAGTTTAAAAATTCAGCTGTCGTGTACTTATTTTGTTTATTTTCGTGTTGGAAGTGGTGACCTGGCAAGCCACTTTTAAATTTCAGCCAGATGACTAGGGTTCAAATGCTATTTTTATGTGTTCGTGTTCATCTTGATTCCTTTGTTTAATATTGTTGATCAGTTGTTATGTACCTCATATAATTTGACATGACATGGGGCTACCCTATCCATTACTGTCAAAGGACTGCCCTCAGCCCTATAAAGGCTGAGGAAACCCAACAGTCCCTTTTGGTGCATTCTGAATGCACTCATGGTGAGTTTCTCTAGTGATTACTGTTTACTGATTCTGGATTTTTGACCTCTGTGCTCTGTTTTTCAACTATTTTTTTTACTTGTGTTTTGTGATATTGTTTGCCTTTGATTGTCTTTGCTTTTCCAGGCAACTCCTTTTGCCTTTTATGTTCTTTGGGGGGCTTTGATTATTACCGAGCATTTTTTTAAAACAAATCTTTTTGCCCTTTCTGATGGCTAGTCATGGTATGAAGGTTCCCCTTCTGGTGTGCATTTTGAGCTATTTTTGGACTTATTGTGCTTCAGAACTCTTGAGTTCATAACACAAATATGTAAATATATCTCCTGAAACAATAACAGTACTACAGGCTTAAAGGATTAGCAAATCTCTAGAGAGTAGCCTGAGGGTCCACCTTTATATACAGGTGTATAATAACACATTTTCCCAATATTAGTACACATTCCATAGCCCTGTTGAATAAAAATGAGTTAAAAGTAATTTAACAGGAACTTAATATCTATTAATAGATAATATATAAATAATGACAATAGCTTTTAAATTACCAGCAATTATATAAGAATGGGCAGCCCCAATAAATTCACTTGTAATGTTGACTGAAAGATCTTGGAGTGTACCAAAGGCATCTCCTTGTGTGATTAAATTGTGCAATAGTCAAGAATCAGAAAGAGGTTGCATTATTTGTCCTAAATGAGGAATTTCAAAAAGAACATTAAAATAAAACAACATTATCATGCTTAAGAACAGGACCTTGACAGGACTCTAGTCCATCACATGGCCTACTCATGCACACAAATACACAGGTCTAAAATGAACCTAATGTACTGTAACTCTTTTAAAGAGGAGTTCCACGAACAACAAACCCAAGGAAAGGCTTATGCTAATATAAGAATGCAGTGCCCTCTGTCAAGACAATAATTGGATGAGTTTTACATCCAGAATATGGTATCCACTAGACAGCAGGGCTAACCACAGATTGTACACAAAAGAAAATGCAAAAAAAAAATTGGTTCATACAATCTTATGAACAAATAGAAATTGGAAATAGAAATTACCACTGCACAGTTAACAGTGATTGAGCATCTGTGTTCTTTGCTGGGTACACTTGATGTAAATTGTAATCCAATTAGGAACTGATTAACTCAGGGGTTTCACAGTCATCTGCACAACACCTAACTGTTAGCTACCTTTTTTTATATTAATTCCTTTATATATTGAATGCATACAATTTGTGGATTTTATTGTTTTATTTTACAAAGCAAAAAAGTATTCGATTTTACATGGACAAAAAATTAATTATTAACAAGTTACAAAAATTACAGTATGTGTTTACATTTAACCCATAAGTAGCACTGTATATAAAAAAACAGCCCTTGCTAAATAAAAAAGTTAGGTTATATTCCAAGTGGACCTAAAAATGCACAAAAATGCCATAGTCACAGTTTCTCTTGTACATTACTGAGGACTAACTTTTTTTCTGATACAATGTGTAATAGATGCACAGGGTACTACAACCACAACATTTATTTATATAGCACATTTTCATACAAACGATGTAGTTCAAAGTGCTTTTACATGATGAAGAAAGAGAAAAAAAAACTAAATAAAAATGAAATAAAATTAGGGAACACTAATTAACATAGAAATAATAGTAAGGTCCAATGGCCAGGGAGGACAGAAAAAACAAAAAAAAAAAAAAACTCCAGACGGCTGGAGAAAAAAATAAAATCTGCAGGGGTTCCAGGCTACGAGACCAACCCAGCCCCCTCTAGGCATTCTACCAAACATCATGACCTTAATCAGTCCTCATTGTATTCAGGGTCCTCATGGAAGAATTTGATGATGACGGTCCATGTGGACTTCTGGCCTTTAATCCATTCAATGTAGGGACATCACGGTGCTTTGATTAGGTGTGGTTGCGCAGATCGCCACCACAGAAAACTGGAAAAAGAACAGAAGGGAAAGTAGGGGTTAGTACAGATTTTGGAGCCACCAGGAATAATAATGGTAATTAATTGAATATACAGAGCATCAGAGTTTAACTAAGATGAAGCTATGAGAAAGCCATGTTAAAGTAATGAGTTTTCAGCAGTGTTTTAAAGTGCTCCACTGTATTAGCCTGGCTAAGTCCTATTGGCAGGCTATTCCAGATTTTAGGTGCATAACAGCAGAAGGCCGCCTCACCACTTCTTTTTAAGTTTAGCTCTTGGAATTCTAACTAGACACTCAATTTGAAGATCTAAGGTTACGATTTGGAGTGTAAGGTGTAGAGGCATTCCGAAATATAAGATGGAGCAAGATTATTTAAGGCTTTGTAAACCATAAGCAGTTTTTTAAAGTCAATTCTAAATGACACAGGTAACCAATGTAGTGACATCAAAACTGGAGAAATGTGCCTGGATTTTCTTTTCCTAGTTAGGATTCTAGCAGGTGCATTCTGCACTAGTTGCAATCGATTGATGTCTTTTTTTGGTAGTCCTGAGAGGAGTGTGTTACAGTAATCTAGCCAACTGAAAACAAAAAGCGTGAACTAATTTTCACCATCTTGCAATGTTATAAGAGGTCTAACTTTTTCTATATTTCTTAAGTGAAAAATTGGTGTCCTAGTAATCTGATTAATATGTGATTTAAAATTCAGGTCAGAATCAATAGCTACCCCTAAATTCTTTACCTCCATCTTGACTTTTAATCTTTAATGCAAGTTTATTTCTAATAAACTCTATTATATCCATTATTGCCAATCACTAAAATGTCTGTTTTCTCTTTATTTAGTTTGAGAAAATTACTACTCATCCATTCGGAAACACAAGTGAGACATCGTGTCAGTTAATCAAGAGTGTTGGGGTCATCAGGTGCTATTGATAAATACAGCTGTGTGTCATCAACATAGCTGTAGTAGCTCACATTATGCCACAAGATAATCTGACTTAATGGAAGCATGTAAATCGAAAAGAGCAGCGGAGCCAGGATAGAGCCTTGTGTAACAAAATATAAACAAACACTATTTTAATGTTGTGTTGACTCTTTTCACACTTAAAATAACAATGATTAACAGCAATACTTTTACTGTTCTTAATTGCTGGGTTGTCTCTAATATAATTTTCCGCAATAATTTTCAGTTTTAATACAAAGTATACATTTCCTCAATTTGAATAATGTTGGGTGTGAGCGTGACTTGTGACAGACATATGTCCCCTTCTACTTGTTTCATTTTATATCTGCTGCTGCCTTGATATGTTAGGGATCACAGAATTCTAGGAAGTTGACAATGGATATGTGTGGCTGCACATTCTTATATTTTTATAAACAATCTAAGTTAGAAGAAACAAATATTTTAGCAGAAAATATATAACAATCTAAAAACAAATCTCATTGTCATCATCTCGTCATCACTTACAAATGACACATTATGCACAGTTAATAATAAATACTGTATGGAAACTACAGATACAAACTTTGTGTTCTTCTGATTTGCGGGGGACAGCATCAAAGGTACGTTTCTTTGCAGGCTAAATCAATTTCATTCTCTTCTGGGTGCACATAATGGACAAATCTAAAGCATCGTGCAGTATTACAGGACCCACTTTTGTTGCTGCAGGTCTAATTTTCTAATCAGTTTCCTTCCTTTCCTTATCTGCATCAACTGTCTGCCAGTACAGAACTTATGAATACATCAAAAATATTAAACAGAAGCAACCTTCGGTTTGCTTTTAATATTATGATAATTTGGAAACTTGTTTACTTTATGAAATGACAGGTTGGATATCAAACATTCAATCCAGAGGTTGCTGATTCATATCCTGCCCAAGGTAATAACTAAACATTGTTTTGATTTTAAATGAGGAAGAATTTTGAATAACATTTTGCTGTGACTTTTTATCTGGCTGTGAGCCCTTAAAATAATAATAATAAAAAAAAATTCAAAATTAAGCAATATAGCATGGTTACAGACAGAATACCATCTAGTATTAAAATAATTATAATAAGTCTTAATAATTATATAATTAATTATTACAATAATCACAATAATTGTATTACCTCTTAATGACAATTTTTTTTGAGGAATACAAAAATTGTTTTAGTATAATTTTATTTGACATCAAAACATTTTTTAAACTATAATAAATGGAAAACAGATAAATCTACCAATGATATGCTGAGACATAAATAACAGAAAGGACAAATACAATTAATCTATAGGGTATGACTCAAATCACATAAAATTCAGTTCAGCTATACGTTGGGTACCCTAGACATAATTACAACTGTGAATGCATTAACAGTATCTTATCAAAATTCAACATTTACGTAATGTAATTTATATATTTCTATAAATACACACAGTAAAACAGATAATCTCAATCATTAGCATAAACAGATGTGGCAATATGGAGCTCAGTAATGTTATAATTGTGATATTGCCAGATGATAATAGAGAGGAGGAAACTAAAACTGCATTCAACAACATCATTCTTTGGTAAAATAAACCTCTAGTGGGGTTCATAATCAGTTATCACAGTCAAGGTGACAGTTCTAATGACCTTGGCCAACTGGCAGCCCTTTTATTCCATTCTATCATATCATAATACAATAAGAAGCAGATTAGATCTTTCAATCATTAAATCCCAAGCCTCCCCAGTATCTCTGCTGTTAATTTCCAAGTGTCAAAAGAAGACACTCAAATAGAAACACAACATAGTAGGGTCATTAACAATTCAGAATTATCACCCAAATGTTTATTTCAGAACAAATGAATAACAAACTGAGCTCTGTGAGCTCAAATCCAGGCTGAAGACTCACTACTTTAGTCTAGTAGGGCCTCGATTAAAGAGCTAAGATTGATGGGGCATCCCTTACATGAGGAGACAGATCTCTTTAACCTTTGTTAGTTTTATAAAATTACTTTGTAGCGCAATCGATCATGCAATACGTAATACTATATATCATATCAAATTTAACTCTGACACTATCAACTGCCTTTCAGGTCAGTTTATAAAACAGTTAACCCAATATTTAGTTGTCATTTATAGATACTGAAGAATCTAAATGGTCAGTGGATGTTTACCATTCTTAGCTATGGACAATATTAATAAATTCTTGGCAAGTTCTAAAGAAGCTTGTAAAAAATGTATTTTCCCACTGTGTCATATTGGATGAATTATGAATTAGCTAATTAACTAAGGCACCAAAAAAGCAATGTAGATTGTGACTACACAAAATGGTCTCATTCAGTAATACTCCCAATTTAAGTGTAATTGGTTTTGTAGTTAACAGTAGTTCCAGTAATCTCTAACAGATAGGTAAAGTTATTTTTTCTGAATGGCAGATGTAGACAGATTCTCAACTTTTGAGCCCCATGATGAAAGTCTCACCCTCCCACAGTTGTTTTTTGTAATTCAGCATTTTCAGAACATAACATACATTTTGATATATTTACACTTGTGAGATACTGTATGTTAAGACCCAGGCTACTGAGAGTATTATATTGTGAAAGAAAATTTGAAATCAATCCATAAACGTAACTGAAAGGCTATTGAGACTTAAAAACAGGAGTTATATGGTTTCCAGTTTTAGTTGTGACACTTGCAGCACTTTGAATTAACTGAAAGTTGATAATAGAACAATATGAGCAACCTGTAAGTAATGCATTGTTGTGGCCACTTCTGATAAAAATAATGCATGAATTCTCTTGATTCAATATACTTAGAAAATGTCTTGATTGGCAAAAAATTTTTAGTAGGAAATATGCCGTGTTCACCAGTAACCTTTTTCACGAAATATTTCATAGAAATTCATCATTCAACCAGCTTAGATGAACACTTTTTTCCCCAATGCACCATGATCCTTTGCAAGTCCACTGTAACATCACAGAGCAATAGCAGTCATGCACAGAACCTAAATGTATAGATACTGTAAGCACACTCTATCTTACATTTAACCTGCTGCTCAATTTTCTTTGTGCATGTGTGATGTCACTACCCCAGCCAGACTTGCAGTATTTGTATTTGAGGGGTACATTAGCTGACCACAATAAAAAATTTTTTTAAACACATTTCTTTGTTCTGCATTGATTTACAGTACAATTTATCTTCAATATTGGATTAAGCATGTTATGCTTCTTGTTATGTAGCACAGATTAGGTAGTGAATGACAGGAACAGCCCCCCACCGAGTTTATGATACAATGGTGATCCCTCACATCACAGACTATCTGGGTGGGCTGGTATACATACATTATCTCTCGGAACTCCAAAGTTCAATATGGTTCCTAATCCAAAGAAACTTTAACGGAAAACTCTCCCAAAACCCGGTCAGAAGACATGAGAACATGTGATATAATAATACTACTGATAGAGTTATTACTATTTGCAAGGCACTTCTGTCTTTTTGATGGCAGAAAAATGTGCAAAGCATTAGCACAGATGGACGTGAAACAATCTCTGCATATGCTTTACTCATTTTTCTTCCATCAAACGATAGAGTCCTTTTGTAATTAGTAATACATTTTTCTTTACTATTGTTATTTCATTTGGTTTAGGGTTTGTTGGGCATGCCTTCAGCTCAAAGCCCTTCCCTTATGTGCTGCCAGCTAGCAGACTGGGACTCAAAGATTTGGTTTGTGCTACCTGCTTCTTGGCTTAGTCAGTCAGTTCCCAGGAGACTGGAATTCTGTGAGTGCAATATAGAACGGCATTAACAGAAAGATCACGATAAAGAGTTGGGGTACCATCCTGGTAACCCTGTATAATAGAATGATTACAAACAATAGAAAACACACAATTGTGGAGATGTTTTCAAAGACATGAGTTCATAACAGAACTGACTCAAAATGAACAATCTTCTGGCAAAGTGAACACCTAAGTCTACATCATAATATGAAATCAGGTTTTGGTTATGTGGTTACAAATATAACACTTAGGTTGCATGCTGACTTGAAAGGACTAAACATTTTGTTTATCAAATGATAAGGCGACTGGAACTTGTAGTTGTCTATGTTGATGCCACCAATTAATATTAGTTTACTGTGTTTTTATATACAGATAGTTATTGTTTATTTACTCTTTTAAATTATTGACACAATTAATTTGGAACATAACTAGAAGAGAGGTTATTTAGTCTGAAGGAAAGACAGTAGAGAGCTTATTATCACCTATGAGTGATAATGAACAGAATGTTTTATAAGAATATCTGCCAGCTACAACATGCAGTGTAAACAGTTATGGACCCAATGCTAAGCTGTAAGAGATACCATACATAAATTCATAATTATAGTGTTATCATCGTACAGTATTTCTGCACTTACTATAATCAATTTAATGAATACGAACTACATGACAGAAAGACAATACCTGAGGAGCAATGTAATTTTTAAGCTTCTGTAACAGTACAGTATAGTGTGGCCAGTAGTGTCAAAAGATCTGGTTAAATCTAACAACATAATAACAAAGCCAAGCATTTCCTCCGTCAGAAGACATTAGGATGTCACTGTCAACAAGAATTTGTTTATGTACTGTGATTAGTGTGAAAACACTGGCTGAAACATTTCTAGTAAACTGTAATGAGTGAAGTGAGTCTGAACTGGAAGGGCTACTACTTTTTAAAGTGCCCAAGAAAGATATGGAAAATTTGAAACTGGTGTATAATTATTCATCTTATTTGAATCTAGATCTCATTAATGTAATGGTCTGACAACTGTCATGTTGGGAAGGAATCATCACTTTTTTTGCCAGGCTGGTAATATTAATAATTGGTCCTGCCAAAATAGTGATTGAGCTTTTCAGAATTTAGGACTGGTCTAGAAGATAGAGTCATAATGTCCATTTCTGTTACTATGTTGAGATTTCTATATATAACATCATATATGTGAGGTGATTTTGAAATCTGTACTCTTACATTATTACCTAACTGAAGAAATTCATAAAGTCAGTGTAGCTAACGTTTGTAAGGATTTTGCATGACATCTGTTTTCCCATTTATCAAATTACAAGTGCATATGAGCTCTTTTGATTTTCATCATTTAATGTGGTACATTGTTAAAAATTAACAAGACTAAAAAAAAACTGCTTACACCGTCAGTCAATGCAGTGTAAAGTCTCTCTCAGAGATTACAGTCAGAACTGATTTATAATGCTTTCCAGAATTAAGTTTAAGTCTCACAATGTCTCCAATTTTTTATTTTCCTTGTTGATTGTATAGGTTTTCCTCTGGGTAGTCTGGTTTTCCTACCACTTTCCCAAAGATACCTAGGTTAGGTTAACTGCCAATTGTAAATTATCTTTGGCTGTGGATGTGTGTGCCTGTAGGTCCTCAAATGGCCTGGTGCTGATCTTTGCCTTGCATAAACTGCTACTGGTATAGGCTTTGGTTCATCGTGATTTAAGTTAGACTAAGTGTGAGAATTTTATGTTATTGTGTAATGTAGATGTCACACTATTCTAGCTTTGACCTGTGATCGTATTGTTATTGGCAGGAAAGAAATGAATCCTAATTAGGTAATATTAGAGATAATTTAATTTAACAGTTTAACAATCAGTAAGTAATAATTACTTAGACCTATGATTTTGTTAGTCAGACTTTTATCAATTTGGCAAAAATCAACCAAGTTCAGTATGTGTATAAAGTGTTTCCTCAAGATCTTTCATTTCACAACCCCTAGAATATTAAAATCACCTGTCAATGCTACATGATCATTATTAATAGCTTGGTTAGATAAAAACAATGAGTATCTCGTAAGAACACCTTTAAGGATGTGAATTCATCTAAATTGTTTAAACCAATATGCAGTTCACAAGCTATTTTTTATGATTCACTGATCTGTTTAACAATTTTTCCTATGCTTTTACAAATTTTTTTAAAATTTTTTTTAATTTCGTTGAATGATAAGGCATTTGGCTTCATGATCATTTTCCACATTAAGACTCCTACTTTTTGTTTTTATAATTTTTAAATTGTGTGACACCATTTTGATTTTTAATGGGTGCCAGCAATTTGACAGCTGGTTCCTATTATGCAGCAACCCATTTTGTAGTCCAGGAAGTTTGTGTTTATTTTTTGAAATTATGATTCCTCTGGTCCTCTTTGGCTATCTCTGCCTGTGGTCGTGTGGTGACAGAAACATGGCAAAAAGGGGTGCAAGGCCTCCAACATACAGCACTCCCTCAGCAGGCTTGAATCTTCACAGACCTGCCCCAGATTTCCTTCACCCCAAGTTGGCCATCCCAAACAACTACCTGCAGGCTTCTACATGCCCAGGCCACAAAAATTAAGAACCGGCTTTAAAAGATTAAAAATGCAAGAAAAATTCCAAGACCTTTTAGAAAAACGTCTCACAAGAGAGCGAATCTATAACAACTTTGGGAGACAAGTCCCACAAAGTTTGTTTATACATGTATGTATTACAAAAATGAAAAAATAACAAAAATGCTCACAGTGATGCCAAAATGATGTACCTAAAGGCATTTTGAAGCAGAAAAGTCCATAAACACAATCCAAAGAACACGTGTCAAGAAAAGAGCAAAAAAACCAAGAAACCAGTAAAATGAAGAAAAAAAAATACAATAAACTCCAAACAGAAAATCAATGGCAACCTTGGGAAGCTTCCACATTCACCAGAATATAAACGTGGAGAGTGGTCCCTTACGTGTAGCGTTATGATGGCCCCACCATTTGGTATTTCACCCACAAAACACAACATATATAAACTTAAAAACAAAGTATGTTAAGCTGTATTACACAATGTAAGCTAAATTACACAAAAACATTAAAACTAGTAATACAAAGTTAATCAAAACAACAATAAAACAGAAAATCTACTTTACTATACTCTGGCTGAAACCTGACACTGCATGTCAGCTTTGTGTTATTTTGGAAGAATTATGTGAATAGGACTGGCAAGCTTTGTTGGACTGAATGCCTTGTTCTCATCTAGATTGATGTAATGTTCTGATATATATAAGAGGTTCAAAACCTGTGAATAACCTGAAATGAACAAAGGTAGCCATTAAACAAAGGCAGACATTAAAAAAAAAAAAAAAAACTTACCAAAAACTGAAAAACAATGTAATTTTCAGTTTCACAAAAAGTTTTTTTTTTTTTAAAGGAACAAATAATGTGTTAAAGGAATACTCCACCCAAAAATAATGTATTTATATTGTTATATGTTACTTAGCCTAAGTAATTTATGCCTTAAAAATCATATTTTAATGGAAAACAAAGAGAAAAAAGTTCATGATATACTGCAAATACAAGGCAATAGTGGCCAGTGGTGTACAACAGCAAATGATGTGGAAAAAAATATCTTAGGTTTCTTGTGTCTGAAACTCGACATGTCATTTGTTCAGTCGTTTGCTCAAAACATGTAAAACACATGCTAAAATATTTTTAAATATATTGTAGCTTGTTGTGGGGCACTGTTCTGGTTCCAAAACCCAGAAAAGCCAAAGGTACTAAAAATATCCATCCATCCATCCATTTTCCAACCCGCTGAATCCGAACACAGGGTCACGGGGGTCCGCTGGAGCCAATCCCAGCCAACACAGGGAACAAGGCAGGAAACAATCCTGGGCAGGGTGCCAACCCACCGCAGTACTAAAAATATAAGGGAAGAAAGTTTGCGTGGATGCATGCTAGATAATTGGAGGGGACTGGGTGATGCATCCATCAGGATTGGAGGAAGGGATCCTGAGGGGCATATAAGAACAGGAAGATTGACAACAGAGGTGTCTTCATGTTTTAGCATTTGAGTCTGTCTTTAGTGGTGTGTGCATTGTGCTACTCTTGTGCTGCCTGAATGAGAATAGGTGGGGGTGTTTTATCTCCTACAGCACTGAGAAATGGGAATAATTTGGTGAGCTGGCACATTCATTTAATTTGGTTAAGTTTTCTTTATTAGAAGTCTTTAGATCACTTGAGCAACTTGGAAAAGCGTGAAGGGAAAAAGACTGAGATTTTTGTTGTGTTCTTGTATTTGACTGCAAAAATCCTCAGAGAGCAGTCAAGCATCCTGGACAAGGGAGAAAGGAAAAGGACTGCAGTCAGGACATTTTGTCTGTATTTTTTGGGTTTTTTTATTTAATTATTTTAACCTACATATAGGTTAACTGTGCATTGATGGACTTATTAGTGCGGTTTTCACTCTCACTGATGAATTTCAGATTTTGATTTTTAATATTTTAATATCACTTTTTTGAATAAAGAACTGTCTAAATTGTACCATCTTGTCTGTGTTACTCCCACTCACTTTGGTTAATCCTCAGTACGATAACTTGATGCCCCATTGTTCACCCATTGCAAAGTACATGGATAAGGACGGAGCATCACAATATACTATATACACAAAAGTCAGTGTGCATCTAAACAAGAAACTAGTACAAAAGTAAAGCCTCACTGGGTTGTTTTAGAACTGATTAGTCAACTCTCCCCCTCATTTGTTGATCAAGAGTTCTGTCTTCAATTCAGAATAACAATGTGGCTTTAGATTAATATACATTTACCACTGTATACTTGTAGGATTGGTCACTATTGCCTTCTTTTATAGCATAAACTTTCTCTCTATTCTGCATAAAAACAATTAAAAAAATTCTCTGCTATCACTGCAAACTAGACAATGCTAGTAACATATGTAAAATGTTTGGGTGGAGTATTCATTTAACAACTTAAAGCTCAGGTCAAGTATGCCTTGAAAGTTGATGCAAATAATCCTAAAGGTGTCTCTACTCAAAAGCAGTGTTGGAACATACTGTGTTGTTACACTCTTGTGATGACTCAGGTTGGCTTCAGCTGCCAAAACATTCTTGATCCCAGGCCATCAATAGTCATGAATGAAGATGAGCCAGGATGACGGTGGAAATACACATGAAGTTTACTTGTTCACAATGAGTAACAGTGTTTATTAAAAATGTAACATTCAAAGTGCAGTTAAACAATTGCAAAACAGTGCAATAAATAAATAAACAGTCCATAAAATCAATATTGTCTTGGGGTGGTTCAGAAAATCCCTTAATCAGTAAATAGGTTCTAATCCACATGGAAAGGTAAAAATCCACAGATCTACACTGGTCTATTTTCATTCATCATCACCCCAGGCATACCACGGACGCAGTCCACTGAGTCCCTCTTAGTCCAAAACATCAACAGGTACCTGCTCACCTGCTATGTCGCTATGTTGGGACATCTTCTCTCCTTAGCTCCTGTGACCTCTCTCATTCTCAGCAGCTCTATCTTTTCAGGCCCACAGCTGCCAAGAGTGCTGCCACCTCTCAGAGCTCTTCCAGCCCAACATCTTGCTCTCTCAAAATTGTCCAGCAGTCCGGTGTTGCCCAACTCAACCTCCACCATCTACCTTTCCCATCTTATTCTGTGATCACCTTTTCTCTATTTTCTTTCGGTTCTATTCTCTGACTCCTCCCTACACTAACTCATCCATTTTAAGCTCTGCAAACTGGGCAGCTGGTGTCTTCCTAACTGTCCCACTGCTTTCAGCTGGTAGTCACTAATTACGTTGTGCACCAACTGAAGCAAAAACACGGGATATGACGTCACTAAAAAGGATTAAATAATTAAGACTAAATCGCAAAACCCCCTTGCCTCACAACAACTCACTGAAGCATTATTTGGAGAATATTGTACTGTATATTGCTATTGTAACAGTGAGAAAAGGGTATTTAACAAAGGCAGACAGACAGACAATTATAACCCTTAAAAGTGTATGTCTTTCCTTTACAGAAATTGCAAGGAAAGCAAAGGAGTCAGTGAGTACAGTTTCCTACACCATTAAACAGAATTCGAAAATTGGAGCAAACTGTTATAGGAACAGAAATATATATATATATATATATATATATATATACAGTATATATACTCTCTCTCACACATACACAATTTATAATAATGTGTGATTGACATTAATAACAAACCTTACAAAGAATGAATTTAACAATAAAAGGGTTAATTCATTTCACAGCTCATTATTTCTAATCTTCTGAATGTTTCTCAAGGGGCATTAATATGCAATTATGTAATTACATGGTCATTGTTAAATTTATATTACTATTTTTCACATTACTACTCTTGTATTATTGAATATTCCAACTTTCATACAATGTCAGGATACAAAACAATTACTGGAAATAATAAATTTGTAATAGTTAATAGTTTATTTGGATAAACCATCAGATTTCAATAATAATACTAATTTTAACTT
The DNA here is from genome assembly GCF_900747795.2 of Erpetoichthys calabaricus. Lineage (NCBI taxonomy): Eukaryota > Metazoa > Chordata > Cladistia > Polypteriformes > Polypteridae > Erpetoichthys > Erpetoichthys calabaricus. The sequence goes on along the minus strand of NC_041397.2, from coordinate 219,625,411 downwards.
TAATTTAACTTTCAGATTTACTTGCATTGAATTTACAGATGTTTCTGTTAATTATATAGCCATTTTCTCTGGGTTACACACAAAAAACATGGTTTATTTAAACATTTACTGTATAATCCAACTGTAAGGACTGCTGTCATCCTTGAAGTTGTTTTATGTTTAATTATGGGATGTTTGTTGGACAAAAGTTTCAGTCAAAACATAAGTAAAAAGGGTATGAATAGAGTGGTTTTAGTGGCAAAATAATAAAGAATGGTTGTTTTTGGGTTTATTTATTTCATGGAAGTAAATCCCAAAAATTGCAATAAAGATACATTTCTGGATTCCATAATGAGAGATTTATGTTATTACCATATAGTATATTTAATGAAAAAAAATACGTGTTGTTTATACATTTTCTATGGCATAGTTGAATGAATCCAGTTTGGTCCATATATTTTTATTCATAAATCATTAAAAAATTATGATTTCAAGGAAGAACTTTTGATCTTACCTTTTTACTAGGTCACAATCAACGTATTATATGACCACTGTCCCTGAGATGTGACAGTGCCACTGCCATTAATGTATGAGCTGTAGTCAAAAATAAAAGATAAAAAAGAAAACAAAAAAGGAGATAATGATCAAAATAGCACAAAGCAAAACAACTTTATGAAGAAATGTCTATAATCATGTTTTATTTTTATAATTGAGAAAAGTAATATATATTCTTAACACAAAAATCTTTGGACTATAAACTAATTAATAATAATAAAAATAATAATAATAATAATAAATTATTACTGGTGATGAGCTGTATCCAAAAGTAAATGCAGACTACAGGAATATTTTATTGTAATAACCTTCAGTATACTGATTTCAGTTTGCACAGTATGTTGGGTTGTTTTTAAGTCTCCATTTTTTGAAGTGCTACATGCTTCATCACTTAAAGAAATCTTCCTCAGGCTGCTAAAAGCACTCACCCACAAGAGACTTCTGAAAGTAAGAAGTTTATATTTCTGCAGCATTTGTGCTAGCTCATGCGTTCAGAAAACTGAGGTGGCAAGCTGGAAAATGTGAGAATGTTAAATGGACAGAATTACTATATAAAAAGAAGCTATGTGATTATTATTTTTTAAAACAAGTCTTCTCTTTCATTGTGTGCTCTCAGCCATGGTGATGAAACTTTTTACAGGTTTTAGAGAGAGAGAGAGAGCCAGAAGAGAGAACAAGAGAGAAGGGTGAATCAATCAGGCAGAGCAGGATTGTAGAAAAGGTTAACTTGCATTCTTTTTAATTAATGGTGAATTCCAATTTTGTTCATCTTATTATATGTATAAATTTAGCAAGGCTATGCTTAAAATATATGAAAATTCAAATTGTAGGTTAACTGTTCTCAACTCTAATGGTCATTTACACAATTAGCAAACATCTGCCAGTTGGTATTGATCAAAACACAAGGATAAGAAACAAACAGTTGTCTTTTTAGATAACTATAAAACAACCTATAATGACTATTTTTACATCAAAGAGCTAAAACTAACCTATATTATGTACTGGACCAGCAACAAAGGGCACTGACTATAAACATATTTCAGATTTTTTTTTACAAATGTTATTTGTAAAAAGAAACCACCAAATCAAATTCATGGTTGCATGGACCAGAGAAATCTAATATTGGTTCTTAATAATATATAAAACTAAAATCTTAGGCTTACTCATCAAAAGTATTTAGTAACATTCACAAACGTTTGTGACAGGCCGCGCACCAGCACAGCATGGAATTCAGGAAGATAGCAGGATGTAAGCATATCTGCAGCACAAACACTATCATGTTACTACAGTAACTTTAAGTAAAATATCAGGCTGATATTGATATCCATCCATATAATGTTTTTTAACCTACTCTACTATATCAGGTTTGCAGGTGCAAAGTGTATCCTTTCAGCACAAAGTACAAGGCAGGGACTAACACTGGACAAGCCACCATAGAGCACTCTCTCATACACACACACACACCCACGCGCACTGACACATATACATGCACACACCCACACACAGACACACACTTGCACTCACTTATACGCTGGAATTGTCAGTTAACCTAACTTATGAGTCATTAGTATGTGAGGGGGAAACACGTGCATTTTCTGATCTAAAATGTGAACCTAGAATTCTGTACACATGAGCCATCAGTATCAGCCATTATACTACTAAACATTGTTACAATTTCAGCCCTCATGCAGAATGACTGCTCACAATAGTCCGGGCAACTATGGACATTTTTTGTGCATGTAATTTTTTAACTATTATTCCCATGTGGTTCTATTAAATGTTGATGCTAATAGTTACATCTGTAAGACACCTGTTACACATGTGATTCTATGGATTGCTCATTGAATATCAGTCGATTATACTTAAAATGTGTGGTAAAATATGATGAAAATGAAAGATTTTGGATACTTTTTTCCATTATTTAGTAGAACACTTATACTGAATTCTATCTCTGTCTCTGACAAGATAATTGCAGATAATCTGCTGTGGATTTCTAAGTGTATTTATACAAAACAAGTCCATTATTAAGTGAAGCACAATAACATCACAAATGTTTTTTTCTTTTTGCAGTACCCTTCCTTGAAAGATATTCAAACAGCTCTTACTGGCACAGAAGAGCAATAAACTTACAGGATACCTTACCAGCATAAATCATAAGAAAAAAATAGCATTAGTTAATTTTTCAAAACCTAATAATTTATTTTAATATATTTCTTGCATAAATATTCATATTTTTAATGTTCATCAGTGAAAAGAATAACTGTCTTTTTTCTTTCTTCATCATCTTAGTTCACTGTTTATTTATTTATTTTTCTGCTGAAGGAACTAGAAATTTGCCTGAAATATTTCTATTTTCTTGTAAGGCAAAGTGTCATTTAAAACATGCATTACTTTTCCTTATCCTTACCACTTACAAACACCTGGACAATCCCAAAACACTGATATACATCTATCTATGAACTTGTCTTCAGTGCAATATTGCAGATGGTAACAGCCATCACAGGCATTAACAGCTCTCTCGAAGAGTGCATGTTGCACATATACATATGTAGTCACAGCCAATTCATCCTTGTCCAATCTGCTGTTTCAGGAAAGCAGGCTTACAGGGATGGATAATTTTCCAAATACTGAAGCCCTGCTGTAAAATAGACTATCACAAAATTCACAGCTGCTTTTAGCATTGTTTGACCAATGTAGCAAACAGAGCTCACATTGATATGTGTTAGAAAATTAAAGATAGATAGATGTTTATTTGTCCTCGGGGGGGAATTTGACTTTTTACATAAGCTCTTGAAACAAATTAATACATAAATAGATAAATGAATATATATATATATATATATATATATATATATATATATATATATATATATATATATATATATATATATATATAATATATATAGATAGATACTTTATTAATCCCAAGAGGAAATTCACATACTCCAGCAGCAGCATACTGATACAAAAAAAATATTAAATTAAAGATTGATAACAATGCAGGTAAAAACAGACAATAACTTTGTATAATGTTAACGTTTATCCCCAAGTACTTTCAGGAGTGTACCACTTCAACATCCACTGAATGAATAGTGACCGGACATAGAGATGTGTGCAGTGAAAGTTAATAACCTATTCCTTGGTTTTGGTGAAATTAATTATTTTTGCACCAAAAAACAACGTTATCCACCTGACTTGCTGACCTGCAAAAATTAGTCACTCTCTGTCGACTAGATTACTGTAACTCACTTCTCTCAGGATTACCCAAAAAAGACATAAATCGTTTGCAACTAGTGCAGAATGCAGCTGCTAGAATCCTTACCAGGAAAAGAAAATCCGAGCACATCTCTCAAGTTTTGATGTCATTACACTGGTTACCTGTGTCATTCAGGATTGACTTTAAAATTCTGCTTATGAATTATAAAGCCTTAAATAATCTCGCCCCATCTTATATATCGGAATGTCTGACGTCTTATATTCCAAATCGTAACCTCAGATCCTCAACTGAGTGTCTCCTTAGAATTCCAAGAGCAAAACTTAAAAGAAGTGGTGAGGCAGCCTTCTGCTGTTATGCACCTAAAATCTGGAATAGCCTGCCAGTAGGAATTCGCCAGGCTAATACAGTGGAGCACTTTAAAAAACTTCTGAAAACGCATTACTTTAACATGGCCTTCTCATAACTTCATTGTAATTTAATCCTGATACTCGGTATATCCAATTCATTATAGTAACCATTCATGGTGGCTCTAAAATCTGTACTAATCCCTATTCTCTCTTCTGTTTCCTTTTCCGGTGTCCTTTTGGTGGTAGCTTGTGCCACCACCATCTACTCTAAGTACCATGATGTTCCAAAAATGATGGATGGATTAAAAGCCAGAAGTCTGTATGACCATCAGCATCAAGTGACTCCGTGAGAACCCTAACTACAAAGAGGACTATTTCATTTATGTTAGGTAGAATGCCCAGAGGGGACTGAGCGGTCTCGTGGCCTGGAACCCCTACAGATTTTATTTTTTTCTCCAGCTTTCTGGAGCTTTTTTTTGTTTTTTCTGTCCACCCTGGCCATCGGACCTTACTCCTTTTCTATGTTAACTAATGTTGCCTTATTTTAATTTCTTATTTTGTCTTTTATTTTTCTTTTCTTCATTATGTAAAGCACTTTGAGCTACTTTTTGTATGAAAATGTGCTATATAAATAAATGTTGTTGTTGTTGTCTGTTATTTTATAGAAAATCAGATTATTTGAATTTGTTGAAAAATAAAATGATTGCTTCAGATACAGAAGCAGCTGTTCAGGTTTATCTCAAATTGACAACCAAATCATTGATAGGGTGGATGAGTATTATTAACTTGTAACATATAGTAAATTGACATAAGGAAAGTGGAATAAGAACACAAAACTGCTACACAAAAAGTTTACAACCATTAAACATTTGTGCTTCAGCCATACAATACTTCATAAATTTTGATTGTTTCCTCAATGTTATTAATTATTAATCACTGTTTTAGTGTTTTGTTACCTTTGCAATCATGATTACATTTAATGCTATTTTATCCTGTGGTATCCTTTAATCACCTCCTAGTACTTTTGCTTTATTTAGATGTTTTGTGTTCTTCAGAATTAATTTAAGTCATTACTTCTTATGTTCAGTTTCATTTTGACTTTAGCATTCATTTTTCATGTTTGTTTTTTGATGTTCATATGCACCACAATTTTGTTGCTTCATTAATATGAATGAGGTGCTGTGTAACATCATCGATGCAATGATTCAAAAACTAGAAGCTTGTTTTTACAAGCATCCGAAATTGTGCAAAAAAATGAATATCAAAACAAATCATGGGTGGCACGGAGGCGAAGTGGTAGCGCTGCTGCCTCGCAGTAAGGAGACCTGGGTTCGCTTCCTGGGTCCTCCCTGCGTGGACTTTGCATATTCTCCCTGTGTCTGCATGGGTTTCCTCCAGATGCTCTGGTTTCCTTCTACAGTCCAAAGACATGCAGGTTAGGTGGATTGGTGATTTAAATTGGCCCTAGTGTGTGCTTGGTGTGTGTGTGTGTGTGTCCTGCGGGGGGTTGGCGCCCTGCCCGGGATTGGTTCCTGCCTTGCGCCCTGTGTTGGCTGGGATTGGCTCCAGCAGACCCCCGTGACCCTGTGTTTGGATTCAGCGGGTTGGAAAATGGATGGATGGATGGACAAATCACTAACTCTTTCTATAGATTTGTGACATTTAGGGCCTGAAATTCTGCAGCGTTCTTTTGGCTGTAATTTAAGATTATGTACTGCGGTTTGGTGAAAGATATTGCGGTTACCGTATATACTCATGTATAAGTGGGGTCTTGAAACCCGAAAAATCGATCATAAAATCAGATCCTGACTTATACGCCCGTTCAAAAATGCAACACTTAAGTTTTTTTTTTTAACATCTTCTTGCCTCCCCCAATCTCACATCAGTTTCTTAGATGCATCAAATTTTGTTGTAATAGCGCAGTTACCAATATTCTTTCGCTACTTCAACAAAAAACATGCCAGCTTCATATTTTCTTCTGATTGAACGCTCCATCGTAGATAAGGGATGCTCTTATGATAAAGGTATAGGAAGATGTGAGATACAAAAAACACAAATCAGTACGAACGTTGCTTCGGAATAGTTTGGGTATTACCATGTGGTCATGTAGGCACAATACATAGAAAAAAAAAGGCAGTGTGCTCCGTTGTTACTCTCTCAGGTGGGTGTTAGCATATCATAATCTCTTGGACCAATAGCGTGAGTTTTCCACATTCGACTTATACTTAACAATATTATTAAATAACCAGAAATTATACAGTAAAATCAAGTTCCGACTTATCTGCAGGAGAACTTATGTGTGAGTATATATGGTAATTGGTTTTACTATGAATATAACAACTGTTAGCAAACTATAACAGTGTCTAATGATTAGGATTTGGTTCTAGATCTTTAATCTCCCTTTACATACATTTTTTCAAAAATAATACTGTTCTTTTACCTGAAGAGTTTCTAATTCTGAATCTGGTTTTGTTATGTACACTGAGTAAATGCACATCCAAAATACTGCAAGAACGTGTTTTATGATAATAAGATCAAGACAAGACTAGTCAAAACCACAGAAGAAAAAAAGGGAAGTCTATAAAATAGTGTAGGGTCAAGAACTAGGAAGTCAGAAAATACTGATCCTCAGAATACAATAATTTATGTAAGATCCCGGCTACATAATAATCTTTTTCTTCACCTTTTTGAATGAAAGTTTACCTTTTAGTTCTTACCTCAAAATTCAGATGCTAGAAATAACATGACACCATCTTAAACAGAGTTTACGTAAAGATATCACACATAGTAACTTTGTCTGACATGTAACATGAGAGGTTGGGCATCAAATTAAAAGAAGTGGGAGTTCAGGGTGATGTTTTTAGATGGGTGCAGAATTGGCTCAGACACAGGAACCAGAGGCTGATGGTGCAAGGAACTTCATCAGAACTGGCTGATGTTAAGAGTGGTGTTCCACAAGGATCAGTGCTAGGGCCGCTGCTATTTTTAATGTATATAAATGATTTAGATAGGAATATAAGTAACAAGCTGGTTAAGTTTGCAGATGATACCAAGATAGGTGGATTAGCATATAATTTGGAATCCGTTATATCATTACAGAAGGACTTGGATAGCATACAGGCTTGGACAGATTTGTGGCAGATGAAATTTAATGTCAGTAAATGTAAAGTATTACACATAGGAAGTAAAAATGTTAGGTTTGAATACACAATGGGCGGACAGAAAATCGAGAGTACACCTTATGAGAAGGATTTAGGAGTCATAGTGGACTCTAAGCTATCGACTTCCTGACAGTGTTCAGAAGCCATTAAGAAGGCTAACAGAATGTTAGGTTATATAGCACGATGTGTGGAGTACAAGTCCAAGAAGGTTATGCTCAACCTTTATAATGCACTGGTGAGGCCTCATCTTGAGTACTGTGTGCAGTTTTGGTCTCCAGGCTACAAAAAGGACATAGCAGCACTAGAAAAGGTCCAGAGAAGAGCAACTAGGCTGTTTCCAGGGCTACAGGGGTTGAATTATGAGGAAATATTAAAAGAGTTGAGCCTTTACAGTTTAAGCAAAAGAAGATTAAGAGGTGACATGATTGTGTTTAAAATTGTGAAGGGAATTAGTACAGTGGATAGAGACTGTTATTTTAAAATTAGTTCATCAAGAACACAGGGACACAGCCGGAAGCTTGTTAAGGATAAATTTCACACAAACATTAGGAAGTTTTTCTTTACTCAAAGAACGATAGACACTTGGAATAAGCTACCAAGTAGTGTGGTAGACAGTAAGATATTGGGGACTTTCAAAACTCGACTTGATGTTTTTTTGGAAGAAATAAGTGGATAGGACTGGCAAGCTTTGTTGGGCTGAATGGCCTGTTCTAGTGCAGAGTGTTCTAATGTTCTAATGTAACTGCTAATAGCCATCACTGCTGAAAACAACAAAGCCATGGCCATGAAAAATGATCAAATGGTCACAAACACAAAAAAGTAAAAAAAAATGGTATAATAAAGAGACAAATAATATAGCTTTGGAAAATACTCTCAGATTATCTCCATAAAGAGTAATATATATGAATCATTTCAGCAAATTTTTAACAGTTTCACTTTGGGTGAATTATAATAAGTTAAAAATAATATAAATTAGTTTAACCTGTTGTTAATATACAACTGCCAATAAAACTTGTGGTCTGTTAATAACTCAGAGAGATTTGAGCAGGAGGTGTGATCAGAATATGGTAGTAAACACAAAGTGAATCCAGAAATACAAACAATTGCACTGAATAAGACAGGCATAAAAGTCCTAAGCAATAATGTCTTTCTAGAAAAGCCTTTTAGCTTTGTCTAATTGTAAAGGAAATGCCAAACTGGATGACAGAGCATAGGGGATGACACTGCACAGGCAAAGGATGTTAATGTCAAGAGAGTGTCACAACCAAAAGCTGAAACCAAACATTGCATTCAAAAATGTAACCACATTCTTGACCAACTAACAATAAACACAAGTGATTTTTTTTCAGAAAGCATGCAATGATTTGTAAACTCACATAAAATGCACAAATGAGACACTTTGACCTCAAAACTGGGATTATAGCCTGCTCCACCTTAAGCCAATTTGCAGCTGCCTTTTCTTTTGAACTTAGTCTGCAGCACCGCACTCAAGCTATTGTCAGCTGCAATGAGGCCAAAGCAACAGATATCACCATCCAGCAGACTACAAGTTCAATAACTTAAACCCCCTCTTCCAATGGTTTAAGCAACTTAGTATCTTACTCAGAGCTTCTCTAGGTCTCATTTAAGAGCTCCTGAATATGATAATATAGTACATTATTTGGCACTGTGTACTCAATGTATGCATCTGTTGCTTGAAAATTGATGGAACTATTAATTGGAAATGCTTGACAGTCAATGAATGATGAAGTTTATTAATAAAAGTGTAAACAAATTTGTTATTTCTAAATAATGAAGTTTAATGTAAATATGAGTAGAAGTGAAATGCATAGAAGGTTAGAGGAACAAGTTATTTCAAGTGTTTGATTTCCAATTGTGTTTTAAATAAAACTGTTAATTGTTCACTAGTTTTGTAATAATTGAGCAACAACATGGTTTTTACTTGCACGTATGGAATATGTCAATAAACAAAGGAAACTAAAGGGCAAAACAATATGGTGATGCTCCTTTTGAAGTCATCAGCTCTGGTTCTTACTTGTTTTATGACTATATTGCAACTGAGTATCTCATTAGTTACTACCTATTTTCATACACATTATTTCAGTCTAACTGAAGTTCATAAGTTAAAATTTAACATTAGTTTTCTCAGCACAGTAAGGTTAAATATAAAAAAAAACAATTATATGTAAACATGGCCTCCATTTCTGCTTTGATTTTTTTTTTTTGAGCTGACTAAATTGTGACCCTAGCATATCTTCATTGCATATTCACACTGTTTATGTCTTTGTTTTGATGGTCTTATGTTGTTATTGTCATGCCATGTACATGTACGCATCTCAATATGATGTCATGGATACCATTTTTTGTATCATATGTGAACAATAACTTTCTCTGTCAGATATATTCATATTTTGAAATTATGGAGGCTGTTTCCATTTGTTGAAAATTTTGTGACGAAAGAAAAAAGAGGGTGTAATGTTAAAGCTAATAGCAAGATAAATCAATTGTGAAATGAAGTAGCAAATTGATAACCCAGCTGTCAAGATTGTTAGAAAAATTAAAACATGTAAGGGAGTGTTTGGAGTGTATAATTTAGAGAAACACAACTCATCTAAACTCAAGATTTCTGCTTTTACCATCAGGATCACACATTCAAAATATCATGGATAAGAAACAAGAGATTGAAACAGTTTTTCATTCTAACAGCTGTCTGCTTTCTCAATAAGTTTATATTCATTTATAGATGAAGGCCTATCTTGTCATCCTTAAAGTGGATATCAATCTCAATAAAGATCTGTAGAACGCTTATGCTAGATTTATTTTAATTTTGCTCCGAATAGTCTGATATTGAATCATATGTAATCATACTCACTATGTTATTTATTATGTATGAGAATATGTTTGATGGTTGAGTTTATGTGATGTCTTGTCTTTATTTAATAACCCTGCTGGCAAACCAGATTTTCCTCCTGGGACAATAAATATTGAACTGAACTGAAGGGAAGTATTGGCAATCTTGAATGTGTTTTAATACATTCAAATAAATGTTTTATGCTTATGTAAAAGATATACACTGGTAGATGAATCCAGAATTACCCATATAGTCTGAAAATTAAAATGAAATGAATTATTATGCATAAGGATTGTTCCATCATTTTTTTACAGTAAATTGTTTCTTATGAAATGAAATCTGAGATTTACTATTTCTGTTTCATTTTTTAATATGTGGTACATTGCTTACACTGAACCTTTTATTATTGATTGTAAGAGTCAATTTTAAAAACATAATGTTAGAATTCTCATAAGAATTTTTTTAATCAACATAAATGTCAGTTTCACATGGTTACTTAGTTAATGGATGAGTCTTTTATCCTCTGAAGCTAACATGTAATGGAACATCCTTATTACTCGGCTTTATTTGTTATGTGATAGCAAAATGTTAGTCACTCAGTTTGTTATTCAGATAGAAACTTGAACTGTTAGATAGATAGACTGTTAGATTTGCTTGTAAACAGCAAGACACAATGACATCCAGTTTTCCGAATGTATGTTATATGTATGTATGTTGTGTATGCATTTTATAACATATAGAAAGTTAAAGAAATTAAACCAAAATATGAAAGCCTTAAGAGAAACCTTACAGACATGAAATGTATTTTTTGGATGTATTATCCATTTTCTCTTCATGTTTGTTTGAACTGTTTTTGCTTTGATTTTCACTAAACCTTATAAAACAAAGAAACCTGGACTGCTGAATTTTCTGTGTATGTGTCACACTCAATGCCTAAACCTTTCTATGAAGTTGAAGCTGCAGAATTTAAGAAACTGAAGACAAACACAGCTACATTGATATGTGATAAGTGTTAAATTAAATTATGGTATTATGTGTTTTAGAAATATTGTGTATAAGTATTTTATAATAAAATCTGTTTGTTGGAAAGAGATCTGTTCACCATTCCAGCCTCTAGAAGGAAATAGTAGAGTATAAGGAGATAGAAAATTTTTATTAGAAACCCACTTAACAATTAAGAATGTAATACTGTACATTTCTTTAATAAATGTAACAATCTATGTAAGAAATCACATATAATTGGTATATATTCACTGTAAAAAATAAGGTTGTTTAAACTTTAAAATTCTGTTGACTGGAAATATTTAGTAAATTTTCTCATTCAGATTCAGCACAACTAAAGCATCTGAATTGGGTGAAATTGAATATTTGCATTAAAGGAATAGTAGGTTTATTTTTAAATTAAAGCTTATCAGAAGTATTGCAAATACTGTACATACTCACGTATAAGTTAGGTCTTGATACCTGAAAAATCGATCATAAAATTAGACCCCGACTTATACGCCCATTCAAAAATGAGACACTTAATTTTTTTTTTTTTACATCTTCTTGCCTCCTCCAATCTCACATGAGTTTCTCAGATGCATTGAATTTTGTTGCAGCAGCGCAGTTACCAATTTCTTTCACTACTTCAATGATATTTAATTTAAAACCAGCTTCATATTTTCTTCTGATCGAACGGTCCATCGTAGATAAGGGATGCTCTTACAATAAAGATGTAGGAGGGTGCAAGATACAAAAAACACAAATCAGTGCAAACGTTGCTTCGGAATAGTTTGGGTATTACCGTGTGGTCACGTAGGCACAATACATAGAAAAAAACAGGCACTATGCTCCATGGTTACTCTCTCAGGTGGGCATTAGCGTATCATAATCTCTTGGACCAATAGCTTGAATATTCCGCGTTCAACTTATACGACCCACATTAAAAAATAGTAAAATCAAGTTCCGACGTATCCGCAGGAGAACTTATCAGCGAGTATATACGGTAGTTTTGCAGGAGTTTCGTTGCTCTATCCGGCATTTACCTTTAGGTCTAATTCACTATAAAACTGATATCACAGAGCATGTACAATTATATATTGATAATAATCAAGCTACACAATTGTTTAAGGTTTTGATTATGGTTTAAAAATGTGAAATCATGTTTGCACATGCTCAGAACTTAAGAGTATCAGCCCACCAACAGAATCAAGTCCATGCATGCCCTGTTTCCTTGTGGCATGCAAAGCAAATGTGTGCACATTTTCAGTGAGCAGTTATCATTTTCCTGAATACTGACTTTTATGTGCCAACATTACTCACTTGTTGCTACAAACATCAAAGTAAATTAATGACATTCTTATATGTCAGTAGATAATTTATTATTTTAATTTTTATGTGTGTTTAATGCAGACCCCCGTGACCCTGTGTTCGGATTCAGCGGGTTGGAAAATGGATGGATGGATGTGTGTTTTATTACAATACTGATAGTATGATAGACAGAAGGTATGGTTTAAATAGTGCTTGTTTGTGATTTAGTGTGAGCAAACGCTAGATGATACAGTATATCTCTTTTTCATTGTTTACTTTGCATTATTTCCAGCATTATATGTTTCTAAATAGTTGGTATTGTGTTAATAAAACATTTTTTCTTTTTAGAGTGTTTATGGTATCAGAGTACTTTCAATGTCTCTCCATCTTTTAATTTACTCATGTTTGTCAATTTACACATGAATAAATTTTGGTTAATAGGTTTAACACACAAAACAAAAAGCATATATCTGTGTCCTATGCCTATTTTATTCACGGCCCATTTGAGTGCCGTGCTTTCTCTACATCTTTAATCAAATAATGTGAAGTTTAAGTAGCCAATGTTAGAAAATACTTGTAAAATAATGTGTTAAAAACAAACCTTTTAAAATGTAGCAGTGAGGAGAACTGCTTTAATTAGTCATCAGGTTCAGCAAAATATTTTTTGAAAGAAGTCTTATTTTCTGCTCTTTTAAGAGAATTAACTTAAAAAAAATTTCCAAACTGAAATATTAACCTTTTTGCCTAATATTTTACAATGCAGTGCATTTTTCAACTTTCCCCCTCTTGTCATTTCAGAGACTAAGCATGGAGTCTGAGTGTCTGGGCTTGCGAGTATCCTGGATAAAAACCAAGATCCAAGCCTTTAATGACCTCTTGGACACAGCCATCAGTAGTGTGTCTGTCTGCGGAGAAAGCCTCAACCTTGTCAAGAGGTTTACTTACCTCGACAGCGACATTCATGTCTCTGGTGACTCTTCCTATGAAATCAGAAGAGAGCATGGGGAGGTCATGAGATCACTGGAAAGGGGTATGTGGCTGTCCCGATATCTTTGCAAAAGGATGAAGGTCCAACTCTTTAGAGTCCTGATGCTTCCTGTTTTGGTCTGTGGTTGTGAGACACAAACGCTATCCAGTGACCTTAGATGAAGACTGGACTCCTTTGGTACTGTACGGAGAATACTTGGGTACCACTGGTTTGACATTGTGTCAAATGAATAGTTGCTCATGGAGTCCTGAATGAGGCACATTACCAGCATTTGTGAGGGAGCGTCAGTTATGACACTACGTCCTATGTGCAATTCTCTGAGGGTGATCCAGCTTGCAGGATCCTCATTCCAGAGCAGCTGTAAAGGGCAGGGGATGCCCACGTATCACCTGGATGCGGGAGATAGATGGTAATTTCCGGAGGATGGGACTGGACTGTGTGTCTGCCTTGGGGGTTGCCAACCAGGATCCCGAGCTGTTTCATCATGTGGTGGGTGCAGCAACGCACTGTACCAGTGCATGCTCCTCAACCTGTCCTGACCTGACTTGAGTAACTCCCAACAGTGTAGAAGAGGGACACATTGTTCATCAAGTGATAAACTTTGAACAGGAAGGTGTTTTAGAAACAACTGGTTCTAGTCTGTTGGACAAAATATATACTAAAACACCTGAAGATAAACTGGCATCTTTATTCCCATATATGCAAACTATCTTACATTTATGTCCAGACAAGTGACACAGAAAATAACTTAGGACAATACTATTGCTTATTTCTCAAGATCTGATACACAAAAAGTGCATTTAAAACAAAGCACTCATGTTGATGATATAACATTTCAAAAAATAACAAGATACTTTCATTGAAAATACTTTGTTTGTGGTTACTCCACCAAAATATGTTTTTTTAACAGATCACAAAACAAATAAATATTTTAGAGAATATTGTCCAGTAATTGAACCCACAGAATATCTCTATGACTGTTCTGATCTCCAAAGCACTTAAACATATATTTAACTGAAAGGATATATTAGATAATTTAGTGTTCATTCATGATACTTTACATAGCTGTTTTCAATCATTTCAAGAAGGTCAGTATTTAAAAAAAAATCAACTTTTAGTTGAATGAGAATTGTGTGTTGCTGTCAGGTTGTATATTGATATGACTTTGAGCTTTGTAACCCCTTGGGTACATTGTGAAAAAAAGAATAAACTAACTGCAATGTATATTGTCCTGCAAAGTATCATTGCAGCTAACAAATTTAGCTTGCTGCTCTTGCCAAGACAGATGATGTGAAATAATTTGCTTTTGAAGAATTTCTTGACCCCTTCATTAGGAACATTAAGTCTCTAGAAAGAAAAGGAACATCCATTAGGGTGCTAGACAATCATGTGAGGTTAACTGTTTTTACTGTTTGTGCAGACAATCTTGGGACCCATTGATTAGCTGGATTTCATGAATTTTTTTTCAGTTCAAAATTTCTCCAAATTCTATTGAGTGTTATTGGAAGAACATAGGTTTCACAGAAATTAGAGACATTCAGTTAATAAAACCAGAACAGCACAGCAAAGTAGTTGAAAAACTCAAAAGTAGCACCAAGCTACATGCTTTGGATGGTGTAAAAATGAATGTGTTTTGAGTAAGCACTTGGCATACTTACGTGCAGTAATGGAATTTCCCCCAGATGTTGTGCATGATTTATTTGAAGGCATGATACTGGTTATCACTTTGCCTTAAAGAGTTAATATCAAAAGAATTTATTTCAGTTGACAGACTGAACAGTTGTATTAAGCCTTTACGTTATAAATATTCAGATAAAAACCAAACATGCCGCAGAAAATCCCCAAGTCAAGTTTTACAAAGGGTAGAATAGGTGACAATATTCATGAAAGCAGGACATTATTAAGGTTGTTTCCTTTAAAGATTGGTAGCCTTGTTTAAGAAAAAAATGAGCCTGCATGGGAGATTTTAATGAGTCTCATTGTTGATATTGTTGTAGCCAGCCACTTAACAGAGGAAACATTGTTTTACTTGGAGAATAAAATTTCTGACCACTGCAATCTATTGATTGAGACCTTTAGAGAGACTTGTTTGCACCCAGAACATAATTTTATTGAACCTTATGCACATATGATTTGCTGCTTTGGAATCCTGGTAGAATTATGGACTACGTGTATTGTAGCAAATAGCTTTTTCAAACAAGTAGTTCATGACATGTGTGATTTCAAAAACATTCTTCTCACTTTTGCAGTTAAACACCAGTTTATGGAAAGCAAAACACTTTGACATTTTTTTAAGCCAATGTTGCACATTGAAAATGTAAAGATTCTCCTTGAATAAAGGGTAGAAGTTTTTAATAAAAGTAAGGATGCTGCAATCAGGTTTTTATAGGGGTGACAACAATCAACTATAAAATGTTACTGGATTGGTCAATTCTTTCTTTTTAAAAAACTTTTACACCAAGCTCTTGCATAACCAGATACACAGAAGCCTTATGTTCTATATTAAAGTGTTAATTTTGGTATGTTTATAATTAAACCATAGGCCAGAGGTGTTACCTGTTTATTATTTATCAACATAGTGAAATTCTGTAGGCATATTGTTCAATGACCATAAAATACTAAAATAAATAAAATGCCCTTAAAATACATAATCTTTTAACTATTAAAATATGTAATAATATTTATTTATAATATTTAGTATTATAGAAAATAAAATGCTTCTCATAATTACAAGCTGTCATATTATACACATTCTCCTGTAATGTACTTAAATGAAACAATGCTAAGTTAAAAAAAAGTTTTCACAATTTGTCTAACAAAAAATATATATTTTCACCTACATTGAGTCAATTGATATAGGCAAACATTTCTTAAATTTAAATAAGATTTCTTTTTGCTGTTAAAATATACATTTATTATATATGGTTTTTTTCCAGTATACTAACAACCCAATTGTGCTTCATTCACTCAGAATATGGAACCAATGTAGGAAGTACTTTAAGATAGGGGCAGCATAGTGGCGCAGTGGTAGCGCTGCTGCCTCGCAGTAAGGAGACCTGGGTTCGTTTCCCAGGTCCTCCCTCCGTGGAGTCTGCATGTTCTCCCCGTGTCTGCATGGGTTTCCTCCGGGTGCTCTGGTTTCCTCCCACAGTCCAAAGACACTGGATAGGTGCATTGGCGATCCTACATTGTCCCTAGTGTGTGTGTGTGTGTGTGCCCTGCAGTGGGCTGGCACTCTGCCCAGGATTTGATCCTGCCTTGCACCCTGTGCTGGCTGGGATTAGCTCCAGCAGACCCCTGTGTTAGGATATAGCGGGTTAGAAAATGACTGACTTTAAGATAGAGAAGCTTTTATCTGTGGCAACTCTTCACGATAACCACCTTTTTGTACCCTCTTAAATGTACACAGTTTTTAATGTCTGGAAAACATTTGGGATTAAATCACTTACAGATCTGTACACAGACGTCTTTGCATCCTACGAACAATTACACTCCAAATTTAACTTTCCAGCAACACATTTCTTTCACTACCTCCAAATTAGAAACTTTGTTAAACAAAATCTGCCCACCTACTCTATTCCAGAAAAAATATTGATCAGTCTTCAGGACTCAGACAGCATTTAGAAAAGCATTGGCCAATTTACGGATCACCAATTCAGTCTTTAGTAGTGAAAACACTGATCAGCCAGAGCATCAATAGAGAAAAGGTATACACATCAATGTACTGTATGCTTATAATTAGATATAATTTTTGGAATCTGATATTCCAAAGGAAACATTGTACCTTCTGGTCAATGTAGTGTGTTGCCAGAATTCTATAAAATCCAGAGGATTATTATTACAAAGAAAGTGGTGATTCTATGCAAAAACTTCCCTCTTGATGTATTAAATATCTAAGATCATATGAGCCTCCTGAAAGTAGCTAAAATTTTATTGTACATCTGTGAAATGAAAGTCATTCTATTCTATTAACATGCTTGTTTTTATTCTAGATGATCTAAATTATAGGTAATCTTTCGTAGTTTACACAGCTGGTGAACAGCTTTTGATATTTCCCAAGTTATGTTTTTTAAGCTTTGAGGAGAACAACTTGAGAAAGACACAAGTGGATAATTTTACTGTTAAATTAAATGGAAGTGATTGTTCTATTATTTGAATTTGTGTTCTCACAAAATATCCTTTTTTCTTTCTCTGAAGGCACTGTATTATTTATAAGTTTGGCTTCTCATTATCCTTTAAAGAGTAAAATGATGATACCAATGTACTATTAATATTCTGTTTACTAACTTTTTTAAATTTTAAGTAATCTGCGGGGTGATGGCTGTAATTTTAATATTAATTTAGAAAATGAGTCTACCAGGGCATTTCCACCTTTATTATACATTTCTTTTTTTGTCTCATCAGTAGTTTCAGCAGTAGGTCTTTACTAGAAAACCTAATGTAAAAGTTAACAATACCTACTGTGTTAAACTGAGTTGCATAAATTAATTAAAATTTGCATATATTAAGTATATTTTCTTTTTTCCCCAAATAATTTCATGGACAATGCTGTTGTGTGTAGAAATCCCTCCTATTAATATCCAGAAGGTCTCCATTACTGAGCTCATCACTTCACTAAATCATCTAAAAGCACGCCTTCAAGAGAAACTTCAACTGAATGGTGGCTTTAGCCTTCAGTTTGAAGATCCAGAGTTTGGAAATTAACTATACATAGGTGATATATGAAGATTTTGCCTAGACCTTGACAATTACTTCACTTGATACTGCATCACTCTCCAATTCATCTTGTTCCTTACATAGTATTGCACATCTCCACCATCTTGCCAGCCTATGAGATCTGCTCAGTGGCCATCTCAGTTCTCAGTCCGAAGTTTTTAATTTGACATGGAACTTTATCTGCAAGAGGGAAACAAGGAGGAGGAAAATAACACTGCCCTTAAGATCACACAAAACATGAGGCATACAATTCTTGACAAAATTACTCAAGCAGTGTTTGCTATGACTGTTTACCCATAAAAGCATGAGCTAGATAATGCTACAGAAGAGCATATTTTCTAATACCCTTTCCTTTGTGAACCAGGTGAGGAAAAACAGTGGCATGGTTAGAGGATGAGTATTGATTTTAAGATACGAAACTACCAGTAGAAACTAAAAAATGCAAGCTGTGAAGAAATTGAAGTCAATGATAAGAGAGGGCACTGTGAAAAGGGTAAACATTCTTTAAAAAAAGCACAGCAGAGGTGAACGTCCTGCTTGATCATCCAGGTAGGAAGAGTGAAGTTCATATTTACATGAAAAAAGACAATGGTGATTGAAATAATAAAAAAATTCTAATATGAACATCATAAGCAGATATATGGCTATCACTTTCTCCTTGAGAAGGATAGAGATTGTAGAAGAGGAACCACTAGTTAGGCTTGTGAAAGAAAGATCGCCTGCATTGTTTTTGGAACATCAGATTTGTGCCGTTCTTCTAATATGTGTTACTAGTAAATATTCAATTATTTCTACTGAGAATAAAAAACTAAAAGTCTTTATTTTTTTAAACAACTGCCAGAGATTTAAAACTCTTACACATGACTTCCAAGTTTATCTCACAGACACACTCACTTTTTTCTTTTTCTTTTATACATATGAGCTGAGTTTTATAGGATCGCAACACTCAGACTCAACAAATCTTTCCTGACAGCTCTAGACACCTACACACCAAGGATTCTCAAAATGTTTAGAGCCCAGAGATGAGTTTTTGGACATTTACTGTTGGACTTATCAGAATTATCATTGTCAGAAATGTATTATTAGATGATACACTGATTTAATGGCCAGTACTTCTTTTTTTTTCTTTTATGGCTTCTTGGTTAAGATCCCTGCCTTTGATGTGCCCCTTACATCTATTGATTTTCAGCAAGTGTTTTTGCTTTCTCCTGCAGTCTATAAACTTGAAAGGTAAGTAAATTAGGGTTTCAAAAATCACTGTCTGTGTGTGCGTAGACTTGTTTTTATCACTTCATGGGGACAAAAATCTGTTTACACACAAACATCATAAGGACTGTGAACGTCATGGGGACAAAAATGTGTGACCCTATAAGCATAATGCATTGGAACATGTAGGAGACACTTTTTTAGATGCCCCATGACGTTCACTGTCCCTATGAACTTTTTAAATTAGGCCCCCAAGTCACAATTTGAACTGGAAAGTGTGTGTGAAAATTTGCAATACAGCAATCCTGTAGTCTGGAACTGGTATTGCAGGATAGGCAGTGTCTCATTACTCATTCATACACTATGCAATACTAATGCATACAAATTACGGTGACATCAGATGTATGGCTGTGCCACAATTTGATTTAGACTGCACGTGTTAATAGCAATGGATATGGCAAAAAGGTAGAGAAATGTAAAATATGTTGTTATGATTTATATTTAGCATAATATTTTGATATTTATAGTTTTATATGATAAAAACATGTCAGTAATAACACAGAAAAAATGTTTTAAATAGGACTTGATCCATACAAATTGTGCTAAATCTTAGTATTTAATGCAGGTACAATGGCTGTATCTCAAAATATTTGTGATAAAACTTTGAGAGTCATGTACATTTAAACATTTTAATGTTTATTTTTTTCTGTAAAATGTAAGAACTCCTGTAAATGATCCTATTTAAGATTTGTATGCAGTGTCTAAAGAGTTACCTTTATAAAATAGTGGATGTAGTTTTTTTAATAGAATCTTAATGGTCCGAAAACACTTAACAGGAAGCAAGAATAAACTCCAAATCCCTACTGACCTTCTAATGAAGCTGACAGACTGAAATCGATTTTCACCTCATTACTATCAGATTATTGCAAACAAAGCTAAGGTAAGAATATTATTCCTTATTAAAATTTTTGGATTTTATGTTTATGATTGTAGTCCAAAACAGAACTGCTTACATGGAGGTAAGATGGCGGTTTTAAGGGCTAGAAGAGGAAATTATGTCATCCATGCCAGAACTGGAAGTGACGTCTTCAAAGGTGCCAGGACCAGAAGTGATGTCATCCGAGGCACCAGAGCCGGAAGTGACATCATCAGTGGCACTGGAATCTGCCGGGATTTCCTGGGAACGGTCTGCAAGAGACTGAGAGAGACAGTCAGCACATTCCGCCACCCCCCTGGTCTGACGTAGTATTACAGTTACTCAAGTCCTTTAGCTGCCTCCTAATCGTATGTGTGTGTCAACACATAGAACAGGAACAGTAGTCAAAATTTGAAAATTTACAAGGACTATCTGTATTGTTTTAACCTCCTTAGAGGTAGAACCAAATATACTCAGGCTGCAAAAATAGTGCTAAAATCATTAGCCCCGAGTCTTATTCAGGAGAAGGTATAGCTGTGGTTCATGCAACTGTTAGAGCTGAATAACACTCAGGCTGTAAAAGCACTAACAGCGTTAATGCCGAGGGTCACTCAGGCAGCTACATAAGCGTGCCTGAGGTAAGTGTCAGGCTCGAGGGTTACCTTGGCAACAATGCCAGCACATCCCAATAACACTTTTCAGCAGCCCAGGAGTTGCACACTCTTGACAGTGATAAATGCTGTGATTTTGAGAAGCTTCTCGTCAGCAGTGATGACAAAGTTAAACTGTCCTCAGGCAGTCAACTTAATACAGATAGTGAAACCGAAAGTGATTATGATGAATCCGAAAGTGATGCTTGCATTTGGGCTTCTGTTGACCCTGCTTCAAATAAACCAGCAACACATTGTTTTGATTATTTTTATGGCTTGTAATGATTTTCAATATCTGTTGTCTAAAATGAACTTTTAAATTCTACAAACAGCAAAGTTTTTCTGCTGTCATATGATATACAGTAATCCCTCCTCCATCGCGGGGGTTGCGTTCCAGAGCCACCCGCGAAGTAGGAAAATCCGCGAAGTAGAAACCATATGTTTATATGGTTATTTTTAGAATGTCATGCTTGGGTCACAGATTTGCGCAGAAACACAGGAGGTTGTAGAGAGACAGGAACGTTATTCAAACACTGCAAACAAACATTTGTCTCTTTTTCAAAAGTTTAAACTGTGCTCCATGACAAGACAGAGATGACAGTTCTGTCTCACAATTAAAAGAATGCAAACATATCTTCCTTTTCAAAGGAGTGCAAAGCAAGCAGTCAAAAAAAAAAATCAATACGGCTTTTAAGTATGCGAAGCACCGCCGGTACAAAGCTGTTGAAGGCGGCAGCTCACACCCCCTCTGTCAGGAGCAGGAAGAGAGAGAGAGAGAGAGAGAGAGAGATAGCGAGAGACAGATAAAAAAAATCAATACGTGCCCTTTGAGCTTTTAAGTATGCGAAGCTCCGTGCAGCCTGTCCTTCAGGAAGCAGCTGCACACAGCCCCCCTGCTCACACCCCCCCTACGTCAGCGCAAGAGAGAGAGAGAGAGAGAGAGAGAAAGTAAGCTGGATAGCTTTTCAGCCATCTGCCAATAGCGTCCCTTGTATGAAATCAACTGGGCAAACCAACTGAGGAAGCATGTACCAGAAATTAAAAGACCCATTGTCCGCAGAAACCCGCGAAGCAGCGAAAAATCCGCGATATATATTTAAATATGCTTTCATATAAAATCCGCGATGGAGTGAAGCCGCGAAAGGCGAAGCGCGATATAGCGAGGGATCACTGTATACATTTACACTTACTAATAAGTTTTAACTAATTTTACTAGAACATCTAAAGGGATAAAAATACTTTTTAATTGTTTCGCTTTTAGATGTAGTGATATTGTAAGGATTTTCATGTCCATGTAAGAAGGTCTGAAATAATGTTACATTGTATAAGATAACAAGACAGATAGTGTAAATTTACCATTAACTAAGCATCACAAGTGCACATAAAAATAATATAGCATTTTAAATTTGTAATAATCTAGTGCTGTAAATTTATTCATAGATACAAAATGCAATGTAGGATCAGCCCACTCCAAGATGCCATACATCATGTACTGGCAAAAAATGACAAGAAATCAAAGCTGGAAGTAAAGTACACTAATCCTATAAAAGATAAGTGAGACTGTAACTTTTCATGTATTCTATACAGCTACGGAAGGTACCAGGGTTTAATGTGCATTTATATAATTTAAAAAACAATGCTGCACATGTCTCCATATTAGGAACATGAGTAATTGTATATTAGGCATTTGACACATTTAGAATACTCATTTAGCCATCTGTATTTCTTCAGTGATGCTAAAATGGTGACTTGTTTTTTCACATAAGCTAGCAGAATGCTCAGACATATGACCTGACAGGTTACGTATCAGATACACTGGTACCTTCATGTGCTCCTTGGAAGCTTGAATTATAACATGAGAAGTAGTAAAGATCCTTCAAGTAGTCACTTCATAAATATCAATTAAATCATGGGAAATGTAATCTATATGTGGCTTCAAACTGGAGGTAGTCAGAAAAATTATGGTTCTGTGATTTGTTCCGAATTTCCCACTGGTAAGTCTTAGTTGAGAAGGTGTTTATATGATAAATCAATATGTCGGTTGTACATTAAGGCAGCATACCAATATTCAATATCGGGATCAATCAATATTTGCCAGTTCATTTATGTGATTCTTTTAAGAGGTCATGGTGTTTTCTCTCTGGCAGGATTTTCTAAAGGCGACTTTGTGGTAGAGTATAGGGGAGAAATGATTGATTTTGCAGAAAGTGAAAGAAGAAGGAAAATTTGCGACAATGCCTTACTTTGTTCATGCTTGACCTCTACTCTAAAGGAAAAACATGGTGGTAAACTGCTGGATTTTATTTTAATCCCACTTGTCCATATATTGAGAGAGATAAAACTTGATTTAGATTTCAGAAATATTAATATATTAAATATAAGTTTTCAGTTTTACAGAAGTTCTCTGAATGGTACAATTTTCAATGGAAGTTTATTTATAAAGTAATTTCTATGCTTTAATGTGATCATCAGTCAAGTGGAGAATACACAAACATGAATAGTCAGGGAAACACAGAATATTCTGACATCACATAGTTTTTGCAATGCCAAACCTTTTATGTATGGTTGCACATCAGTTATGGTTACATTTTTTGAAAGTGACATATTGTTTTCCCTATTATAATTTGTAACAGTACATATCGTTGCAGTATTATTGACTTGATTTTCTTGATGAGCACAAGCATTTAAATTGCAGAATGAAGAGGATTTACATAAAAGGAAAGATTCATCTTTACTTGTTTGCTTTAAAGGACATAAAAGAAGGAGATGAAATTACATATGACTATGGAGGAAAAGACTGGCATTGGGGAAATAAGGTATGCAAAGTTTATCAGTTGGCATCAAAGAAAAGTACAATACTGGCTTTAATTAATTTCTCTAAAATTGTTATTAAAAATTTTAAAAACTGTATGTTTCTAAATTACATGCAGCATTACGTAAAGAAAAGCTCAAAGATGATTGCATGTTGGGTTTGGAAAACATTCGTTGTTTTTTAATTATTACTATAGGTGGATAACAAAACAAAATATTATAACTTTTAAAATTTTGGATGATGATGATGATGAATATAGTGGATACTAAAATAAAAACAAAAACTAAGCTAAGTCATGGAGTAAGTCATTGTTTGACGTTGTGAAAATGCGCTATATAAGCGCCTGAACCAACACAGACTGGACATGGAGGCACACGTAAAATAGATAAACTATTTTATTTTTCTTCACCTGTGGGCGCATGTCTTCCCCATGTCCCACAGACAGTACACAGTCCCAAGCACAACACACCAAATAAAACACACAACAAAGCACTCTTTTCCTCCTCCACCACTCCTCCCAGGCAACCTCGTCCTCCTCCTCCTCCTGATTCTGGCTCCCCAAGTCATATCTGCTGCTGGCCATTTATATAGTTCACCCAGAAGTGCTCCAGGTACTTGATTGCCGAGCTCCGGCTGCACTTCCGGGTGTGGTGAAAACACTGCCCACAAGGGCTCAGAGTTCCAGCTGCAGCCTCCCCTGGCAGCGCCTGCGGGACCCAACAGGGCTGCCCCCAACTCCAGTTCCCATGGAGCCCTGCGGGAAACCGAGGCACCTCTCCAACCCAGGGGGGCGGCCATCTAGCGTCCAGGGGGAGGTATTGCACCATCCAGGGCTGCTCCCCCTGAATATAGAGTGAAGTGGCGTCCCGGTCAGGGTCCATGCAACAACGTGTAAAGACCTGAACCTAGCTAACAGTAAAACAACTTGAAGGTTTATTACATAAGAGATTCGTTAAACTGAGCAAAGTTCCTCTACTACAAAAGACAAAAAACAAAAACACATTGGCTATAGGCAAAACTAATCTTATTCTAATCTTAAGAGTAATAATGTTTTAAGACTAGTAACAACCAACAATCCTCACAGTATACCATTGATTAAATGCCTGAAAACAAATGTCTTGAGATAGGTGAAATTGGAAAGCTTGTTTTGATGAAGTTTCAAGTTAAAAAATCTGCTTATTTTGTCAGTTAATTCATTTGGTGTTGAATCCCCCACAATGTCTCCACAAAGCACTTTAATTCAAAATTTTGTGTGTGTGAACTAAGGAACTGGCAAAGGGATGTTTCCCTTAGAAATGTTCCCAAAAGGAAGATATACAAGATTTGTGTTAAGGGTTCCCTTAAAGTGTGTTATGACCAGTATATGAGTTAAAGAGTTTATATTTTGAAAGATTTAATTAATTTCCATTGTTATATTGTGCATTGATGATATTTACTTTGGTTTTACTATGAATTTCCATTACATTATTGTTAATAAAATGTATATTCACAATCTACATTGAATGTCTGAACTTAAGGTATTACATGGAAATACATAATCTAAGCATTCTGTGCTAATATTCATACTATAACCTTCATTCTTGTGTACCTAGATACAATGTTGTCATTTGTTTCAAAATGTAGGCTTTGATTCCATATCAAGCTCATTGTTTGTCAAATTTTATTTAAAAATGTTGCTCTTGCTACTAAATTATACTCAGAAGTTTTTCTGGCAGTTTTTAGTCATTTTAATATTTTTATTTCCTTATGTATGAATCATTTGTTTTTATACTATAGATTAGCACTTCAACAAGAGGTTAAACTTTAAATCCTTTTCTTGTTTTGTTTTTTGTAGCTCATAATTGGAATATGATGATGACAAATTTTGTATTGTAAGTATTTTCTGTATAAAAAAGGTGTTTGGGTTCGGGTTAGGGTTAGGTGCCAAACAACAACCTTGTATCTTCAATTTTCACACTGTTATTTTTATTTCATAAAGTAAAGTACAGTCCTGCGGTGGGTTGGCACCCTGCCCAGGATTGTTTCCTGCCTTGTGCCCTGTGTTGGCTGGGATTGGCTCCAGCAGACCCCCGTGACCCTGTGTTCAGATTCAGCGGGTTGGAAAATGGATGGATGGAAGTAAAGTACAAGTACTTGTCTATGACTTGATGATTTAAACATTGCCCATAAGTATATAAAATAAATTTCTATTAAACCACAAAGCTGTCAATTAAATACTCAGAAAGGCAGGCCAGTTCCCCTTAGATAACCATTTTCATCATTCAGTGGAGGTTTTAAAAAGGCATTTGAAACCTTAACATAGCTTAATACATTAAAAATTGAAACCATAAAAGTTAAACTCTCACAGACACATCTCATGATAAAGTTTATTATCAACACAATTTGAGTCAGATTTGGTGCTCAGAGTTTGTTTCCTTCCTAGGTAATAATAAAATAAGTAATTTAAATTTTTACATTGTATTCGAGTAATATGATAGAAAATCTAAATGTGAAATTGATTGTCTATTTTTTTTTTCTCCATGTTAGCGTTCCTGCTCAGATCAAGGAGGTATTTTTTCGTACGGGGATTACTCGTTAAGCCAGATGTAATTGTTGACGATTTGGCATGATCCTGGATCTGTCGGTTTTTTCGAAACTCTTGCTGGATGTGTTGTCATAGCAACACATCCAAATCCTCAAACCTGCTCCGAGCAGGTTTGTTCGATGTAAACAAGGATTAGCTCACACACTTAATCAGTGTCCGTGCATGGAATTCATTCAATCATGCCTTCACCGTTCATGAATGAGCGACCAATTGATATCTGTGCACAAATTATAAGAAGAGAATTTCATATAGAGAGGGTTTTGCCCGATCTGCAAGATCCTTTATTGCTCCTGGAGGAAATTGTTTTCGAAAGATACCGCTTTAGCCGAGGAGGAATATTGTACCTCAAAGATTTATTAGCACCTTTTATTTGAAGTCAAACTAGGTGAAGTCAGGCTCTCACAACCACACAGACAGCATATGCATTGCTTTGAGGTTTTTTGCAAGCGGCACTTTTTTATACACTGTAGGCAATGCGGAAAACCTATCTAAAAGTGCAGTTTGCCAGGCAATTCGTAAAGTCTGATTGGCTCTGAAATATTTCCTTCGGGTTTTCATAGTGTTTCCTGGACACCTACATGTGCAGACAATAAAAGAGGCGCTTCATGCCATTGCAGGTAGGCAACACACAGGCAAAAACACCCACAGTTCCATGAAAAATCTCACAATCAGCCTAACATTCTCATTACCTAGGATTTCCAAATGTGATTGGGGCACTGGATTGTACGCAGATCTGAATAATCAGACACAGTGTCTTTATCAAATATTTGACCTTCGTCAGTATCTCATTGGTCAGACACAGGTTCTAGGGATATGACATTCCCTGCAACTGACCCAACAAAAAAGAGGGCTATATGGAACATCCTTTACCTGAAATGAAGTGACCACTGCATCCTGCCACTGGTTCTGAGGAGGAGCTTCCCCCTGGAATGCCCTCAGAAACAGGGCAATGGGCATTTTGCTGGAGAGCCAACTCTTCTGCAGGAGTTAGGTCTGGACTGCGTGGACCTCCACCTTTTTTTTGCTTGTCTTATTAGCTTTAGAATTAATGTTTTTTTATATTATATATGATTCTTTATGTCAACAATTCTTTAAATAGTTATATACCAATATTTACCAGTTTGAAGTATATTCTTGTACTTCACTTTAACCTGTTCCCATGTTCTCCTTGTGCTCACATTTGATCTGGAATTATGACATATTAAATAACAATTAATCAGACACATAGGAAATGAAACGCTGCATTCAATAAGTACAATGCGCACTACTTAGCGTTTAATTTGTCGGCCACTTTTTGCCAGCCGTCTTTTCTGGTTTGGGCTGCTTTTGCAGTGTTACCCCTTGTGCATATTAAATCTTGAAATTCTTCATGTCCTTCGAATAAAAGGTCTTGCTCCACTTGTGTGGAAAAAAAATGCGCCCCGTTCTTTCATCATTTTGTTACAGCCTATCAAAGACTTGCTGATCATGTTTTCTAGACTCAATATATATGGGCGCGTATTCATCTCGGATGATTAGATCCAGCTAGACTAATCTACTACACAGCTGCGTTTGAAAAACCGACTTATCCCGGATGAGTTTCACCGGCATTAACTCATCCAAGATGAGGCATCTGATCTCGGATGATTTAAGCATCGTACAGAAAATACACCCCAAGAGTGTTCCACCTCAGATTAAGAGGACATATTTGTACCCAAGTTAAGGAGGACTAAAAGTGCCATAGTAAGTTCATGTCACTTCATAACAGGAAATGTAAGATTTGTGAGTATTATCTCATTATTAATTTACAATTAAATACCAATTCACAGCCAATTTGAAACCCTGTAATTAATGTAAAAAATTTGACATAGGATGAAAAAAATGTTGGAATTTTGCAATGTACTTAACTGTACAGGGTTGACATTATTTGTTTTTTTCTATTTTTCTATAATAGCTTAGGCTATATGATCTATTCAGAATCATACTTTACAAGTAATATTTTCCCCTAAACTTCTTATATTAATAAAACTATAAACAGGATTACAGAGCACCAGTATATGTCATTATTTTTGGAAATCCGGCCCACCTTAAATCCCTTCACACCTCTCAGTCAGCGTCTTTTGTCTTCTAAATATGTCGATAAGCCCAAGCAGCAAGCAGCCTGCTATTCCATCCCCCCACCACCACAGAACGGCACAAAATTCTCCCAGCTCATGCCTCGATTATCTTGGAGTGAAGTGCTGGAGTTTTAGAGTCGAAATAATAGATCGTTATTTGGAACACATGCATTTCATTTGTGTTCCGTTTCAACAACAATCTATGTAAACACATCATTAAAACAGAAATGTTTTTCACATTTTAGTAATAAATGACAAAATGTAGACATCAACTCTATAATGTGTGAAGCCTGATGTCCAAAGATCAAATAAACACTTTCACAAAGGGTACAAGGATGACACAACAGCTTCGTGGCACATTATAGAGTTTATATCTACATTTTGTCATTTATGTCAACACTATTGCTTGTAAAACTGATGGGTTTTTTTACAACTGTTGCACAGCACATGGTTTTCTTTTTGCAATATATAATGTAAAAGTCCAGCTCAGTCAAGTACAGTAGTTTCTATTTCCAAATACATCTGGACTGGGAAAAAAATGTGAGTGGTTTCATTTTCATTTAAAGTGTGTATTGTTGCAAGGCTTTCAGCTTGTTAGTTGTTTAATTTGTGAATTTTTTAACAAATTTAGTTAAATCTAAATGATTTTAAAATATGTCCCCTATATGTCATGTCATGAGAAGCAATATGAGTACACTAAAAAATGTCCCCAGTTAGTAATGTATACCAAATATTTGGTGTGTATGCAAATCATGTCCCTAGAAGTGATGAGTGTGAGTCTGTCCCTATTCAGTGTGATAAAACAAAGTGAAAAATCCTACTTAAAGGAAACAAAAATTTGAAGTGTTGGTTATGTTCCCAGATTTCTATAAACATCCATAATTTATTTCACATCTGTAGGGCCACGGGAAATTGGTGTCCTCAGAAATAATATTCCTGAATTGTGTCCTCAAAAATACAATACAACACATATGTCTGTGTGTGTGTGTGTGTTGGGTTTAGCTTTGGCATACTGTAAACTGATTCAATATAAATCTTTATTGAAAGTGAGAGATAAATGTAATTGCAGATCACATTTAATATGATCTTGTTGTTCTTCTCTCCATATCTCTGATATGATGAGGTATAGAAAAAAAAAACAGTGCTTCAGGGTCTACCTTTATTTTTAAGAGAAACAAATCTCGATGAACTACTTAAGACATGCCTGGTTAAAACATGTCAATTGTGTTTGTTACTTCCCACAGCACAACAATCCATACCGCAAGTACTGGCTGGAGTATAGGGCCCTATCAAACTTACCTCTACAGTAATTATTGGATAAAGAGAATTAGTGAGGTATGTTCTCTGAGATTCCATTGATAATATACAGTATAACACATGCTACAAATGAGAACATAGATATTACAGTGTTACTACATGTCAAATTCAAAATCTTCATGGTTTGTTTTAAAATTGGCTAGCATCAATTTGATCTGTAAATAATTAGTCTAATTCCACCCATAGTAGACAGACTCCTTTGTAGATAGATAAGTCATTAACATTTTTTGACATTAATCTGTATTTTTCATATTGTTCACAAATCAAAGTTATATCTGCATACATAAGAGATACTTTGCTTCCCTATTATTAAATAACATCCTCTATTTTCATAGCAATGTGAGATACTCACAACTGAATTTATTTTGTGAATTAAGCTGGAATGGTTGTTAGCTACTGTCCAACCCTCAGATCTACAGATCCATCTTTTTGTTTATATCAACCATTATGTGTCTGTTTTGACTTAGGAGCATACATATCTTTTTTCTCAGGTATCTTTTCATTTTATTAGGAAGTGAAATTGAGAAGAAACCAAGTGTGCTTACAAATGAACACCTTTAACTACTCTTCTCTTTAAACATTTAACACCTATGTGAATCACAGTAATAGGCAACTGACCTAGAAGACAAGAATACTATAGGTGTCACGATGGTGAACCTGACAGTTTTAGAGGATGATGGTTCTATCTCAAATTCAGAAATGTGCATTGTCAACATAGGAATTGTGATGGAGGAGACTGTTGTTCTGGAGGACATTGTGATTTGCCAAATGTTTTTGCACTCTTGTTTGGTTTACTAAATGCTGTTACTATTGAATACCCTGATGAGTAATGACCTTGGTAGTTACTGCTCTGCATGGGTACAGTTATTTAAAAATAGACTTTTGCAGTGACCATTTACTGGGACTGGGATCTGGGAATGTTTGTACTATCTTTAATTTGTAAATGTCTGTGTACAAAAGTATTTTACTGCTCTTTTTAATTCTGAAAACTTGTTTACTCTTGAATCTGAAAAAATGAACTGTGTACTTGACCACTGAGCATTTAAACCTTTAAAAGAATTTCTCAAATTTTCATAATTTTAAGCACCTGAATAATATGTGGCTTAATTACTGCTTACCTGTGGATTTTGTAAAAAATAGTTTTGTCCTAACAAGATTTACCATTGTATTTTCTCAAGTGATTTTAGAAATCCCCTCATAGATGCTGCCATTTCAAGAAAGCGCTTACTGAGTGTGCAGATTCCTAAGTGAAGGCTTTGCTTTACTGTCAGCAGTTTTTGTTATGCTTTTGGATTAACTGAATATATAATAATTTATAGTACTGATTCACTGAAGAGTTACAATTTTGTCAATTAAACAATATGATGAATGCAACAGTTCTGTGTCTTGTAATATTAACCTTCATTCTAAAATGTCATAAGTTAACCTTGAATTTGGAAAAGAGATGCTGACCTAAAAAACAAGACAGTTAAATATCTCTTTAAGTTCTATTATTTTTGAGATAAATTCTACAAAATTAAGTTAATTAAACTTCAGCTACACTTTACTGTGAAGAAAACGTCTTGAAGTTGAGTAGACTACAGAATGTACTAAAAGCTGAGTTTCTTTAACTAATAAGCCCAAAATGTAGTGTGTACTTAAAAAACTGAATACACAATATTAACGTAAGTTGCTTTAAATTGAGATGTTTTGCTGTGTTGTCATACCTGATTATTGAATTTCCTGTTTTTTTCATTCTCTTACCTCTTATTTTCAATCATAGTTTGTTGCTGATATATCAAGAACAATGCCTTATACATTGCTAGTATTTGTATTGTCTTTCTTCAGAATTTTTTTGCAAGAAATATTTTCATAAATGTTTGTTTGCACTAAATGCCATAATAATGTAAATTCTACTAGGTTATGATGGGTCAACCACATCATATCACCATAAGTCTAGTTAGTGTGGTGTTTACAGAAGAAGGAAAATGTGGACAGAATTTATTTTCCAACCAGAATTAAGGGCAACTTTGAATTTATTTACTTAACGTGCTTAACAAGCATTTTTCAAAAGTGAGAAATCAAATTCTGTTTAAACATTACTTCACCTGTTTGTTTTTATCATAAAAATGTTTGCCAATGTAACATATGGCTTTGTAGTTACTATTTTGGCAAGACATATATTTTCACAGATTGAAAACTTTGTCCAAATTGTATTGCAGATTTGTAATTTTACATTTCTTATACTCAGTATTGCTTCTGTGTATACTCATGAGTTTGTGTGTTGGTTTGGATTGTAACAGTAGTTCTCTTCTGTGAGTAATACAATAAACAAAGACTTCCTTCCGCCCTCTGTTACTTGCGTCATTGAAAGCAGATACTTTAATAGTGTTATTTTCTTCTTAAATGCTGTGATTCTTAGGGTAAAACTGTAGCTAATATGATGGATGTCCAGTTTAATTGATTAATCGGTTACTGATATAGAGCCTAAGTGAAACATTAATTAAAGTCTTTGGTCCTTAAATAACAAATTGTTGGTAAACAAAGCTACCAGCTGTAGAGTGGCACAATGTTCAGGTTTGAAAAGACCTGATTTAGATTTACAAAAGGTTTATCATTTTTATCTCCCTTAAAACCCAGCACAAATTAAGTGCTGGCAGAATAACAGACAGATGCTTAATTTCAAGCTTAGTCAAGATTCCAGTTGCTTTAACAATGTTTTGTTTAATATAAGGCTGTGACTGAGATCTGATACTCTGATTAGTCACTTTAATAAAAGGACTGAAATGGGTACTTCCAGCTTGCAACAAATGTTAGTATTTCATTCGGTTTTCCAGTAAGTCGCACATTGCTCAAGTGCTTGACCTCTTGCCATCTATTTCACAAATTACAATTGGTTTTTTTTTTGTGGGACAGGATCGATGCAGATTCTAAGTAGAAAACCTTTTGTATAGAAAAGATTAAAATCTCTGTTCATGAAAGATAATTAAGACACAAAATAAGTGAGGTCAGCTCTGCAGTTTGTTTAGTTTTTTTTTTCTTTTTTTTTCCATCTATAATTGTTAATAGCAGCATTTAAAATTCAGGACTGGCTAGGCAGTTGAATGTGTTCTGTAGCTGGCTTTACATAAATCACATAAGCTATCCGTGTTCTCTTTCAGACTCTGATGATATGAATTATAGAGAAAGTGCAGAATAGTGTCACTCAATATTACACATGGCAATAACAGCTAGAATAATGGAGGGGACAAAACATCTCCTACAGATAATTAGGAATTTCAACTTTTTTGCACTGAGAATTCTTTTTCTTGAATTGTATATTGTATTTTTCATTTTTGTCCTAATTCCTTCCTGTGTATCACCTTTCTGTAAACATTTTAATAAATACACTGAAACCAGGGCAGGACAGCATGAGGCGATTCTTAAGCTATCATAAACACTCGAAAATCAAATCCAGATATTCAGAGAATAGAGGCAAAAAAGGATAATTAGTTAACACTGTATGTGCGAGATAAATTGGGCAAACAAGATACAGGTTACTAAAGAATGGAATACAGCACATCATGCTGCACGAAGGACAGTGCAGTGCAACATTAATTGTAGCTAGTATAGTAAATAGAATCCTTAAGAAAACAAGAAAAGCAACTTGATATTATTAGATGAAAACTTCAAGCTGCAATAATGTCATACCTAAAGGATGGGTTTATATAATGCATGATCTCAAAATTTACCTATTATAAGGGATGGCCAGCAGCCAACCTGGCCTGAATGCCCAAGGAATGGAAGGATGGGGGAAGGCAGCCTTTTTAGCACACTGCCTCCCACAGAACACTAGATGATAGCCCCTCTGGGTCATACATGGCTCCATGGACGTTGGAGTTTGTCACAGCCCTGTTGGCTTCAATGCCACACCGGGAAGTAATGCTGGAAGAAGATCACCGGACACCTGGAGCACTTCTGGGTGCCCTATAAAAGGAGAGTTGGGATGAAGAGGGACAAAGCTTGCCAGTGGAGGAGTAGAGGCGGATGGACAAGAGAGAAGTGAAAGACAAGGGTGCTGTGTGCTGTATTGTGCTTAGGACTGTGCTTGGTGCTGTGGGGAACAGTTATTAGGAAGCATGTCCCCAGAAAGAACAGAAATAAAAGTCTTGTTGGGTGCAACACTTGTGCCTGTGGCTGGTGTTTTTGGGTGTTTGGTGAGCCATATGCTCCCCCTGATGGTCACACTATACATACTTAATATTTTAGTATGTACACATACAGTAATATGAAAATAATGTTAAAAGTAAAATTTAGAGTAGTATTGTGCTTTGGTACTATGGGGAACAAACAGTAGTACTGGTAATGACCTCATTGTGTTGTGGTACACTGTGTCAATGAACCCTAAACCTAACCCTAAGTGTAATCAAAGATGAATCGAGTTTCTAAAGATAAGGATAACTTAGAACATGATAAAGTTTATAAGCTGTTTAGATCAAATGATGATTATGGACAAGCAGGTCAAGTTGGATGTAGAGTTGTCACATCTTTTGCAACAAAGGAGTTGTACAGATTTTGAAATGTTCAAAACAGATGACATGAGCACTGTTAACTAGGCCTGGGTAACGATATTGATTTTCTGATTAATCATTATTTTTTTAAAGGATTTGATAATTGATATTTAAAGTCTCAAGATCAATCTCATGAATCTCTGCTCAATTACTATACTGTATGTAGACTTTTGCTTATCTTCGTTTTTGCTGTCCTATCCAGTAAATGTTGCTAAAGTGCCTGTTGAGGCTTTCTACGGAAAAAGCACTTTACTATAAAATGTTGTATCCTCATTAACTGAAATCAGTTTCTTAGAAACTTAAATCAGATGTGTGGACTTTATACGGATGCAAACGGTGTATGGGTAAAAAACAACTGGATAAAAGCAAAGCCATATGTAAGCTGTGCAGCTCAGACGATAATTATTGTTGTAACACAACAAATTTGACAAGTCATTTACCCTGAGTCATCAATAAACATAATCTCATCGACATCCAAACAAGTTGAGCCTAAACAGTCAGCGGGTAGCTCCAAGCTCCCGTTTAATTCACCTCGTGCCCAAAAAATAACACAACAATTAACCGTTTTTATCTGTAAAATATGAGACCCTAAAACATTGTTGAAAATGAGGCCTTTCGACAAACGATACAGGTTTTTGAACTGCGGTATGCTATACCAACCAGAAAGCAATTAAGTACACATTGCAATATGTAACCAAAGATTTTTCATAGATACATTCTCAAACCAACTTATTACCAATTCCAGGTTCACAGATCATGCCAGTCACACTGGGAGCAACCTTGCTGTCTATATAAAGAGCTGCTGAGATGACTCGCTGCCTTTCTAAAATCCTTTCCATGCATTTTCAATGCTTTTTTCCACAGCATAGCCACATCACTCACAACTGTGTTTTGCCAAGTCTAATAAACGTTGCTTCTCTTTAAGCACATGGCTAGCTGTACTGCTATGGTGAAAAAAGTTTGCAATGTGTCTCACCCAGCAAAGTAATCTGGCAATTATTGGACTTTTCAGAGCAGTCTGTGATACAAAAGTGAATGAGTGCATAAAGCAGCCGAATTGAAGTAGTTCCATAATAGCGGTGTTATCAGTCATGATGGCCAGTTATGTTTCTTTTATATTACACTCATTCGATGCCGCTGTCAGCAAGCATTAGTTCTAGATCCTTGTTTTAAAATTGTTCTTTTTTGTCTGAGGACTGTCAGGGCACATTTTCAAGACGATTACATGACTGCTATAACTAAGCAACTGAAGAAATGTATAACTTGTAGAATTATAGAAAGACACCCGCTGAATCTTTAAATTCAACTAATTCAAGATTAATTTAAATGTCCAATATGTGAAGAAATTTGGCTAACAGTGTAGTTGAAGGGTGTCTACATGGAGATTCATAACACACAAATAGGTTATTGAATAACATTTATTATTTAAGAGACAATATTTGGTTATTTTATAATAATACTATTTGCAAGATGATATAAGTGTTTTATAAAATAGATGCTTTGCATTGTATTAAAACATGGAGCCCCCCAGTTTTTTTTTAAAAGAGCAATGATATTTTGTTCCACATGTTCCAAATTCTGATGTTAACTGCTCAATACTAATCAAGTATTTCTTCTTAAATGTCATTCTTTGCTTATGCATATGTTATGAAGTCACTATGTAGACACCCTTCATATAAAGAGTTACCAAAATTTGTCACATTATATTAATGTTCTTTATACAGTGGAACCTCGGGTCACGAACGTCTTGGACCACGTACAAATCGGTTTATGACCAAAGGTTCGCCAAACTTTTGCATCTATTCACGACCACACACTTGGGTGACGAACAAGCCAGTTTCCCTTCCGGTTCGTATGCGCCGGTGATTTCAGCACGTGTTCAGTCTCTCCCTGTGCATTCCCTGTGCAGCAAGCGAGACAGAGCGAGCGAGAGAGAGAGGGGGCTGGCTGCATAAGGCCGAGAAGGCAGTTAAAGAATGCACCAGGCTTGTTTTTAAAGAGACTGATTCGAACATTGTTTTAACCTCGTTGTATTTAATGAAGACTTTTTTCTATTGGATTTTAACCTCCACTTCACTTCTGTTTACAGCGATCGGTTCGTAGCGTGCATTGTTGCAATGTTACTTTTCTTGGTTGTTTATTAAATGTTTTCAAATGTTCATGTTTTTCCCTGTGCTTAAAACTCATTAAAAAAAAAGTGTTTACAGTGAGCAGGCTATAGCGTGAATTCTTGCAATGTTACTTTTCTCTGTTCAAGGTTTTCTCAGTGTTATTCAATGTTTTTACATTTAGTTTACTATTACACTGTGTATTCTATGGTATTTTTAACTATTTTTGTTCTTAAAAATCTTTAAAAAAATATATTTACATACAGTTCGTATGGTCTGGAATGGATTAATTGTATTTACATACAATCCTATGGCGGAAATTACTTCGGGTCGCGACCAAATCGGGTTACGACCAAAGTTTTGGAACAAATTACGGTCGTGACCTGAGGTTCCACTGTACATGGTTAAGTAATTTGTAAAAAAACCAACACTTCAAATATATCAGTGCAAGCTAATTCAGTCAAGATAAAGTCAATATTGAATTAATATTGAGGCACTGTGAATCGGAATCGAATTGAATCAGGACATCACTGCCAATACCTATCCCTACTATTAACTAATGATTTCAAAACCTGTACAGAGAAAGCAAATGTCCAAAAGCTCCATACCCATGTGTGCCTGATAGGCAAACTGCAGAGGATTGAAATGTTCTGAAATCAGGGATCAATATTTGTAATACCTTTCCTTGAAATTCACTATATAACAAATGGTTTCCAAGTTCATCTGTGTGCCATATCAATAAAAGTTTTTTCTACCTATCAAAATAAATTTTAGTTAATGTCAAAAATCAAATAATTTTTTTAGGAAAGCATATAACCATGCATTGCATAGAGTATTTACACACTATTTGACTATGGGTTTAACAAGTACTAACTTTAAACATGAATGTGTAAGAGCTGAAATGTGTTTCTCCAAAGGAACTACAGCACATTGTTATTTTGATTCAAAGGTATTAGCTGAATATACAAATCTTATTTTGAAAAAAAGAAATCACACAATACCATAAACTACTTCAAATTAACTTAATCTGAAATATGTTGTTTTGTATATATATTATACTGACTTGAGGTTAGATTCAGGGCTTAATTATAGGGTTCCACACAAAAGAATAATGGCCAAAGCAAAAAGTAACAGAATTATGATTTACAAAATGATGTAAGGTAAATTGGTATTAGAAAAGATAAATAATTTGCACAAGTGATGTAACTGCAAGCTAAAACTGTGTAACAAGTGGAAACAAAGCCTCAAAAACTAAAGGCAGTGAAATTATGTAGCATACCAGTGAATGTTATATTGTGCTCCAGATAAAAGAGCTTGAGAAAATACTGTATAACCCTTCATTTCAACTATGCCAAACAAGGGTCAAATAAGCATTATTTGTAGAAAGTCAGATAAAAATGAATGAATACTATATATTCTTTTAGCTGAGTAATAGGTTTTGTTCTATACGGATGCACAATCGATAAAAATTGAATTTAGAGTGATTCTAATAACAAACAACTATTACCAGAATCTATATAAAAAAATCAAGGCAGGATGGTTATTTATTTAGCTTTGGACTTATTGTTCTGTACTATTGAAGAGGTATTCTTCTAAAATCAGGACACAAAAATGCATTCATGATCTGATACTGTATTAATTTTATCCTTTCTGGATGTTTTTCACATTTATTTACTTTAGATTGATTTACAAGGAAAATGTACAATATGCTTTATGATTTAAACACAGCTTAATGTCCTATAAATGCCATTTAAAACCATAGCAGTTTAATTTGTAAAGAGCTTTGCTTCAGACCACGATAACCCATTGCAAATTACTGCATACTATAACTGTAAAAAAAAAATTCACCTGAAAAACACAAAACTTTTAAGTTATAAAAAAGAAAAACGGAAATATCATTAAATTGTAAATTTCAAAAGTTAAAGTGGTAAAACTCGGTGTTTGAATTAATAACATATGCTATGGTCAGATCACCAGAAAGGAGAGGAAAACAAAAACTCCAGTTGGCAAAGATTCTGGAGAAAAGTGGGGCTACAATTCCAAAAGACTGGCCAGCCCCATCTGGGCATTCTGCAGTACTTAAATGTTATGAAGAAATGCAGTATTATCTTCATATGATGAAAAGTTCTTGACGATTCAGGACTGCAGGTATCATCATAGCAGTAGCATCCCTTAATGCTTTCCAGCATCAAAACGAGATGCAGAGTACTTATGGCAGGTGGCCATGGCGCCAACAAGAGGCTGGAAACTGGAAACAGAAGGCAAAGGAAGTTATTAGTAAATATGACGTGGACTACAGTGCCCTAAGAATACATGTGCTTCCATTGCCCCATTGCCAATTAACACTATTTGGAAGGGCCTGGGTATTAACTACATCTTTCTAGCCATACATTAGCAGCACCAGTGCCTGTCCCAAAAGAAGCCTCACCTGTCAGCCAGCCACTGTCACATGTGAATACTGCAAATTGAAATTTAAAAAAGAGGAACTTGGGAAACCACATCCAAATGAAGGATATAGATAATGTGGAGACAATGTTGAAGGAAAAATATCTTAGCTGTCAGTGTGTGGATCCAGAAGGAGATGTGTTTGTAGTCCATTCACTAGTGCAGGTAAGATAATTACTTGATGAAGCTTATAAATCTGAATGTGAACTCAACAATTGCAACTTACATTTTTTTTTTCAATAGAAGTGTATTCCACCTTTTTAAAGTAAGCATAGCTGATTCCTGTATGTTACCCTTGCACGAGTAATAGCAAACTAGGTCTTGCAGAAAAAGTGCTTATTATAATTATGGTCCAAAACAACTGGTTTTGTGTTTAATACAAGAAATAGCTATATGAGACATACCAGGATGTAAATGTAGGTTATGCATTCTTGTCATTTGTGCTAATATGCATATTTCTACTATATATATATATACTTGTATATAGATATATATATATATATATATATATATATTATATTATTATATTATATAACACACAGCTGTTCAGTGCAGTAAGGTATTATATTTTCCAATCTTGCTTCCGGCATTCACAGGCTCAATCACTGGTCCCCCAGATGCACACTCAGAATGCACTGAGCTTATGACATTTAAAAAACACAAAAAAAAGGAACACTTAGCTTGTTCCTGTATATCAGTTCAACGATATTGTGTACAAAAGACAATAGCTAAATTATATGCTTTTTAAGCATAGAAGGTGGAATTTCATGTGATCTAATACAGAAAATGGTGATAAACTGTAGTCTCTAGTGTGAAAACCTATATACAGAAAGACGTGCATCATTTGAAATCTGGTGTACAGGTATCAAGATTAAATGATGGCATCCACAACACTGATGGTTATGTAGTGCTTTCTGCTTGTGACATACTGTGTATATGTCTATTTTGTAGGAATACAACCATTTATTCCCAATTTGTTTGAGTATCTGTGGAGTGATTTTGTAGTCACTGAACCATAGTAGGTCTTCCACACAATCGAGATAGATCTTAAATGTAACTACTGTGCCAAAAGCATGTTCTGCTGTTACAAATAAAATGCATGTATTACAATGAAAATTACAGATGACATGTAATGAAGAAACTAACTAATTGGAGGATGCAGGTAGAGTGGATGATCTATCCCTAAAGTGTATCTAGAAAGTGGAAAGAGATAAAAGATTATAAAAAATTATGCTTTGTTTGATGATGAGAAAAAGTTTATATTGAATTTATACTGTATTACAATATATAGGATTAATGGCGTGGATTTGCATACCAAGCAAACACACACAAATACACATTTAGCTTTAAATATTAGATTAATTAAGTAAGTAACATGTTAAATGTATCAACAATTAAACTAATTTAAGCAGTGAAAGAATTACAGAATTTGGGATTCATGTGCAGGAGTATATTAGAAAAGCATTAGCAGCTTGAATGTGAAGTGGTCTTTATGGGAAATTAATGAATTATAACTACATTTAGAAACAATTATCTCAAAAAAATA
The DNA here is from genome assembly GCF_900747795.2 of Erpetoichthys calabaricus. Taxonomy (NCBI): domain Eukaryota; kingdom Metazoa; phylum Chordata; class Cladistia; order Polypteriformes; family Polypteridae; genus Erpetoichthys; species Erpetoichthys calabaricus. The sequence continues at coordinate 219,585,096 of NC_041397.2, read as the reverse complement.
ATAAAACACATTCATTCCATTACTTTGATGCTAGTCATAACAAAGTTTATGGTTTTGCAAGTTTTAGCCAAAGCAACAACATTCATAAACATAAATAAATGAGGAAACCTGTTTAACAAACAGTACATAAATTTCAGTTCAAAACTTCACCCGCTAACATCTGTGCATCAAAGCACCAGGGGCCTCATGTACAATTGATGCATAAGCACAAAAATGTTGCGTGCGCCCGTTACCACTCTCATTTCGAGATGTGTAAAAACTAAACTTGATGTAAATTTTCTGCTCAGTTTTGCAAATGGGTGGCACCTAGCGTCAAAACAGTGCGCATGTTTCTGTGCCATTTCCCTTTCTTTTTTAGATTCACATCCATGACGTGGGCTGTATCAGGTACATCGAAAATTAATTGCACGTTGTTTACAAGTTTAAGGCAATTTATTGTAATCATTCTGTAACAATATAATAGTGCATGGAATGGCCAAACTATTCCAAATACCATAGCTACTTTAGCGTTGTTGCACTCAGTGCACTACTCAAAGAATTTCAACCCATTGTATCTATGCGTAGTATCACAGCTACATAGCAAGTGACTGGAAAGCTCTACAGCGGGTAGTGTCGAGAACATAGAGGTTAGCACACACTGCCTCAGGTAAGCCACGCATGTCACAGTCTATTTGAACTTCTCCCATCTGGCAAATGCTTCAGACCCTTTCCAGCACGAACCTCAAGGTTCAGAAACAGTTTCATACCAAGAGCTATAAACACATTCAATCAGTCCATCAAGTGTGCCTGATAGAACTGTTTGTACTTATAATTACAATTATCTCACTGTAAACTTGAACTACAACTGTAATATTGAACAACCTGAGCCACTTATGCTTTCATATTGTATATTTTTCATTGTTCTTATTGTATTATTATTATTGTTGTTGTTGTTGTTGTTTTTATCTTACCATTTTATTGGAAAATAAGTTTATGGATGATTTGCATATTGAATCTCATAATAACATACAATTACAATAAAATGAGTTCAACAGAAGAGAGGCCATATTTACAGATGATGACGACTTGCTTCTAAATCGATTTAGATTTCTAGGCGCTATCTTCTTGGAGCTTTTGCAGTAAAGTATATATATTACATTATACAGATAAATTGTTAACTTCATTTAAATAATGTATACTGTTAATAGTTAAATGTGTGGATACAGTGGACAGTGGTAGTGATGAACTGGCACCCCATTCCGGGATCGTTCCTGCCTTGCGCTGTATGCTTGCTGGGACTGGCACAACCCTGAATGGATGGATGCATGTACAATGAAGATATTTCAATGTTCCTTAAAAGTTTTGAAGAGTCATCGTTCTAAACTTACAGATTGCTTTTATTAAAGAGCTGAATGTGTGGTGATTGGTTACTTGGAGAAAGGAAAGGAAGGACAAGAATTGGAGGTTAGTACACTTGAAAGAGACAGTACAGTTGCAATTAGTTATTTTATCGAGGGTTGCGCATGGCGCAGCAAGCATCTTGCGGGAGGCAGGAATAATCTTTGTACGGGGTGCCAGCTCATTGCTACCATTGTGCCACCATGCCCACATGCATAATAAATGCTTTAATTCCTATCATCATGAAAAGGATATTAAGTGTACATCTTAGTATTTAAATTGTTCAGAGAGCTGTAATATCATGAATGTAACGTATTCTGTGTCCTGTCAGTGTAAGAGAAAGCCCGTTTAAGAAGCACATAGTGATTGACACACATACAGTACATAGAAATACACATAGAATACAAAGCATTTAACTTGCTACTTTAGTTACGATTGGATTTAAGAAACTAGTACATTAAAATAATTTTAAGATGACGTTTATGATGTTCTACTTTAATGACAATATAAACTACACTAGCCATGTGCGCCCAACTACGTTGCGCGTGTTAAAGTTGTCTGTGAAGGGCTCCCTGTTTAAACGCGGCTGCCATTCGTGAACTGGGCCCTTCGTCACACAGCATTATGATTTTTTTATAAGGGAAACAAAATTACAAAAGAAAACCCTTGGACATTGATTCGATAGGAACGGCCTACTCGGAATCACTGTCCGAATAGTAATTATGTGGTGGTGTAGGAACATTTCTGCTTCTTTCCGTTCACAGTCCGTTTTGTTTTCACGACACTGTCGTTTCCTCTCACGATCTCTTCTCAACCTTTCTCCAATCTCGCAGGTTGCTTTGTGGCAATCCAAAGAGTAAGGCAATATACACGGAGCAATGGTTATAAAAGGGGGACACATAGGTATCCAGGCTCTTTAAAACATAAATAGGGATCACTTGACTGACATGTGTGCAAGCCACGGTACAACTGTGAGACGCGCAGCACTTGCCGGCTACAATGTGACAATAATAATTTCCGAAACGTGCTGTTACGTTGTCATTCATTTTACCCACTGTCTTTCTTTCATACATATGTTACGTAGGCACGTACCTTTTATCTTTGGCAATCTCATTCTCTAACCAGGCCTCAGGAGCTAACCAGCGTAACACTGTCCACCACCCATTTCGTTATTCCGGCACATTGTTGACATCCGTGAGTAACAACAACGTACTAAACTGGAAGGTGGTCTACGCATGTGTGGAATTCGCGGACAAAGAAAGATCAAGATCCAAATGAAGATTATATATAAAGATTAGTTAATTTAAAGCACAACAATTTGTCTAGTTTGAATGTCTGTGTTTTGAGGTGTGACTGGAGTACTACAGTCTTCAGTAGTATAAGCCTGGAGGAGATTCTTAATGCAATGCCTATGTTTTAGCTGTCTCTCTACTGCCATCTAGTGCTTCTTCTTCTAATTCATTCACGGACAAACAAAGATCAAGATCCAAATGAAGATTATATATAGAGATGACTAAAGTGGATATTTAGCCTTTTTTCCCACTGTGTCCCTGTTTATTTTCTTTTCTCTGTACCTTAATGTGCTTCTATACGACATACGGCAATGTTGATATCTGACCACTTCTTTTTTATTTCAGGCACTAAGCAACTTTCGAGTTTCTCCACCACTCTATATTACTCCATCAACTTTCTTTTGTTGTTTATACCAGTGTTTAAACCAGAAAATTGTACGTTTTTCCTTGCCTCCAATTTGCTGAAATTGTTTTTCCCCCCATGCTTTTGCCATTGTCTTTTCACAGAACGCTGAACTTAAGGGCTATTTATATTGATTTGCATATTCAAAGAGGTGTAATTTTGGTAGGAGACAGGGTGGGGCGGCAGGTGCGTACACGTGCAATACATTTCACGCTGCCTGGGATTTATGTAGCGGAAGAATGTGGAAGTTGGCGTATGCACAGATTTATGCATCTGGATTTTTTTGTGCGTATGCACATTTCTGTTCTTGTCCGTACGCCATGTTTTAGTGTGAATTCTACGCATGGCATTATACATGAGGCCCCTGGACTTTTGTGGGTTTATTTTTTCAGAGGACTGCTCCCCCTTTTCTACTTCATTCAGGCAGGATTCCATTACAGTTACAGCAGAAAGAATTTCAAGAGATATTGTGAGCGAAAAAAGACCAGGAGGTAATTAGGATACAAAGAATCATATTCAAAAAGGGGATACTGGAGTCAAAAATACCAGGATGCAAAATAAAACCAGGTTATCAGAAAACAGAGAGCAAAACGGAGTCAAAAATTGAAGTGATCAAAAAACCAGGAAATCAAACCTAACACAACAGCCTAACTGGCACTAATATGAACAAGAGGGGTTTGTATCCACTGAGGGATAACTAGTAAAGTAAAGGATAACTAGTAAAGCAAAGTAAATTGTAAACACTCATAGACTTATTAAACTGGTCACTAAAATGTCTTCGCTTCTGGATGACTTAAATGTATGAGGTCTAAAATTTCAATGGAGCATTGCACTTTTGGAATATTCATTTTTCATTAAAGTGCTGAAAAGTATAATCTATTTTGATTTTGGGATTTGAATTATGCAGTATTTTTTTTTACTTGTTATCTTGATTATTTATTGGTTTGGCAACAATATTATTTTTATCATTATTTTATTTATGTTTTCATTAAAAAAATAATTTTGCATTTTCCAAAGCCCTCAAACTTAACATAATGAAATTGAAAGCAGTTCTCCATTTCTCTGAGGAAACGGCAGTTTATTGCTGACGCAATGTAATTTCCTTATCTCACATGCTCCAATTTCCTACAACAAGCAGAAAGAATATTCAGATGCTGATGTTCCCTGGTACAAAAATAGATAAGATAGCTTATAAAATTACATGTGTTTTGTTTGAGAACAATAAATGATGGAAAAACTGGATTTTGGTAAATAAATATTGACATTTTTTGAAACAGTGAACTGAAATGGACTACAAAAGGCTGCTTTACAGCAAATGGCTACCATTCTTGATTTTCTAATCTGTATAAACTAAGCAAAATAAACAATATAGTTATCATTGTTGGAAAAACAACTCTCAGTTACAATCATGGTTATAAACGAAAGGTTATGAAGATGATTTCCCCCAAGAACTAATTTTTAGAATCTGTGAACTGAAATGGACTAAAATAGGTCAGATTTGATCAGATGAGTGCAGTAACATATATTCTAAGCTGAGAAGAAGCTAAACAAATAAATAATGTAGCTATAATTATTAAAATATAAATGTCAGTTGCATTTCTTTGCTATAACCTTAACAATAACAGGATAATTTCTGCTAGTGTCCAAGCCAATCTAATCAATAATAGAGTGACAGCAAATGTAACACTGAGAATGTTACCACAGCAAACACTTCCTGCTGAAATCTTGACACCAAAATGGGGCACAGACTATCTATTAGAAGACAGTCTAAAATCTGTATCATCTGATACTGCCCTGTGGACCTTTTGGAAATTTCCCTGAGAATAACTCATTAAAATGTGACCTGATTTCCACTTAAAATTAAAAGGGGAATATGTAGTATCATTGCTCCAACATAAAGGTATGATACACATTTATTTTATATCACAATGAATTTATGTCATGTCTATCACAGGTTTTTCCCTGTGGGATTCATGTTCAGTCTTATTCATTCCCAGCCCTTCTGTGTGTTGACTATCACTTTTTTGCGCTGAGTAGTGCTGATAGGTCTGCACTTTTATAAATTCCTTTTTTATCAATGCAAGATGTACCAAATATAATGACAAAAAAATTTATTTTTTATTATCGTTTCCGCAACTTCAGATTTATTGCGTCTTTATAATACCATTGCGTAAAAGCAGTAAATACACTTTTATGTATATCAACTATACACTCACTGGCCTCTTTGTTAGGTACAACTTGCTAGTACTGGGTTGGACCTGCTTTCACCTTCTGAATTGCTGTAATTCTTTGTGGCATTGATTCAACAAGGTGCTGGAAACATTCCTTAGGGATTTTGGTACATATTGACAGGGTAGCATCACGCAGTTTCTGTAGATTTGATGGCTGCACATCCATGATGCAAATTTCCCATTCCACCTCATCGTAAAGGTGCTCTATTGGATTGAGATATGGTGACTGTGGAGGCCATTTGAGTACAGTGAACTCATTTTTATGTTCAAGAAACCAATTAGAGATGATTTGAACTTTTATGAACACAGTCTACCAATTTTATGATGGCTACTTCCAGCAGAATAACATGCTATGTCACAAAGGAAGGATAAGGTCAGCAAAAATACTCAGGTAGGCTGTGGCATTTAAACAATTCTCAACTGGTACTAAAGGATGCCAAGAAAATATCCTCCACACCATTACATTAACATAGGCACCATACTTTCATGTTGTTGATGCCAAATTCTGACCCTACCATCCAACTGTAGTAGCAGAAATTGGGATTCATCAGACCAGGCAACATTTTTCCAATCTTCTATTGTCAAATTTTGCTGTGTGAATTGTAGCCTCAGTTGCCTGTTATTAGCTGATAGGAGTGGCACCTGGTGTGGTCTTCTGCTGCTAGAGCCCATCTGCTTCAATGTCTGAAGTATTGTGCATTCAGTGATGCTCTTTTGCATACCTCAGTTGTAATGAGAGGTTATTTGAGTTAATGTTGCCTTTCCATCAGCTTGAACCATTCTGACCATTCTCCTCTGACCTCTGGCATCAACAAGGCATTTTCACCCAGAGAACTCCCACTCGCTGAATATTTTCCCTTTTTTGGACCATTCTTCGCAAATCCTAGATGGTTGTTTGTGAAAATCCCAATAGATCAACAGTTTCCGAAATACTCAGTCCAACCTATCTGACTCCAACAACCATCCTACATTCAAAGTCACTAAAATCACCTTTCTTCCCATTCCGATGCTCGGCTTGAACTTTTAGCAGGTTGTCTCGACAATGTCTGTATGCCTAAATGCATTGAGTTGCTGCCATGAGATTGGCTGATTAGATATTTGAGTTATGAGGCAGTTGAACAGATGTACCTAATAAACTAGCCAATGAGTGTATATTATACTTAGCTAGACGTGGATGTTTTGCCACAAGAGAAATAAACTGTTACTAACAAGAAAAACAAAGTTCAGATAGATACATCTTTTAAATTCATGCCGTAGTGATTCATTGGTATCCTTATGTTTCTTACTAAAAAGCTGTTAGCAAAGACACAATCGCAGGCTTATGACAACTCCATTGCAAATACTAAGTACTAGTGTGATTGTCACAGTAGTATTCAAACTAAGTTTTTTTTTTGCATTACATGCTAGCTATGATTACCTGTCAAAGATAGGTAATAGAATAAATGGAATCAACAAGCTAATTAAAAGGGCAAGCTCAGTTATAAGATGCATCATGGACCCCATTGAGGTTGTAGCAAAGGAGAGAGTTAAAAAAAAAACAACTGTGTGCCATTATGAACAATGCTGCAAATCCTCTCTCTGACACACTAACACTGAGTACTTTCAGACAGCAAATTATTCAGCAGAAGTGTGTCAAGAAACACTACTCTATCTCCTTTATACCAAAAGCAATACATCTGCATAATGCCTCACTTGAACTGTGACAGCCAAGTCAGAATTTTTCTTTCTTTTTAATTCTCTTGTTTGTTTAGACCAAAGTGTGAGTATATATTTATTTATGTATTTATTAATTTAGATTTTAAACTCCTCAATTTTGTGACTTGACACAGTTTTTGAACTCTTTAAGTTTACCTAATTGAATAAACAAGGTAATAGAAGCCATTTGTAAGTGATTCAACTAATAACACTTGTTTTTGGATTACATATATATATATATATATATATATATATATATATATATATATATATATATATATATATATATATATATATATTGCTTCTATTGCATTAATTTAAATAAGTGAAGGTTACAGTTTTATTTTGAAACTTAATATATTTAGTTTGGTATTGTTGTAATGGATATAATGCATGCATCTCTTCATAATGTACAATTACTTTTTATGCTTTATGAATAGATAGTACATTATACAGTATTTGTCACTTTTGGTACATATTTGCTTTTTACTTATACTTCAGATTCATTGCTTACATAAACCTTTACTATTTGCCTTAAGACCTTTTATATCCTTAATGATTGAGTAAATTTAATGCATGTACCTTTCCACAGGTTCAGAAGTTACAGCTCAGATGAGTTTTGTGATTGACAGCATCTTCTCAAATGCAGTCACAAGTTCAGTGTTTATTATGTATGGTCTGGGTCATTGCTTTGTCTCTGTGGATTGCAGCATCCCAATGGAGAAAGTGTCAAAAGAAAGAGAAAAAAAGGTTCTTTTACACCTTACAATTCTGTTACACCAGTCTTCATCAATATGCATTTCTTTCCAATAGCTCTGGCTTGTGCTCAGTAAATGTAACCTCAAAAAAACTTACAGTGACAGTGACAATGTGCTGTATAAACATATTTTGGCCCTTGTTATGCATGTTAAACTAGGAAGAGGATTGTTTTGGTTTATTCAGGATCTAGAACTGTTAGAAAACTTTCTGAAAACTGGAGTATATTAAAGTTACTCTTTTATTGTTAAGGTTAAGCTCAATTAAAATGTTTTTTCTTTATTATTAAATAATGAATTTTTTAATTATTTTACTTGATAAAGACGGCAGTCAGTACATTGCAAATCCAGAAATATATAATTAAAATCTGTAATTATCCAATACATGAAAAGCACCAAAGGAATAGAAACAGTTTGATATTTATTTCATAAGGTACTTTTTTCCTTCTGAATATCTCTTTTTTGTATGTACCAAAATGAGCTTTTAGGACACAGCAGGACAAAAATTTAATCATTATGTGCACCTACAACTAACTATCAGTATGAACTGTATACATTTCTTTCAGCTCCATTACTTTGTACTAAATTTCAGACTCACACAATTAAACCTGCTTCTATTGTATCAAAACTATCCTAGAGGCTACTAACTAAAAACACAAATGTAAAGATATTTGGTATAGTTTTGTTTTATGCTTTGAGTCACAGGTGCCTTTTTATGTGAATTGCAGGAAACGAAAGGACTCCCATGAACAAGTAGAAAGAATTTTTATTTTTGAAGAAAAAGAGTTCATTTTGTTAAGTTAAACAACTGTTTACCTTTATACACATCTTATATCACCCAGATGTCTCAAATTGAAGTAGACACCTTATGTATTGGTGTAGGTGCAATTTCTTCACAGTGATTTACAGATACAGGCAAGCTCCAACCGTGCTGTTTTTATAAAGAAATGTAACCCCTGTAGAACAGAATTATTGACCATATCTTTTTTTCATGTAATATTAGGATGGAGAGCACAAGCAAAATGTGGATGGATTGTCTAGACAGTTTGGTGACGGTGATCAGTCTGGGAAACCAGAAAAAATTTCTGCCTGTACAAATGTTTTGATGCAGGAGACCTGAATAGTTTATTCAAACAAATCAGAAGAGAGACATTATTCCCCAGTCCATACCTGATGTGGCAGACTATGTGCCTGATGGTATCAGGCATGAAGTTTCGTACTGGTGTCACAAGTCACTTCTCTGAAGTCACACAGGTGTGTCAAAAACAAAAGAACTAATTAAAAAGATCTTTTTAGTGGTCAAAGATGAATAAAGATAATACAAAATACTGTATTTCCAGTCTTGTTATGTTTGATGTTGATCTGAGTCTAACCTAGGAAACATTACATTCTGCCTTTAATCTATTAATCCTTTCCTAGCCTCTTCCATAAACATGCTACATTATACGTTTCAAGCTTGAAGTATCCTCTGCCCTGATTTATAACAGTTGAGGAATTGAGTATTGTTGTATGTCCTCCACTCTCCTCTAAACTCATGTTAATTCTGTTTTTTTAACACTCATCATTTTGACCTTAATTTGCTCTTGTAGTTGTTAAAGGATACCATTTTTTCAATATAAATACGTATTATGTTTATTTCTTTGTAGCTTTCAATAAAGCCTGTTGGGGTTTTTGATTCTTCTCTAGAATTGAATTCAGTTTTCTGCTTCTTTTTTTCCAGACTTTTGAATTTTATTATTGGTTTCTTTTTTAATTTCACGTTGTTAGTTATAGTTTATTCATTTTTATATTATTTTCTATTTGTGTTTTCTAGTTTGCCAGTGTTTAGTAGCAATTACCTGAAGGTTGTTTAATGTGGTAAATAACAGTAATGTGAGTGTTAGTAGTTAATGGGTGTGTCTATTAGAAGTAAATCCCAACAGTATCTTGAGCAGGCCATTAGTGTGCAGTTATATTGTCTTGTGAGATATGACACAAACAGTGGCTGTCCAGTTTTTGTTGCAGCAACTCATTCTCACCAAGCAGCAGCTGGTTTGTTTCTCTGCAGCAGTCCCACCTCCAGATGGCTGTGTTTTTGCTTAGTCTGAGCCATTGCCTTGTATTTTTTATCTGCCCAGGTAGCTAATTCATGAGTATTTTGTAGTTATCTTGTCCCAGCCCACTATAAATTAAATTGGTTTGGCTCAGATTTTTCTCCCACTCCTTCAACTTCATGTAACTTAGTTCTTAAAAACAGGTCATTGGTTTAAAGGAATCTTATTCACTAACAAACTCAATTTAAAATTGTCCACCAATTATATGTTACCCCTTGTAAACAACATGCTTGAGAATTGTCATCTGGCCCAAATTGTCTCTTTTGCTTCCTAAACAACTCAGGTTCATTAATACATATGTTTGGGACTGCCCTTCTGTGTTCAGTTATTGGTCTGGAGTGTCTGATGTTCTATCCCCTTGCTTCCCCAAATTTTCCCACTTCATTAATCTATTATCTAGCAGAAGCTATTTGCATTAGGGACAAATGCTGCTAAAATTCTCTTGCCTCTCACTAGAATTTCCCAATTCTTTTTCTTTTTCTGTCTGGGGGCCTTCCTTTCTTAATCTGATCATTTTGGAGTTGTCAGTGGCAAGGATCAATGAGGCATCTGTTGAAAAATGGAGAAATATGGTACAGTTAGTCCAAGTATGGATGCACCCTGGCACTGGCTGCAACCCTAATGCTTAATTCTTTTTCTTCATAATGGGATTGATTGTACGAACTTGCCTCACTTGTTGGACCTCACAGTTTCCTTTATTCTGTTGTTGTTGGCATCAATTTTAATGTAACAGGTTAGGGTTTGGGGTTGTGTTTTGAGGTGGTAGAATTGGGGGTGGGCGCAGAGCTGAGGTTTTACCTTATTGTATTTTCTGTCATTATGGCTTATGTTCCTTATTTAAAGTGTTTACTTTGTATTTCACCAAAACGTTGATCAGAAAAAAAAGCTATTTTGTCTCATTTTTGTGTCTGTGCATCTTGTCCCATCATTAACTAAGGATATACAGTCGACCCTTTATATATACGACCGGCCTGACATGCGAACAACTTGATTTACGACCAAAATTTTTGTTTTGATTTACGACCGACATCTTGCGTTACGACCTGAATGTGGTCACGTGTATCCGCTTGCGCAATTGTAAACAAGCCGAGAGCGTTTGTAAGCGTCAGTCAGAGCCCAGATACATGAGTTTGTGGACGTAATTTCGGTCAGTGCAGTGATTTATATAATTCATTTCGATAATTGCTAAGGAAGGAAGAGAAGGTAACGATCGAAACGAAGAAGGAAATTGTGCGGAAATATGAAAGTGGTGTTCGTGTGACCGATCTCGCTAATATGTATAACATGTCGAAATCCACCATCTCGACAATTTTACAAAGAAAAGATTTGTATAAGGAGGCTCCTTCCAAACAATAACCACCTTCCATTTCATTCTCCTCCTCCTCCCTTCCTGCAGCCCAAAGATGTCAAATTAAATGGTGAGTACAGTATGAAATTGGTGTTTCTGGTAGGCTAGGCACTTTTTATAACTTTTTGGTTACTACACTAGGAAAATTATTGGTGTTTTGGTAAATTATGCACATTATACAACCCTTTTTTATTATGAAAAGGTTAAGTAAGTGTTGCTGTGGGAGGTTCAGAATGCATTATGGGTATTTCCATTATTTCTTATGGGAAAAATAGTCTTGACTTATAACCAACTTGAGTTACAACCAGCCCTCGCGAACAAATTGAGTTCGTAAGTCAAGGGTCCACTGTACATTAAGCTGTTCAGGTAATAGGTATTGTTTCTAGTCTGAAGTCTTGTCAAGCTGAACAGAGCACAGTGCTCAAGTGATAACGATGTCTGTAACATTTTCTGTGCTAGATGAACTTCCTCAAAAAATGTCAACATGCCCTTTTAATGGAAATGAAAACTAGTATGCCAGATGTTCTGTGTGTTTGTTTGTTTTTGGGCAAGAATGGATTAAGGCTAAAGACACTTTTCAGAGGAGACCCCTGTTCCCCCACTCTCTGTTGTGTTTATAAACTGACAGTTGTTTTTCAAAGAGATGTCTGTCTCTCTCTCTCTCTGTTGATCTCTATATCTTCGCTTTACTTTGAACACATAATCTGTAGAAAAAATCTGGGAATTGAATGGACATCAGAATCTAATTATTGCTACTTGAATTAAATGAAGACTTAACACACCCAGGTTGTACAATTTTTATATCAGTATATACTTGCTGTTAATTGTTTTGATGCAAATAAATAGAATTTTTAAGTAAAAGCTTAAATGTCATAACTATGGCTGACTGTTACTAGTGTTGCTTAGAATCTTGGATTGTCATTCCTTGTTTAACTGTGGTCCCTAAGGGCAAGACAGGATGCCCTTGTGAAGCCCTCTATTAATGGTAAACTGGGTTGAGGTAAAGTTTTGAAAGTAAAGACAGCCTCTGTCAGTGAAGCAGCATATTTATAGAGGTCCCTCAGGTTAAATACAATGGAGTACTGTAATATAGGTATGAGGTTACTGGTAACAGTTGTATAGCTGGTTTTGACATTTCTTCATATTCTCCGTTGAGAAAAGAAACTAAGAAGTTAGTTGGTGCCTTTTCATGTTAGGTGCTCTGACAACATGATAAAAAGGAAAGCACAGAGAGCCTGTCTTAGGCGGAAGCAGCCTTGTTTCTTTCTGTTTATTCAGTAGTTTAGGCTAAAACGCCTTATGCAGACTGGCAAATATAATAAATTTATATATAACCTTACAGCATAACATAACATTCTAAAACCTGCCTAATCAAATTCAGTCTTCGGGGGGGACATTTAGTTTTCCCAGCTTCTATTTGTGCCTCTGTGTTCTTGTTGATAATTTTTAAAATAACACCTTGAACTTATTCCCAAAATAATTTTGAACATTCCTATCATGTGTCCTTTTAACCTCTGTTTGTTTAAACTAAAAAGATTACACTTTTGACATAGCTTGTACCTTGTAACCCTGGAGTCAGTTTGCTGCTCACAGTATTCCAGATGAGTCCTCACTTATGCTTTATATATCTTAAGAGTAACCTTTTGTATTAATGACATAATACTATTTAACATAACATACTATTAACTTTTTTAATCACTTACACTGTAGACTGGATGTGGTCAGTAAAAAGTACACTTACAAATCCTTCTATTAATTAATAATTTCAAGATTCAAAATCCTATTCTGTATTTAAATGTATTCTTTATATTTATTTATGATTTATTTGATCAGCCCACATATCTGATCAAGTTTGAATTCTGGCCACATCAGTAGGTAAAGATTTTTTTTGACTCTAGACATTCAGCCTTTCTACCAAATGTAGTGTCATCTGCAAATTTCACTAGCTTGTTAGTTACATTTTTAATAAACATCATTTCTATAAATTAAAAGGAGCAATGTCTCAGGGAAACATAACATTACCAAATTTTTTTTTGTATTTGTGTCAGTTTACACCCATATATGATGTATGTGTTGTACCCCCACTACTTTTAGTTTGATCATTCGCCTCTCATGCAGCACCTCATTAAAAGACTAGAAATTAACAAAATAAATATGTGCTGATGGAAACATGAGATAAGGGTCCAAGGCAGTGTGCTAGTTTTAATTAGAAACAGTGTTCTCAGGCTCAGCTGTATATGCGTCCAGTAGGGTGGATGAGTGACCCTGGGGTGTTGATGAAGAGATTTGGTAGAGCACACATTCATGTGCAGGCACATGCAATTCAACCCATTCCCTCATTAGCACTTTGGGGTGCATGATTAGGCATCTGCGCCCACTAAAGTATAAAAGGAGCCTGATTGGGAAATCAGCTCAGTTCATCCTTAGACATGACCATTTACGGCCCTGGATTCAAAGGAGTATACCAGCTGCAATCAACCTGGGCTGTCGCAGTGCTCCTTTGATCAAATGCTTTTGTTGCTTTGTCACAGAGTTCTAGCATATTAGTGTAACACAAGTTCACTCAACTAAAACTGTGTTAACTGCTAACTAATACCAACAAATTGCAACCATCACACTTTGGAAACACAAAGCTTAATTGGACAACAACAACAACAAAGCAGCCACAATGGTTATCTTGTTGAATTTTAGGTTTTATTTAATTTGATTTTCTTTTTGTCTTTGTGGTTTTGATCTTTTTAATCAATTGTTTTGTTTCATCATGGTCAATTTAATACTGCTGTTTTAAGACAAGGCTATTTTACACTTTGGCCACAAAAAAATATGGACAATGAAATGTACAACCCCAAGATGGAACAAAAAGTTATGGAAATCTGGCAGTTACAAACTAACCAAATGGCTTTACACTAGGAGATCAGAGATATTTCAACTATTATGCTACATGCATTTGATGAAATACTAGGGTCGGCTTGCATATCAAAAGCTCCCAGAATGAATAGATATCAAGGTTCTTCTCAGCTATCACCTTCTGTTTTTAACAATACAGGGTCTGTTATGGAAAAAGGTCAGGAAAACCTGATTTAAATTTAGCATTAGAACTGTCATGCATTTTGCCAGTACTATAACTACCAAAGTTATGCCAAATGACATTTTAATCACTTTGTTCTCAGTAATGGCACATCAGATCCTCAATCTGATAACGCATTCCTATTGCTCTACCCCATGGCAGCTTCACACTGGAATCTCTGATGCCTACGAAAAACTCGTAATCCCAGCCCACTTTAAATTCCTTCGTACCTCTCCTCATCATTGGCTTTTGTTTTACAGATGTGTCGATCAGCACAAGCAGCAAGCAGCCTACTATTCCATCCCCCCACATCTGCAAAACAAAAGATGCTGATGGAGAGGTGCGAAGGAATTTAAAGTGGCCTGGGATTTTCGTAGGCTTCAGGGATTCTAGTGTCAAAGCAGCTTGGGTGAGTGTAAAGATAAATAATTTATTGATACACATTGTTTGCATAATTTTCACTTTAAATGTTAACATATATTATAAGTAAATAAAAAAAACTTTCCTGGATTGAACTGCTACTAGTTTTGAAGACCTCTTCATTATTAATTAGTATTAATGAAAAGAAAATAACTGACAAATGAAGTATAAACTGTTTTTTTCAGAAATCCTTTAAAAACTGTACTCAGATATTTTTGTGGTTATGTTGCATCAGCAGTCAGCACAGGTTCCTGGTTCTAAAGCACTTTGAGCTACATTATTTGTATGAAAATGTAAAAATATAAATAAATGTTGTTGTTGTTGTTGGTATCTTATTTATTTTGTTTTCTTGTGAGTGCATCGTCCTGCCTAGCACTGCATCATTCCACCGGGAAGGACAGGGACTTCAAGTGATGCAGTGACACAAGTGACTTTCCAAAGCCACACTGCTTCCTGGCATAAAACTGCTTCAGTATTTAATTGTAAAAAATAAAACAATACTTTACAATCAGCTGGAAACATAATAAATAGGCTTACCATACGTCCTGGTTTAACCGGGATTGTCCTGGTTTTAGACATTGGTCCCAGAATCCCAGCCGGTTTGGTATTTTGTCCTGGTTGTTGTTTTGTGTCATGATGAAAAGCGCGGCGCACGGCGTGTGCAACTGCCTCCCCTGTCCCGTGCATCTCTTTCTTTCGCGGGGCGGGTGACAGTCAGTTTACGCTGATCACTTGCAGTACGATTACTTATTATTTGAGGGACACAGCTACGCGTAATTTATCTACGTAATTTAATTTAGATTTTAACCCAAATGTGTTAAAGTTGTGTTTAAAATGCCGAAAAGAAATTGCAAATTTATGAATGAACTGTAAGAGGACTATCCATTTATAAAAAAACTTTGTGGTGAGGATAGCAGAGTGAGGTGCCAGCAATGTTTCTTGGAATTTTCTGTTGCACACGGTGGGCAAGCGGACATTAAGGATCACTTGAAGTGTGCGAAACACAAGGCTGGTGTTACGGCGACTGCAAGCACTTCATCTATAAAAACATTTTTTAAAAACAATGATCCCATTCAAGATGATTTAGTTATTGCAGCCAAAGAGGCCACATTTGCTTTTCACACAGCAATGATTGATATGAGCTTCAAAACTTCTGACTGTACGTCCAAACTGATCTCAAAATTCTTTGAACCCAAATTTGGTGCCGCGAGAACCAAATGTGAAGCGATAATTTTAAATGTTCTGGCACCATTGCCTGTGGAAGAATTACATGCTGACTTACAGAAGACGCTTTTTGTAAGTGTTACCAACGACACTTCAAATAGAAATGACATAAAACTAGCACCCGTTGTTGTTAGATATTTTTTACCATTGGAAGGCGTACAAATAAAACTGCTGGATTTTGAATCTGTTCATGGTGAGACATCAGAAATATTGACTGAAAATATAATTTCAACATTACATCGTCATGAGATTGACAGAAAAATAGCTGCACTTTGTGGTGACAATTGTAACACAAATTTTGGAGGCGTACATAGAAGAGGACAAAATAATGTTTACAGTCGGCTCAAACAAGAACTTGGAATTAATATTATCGGCATTGGACGTGCCGCACATATTGTGCAGAATACACTTCAACCTGCTGTGGATGGTCTGCCAATCGAAATTGAAGGTCTTGTTGTGAAAATATACAAATATTTTCATATTTACATCGTTAGAGTGACTCAATTAAAGGAATTCTGCGAATTTGCAAATGTGGAATACAAAAAACTAGTCCAGCATGGAAGTACAAGATTTCTTTCTCTGTTGCCGGCAGTCGAAAGAATTTTAAATATATTCGAAGGACTGAAATCATATTTCCTTGCACAAGAGAACTGTCCACATGCAATGCGAGATTTTTTTGAAAGTGACACAGGTGAATTATATTTTTGGTTTGTGCATGGACAACTGAATAATTTTAACAAGACTGTGCTACTCATGGAAAAAAGTAAAGCAAGCGCAACAGACATTATTTTGGAGCTAAAACGATTGAAATCTAATCTTCAGGAAAGGTTGGATAGTAACTTTGTCCCGTTAGGAGCAAAACAGTTGTTGAGAAAACTCGGTAGCCAGGATGTTAATAGATTTATGACGGAGGTAACTGTATTTTACAGACGATGCATTTCTTACATTGAATTGTTGGAAAACAGTTTCGGTGGCGTCGAGATCTTTGCATGGGTTGGATTGCAAAATGTACTGAAATAGGACTAGATTGAACGATCTGCTGAAGCTATAAATGCAATACACGGTTCAGATGATCGACACAAAAGTAATACTGATATTCTTTTTGATGAGTTTTCACTTGCAAAATCTTTTTTTGAGTCAAAAAACGAAGAGTGGAGATCAATGACGACCCAAATTGAGTACATTGACAAATGGGTCCAATTATTCAAACAATGCACCTAATCTGGTTAAAATGATCCAATATATTTTATGTCTGCCAGGAACGTCCACACCTTTGGAGTGTGTTTTCTCGATAATGAAACACATTTGGTCGGATGACTGAAGCCACATGCTGGAGTCTACCGTACGAGCGATACTGTACTGTAAATTAAACTTTGGCATAACATGCAACGACTTTTATGAAAAAATTTTAAAAAATGATAAGGTATTGAAAAAAGTTCACTCCAGCGAGAAGTACAACTGGTACAATAAATAAATAAAATAATTTAAACTTCTGCTCTAAGCAGACTTTCTATATAAGTTATGTAATATGTAAAAAGATTTATAGGTACTTTTGATAAACAACTTTTGGTAGTTTTTGTTTCTTTTTTCTCTAGCTCCCGCTCCTGTCCTGGTTTAAAGCTTCATGATTATGGTAAGTCTAATAATAAATGAAGTAAACGTTTGATTGTTATTGTGTAATAAATTAATTATTAGCTATGTCAGATAAGCTTTTAGCCTTGTAAACCTTTAACTTATTTAGAGATAAAAGCCTAAGAGAAATATTAAGAAACTCCAGAAAACTAAACTAAGAACACCTTCTGTTCTCATCTTGACTTTAATGTCACTATATGACCAGTTATCATATTTATATAATCCTTGTTGTTGTCAATATATTGTACTATTCTGGTTGCTTAAAATAGAGAAAGGTATGAAAATTAAGGATGAAGCCTTACCAAAATATTGAATTATTAATTTTAACAAAAGCAAAGCCAATAATTAATTCATTGGTTAATATCAAATTTACCTTTTCATCTATTCTACAGTTCCTACAAAATTTGGTACTTTTTCTTTTGGTATAATAAAATATGTTTATTTGTTTTGTTTTGGTTCTGTAAAAAATAACTTTACACATGTATTTTAGCAAATGTTCAGTTACTCGTACAAAATTAAACTTCTTTTATTGTATACTTTCATGCAGAAGGATTTTTGCTCACTATATCCTTTACAAGAAGTACCGCAGCATTAAGTCATATGTTATTGTGCAAATGTAGCTTTTATATTATAGCAGATACTTTCTAATTTCCTTACTTTAGCAAACTTACATTGCTTTGTTTGACATGAATTGCATCAATTTCAGTAAATAAACCATTTAGCTAACAAGAACCTGAAGTGCTTTGTGTAATGCATGCACTGTGTCATCCTTAAAACATTTCTATATATTTCACAATAGTTTATTCAGATTGGATGAGCTATTACACTTTTCTTGCTACTGAAGCTCATGCTATTCAGCTTATGCAGCATGATTATGTATGAAATGAAAGTTAGATTCCTGATCACAATGATATTTTTGTTTATTCTTGATAAATATAGGCTCAGGACACCATGTAAAATATTCAAGTCTTTGAGGGTTTGACTGTCCAAATGCTTAGCTTTGCAGTATTCAAGGTAGATGATGCAGAATGGTACTGGAAACAGCATTTTCTGAATTTTTTTTGAAAATGTACGTGCTTTATCATAATTATTCATCCATCCATTATTTTGTGAACTAATTAGATGGACATAAGGTGCCAGACAATGTTCTACCACAAATCAACATCCAAATCCAAATAAGATGTTTACTGCCACATCATACCTTGTATGTGTCCCCATGGTTACTGAAGTCCTGGGATGCAGCCATCTAGCGGAATGGGGATAAACATATTTCTGAACAGAAGCCTTCCCCAACTGCCCCTTTTCTTTGTCCTCCCGTCTGGGTAAAGATCTCATACCCATTCCAAATGGCAAGGGTCACCCTTTTCTCCCAGGCAGGATGCCAGATAATTCTGCCTGGCACTTAAACCAGTTACCAGCATTTGCAATTCTTTTACTGCTACATTTCAGTTATTAAAAGAAAAACTGCAATGTGAAGCTGTCAGTGCTGACAAAGACATGACATTGTCATATATTGATGCTGGTTCCATTGTGATAAAGGTCTATTTAAAACTGTGGTGAAGACTCATTGGGGACATTTTTTACCTCCTGTGACTTCTAGTCTTAGAATCTCGCAAACACCTTAAGAGCAAAAGAGATTCTGGAAACTGGCCAGCTCACCTACTGAAAGTTGCATGGTGTTATGCCACCATAGTCAAATGTGTCTGATACAAAATTTCTAAATAGTCCAATAATTTCATATCGAAAAGTAATAATGCATTCCTAGCATACCCAAAGTCCACCAAAGATTTCTGCATAATATGAAACATTTAAAACACCAAATATAACCTAACAGATTCAATAATGTTTATGTTTAGTTAGTTCTAAATTAAACGTAACAATACTATCCAGTTTAGAAATGGTGAAGAATTATTGTTTAGTTAGTGAAAGCCAGCAATGCAACTAGTTTAGGAATTCTTGAAATGTTAGCAAAATAGCAGGAAAGTGGAAAATGCTATATAATTAATAGTAATTCCAGTCTAAATTCATTAGCACAAAAATGGCAATAGTGAAAAAATATACATACTTGTCACATAGGTGAATGCCCAAGAATATTACATTTTGTTTATTAAATATTTTATAACAGGGATGTGCATGATGTGTGGCAGATTTGCTCCAACGGTCATGCTGCCAACCCATGATTTCATGGCACAGTATCAGTCAGCTGATGCAAAAAACACAGTACAGTACTGAAGTCAGTGCCTGATTACATAGCAGTCATATATTAGCATTTTCAAAAAACATAGTTATCTCTATTGACACTGCTAAATGAAGCATTTTCAAATTTTGCAAACTTCGGAGAGCGTTTTTAAAACAACAAGTTAACAGCAGCCAAAAATGCCATTTCAATGTGGATGAAAGGCCACAATGAATAAAAAAGATGTATTTGTGTGGACTAGGTCTAATGGATTGCAGATTCATGACTCAGTGTTATTAGTGTAATCTATTGTGACATTATCCCATGCTGTTTTTATTACTAAAGCAAATTAGACATGTTTAAGATTATTCAAAAATGTTGTCCACCTGTGCAGCTGTAATTTAATCTTTTTAAGCAAACCTATTCTCAAAAGTCACATTGCCAGTGAACAGCCATGTTAATATGCACTAAAATCACAACAACTATGTTCATCACACAACACTTCACAATGTTTCTTCTACAGGTGTGGATCATCTACCCTTCTTATTAGCAACCCCAATGAACTTGCATGAATTACTTCCAGAAATTAATGTAATGTACAAAGATGTCACTGCTCCAGGACAGAAAATTCTGTACACAATACAGATTGAAGCTACCGGAAATGATAACCCTTTTAAGTTTATCCTAGATAAAAGTTGTTCAGTTTCTAGTATATCATAGATTTTTTTTTTGCAGAAATACTTCACAATTTACTAGTCCTGCTGTGAAATTAGACTTAAATGCAAAATCGGCGCGTTCATAGAGAACATCAAATTACCCTTCTTCCCTGGCTCTGTTCTGTGTGGGTTAGTGTGAGTCAGCATTGCATTATTTGGCATCAACTTCATTAAGGCTCTGTATTGTCATATTTAATCTCTTATGGTTCACTTAAGAGCCTCTGTAAAAAAATATGCAAGACTATAGATGAGCCAAGAACCATCTGTTACTGTATATGCAGAACTAACACAGTAGAATTTACAAAAGTTGCAATTCTTCATTGGGGTGGCCTGAAATGCTTCTGTGGAGAATTTTGAAAGACCATATTAAATTCTCTGTTTGGGTTTCCACTGTGTGGAAATATATATATAAAACAGTAGAGTTAGATTGTGCCTATATGTGGAGGGGCCAATATAATGTGAGTTCTGAATAGTCACCTATTACTTAAAGTATGGGAATATTTTACAGAAGCACTGTTATCTTCTCCACAACATACTGTACCTAGCGCATGTTTAGCACCAGGTTGTGCTGTTTCCAGAAAGTTGTGACATGACTGTGTTTATCATCCATTGCAGGATATCCAGCTACTGTGCGATACAGTACCTTATGGAGTGGGATATGCACCATTCTAAATCCGTAGATATCAGTGCTGACTTTAAATGATATGACTGGAGTTAATCATTACCAAAATAGCCTAAAATTTGTAATAGATAATCCTAAATTGATTAAGATGCACAACTTTAAACAGACTTTTGCTGTCTGTTTAACTTCATCGTGGAAAATGCACCTTCAATCTGATATCATGAATCACCAAAGTTTCTTTTTCACATTGTTCTAAGAAGAGACAATGTCTTCACATGGACCTTATCACAAAGTTCCTACCTGAATTTGCCTTGTTGTTGAGCCCTTTCATGTTATCCACAAAGATGCCATCAAACACACACTCACGTAGTCTACTGAGGAGGGAGGCAGGTTTTCATGGTAAAGGTCCTCATTGTTGACATTAAAGTTCTGTTTTAAAGCCAAATGCACCATGATAAAGTGAAACCAGTTGTGCCATTTTGTTCTTGAACACTGTGAAGCTCTGTAAACACGTATAGTAATGTGGAAAGTTTAGGACCTTTCTTTAGGGATATCACCTTATGCTGTGCACAGACCACCAGGCACTAATTGCATTACTGTCAACAAAATGAGCTGGTTGGGTTGAAATGGAAGAATTACATACCTGGGACTTCATGTATAACAATGTGCGTAGAATTCACACTATAAAATGACATACGGACAAAAGCGGAAATGTGCTTACGCACAAAAAAAATCCAGATGCATAAATCTGCAAACGCCAACTTCCATGTTCTTCCGCTACATAAATCCTGGTCAGCATGAAAAGTAACGCACGTGCATGCACCTGCTGTCCCACCCCAACTCCTCCCAGAATTACGCCTCTTTGAATATGCAAATCAATATAAATAGCCCTTAAGCTCAGCCTTCTGTGAAAAGACAATGGCAAAAGCACAGGGGAAAATAGAAGAATTTCAGTGAATACCAAGTGGAGGCAAGGAAAAACGTACTATTTGTTGGTTTAAACAGTGATATAATCAACAAAAGGAAGTTGATCGAGTGACATAGAGTGTCGGAGATACTCGAAAGTTCAAGTTCATAAAGTCGCACAGTGCCGAAAATAAAAAAGAAGCGGTCAGATATCAAAGTCGCCGTGAAAAGGCGAGTTATAGCCCACCATCTGAGTGTCATATGAAAGCTTATTAGGATACAGAGAAAAAAAAATAGGCACACATGGGGAAAAAAGCACGAAATGTCAACTTTAATCTCGAAATTTCCACTTTATTCATGTAGTTTATTTGTCATTAAAGTAGAACATCATAAACATCTTAAAATCGTTTAATTTACTAGTTTCTCAAATCCCATCGTAACTAAAGTAGCACATTAAATGCTTTGTTTTGTATTTGATCTAATATGTGCACTACCTGCTTCTTAAACAGACTTTCTCTTCCTCTGACAGGACACAGAATCCATTACATTTGTAATTTTACAGCTCTCTGAATAATTAAAATGCTGAGATGTATACATGATGTCATTTTCATGATGATAGGAGTTAAAGCATGTTATTAAACATGGGAACATGGTGGCACAGTGATTGTTCATGCCTCACGCAAGATGCTTGCTGCGCCATGCAGCAGTACTGTCTCTTTCAAACGTACTAACCCCCAATTCCTGTCCTTCCTTTTCTTTCTCTAAGTAAACAATCAACCACACAATCAGCTCTGTAATAGATGTTAAGCCATTTGTAATCTTAGAACGCCAATTCTTCCGAACTTTTAAGGAATATTGAAATATCTTCGTAGTACATGTTTAATTATTCCATCCATCAGTCTTTCCGCAGTGTCGCGCCAGCCCCAGCAAGGATACAGCGTGGGGCAGGAATAATCGGGACGCCAGCTCGTCATTAGTTCTGCGATACTGTGTCCTCACATGTTTAATTATTAACAATAAAGATTATTTAAATGACGTTAAGATTTTATCTGTATAATGTAATAAACATATTTTGCTACATTTCATTTTAAAAATAATATCGTCATCATATGTAAATACGCGCTTTATAAAGTGGCGCAGGTTGTGCAATATTATAATTGTATTGCAAGTGTACAGTGAAGTAATTGTACTTGTAAGTACAAACAGTTCTATATGGAGCACTTGATGGATTGATAGAGTGCGTTTATAGTTCTTGGGATGAAACTGTTTCTGAACTGCGAGGTCCATACAGGGAAGGCTCTGAAGCATTTGTCGGATGAGAGCAGTTCAAATAGGCAGCATGGCGGAGGCATCATGTGCTTGATGCTGTATACCGATAATTCTCCTTCCGATCAGCTGCTCCGAGTGGTGCAGTGAGAGTAATATGGAAAAAGATGATCTGCTGTGGCAACCCCTAACGGGAGCAGCTGAAAGAAGAAGAAGAAGGTGCAGTGAGAGTAACAACGCTAAAGCAGCTATAGTATTTGGAATAGTTTGGCCATTCAGTGGACCATTATATTGTTACAGGTTAATTACAATCAGATGCCTTAAACTAATAAGCAATATGCGGTTAATTTCAGTGTATTTGATAAAGCTGCATCAGGGATGTGGATCTGACAAAGAAAGGGAAACCACACTGGAACAGTAGCACTGCTTTGATGCTGGGTGCCTCCAGTTTGCAAAACCGAGTAAATTGGCAGTCTATTCAGTAAAATAAAACTGCAACTGTGTATAATTGTACAAGATGCACATTATGAGTACTGTACTTAACTGATCTTTCATTTTATTTCTTGAATGAATACTCTCAGCTTGCAAAAAGTTTTTTTGTAATGCTTTTGTTTGAAACTACATTAGAAACATTACTTTTTGTAACTATAAGATTTATACTCATGTTTTTGTAAATTCAGTATTATTATGTGTAACTCCAAAAAGTTTAACATTTCAAAAATTCACATTTCTAATTTTTAAAATCTCTGGTGACAAAACAACATAAAAAACTGGAAGCACATAGATTAGAAATTGATTGCTATATTATTTAGCTTTTCTAATTGCCAAATATGAGATTCATTATCATTTATAGTTATACATTTTTAGAATCATGATAGCATACATGAAAATCTAAAATTCACTTAAACCTTTTTTAAGCAGCACTGTGCACAAGGCAGGATTCAGTTTGGAGTGGATTCCATTCTATTGTACTGCTCATTCAGACACGTACTGTACAGCCACGTAGGGCAAATTTAGAATCACCAATTAACCTAATGTGCGTGTCCTGGAGAAAACTCTATACAAACATTGGAATAACATGAAGATTTCACTCATATAGTGCCTGGCTAGAGGAGAAGAACCCAGGATGCAGACAGTAGCAATGTCCAGTGTCACTGTAAGAAATCTGGCAATAACAGAACATAACAAAAATAAATAAATGTACAGACACAGTTAAGAAAACTGTTTAAGGCACACTACAGAAACATTTTCCACACCTCAGAGCACTTTAGAATTGACCTCCCATGTATTTATCTTTTATTTCTGAGTTCTTGCCAGCTTTTCGAACACATTTATTTGATGGGGATGCATTTTTTTTCACAGGTCCTCTGGGGATTTATTGAGCAGCCTCCCAATGTATTATAGTGAGTGTCTCAGGATTTGTAAAAGTCATATAAAGATTTATTGAACTACAAATTTTCATCACATTAAACTCCACTTTTCAGATTTGATGTAGTTTGTAATGTGGCCTTCTTGTTGTAAACATAACTTTTTTTATTATTTTTACGATATTTAAAAATAAAATGAGGATAATATAATAAACCAAAAAAATCTAATTGTTTCATACTGTATGTTTGTTCTTGGCCTTGTACCTGTTGCTGTCAACAACGATAGAAAAGAATGTGAAATGAGTGATATTTTGGTAAAGGTTGGAGCCTCACTTTGAGACATATTCTCTGACTCAGCTAATTATGTTATTTTTGCAAGGACCAGGCTCTGACCTGCCAGTCTGGTACTGAGTAATAGGACATTTTTGTTAAGTTATGGGCACTGTAACAAAATCTGTCAAGCTGTTATTGGCAGCAGAACACATATAACCTTCAGCTATAGGTATAATTATGTTTTTAAACAATGTCAGGCCATGACAGGTTCCAGTTCAATGGCATTCAGATGAAACATAGCATAAAGCTATCTATACTGGCACAGATCATTCTGTCAAGTGAATATCACGCCTCTTTTTAAATGTAATTTTCAGAAATTGAATTATTGCATACTGTAGGTTATATAGACCTCTCATTTTATGTTTTTCCCTTTTGCTGCATTTATTCTGTATGCTCATAGCAATATTTACTTTGTAGGATGTCAAGAAGAACTGAGAAAATGTTTATAAAATGTAACTTTTTTATAAAAGATGGTATAATACTCTTAATAATATTAATATTATTATTAATTCATTAAAAAAGATCTGCCTGATACAGTAAAAGTATTGCTGATGTCCATGGAGTCTTTATGTTCTGTATGTTTAGGAATTCCATCAATGTGTTTAAAATACTTTTTTAATGTGATACATTTTTTTCTTGATGTCAAAAACAAGTAGTAAGGCAACAAAAAAAGGAACAAAATGAAATGTTTATGCATAGATTTGAAGAAGCCCTCCCCCATCAATGCCCATATCACAACCCACGCAACCCATGAACTATTTAAAAACTTGGATTAAATTAGAACTGATAGAACACACAGGTCACTGGCAGATCCCTGAGGCCCACAAACCCTGCTAAGGAAAGAAAACTAATAAAATGATGTCAATTTCAAAATCAGGGGTTTGCTGCCAGCCATGACTTGATCAGGGAGGTAGTGCTTTCCCATTTACTCATAGTATGTGCAGTTAGATCATTGATCTGTGCGGCTGACAGTTCTAATAAGGTAAGGTTGTAAAAAGAGGACTTCTAGACTGAGAAAGTAACAGGTTCTGGATTATTCCTTTGGGAAACTATTAGGCTTCTGTCTGTTATTGTGGCCAATGAAATAATGCACTTATAGTGATGAGAAAGAGGAGCAGCAGAGAAATCTAACAGAAGTAGAGTTGTAGGAGAGCAAGGAATAGAGATAGGTAAGATGTCGCATTTGAAGCCCAAAGAACAACAACAACATTTATTTATATAACACATTTTCATACAAAAAGTAGCTCAAAGTGCTTTACATAATGAAGAAAAGAAAAATAAAAGACAAAATAAGAAATTAAAATAAGACAACATTAGTTAACATAGAAAAGGAGTAAGGTCCGATGGCCAGGGTGGACAGAAAAAACAAAAAAAAACTCCAGAAAGCTGGAGAAAAAAAATAAAATCTGTAGGGGTTCCAGGCCACGAGACCGCCCAGTCCCCTCTGGGCATTCTGCCTAACATAAATGAAATAGTCCTCTTTGTAGTTAGGGTTCTCACGGAGTCACTTGATGCTGATGGTCATACAGACTTCTGGCTTTTAATCCATCCGTCATTGTTGGAACATCATGGTGCTTTGAGTAGATGGTGGTGGCTTGCGCCACCACCAAAAGGACACCGGAAAAGGAAACAGAAGAGAGAGTAGGGGTTAGTACAGATTTTAAAGCCACCATGAATAGTTATTATAATGAATTGGATATACAGAGTATCAGGATTTAAATTACAGTAAAGTTATGAGAAGGCCATGTTAAAGTAATGTGTTTTCAGCAGTGTTTTAAAGTGCTCCACTGTATTAGCCTGGCGAATTCCTATTGGCAGGCTATTCCAGATTTTAGGTGCATAACAGCAGAAGGCTGCCTCACCACTTCTTTTAAGTTTTACTCTTGGAATTCTAAGGAGACACTCAGTTGAGGATCTGAGGTTACGATTTGGAATATAAGATGTCAGACATTCCGATATATAAGATTGGGTGAGATTATTTAAGGCTTTATAAACCATAAGCAGAATTTTAAAGTCAATCCTGAATGACACATGTAACCAGTGTAGTGACATCAAAACTGGTGAGATGTGCTCGGATTTTCTTTTCCTGGTTAGGATTCTAGCAGCTGCATTCTGCACTAGTTGCAAACGATTTATGTCTTTTTTGGGTAGTCCTGAGAGGAGTGAGTTACAGTAATCTAGTCGACTGAAAACAAACGCGTGAACTAATTCTCAGCATCTTTCAATGATATAAGAGGTCTAACTTTTGCTGTGTTTCTTAAGTGAAAAAATGCTGTCCTAGTGATCTGATTAATATGCGATTTAAAATTTAGATTACAGTCAACAGTTACCCCTAAGCTTTTTACCTCCGTTTTGACTTTTAATCCTAATGCATCCAGTTTATTTCTAATAGCCTCATTGTATCCATTATTGCCAATCACTAAGATTTCAGTTTTTTCTTTATTTAACTTGAGAAAATTACTATTCATCCATTCTGAGATGCAAGTTAGACATTGTGTTAGTGAATCAAGAGAATCGGGGTCATCAGGTGCAATTGATAAATACAGCTGTGTGTCATCAGCATAGCTGTGGTAGCTCACGTTGTGCCCTGCGATAATCTGACCTAACGGAAGCATGTAGATTGAGAAGAGCAGCGGACCCAGGATAGAGCTTTGTGGAACACCATATAGGATATCATGTGTCATAGTAATTACCACAACTAACAAAGAATTTTCTCCCTGCCAGGTAGGATTCAAACGAATTTAAGATACTGCCAGAGAGGCCCACCCATTGACTAAGGCGATTTCTAAGAATATTATGATCAATGGTGTCAAATGCAGCACTCAGATCTAAGAGGATGAGAACTGATAAATGACCTCTGTCTTCATTTACCCGCAAATCATTTACTACTTTAACAAGTGCAGTTTCTGTGCTGTGATTTGTTCTAAAACCTGACTGAAATTTATCAAGAATAGCATGTTTATTGAGGTGCTCATTTAACTGCATAATGACTGCCTTCTCTAGAATTTTACTTAAGAAAGGCAGGTTAGAGATGGGTCTAAAATTTTCAAGAGCAGAGGGGTCGAGATTATTTTTGTTAAGTAGGGGTTTAACTACAGCAGTCTTAAGATAGTCTGGGAAGACCCCCGTATCTAATGACGAATTTACTATGTCAAGAACATTATCAATTAGCACGCCCGATACTTCTTTGAAAAAATTTGTTGGTATTGGGTCAAGGACGCAGGTGGAGGGTTTCATTTCAGAAATTATTTTATGTAAATCAGGTAAATCTATCCTAGTGAAAGAGTTTAATTTGTTTATAACGGAATACTGGTGTTTAGGAGGATCCTTAGTGTTGGGGAGATGTACTATATTATTTCTAATATCATTAATTTTTTGATTGAAAAATACAGCAATAGCCTTACAGGTTTTACTGGAAGTACTTAGGAGGCATTCCTTTGAGTTACCTGGGTTTAACAGACGATCAATCGTCGAGAATAAGACTCTGGGATTACTAGCATTGTTATTTATAATCTTACAGAAATAGCAGTGCCTCTCAAGACGGACTGTGTTATTGTATTCTGTTATTTTAACTTTTAATATTCCATAGTGGATAGTTAATTTAGTCTTCCTCCATTTACGCTCAGCTCTACGGCATGTTCTCTTTAAATCAGACACTCTTTGGGTCTTCCATGGTATAACAATGCTAGAAAATTTTTTAACTGTCTTTTCAGGTGCAACTATGTCAACAGCAGCTCTCACCTTAGTATTAAATTGTTCCACCTTACTATTTACATTATCCTCGCTATTATAGTTGGCACTATAAACGGACTGATTGCTTAGAATGTTTGTAAATTTTAAAGCTGCTGATGAGTCAAAGAAGCGTTTTTTAACAATATGCTTCTCATGAGTGTTTTCTATCATTATTTCTATATTAAAAAGTAGAAGAAAATGGTCTGACAGACCCGTATCAATGACCTGCTTTATATCAACTTTTAGTCCTTTAGTAATCTCTAAGTCTAACGTATGACCTGCTTTATGTGTAGGCTGATTAACGAGCTGTCTCAAATCGAAAGAGTCCAGGAGGTTCATAAATTCTTTTACTTTTTGGTCACACTGATTATCTATATGAAAATTAAAGTCGCCGACTATTAAGAGTGTGTCATAGTTCGTAATTAGAATTGACATTAAGTCAGAGAATTCCTCAAAAAAAGACGCGTCGAATTTTGGAGGTCTATACACAAATAATACTAGAACGTGAGAATCTCCATGGATAACAACGGCGAGATACTCAAAGGACTTGAATTTACCAAAACTGACATCTTTACATTTTAACCGGCTTCAGTAAATGTTTGCCAAGCCGCCGCCTCTTTTTCCTTGGCGATCTGCATGAGTAAAACTGGAATCCGGAGGCGCAGATTCGATTAAAACTGCTGCGCCATCTGAGTTAAGCCACGTTTCACTTAATGCAATAAAACATATTTTTTTATCACTAATAAGATCGTTGATAAAAACATCTTGTTAGTTAAAGCTCTAACATTTAATAGAGCCATATTTAATGTTTTGGAGGGGCAGAGATGAATACTATGTGCGTTATTGATATTTGGAACAGGAACTAAGTTATTTGTATTAGCGCTGCTCTGCGTGTATTTTTTGTTTAATCTATAATCTGTTTTTATAGTTTTAATACATTGTTCATGTAAAGTAGTAATTTTAATTAAATTATTGGTGTTTATGCTGTATTGCCTAGGTTTTTACGTGCATTGAGATTGGTTATTACAGTATTTATGTTGTGCACTTTTATGGAAGATTTTGTTAAACAATTAGCCTATCATGTCCTAGCACAGCAGTAGCATTTCGGAAGGGGTTAAGAGCAGAGATAGATAGTCAAGATAAACAAATTACCTTAGATATGTTTTCGGAGAGGACCCGGGCACCGAAACTGTTTGGATGCAGGCCATCTCGCTTGAAGAAACGCGGTCTTTCCCAAAAGAGGTCCCAGTTGTTGATGAACCCGATGTCTTGATTCTTGCAGAAGCCCTGCAGCCAGTTGTTTAATCCTAGCAGACGACTGTAGTACTCGTTTGATCGTCTGACGAGAGGCAGTGGACCGAAATGAAGATCTTTTCCGATGGGGTCCTCTCCTTCGTGTCTTTAATTAATGCTGGAGTGAATCAGGGGCTAAGCACATCAAGAAATGCATCCTAGGGTAATAATAAACTACAGAGAATTTTATACTGGATGAGTTGGTGATTAGAGTTCCTATAGGAATTTAAAAGTTTTTAAAAATTGTGCTTCAACACAATGGGGTTGATAGGGAAAGATTGTTGATCCATTTTTGAGTGACTGGGATAGAAGTAGATATGGAATCATGAAGGTGTGCGTACAAAAAAGAAATGTGTTTAGTGGAACAAGAGGGTAAGAAAAAGTAGTCAAATAATGGGTGGTTGAGAATGGGGGCAGAAAAACTTACTCCAAATATTCTGAAAATGGATTTAACCTGTAAACAGAAAAAAGGAGGAGAGAGGAATAGAATATTTGTCTTTCAAAAAGTTTAAAGAGACAAGCCCCTTTCCATCAAACAAATTGCTGAGTGGGCTCAGCCCATGTGAAGCCCAAAGTGGGTAAAAAATGGGTTGCCCACCAATGGCTTAGAGAGCTATTGTGAAACCAATGGTATGAGGAAGTCACAGCGTGTTGTGGAGCCAAGGTGTTTTTCTGCTTTGTGCCAAACATGCAGAACATAATTTATAAGGAAGCAAGGTTTGTTTCTATAAGCAGCAACGATGGGGGGTTTCAGCCATAGAGATAGCAGGTGAAGAACATATACACAATGGGACATTCATAATCCAGAAGTGAGATACCTCCTCTCATCTTGGCTTGAATTAAAAAGGAGTATTTGATAGCAGGTCTTTTTAGTGCGGTTAAGATACTTAAAATCAGTAAATCCACTTAATATATATAACTGACATGTCTTTCATTAAGTATAAAACCACACTTTTTAATTATAAAAGTACAATATGCAGATTTGAGTTCACAATTATTTAAGTGCCTTGAGCATGGGAAAGGCGCTTTATAAGTAAAATGTATTATTATTATTAAGCAGAGTTCTTCATATATGCGTAAAACATTTTTCAGGTCATATGCAGTACACTTCACAATCACTAAAAGTTTTTTTAAAATGAATTTGTCATGAGTCAAAACCCAAAAATACACAAAAATAGATATAAAAATGTTTATTATTTCATTAGTAAAGAAAAAAAGAAAAAGGTAAAAAAAGGAAAAATTAAAGGTGGAGTGATGGCTTTTAGGCAAAGGATCTGCGTTGGTATTTGAAAGGTTGCCAATTCAGATCCTGTAACTGCCAGAAGGGATCCTACTCCATTGGGCCCTTGAGTAAGACCCTTAACCTGAAAATAATGGCAGACCTTGCAATCTGACACCCAAAGGTCATGCAAAAAGACACTTTCCCCTTGGGGATTAATAGAGTGTATTAAATTTTAAAAAAAAATCAAAATATATATCCAAAATTTTCCCAACACATCAAAAATTCAAAATCAATCCAAAGTAAAACATCGACCAAAAAATCTACATGAAAAGGCCAAAAGACCAACAAGAGTATCCAAAATAGTGAAACAAAAGGTGACCTGAACAACAAGAGCAGGAAAGAGCATTACTCCAGTCTCATCTGAGGTATCTATAATAAGCCACCCTAATTTGGGGTGTTCATAGGAAATATTACGATTTACTTTATAAAGTAGAAGTACATAATAGACAAGAATATATGTAACAGATATTTGGAATATTACAATGTTTGCTTTAATTTAAATGTTTAAAGTATAAATATTCTCAATTGTAATAGTCATTTTCACAAAGGTCCATAGAGGGTTAGATCCCTAGTAAAGGATCAAAAATAACATCATATTTGTTATAACTGACCTTGAAATAGTCTAAAACGATGCTCACATCCTTATGTTTGAAATTTATCATTTTTAACTTTCTGGAAGTGACTCTTAGATGACTAGGACCACTGGTGATGAATCATGTATCAAAAACGTATTTTTTTCAAAATTTGAGAAAATGAGTAACTTTGACACCTCACATCCATAGGGGGGTGAACCCTGGGGTCATTGGATGTATGCTTCACAACTTCAAGTCCTTTTGGTCATTTTACTGAAAACACCTATTGGTTTACCGTTTATCATAATGATGTAATTTCCTGAACAAAATATGGTCCAAAAAGACATAAAAAGTAGGGGTTTTTGGGTCTAGAGGGCCAAAAATATAGGGAAGGAAGGAAAATTAAATCCATGGAACTGTATATGTTTTAACTTTAATATGGAAAGAGGGACAGAGGAGTTTCCAAGCAACAAATTCAGACAATGGCTGGTCATGTTTCTTGCCCTCCAGTCTCATTTTGTGGACAAGCACACTCCCATTTCATCCATTAACACTAGAATTACCAGAGTCTACGAAAAAACTCGTAAATCCGGCCCACCTTAAAACCGTTCTCACCTCTCTTTTGTCTTTTAAATGTGCTGATTAAGACGAGTAGCAAGTAGCCGGCTATTCCATCCCCCACTGTCGCAGAACGTTCACTACGTTTTCCCAGCTCATGCCTTGTTTGATTATCTGGGAGTGACTGAACTGCTGGAGTTTTAGAATGGAAATAATAGATCGTTATTTGGAAAACACGCATTTCATGTGTGTTCCGTTTCTACAGTAATCTGTGTAAACACATTGCTAAAACAGAAACATTTTCATATTTTATTAATAAATGTTACAAAATGTAGGCATAAACTATAGAATGTGTGAAGC
Organism: Erpetoichthys calabaricus; assembly: GCF_900747795.2. Taxonomy (NCBI): domain Eukaryota; kingdom Metazoa; phylum Chordata; class Cladistia; order Polypteriformes; family Polypteridae; genus Erpetoichthys; species Erpetoichthys calabaricus. The sequence goes on along the minus strand of NC_041397.2, from coordinate 219,552,376 downwards.
CTGAAGTCCAAACATCAAACAAACACTTTCACAAAAGGTTCAAGGATACTACAAGTCTTTCTGTGGCTTAACGCTAAGATTTGCTGACTTGGAGCACAGCAACCCTGCCATGCTACAGAGATGCGAGTTCGATTCCCAGCTTTGGAGAAAGTGTTTTTTTTTTCCTCAAACGGACATAAAATTTATAAATTGGTATGCACGTTAAGTTTAAAATGTCGATCGCGGTTATTTCTGTTGATTAATTCATGCTTTTTACTTAGAGTCAGAACAGGAGCTTGTTCAGCTTATTCAGCTTCTGATCTGACTCAAACAGCGCCAGTATAACTTCACACCAAACCTGACACTGTTCGTTTTCAAATAATATTGCGTTACTTTGACAATGTTTTCTGATTGGTACTATTCGCAGCATAAAATGATTTCTTCAAAACGTCACATATATTTGTCTCTTTCTTTTTTTAAAATGTGCGTTGTCGCACGCAGCAACTGGCCACTGTAACTTGCTATCTTTTTTCTTCGGTTATAGTCTTGAATAAAAGTGCACTTGTTTTGTTATACTTTTACATCAACATATGTTTCTGTGTTTGAGCTACATGGGCATGCTCAAAAAATACGCGTGTAATGCCACGAAAAGTGCATGCAGACACTTCAGTTCGCAAGCATTGGTACGACAATGCAGTCACAAGTACACTGCAGAGTTATAGCGCGTCTTTATGTGAAAACAGCAGTGTCAGATGGGGAGTGTCTGATGATTGCATATAGCGCTGAAGTGACTGCTCTTTACTATGCTTTCCTCTGCATGTCCTGGAGTACAAAAGAAACAGCATACAGCAACATGTGGAGACTGGCAAGATTGTGGGAAAAAAAACACGTGGTCGTATGTATCGTGATGCAGAGCTATAGCGCGTCTTTATGTGATAACAGCAGTGTCAGGTGGGCTAGGGAAGGATCCTGAACACGACAGAGAATGAAAAGTGAATTTAAAAAAATAAATAAATAAAGCTAACCTTTACAAATATCATAAATTACACCGGCTGTTACAGACTGAAATCAAATGTATCTTTTTATTCTAAAACAGTAAATATAAGAACACTTCACAAAAGGGAGTCATGCAGGATCAAACTCGTGACCTTCTGATTGCCAATTAGCAACTGATACTGTTGCGCCACGGCGGCAGTTATAGTAAATGAGTGTCAATGTCGCACACTAAGGCGGCTTTTTTTGGCAGTGGCTTTTTTTTTTTTACCTTTTGTGAAAGTGTTTCTTTGATATTTGGACTTCAGGCTTCATACATTATATAGTTTATTCCTACATTTTGTTACTAGAATATAAAAAGTTTCTGTTTTAACAATGTGTTTACACAGATTACTGTAGAAACGCAACACACATGAAATGCGTGTGTTCCAAATAACGATTTATTATTTCCACTCTAAAACTCCACTTCACTCCCAGATAATCAATCAAGAAATGAGCTGGAAAAAGTTTGTTTACGTTCTAAGTCGGTGGGGGGATGGAATAGCCAGCTGTTTGCAGCTTGTCTTTATCAGTACATTTAGATGACAAAAGACGCTGGCGGAGAGGTGAGAATGGTTTTAAGAAGCAATTTAAGGTGGGCCGGATCTACGAGTTTTTTCGTAGGCTCTGGTAATTCTAGTGTTAATCTATGGCAGCATGCTGTGGAATGACTGCAGAACCAAAGCACTATTTTGAGCTATAGGTTTAGGTAAGTTCTTAACTAAACCCAGCCTTGGTTTCCAACAAAACGTGAAGTAAGCAAAAGGAATGATAGCTTAAACATCTGATAAAATATATGTTGTCAAACATGTGCGACTGGGAGAAAACCTCAGGGTTTTGTTGATTGTAATTACACTTCAAACTAGGGGTTGTCACTGTCACTTAATATCTCTTCTCTTTCTCCCTATGCAGAAAGAATGATTGACGGGCTAACCACCGATAACATCATTTCGGGTTTCCAGCCTCTTCTGCTTCCTAGTCCTTAAAACCAGATCCTTCCCCATCTTGAAGCAGTCTGTGATCGACTCCCATCTGAGAAGACATACTTACATTTATTTTCTTTTGATTAAGATCTTTTTGTTTATACAGGAGACCACTTCAGCGCCCTAAATCTTTATGATCTCTTTGATTCTGTTATTACAGTGTATTATTTTACAAGTGACCATTAATTGCATCTTGAACTTATATTGGTACAAAAATATTGAAAATTATGATAGCACATTTACATACTTAACTGTTAAAAATTAATGTTTATATAGGGTTTGAAGTAATCATTTATAACTGGTATACTATTTACTGCAATACAAGTGGGTACCTCCACCTGGAACCATGCCAGAGACACCAACAATGATATATTTATTATAAAAAGACCACAAGGGATGGATGGTAGATGAACTAAGTACCAAATTATCAATTGAAACAAAACTCTGCCTTTCTCTGCATGCAAGTGCCTACCTCTCTGGTGTGGTGATATATCAGAGTACCAACCCCAGTTCAGCATCCACAAACTCCATTTTCCATCTTCAGTCCCGCTCTCTCTCTCTTTTTCTGATCCAGGCCCTTTGCCCTCCTGCCATTTGAGTTGAATTATTCACTACAACTCACCACTTGATTCCATAATTAAGACACAGCTGACTATGAGGTAGCTTAAAACATTTTTTTCAAGATCACTTCTGCCGAGCCCCAAAATTTCTCCTGGGGTCAGAGGCAGCCCTACATCTATGTAAGAGACACCAGCCTAGAGCTTCATGTTACAGTGTCTGGTGTTCTGTACTCATGACTTTCTACTTGCCCTTGTAAAGCTGTGTGCTAAAGACAGCTACTCACCTATGTATCTGGTCAGAGGAACATCATATTCCTGTCTAAATCTGGTACTGTAAACCATCCAGTAGCCAGAAGGTGTTATCATATTTATTATTCCATCCTTACACTGTTTCTTAGAAGGAGGTCAGGTGCAATGCCTGTATTGCCTGCTGGATAAACTGCCCTCTAGTATCCTGGGGAAGCACTACACACTTCCACCAAGGTCAACTCACTCTCTCTCATTGTCTCTCTCTCTCAAACTTGAGTTGAAGCCACACCCATTGTAATTCTTGAACAAGCAGCACTTACTGTATACAGGGCATATCGCTCAACAGAAATACCCATCTTAACTCACTGGTATCATAACATGTGTTGCCTCTGTCAGTGCCAGCTCTTCTGTTTGTCTTAGGCCTTGGTTAACAGTGCCACATTGTTTCTATCTATAAATCTCTTGTTCGCAAGAACATCCATCTCAGTTAATTTCATCAATGTATAATTACAGCCAGAAATGATAGAATTACTGAAACCTTTTCAAAGATTTTCTTATTAAGGTGAGCATATTAACCATGCTTAGTTAGTATTCATCTTTTTCACTTAAGTCAAACCTCGGCACATCAGTTGGAATATAATATACAATTTTCTTAAAGTAATTACTTAAATTTCAAATTCGTATCAATGACAGATTAACTAAACTAAGTTGGAGAAGTTATATTTTTTAAAATCTGCTTCTTTCATGATTATTCTCTAGGGGCTCAGTTAAAATGACAAACAGCCTGTAGCTTCTTGTTTAAGATGGCTGCACTATCATTATGCTTTAATTTACCGGTCAAGCCTCCCATCACTGTTGTGTATGAACATATGGCATACATAACAGGTATAGTATTTAACTGCACTTCCCACGCATTGCATTTTATTTCATAGTCTCCTTTGGGGATTGTTATATATCGGCTGGATTTTGATTTCAGCAGTGCCACTCTTCTGCACAATTCACAGAGAGCTCTCATTAAAGTAAGGAAGATGAACTTTAGCATTGAGTATGGCTTCCTTTAAATAGAAAACATAATTCTTGGGTTTTTTGCTGTAACACCTAGTGTACTGCTGTAATTTAAAGTACAACTGAACATAAGAAATTCATTGCACTTCAGTTGTTTTCTCTGATATTTAATTATTTAGAGCATACAAATGTTTCACTTACTTGTTTTAGCAGAATATAATATAGCACAAATCTTTGAAAAGTGTATGAAGACCTCATTAACTTCAAAATATTATACAGGACATCATAGTTTAAATCCCACAGAACAGTTATGAAAAAATGTACAGTTTGCAAGTATGTCTGCCTTGAGTACAATACATAAACCTTGGAATTAAAATAGCTTGTGATTGTTTCTTTAATAGTCCCAAAATGGGCTAATTACAACAAGCATTACCAAGAATACCAAGTTTTTATAGTTTTGATAAATTACAGAAATATTGGAAGCACTTTAGGATAGTCATACTATTCGTGACATTAGAAACTTACTTGTAGATGACAATAGTAAAAGCGTTATTCCTTTTTAACCAAATACATTTTTAGATAGTCCTAAATTACATTCATATTCTTCTTAAACAAAAAAGGGCAAAACAAAATACAAGGTCAAAAGCCATAACAAACTTAGTGTACCTACATTTAGCACAAATCTAGACAAATTCAGCCTTCTTAAATAAATGAGTATTTCACAAATACCATTTAGATTGTAAAATGTATCTACATATTTTAAAAATATTACATACAACTTTACAATACAATATCACAATTACATGAACTCCGAGTCCAGCTCAGGGCGGCGAAGGAGCAGTACAGGAGAAAGCTGGAGCAGAAGTTGCAGAATAACAGCATGAAGGAAGAGTGGGATGTGATGAAGATCATCACTGGCTGCAGCTCGAAGTGGGGTGCCACCATCGAGAGAGACGTGGAGAAAGCAAACCAGATAAACAACTTTTTTAACAGGTTTGACCACCCTAACCCACTCTCATCTCGGAGTACTGCACCCTCCACCCATCCTTCTGCTGATACCAGCATAGGTGAGAGTTTACCCCAACCCACAATTACAGCAGCCCAGGTAAGCAGAGAGATGAGGAGACTTTGTACCAGCAAAGCAGCGGGTCCAGATGGAGTATCGCCACGACTGCTGAAGGCCTGTGCGTTGGAGCTGGGGAGTCCTCTACAGCGCATCTTCAACCTGAGCCTGGAACAGGGGAGAGTACCGAGGCTTTGGAAAATGTCTTGCATCACCCCAGTCCCAGTCCCAAAGGTATACCGTCCAGGTGAGCTGAATGACTTCCAGCCTGTCGCTCTGACGTCACATATGATGAAGACCATGGAGCGGCTGCTGCTTCACCACCTGAGGCCACAGGTCCACCACGCCCTCGACCTTCTGCAGTTCGCATACCAGTAGAAGGTGGGAGCAGAGGATGCCATCATCTATATGCTACACCGATCGCTCTCCCACTTGGACAGAGGCAGTGGTGCTGTAAGAATTATGTTTCTGGACTTCTCTAGCGCCTTCAACACAATCCAACCTCTGCTCCTTAGGGTCAAGCTGACAGAGATGGGAGTATATTCATACCTGGTAGCATGGATCGTGGACTATCTTAAAGGCAGACCTCAGTATGTGCATCTCGGGAACTGTAGGTCTGACATTGTGGTAAGCAACACAGGAGCGCCGCAGGGGACTGTACTTTCTCCGGTCCTGTTCAGCCTATATACATCGGACTTCCAATACAACTTGGAGTCCTGCCACGTGCAAAAGTTCGCTGATGACACTGCTATTGTGGGCTGCATCAGGAGCGGGCAGGAGAAGGATTACAGGAACCTAATCAAGGACTTTGTTAAATGGTGCGACTCAAACCACCTACAACTAAACACCAGCAAAACCAAGGAACTGGTGGTGGATTTTAGGAGGCCCAGGCCCCTCATGGACCCTGTGATCATCAGAGGTAACTGTGTGCAGAGGGTGCAGACCTATAAATACCTGGGAGTGCAGCTGGATGATAAATTGGACTGGACTGCCAATACTGATGCTCTGTGTAAGAAAGGACAGAGCCGACTATACTTCCTTAGAAGGCTGGCATCCTTCAACATCTGCAATAAGATGCTGCAGATGTTCTACCAGACGGTTGTGGCGAATGCCCTCTTCTATGCGGTGGTGTGCTGGGGAGGCACCATAAAGAACAGAGACGCCTCACGCCTGGACAAACTGGTGAGTAAGCCAGGCACTATTGTAGGCATGGAACTGGACAGTTTGACATCCGTGGCAGAGCAACGGGCGCTGAGCAGGCTCCTGTCAATCATGGAGAATCCACTGCATCCACTAAACTGTGTTATCTCCAGACAGAGGAGCAACTTCAGCGACAGACTGCTGGCACTGTCCTGCTCCACTGACAGACTGAGGAGATCGTTCCTCCCCCACACTATGCGACTCTTCAATTCCACCCGGGGGGTAAACGTTAACATTATACAAAGATATTGTCTGTATGTATACCTGCATTGTTATCACTCTTTAATTTAATATCGTCTTTATCAGTATGCTGCTGCTGGAGTATGCAAATTTCCCCTTGGGATTAATAAAGTATCTGTCTATCTATCTATCTATCTATCTATCTATCTATCTATCTATCTATCTATCTATCTACAAATACAGTCTAGAACTCCAATCTGAAGAAGGTTTATTCCTTTATAAAAATGCACACATTAGCTAACTTTCATTAAATTTTCAATGAATTTAAGGATATCACTTTTCAATAACATAATTAAAATTAGAATTACAAGAGCCAACGAAAAAACTCGTAAATCCGGCCCACCTTAAATCCCTTCGCACATTTCCGTCAGCCTCTTTTGTCTTCTAAATGTGTTGATAAATAGCAAGCAGCCTGCTATACCATCCCCCCACCACCTCAGTAATGGGCAAGAACTTCTCCCAAATAAAAAGTAACCGTGTCAGATCTGGGGCAGGGGGTGGGTGTTGTATCGTGATCGTGACTGAGATAATAAAAGTGAAAAAAAAAAACGCTAACTTTTACAAGTACTGTAAATTTACACCGCCATTTACAGACATAAATCAAATGTATGTTTTTATTGTATAATATTAACAATAAGAGTAGCTCACCATTCAAAATGATAAATTTACCGGGGGAGCTGGTTTCGAACTCACAACCTCTGGATAATAAGTTGGCAGTTCTAACTGCTGCACCACGAAAGCTGTTGTATTGTACTTGCACCTTTTGTGAAAGTATTTATTTGATATTTGGCCATCAGCCTTCACACATTATACAGTTCATGTCTACATTTTGTCATTTATTACTAAAACATGAAAAACGTTTCTGTTTTAACGATGTGTTTACATAGATTGTTGTAGACACAGAACACACATTATTTCCCCTTACAATTCTGGGTAGCTCACTCCCAGATAATCAGTCAAGGCAGGAACTGGGAGAACTTCTTGCCCATTTTGCTTGCTGCTTGGGCTTATCGACACAATTACAAGACAAAAGATGCTGACGGAGAGGTGCGAAGGGATTTAAGGTGGGCCGGATTTACTAGTTTTTCCATTGGCTCTGGTAATTCTAGTGTTAAAGGTTTGAACCATTTAAAAACATGTGCATTGTGTGCCTTTCCTCGTTTCCATAAGTTACAGTAGCCAACATTTCTATAGAATTAGCAATGAGGTAGGTGGTACATAAAAGTTATTTGAAAGGGGCAGGAATTGTACAGGTCCTATAGCAAGTATTTGTTCTTTATTTTAAATAGTGTGTACAATTCACCACTCTGACATATTCAGGATAATAATCTACTTGCTTTCCTGAGTTGATTGACATCCATCCATTTACAAACTTGTGTAATTCATTTCATAATGGGTCAGAAAATTGACAGAATTTGTAAACTGAACCAGTCGATTGAAAAGCATGCACACACACAAATCATAGCCAGTTACAATTGCCAACTAATCTAACTGACATGTCTTTAGGAGGAAAATTGGAATGCCTATAGAAGAAACTATGTAGACACAAGTAAAGTATGCAGTCCACACACAAATGGTGAAATAGTTAAATCTGAAAACAGCCTCCTGGATTTCTGAGGTAGCATTATAAACCAGTGCCTTACTGTGCCACCCTTGAACTGATTGCCATGACATTAATTATGCTTCTTCTTTTACTATATTAGCAGAGTTCTGTTTAGTAATATGTATACTTAAATGCACAAACGTTTAAGTTACCTTTAAAAAATATTCACTTCAGTCTCCACAAAAAAAGTATTAAGAGGGCAAGGAAAAATAAAAAAACTAGATGTAAAAATATTTTTTTTAGCTCTAGCAGCTGTATCTCTGCTTCTCTCAGAAGGAATTGCTGCTGTTAGCTTACACATGTTCATGAGCAGTAAGAACAATCTCATTAAATGAAAAGAATTCATTGTTAAGAATGCCATGGATGTGCGGAGATTAATGATGCTCCTCTCCAGTACCAGCCCTCCCTAGTTACTGTTTTAGTGAATTCTGAATTTTTTCCTCACATGTTCTTGAGTTTTAGTATATTGTTACTAAAATAATATTATTTATTTATTATATTAAAACAATATTATTTTAGTATATTGTTTTTTTTCTTCACACAAAAAACACATACATGTTAAGTTAAGTGCTTGTAAATTGACCTGATGTTGTTGAGTACAGACTGAAGAAAATTAATGAGTCAATAAACTTTAACACATATTTATTTTATTTTGTATTTTTTAAAGGTGTGTGTCTACTCTGAACATGTTTTGGGGGTGTAGTGGAGTAATTAAGCTGAATTTTGGCTCAATAAAAAAAGTTTATTTTGCTTTTATTTTGTTGATTATACAACATGATCATATTTTTAGTTTAAAATGTAAACATGTTTGTGGAAATTCTTATATTATAACCTTACACTAAAATTTGGAATACATTTTCTTTGCCAGGAAGGTCTAATAAGTTATAAGTGCAATGCAAGAAATTAGTTAAATGCATTTTAAAGTCAACATACTGTCTGAACTATATGTTTCGTTGCTCACCTTTCCCTCTTCCTGACCTACTTAATTCAATTCAGACTGAGAGTTTTTAGTAGGTTTTACATAAAAATCCATTAACTACATAACGCTTATTGCAGAGTAAATTGGAAAAATGTTTGCATCATTTTGGCCAACCATTTAGTACCTTTATGATTAATAAAAATTGAACAACTGGTTATGACACAATGTCTGTCATTTTAACAAAGGAACTTTTGTATGAGAATGTTTATTGAATTCAGTTTAACAGGCAACTTCACTATCCATCTAAAGCTAAATTCGGTGTTTAGGGCACTTGAACTAAGTGTTGCTGTGTATAACTGATACTGGAATACCCCAATGCTGTGTGCTCACCCAATGGCAGTTTTCATTCTTTACTACATGGAAGAATGTCTAAAAACCTTATCAATCTCTAGGCAGTACTTTGAGAAGTAAGACTGTTTACATTGTGTAACTTTCCTCTTTGATCTAATTGCTTGGCAAAGCTTTGATGTAATTAGCTTTTATTGATCAAGTTATTTACTGTCTTTCTCAAGACAAGCCTGTTGGCTTGTGATAAAACTCACCTTTTACAAATGTGGGGCATGTTTTGTAATTAAAGGGATCAAAGTGTAATATTGCCATTTTGCCTGAGGAGTATACATGCTTTATCTGTTGTGGACTGTGTGGGTTGAACTATAAAAGATCTTTCATAACATTCTCAAAATGGGATTCACACATTCCTAGTATCTGGTTGTTTTTATTTTTTAATAAAAAAAGCATTGCAAGTTTTGCTTCTGTGTAAACAAATAGTGAAGAATTTATTTCTTCCACAACTCATTCTTGTTTGTAAAGCATGACATCAAAATCTGTCATCAACTTTATTGATGACATTATAGTAGTGGTCCTAAGTGGAGCAACAAATCCTTTGCCTACACAGAGGAGGTTAACTTCTATACTGAATGTGCCAAAACTGGTGATTGCTAACTTCAGTAAATTGACATGGATTACTCTCCTATTATTATGGAAAAACTGAGAAGCTATAAATTCTGAGACATTTCATTATCCTGTACAACCATTTGTTAATAATGATCAACCATGACTTTACTTTTTAAGAAGGTTAATCTATTCCTCAGCTATTGCTGACTAATATCTGAAGGTTTACAGTGGAGAACACACCAGCTAGCTCATCTCAACTGGGTATTGGAAGTAATAAAGTGAAAAACTTGAATGTGCTGCTTGCATAAGAATTAACTTGATTGCTTTAGTCATTCTAAGTTTCAAATATCAAATAAAGTGCCCCAAAAAGGATATCAAAGCTTTATCATTATCCTGTCTCTATGCACAACCCAAGTTATTGTCATGTTTTCTGGATAAAGAACATCAGTCTGTTTTGGAATCATGTGAATATTAATGAAACTAATTAAAAATAATTTTAAAAATATTGGAAGTTAGAGAAGTTAGTTAAAAACATATGGTTAACAAAAGAAAACTGAGAAGGGAAAGACGTAAGTCCATCAACAACATTTTTTTTCTTGTATAGCTCAAAATCAGACAAGAAATGCCTCAATGGACTTTTAATAGGCCCTGTTTTTTGATAGCGTTCCAGCCTTGACTCTCTAAGAAGACAAGAAGAAACTCCCAAAATCCTTGTAGGAAAAAAAATGGAAGAAATCTTGGGAAGGACAATTCAGAGACAGACCCCTTTCCATGCAGATTGGGTGTGCAATGATGTGCATCAACAGTGACATGAAGAATTTGCAGGGAAACATGGACAGAACTGAAAACTGACTCAGAAAGAGACCTGAATCAATTAAGCACAGAGAAGGTTTGTGTTTATTTATTTATTTTTTATTTTTCCAAAATAGAAAATAGTGTTTTTAGCAGAAATGCCATACTGCTTATGCCTCAGCAAACAATATTCCTGATGTGAAGTATAGTGGCATATTCTTGAAGAAACACCTTCATCATCTAGGGTAGCTAGTTAGAACTGAAGGGAAGGTTAATGGTGCACAGCAGCAGAGCATACTGCAAGTACAGTACACTTTGTAATAGCTGTAAAGGAATAAAAAGGCCTCAGGTCCTGTATGACAGTAAAAGACAGTAATGTAATTTAATTCTTTGATGAAAGGAAACAATCTGTTAGGATGTGTCTTTTTTGAAAATCTTATTTATTCTGAGTGTTTTTCACAACTAGGATATTGACTGCAGTGTAATTATAACTTTTTATTTTTCAAATATAGATAAAAATCTGTTTTGTTATTCAAACTGCTTCTCAGTGTGATAAATGCTCTCTTTTGGAAAAGGTTATTTGAGTCAGGCTGGATAGTGTGCTAAGGCACTGTACTGCTGGCTCCCAGAATATTCGAAATAAAATAAATTGGTCCAAATAGGTATTGTAATCTCTTTCTTTACAGAATCTGAAAAACCCATAATATCTAGGAATTCTGCAGTTTGTTTGGGAAAATTATTCCAATCACAGGACCAAAATGCGGCTCAAATGTAAAGGACCATGCCCAGTGAAATTTCCAACATCATTCCTATGAAGAATGGCATGATCTGAAAAAATGCAATCCAGAGTTATTGATATTGAAATCTAAATAACTATAAACAATGTTGCAAAGAGGAAATTTATTATAGCTGTTATTGCAGTTAAAGGTGGCTCAACCACATATTAATATGAGAAGATTGAATGCTTACTGTAAGCAATAGATTTCAGTTTTCAACTTTGGTTAATAATCTGCTGACAGATCATTTTTCATTACATTTTTATTCAGGAGGCTATGAATTTGTAACAAAAATATACACTTGAATAAGTTAAGCAAGTATCATGTATAATCTTGTGTAAAAGGAGGCACACCAATGTGAAAGGGTTGGGACACCAACCTGGTGACTCCATATAACTTGCCAAAAAACTTGCCATATAATTTGCCAGAAAATAAAAGCATGCAACAAGTTGCGGAAATGTCCTTCCAGATGCAAATCCAAAACAGAACTAAACAAGGAAGGTTTCTGTGTTATAAAGTTGCTTGTCAGGAAGGGGTGGGTCCAGGATGACGGACAGAAGAAGTCAGTTTTCCGTTCTGCAGAGGGAGGAAGATAGCATGCATTAGACCACAGCTACCATCATCCGAGCCCCTAAGCTGCCTCCCATATGCACATGCATGACACATGCAATATTTAAAAAAATTTAAAAGCTAATAACACCAATGCTGGGCACAGTAGCTTCATGTTTATTTTAGGATAATAGAAACTAATTTTCATATTTCCTTGAAGAACTTCTTACTTATTTTTCCATATCTAAACAGAACATTTCATGAAAATTCCTTTCTTTTCAATGTTACTTCCTGCCTAAGTCAGCTTAGCATAAATAAAGGTTCTTTCAGATAAGCCAAAACAGAAATGATTTTCATCTATGGTATCTTAAAATACTTTTGAGATACAGTATCTCTATCAGAAATTGGCTGAAGCTAATAACAAATATCTTAAAATATATTGGAATATCCCTTTATATGAGAACAAACTCATTTTGAACTACCCATTCCATTTCGGTGTTGCAGGAGGCCAACCCTATATCAGCATTATTGAGCAAAAGGATGGGAACCAAACACATCCTCGACCCTACAATGTGTATGCTAACTGAAATAGTGGTTTAAATTCTTCCAACTTGGCAATGTGTGTTCATGATTGTGCCCTGCAGTTTACTGGCATTTCTTTCACAGTTTGCTCCTTCCAATCACCTCCTGCTAGGATAGCTCTGGACTCCCTCAACAAAATAATGAAAAAAGTGTGTTACAATGGTTATAATAAAATTTTATGATATCTCATAATGTTAATTTAGCTTGTCATATACTCAATACAGTTTGCAAAGTGGTGGCTCTGAGGTTAAGAAACTGCTCTGGTACCTGAAAGGTTGCTGGTTCAAATCCCATTACTGTCAGATGGAATCTTACTCTTGTTAAACCCTTGAGCAAGGCCCTTAACCTGAAAATTGATTCTGGGGCACTGTACAATAGTTGACCCAGCACTCTGACCCAAAGAGTTCATGTGAAAAGACAATTTCACCTTGGGGATCCACAAAGTATATTAAATAAAAAAAAATCTAAATCAGTACTAACAGGCTTTTAGATTAAAGTATTACTACTATAATTAGTATTATTTCATATTACTATATACATAACTATATCTCACTGAACTTCTCAATGTAGTTTATACTCAAGTAAAATATACTCCTAATTAGCATAACAGTAACTTTAAACATGCTCATTAATATTGGCTAGTAAACAGAAGAAATAAAACATTTGTAGACTAAAACAAAGCTTGTATTTTATCAATTTATTGAATTTAATATCTTCAATTTATAAAGGACATGTAATAATATAAGCTTTCTATGTTTCCATTTTTAAAACTAATACATTCTGTAAGTCAGATTTGTTGGCCTTCTTGTAACCTCCTTATCCCAGACTCATTCTGAAACATCAATGGTTCTCCCTTTTCCTTCCCTTTCGTCTCACGGGATACTGACTCCATTTGCACCTCCTGTACCTATGATAGCAGCAGCATTAAGAATTGTATTTGACATATTAGGAGTAGACTGGTTTCCTTACACCTGTCCTAATGGGTTTTCTGATGTGGTCACACAGAGATTCATTATCAGCCACTACTACTTGTTTCACATTGTGAGATAGCTGAGTTATTGCAACATATTGCTGTTTTGAAAGGTTCAGAGAATAACAATTACTATGTGCAGTGTGTATAGCATTCTCTTGGGAGTTTTCCAACACAGCTTACATATTTTCTTTTGGAAAATTAACACTCTTAAATGAAAGAAAAACAACAGTTATATTTTATATTTTTGACATGTGGAAATACTTGTAAATGTCATTTACTTTTTATGCAGTTCAAGCATTATGATTGAAAAAAATATTTAAAGTGAAGTTCGTCAATGAAAGTAAACTTTAAATATTTTAGTCATACAGAATAATGTGATTTACTTGTGTGATTCACAACATTTATAGATGGTAAAATGCCATTATACAAATTTAATTTAACACCTTTCACACATGTCAGTGAACATTTTATTTATTAGTTGCTATCAAAGTAATCATAATTAACAATTATCTCTGCAACAACTCGATTGTATTGTTCTAAACAAAGCTTCTAAAGCATTATAGACAAGTTTGGGAAAAATTCATGTTTTAAATAGAAATATTTTAAATAGATTTTTAAAAGCCTTAATATTAAAATAGAGATATTGTAGATATTGGAGGGGATGAATTGGCATCCTGATGTGAATCGAGGTTAATTCCCTACCCAAATGGGAGATCATAATGGAAAGACGGAGGAACACTGGCTTCCAGGGCCATGTTATTCTCCCATACACACCAAGAATGCCTAGATGGGCTTTAACAGATCTAGTTTTTTAACAGCCTTGTAGAAAAAAATAAATGGAAGAAATCTTGGGAAGGGCAGCTAAGGGAAAGACCCCATTCCTAGTAGGTCAAGCATGCAATGTGTGTCAAAAAAATGGGGTAAATACAACAACCAAAAAAAAATAATCCTCTTCACAAAGCTAGATGGCCAATCTATCTTTGTCATCTCAGAAATACATACAATAGTACAAACTACTTTGATCTTGCACAGCACTCCTCACCAAGTACAACTCTCAAGGCAAAATGCAAGAATAGATTATGCTACTCACTAAATATAGAATTCTAACATATAAGGACACAGATTTGTTACATACATCAAAAACAAAGTAGAAACTAACATACAGGTAGTCGTGGACTTATAACCACATTCATTTCCAATGGACCAGTCATAAGTAGATCTGGATATAAGTTGTACCAGTATATGTATTCAAACGTGACCATATGTATAGTACTGTCCCATAAGTCATATTGTTTTCTGTATCCTTTTTTATCATCATTCTTAGCACATTGTGTAGATTTTCTAACATTTTTTTGAGATTATATTTTTAAGTTTATTATTTTGTTACTACTGTTGCTTGCATGCGTGCCGAACCTTTAACAGCTTCATGAATCCTTTCTTTGTCTATTATGTTACATCATCAGTGTGAGCCTCTCCCTTGTGTTTCATTGTGTTAACTTTGAGATGAAAATTTGAGAACTAATATGTTTTCTGTTTTAACGTTACAGCTTGTTAATAATAAATATTAACAGATAAAGGAGTTCAGTGTGGTTTCATTACCCCTTCGTGGCAGTTCGCACAAACATCCATCCATCCATCCATCCATCCATCCATTTTCCAACCCGCTGAATCCGAACACAGGGTCACGGGGGTCTGCTGGAGCCAATCCCAGCCAACACAGGGCACAAGGCAGGAAACAATCCTGGGCAGGGTGCCAACCCACCGCAGGACACACACAAACACACCCACACACCAAGCACACACTAGGGCCAATTTAGAATCGCCAATCCACCTAACCTGCATGTCTTTGGACTGTGGGAGGAAACCGGAGTGCCCGGAGGAAACCCACGCAGACACGGGGAGAACATGCAAACTCCACACAGGGAGGACCCGGGAATCGAACCCAGGTCCCCAGATCTCCCAACTGTGAGACAGCAGCGCTACCCACTGTGCCACCGTGCTGCCCCCACTGTGCCACCGTGCCGCCCTCGCACAAACATCAGGAAATACAATGCAGAAGCTGCAGAGCATGCCTTTTTTTCCTGTAATTGTAAGGCACATGTAACTAAATGTAGTAATAAACAGATTGAGATGAATAAGTCACGGCATATGGAACTGGCGTGGTGAATACTGTCATTTGCCCGTGAGATGCGGTAGTGGTCATAATATGCATAGGTTGTAAGTTGAAGACTACCTGTAAATGAAAAGCAACAATATCTGTCCATCACTTAATTGCAGAACCACAACCAGATTACAGAAAAGGAGTCAGACAAGCCAGATGCAGTTTGAGTCCTGGAGATCTCAGCCAACTAGCCGCATTCTCCCTACTGGCCATTCTATAGCTGGTCCTTTCTACCAGATGATTCCAGTGCTCCTTTATCTGAGATGAATTTTCCATAGGCAGGCAAACAACTTGGCAGTAGAGCAGTGGCACCAAGTGCCACACAAGGATACCAAGAAGAGAAAGGGAATAGGTGAACATTAATATCAGTTTATAAATATCTTATTACTTATATTTTAATACTAATAGACTAACAAAAGAGATGCAGTATACACAGCAATCAGCAGTTCTACTTAGGGTATGCTAAACTGAAGCAGTGAGTCTTCAGCCTGGATTTAAAAACTGAGAATGAAGGGCCACCTCTTATAGTGGCAGGCAGATCATTCCATTGTTTCTAGGCCCTGTAACTAAGAGTTCAACCTACATTAGTTTCTTAATCCGTGGGATCATAATCAGGCTGGCATCTTGAGATCTTAATGTGAGCTCTGGTTTGTTAGTAATGATAAGTTTGGATAAGAAAACAACGCCTTGGCCATTTAAGATTTTATGTTTAATGGAGGATTTTGACATCTGCCCTAAATTTAACTGGGACCCAGTGTAAGGACTGAAGAACTGGAGTTACAGTAGGTGTTCATACTTTCTGGTTCTTGTAATAATTCTTATAGCAGCAGCATTTTGAATTAACTGAAAGTTGTACAAACAGCCAGTGAACTCTGTTGCAGTAGTCAATCCTACTAGAAATAATTGCATGAATTAATTTCTCAGCATCCTGCATATTTAGAAAATGCCATAATTTTCCAACATTTTTAAAACGGAAAAAACATGTCTTGAATAGTTTCGCAATGTGTGCTTTAAACAACATGCTAGTATCAAAGATAAAGCCTAGATTGTGGGCTGATTCAGTAAAACTAACAGTGATACCAACTGAGTTAACTAATGACAAACTATTTTTGTGATCAGCATCTCAAAGACAAAAGGAGTTCTCATCCATCTGCTCCTTTAATTCACTATCCCATCTAATTAAGGACAACATCAGAAAATGCCATTAAGTCTAAAAGCAAGGAATAACTGGGTGTATTCTGCATACAAGGGAAAAGTAACATAATGTTTTCCAATGATAGTACCTAATGGAAGCATGTAAAGTGAAAACAGTAAAGATATGGAACACCATTTTTAACTTATGTGTATAATGATGTACACATAAGTACTGTCAGCATATTTCTGTATATACTGGAATCAATTTGATAAATAAGAACTAAACCAGGGAAGGACAGTGCCTTTGAACCCAATGCACTTTACTGCCTGTATAGTAAAATGGAATGGTCAATGGTGTCAAGTGCTACAATAAAAAAAATATACTTCTAATTACCCCTTACTTTATTTTTGTCCTTAATTTTGTCTAGCACAATGTTTTCTATATGTCGGCTCTTCAGTAAAATAAAAATAAAGAAATACCAATAGGTCAATTTATTTAACCATACAGAAACTTTTTCTTTTTTTATGTTTGCTCAGCCCAGATCAATCATTCTAAATCAGATTGAACCCATGATCACACCTATTTAAATGCTGCAGTCAGTAAGACAGTTATCCATAAGAAGACTTCCTTTCTTTAGTTTACTAATTGCAAACATTTTTCTGCCAGTCAATGGTTGCAGTAGCCGAACACTGACTCAAATGTCTATTCAGATTTTTGCTTGTAGAAATTTGACAGCAATTTACTGCATCCATCTGTATTTCCCATCAGTGTTTCAGGAAAAAAGATAGATTGCTGTTAATGTGATATTTGATGTACTTTATTTTGTGCAAAAAATGCATTAAGTATGTACATATGCACCATACAGCATGATGTGATGCAAACCTCCCAGAGATGCATGTTGCCTCCTCTTTATTATATTTTGTCCGCTTGAATCCTGACCTAGCTTTATTCATTTTAAAGATCCTGGAAGTCCATCTCACATCACAAACATAACCTTAATTCGGAGACTGTATATTAATGGACACATTGTCATGCCTTCTCACTCATAGCAATTAACCTCTGCAAGCTAGAAATTAAATCTGGGCCCTTTTTAAAATACAGGTACATAGTTAGTGAGTGTTAAGATGAATTTGCAAACAAAAAAGTAAAGGTTATTCCTGCAATGAAAAAAAGATTAGAGACACAATGTTGCGGCTATGTACCATTAATAATGTGTGTTTTTTTATTTACCAGCAATAGATTTGATGACTCCGGAGTAAGTAAGCACTCTCAGGAAATAGTTTTGTTCTGCTCTTGTGTGGCACTGGCTGTTCTAACATAAGAAACCAACTGGATTTATATGAGAAACAGATGATTTGCACTGTTGAAATGAGCAGCAGCTGTTCTGTCCAGTTGGGTCAGCTGAGCATCACTCAGCAGCAGTTTCCCTGCCCTTTTAAGTTAGACATGCCTCAATAAATGACAGCTGTCCTCTCATCTGAAGCAGCGCAACAATCATGGAGCCAGGTTTGATGCATTCCCATTCTGCTGCTCTAGGCAAAACACAATTGTGCTGCTCGTCTCAATTAGCAACATCACAACCCATACACTATAACACATAAAGATTAAAAATATAGCATTTAAAGTTTTTGTGCAGCAGGTCATTGTGTGCCCACAAAAGACACAAAATGGAAGTCTACAGGGAAAACAGTCCACCCAAACCAGACCAATTGTGTTCTTAAAAGACTAAAAAAGCATTATTTCATGAAGTATATCATTATATGAATTAAACTTGCTTTTCAAAAGTTTATGCACAGTACATTCATGGCTGCAAGAGCAACTTCTATTTCAGTTTTCTGTGCCAGTTCATCTTCCATGGAAAATGAAACCATTCTATTAAGACTGTCCGGTGTCACTGTACTGTTGAAAATGATCGGGTTTATACATCTTTGTATTTTTGGAGTGCCTGATCTTTTAAGAGTCTCCTGATCTGTATTCTCAGACAGACAGTTGTGGTCATTTTATCAAGCCTTTTCCTATCTGTTGATAATCTCTTACCCAACTGAACAGAATTGGTGGCAGTACCATAATTTCACAGGTGGAGAGCCCTACCTGAGCTGGATGACGTATACAGTACGTTATCTCTGCCATTCAAATGCTATATCAAAAATATGAACTACTTTTTATGCATTATCAACAAGGAGGAGCAAAACTAGTATGACTTTATATGGCCCAGTCTTTTCTTTAATAAGTCATGTTTATCTTTTGTTACAGCAATTTATATTTATTTATATCTTTTTATTTCAACTTGTACAGTATATTAATATTTTATCTGATAATAATACTGAAAATTAATATAATCATATCAAGTTTTAGTAGAAGGTCTATTTAAGATAAAAAGTGTGGTAGTTCCAATATTATATAGTAGTAGTAGTGGTAGTATATAGTATAAGAAAAAGTAAGCCATAGAAATAATTAATAAAAATGGATATTTAATTAATTACATCTTATACAATGTGATTCAATCTCTATTAAAAAAAGCATCAGTTCTTATTATCTTAGATATATGATGAGAATGAGAAAAAAGGATTGCTAGTGTAGAGTCCATATTTTCTTTTTGTTTTTTTAAACAATGGGTGGTTTGTGGCTTTTTTTCATAGTCACATATACTGTATAGGCAGAAATAAATTGCAGGTTTTCACATTTTAGAACAATGGCTATTCATTTTACACACAATCCACACTTTTACACTGCAATATTAAAAATACGAGGGGGAGTCAAGCTAAAGTTAGAAAATGGGATTTATCAGAAAATTTAACAAACCTTAACAAAACTGATAATTTCATTCTCAATGTGGTCTCCACCCTTCTTAATGCACTTGCGCCACCTGCCTGGAAGTGCCTGGATTCTAGCAGAATAAAAGCGTTTGTCTTGCCCTCGCTACCACTCATGCACTGCTTTCTTCACATTGTCATCTGTCTTGAATCAACGACCACCCAGATGTTTTTATTGTGGTCCAAAAAGGTGGAAATACCATGGTGCCAAATCTGGTGAATAAGGAGGATGTGGGAATACCTCTAACTTTAGTTTCTCCAGACAAGCCTTAGTGTTCTTAGCAGTGTGTGGATGGGCATTGTCTTGCAGCAAAATGACTCCTTGAGACAGCAGTCTGTGCCACTTGGATTGAATAGCAGGCTTCACATTGGTCTCCAGCAAGTCACAGTAACTTACACTAGTGACTGTAGCACCCCTCGACTATAACTCGGGTGCTCAAGTGGTTGCGCAGGACAAGATAAAACCTTTAATTCTGGTGGAATCCAGGTACTTCCAGGCAGGTGGCGCAAGTGCATTGAGAAGGGTGGAGACTACATTGAGAAATGACATTGTCAGTTTTGTTAAGGTTTGTTCCATTTTCTAATAAATCCCATTTTCTAAATTTAGCTTGTCTCCCCCTAGTATATTACATATTAAAAATTTTTATGCACTATATAGCCCTAATAAAAAAGGTTTTGGGTCTGTTATTTCTAAGGGAAAAGTCAAATGTTAAAAAAGACAGACACAACAATGCAGTGTCCACCACACACACGTTTATTTAACATCCACTATATACAATATTTACAAATATGCAATACTTGGTTCTCTTGGCCGCCTCCACTCCTGCCACGCAAGCTCCGTCCTTCTTCCACCTGACTCCGGCTCCCTGATTGGAGTGAGGTGGCCCCTTTTATCTTGTCCTGGATGTGCTCCAGGTGCCTGACGATGTACTTCAGGCAACACTCCCCAGAGTGGCGGAAGTGCTGCCCTTGCACCTGAAAACACTCCGTGCATACACCATCCCTGGTCTGTCAGCACTTCCTGGTGTCCCAGAAGTGCTGTCCCCCAGGGAGCAAGGGCCGGCCGAGTGCCCAGGGAAAAGAAGCGCCGCTCTCCCAGTTCCTCCTTCCTCCAGGCATCCCGGTGGGGCAGGGTTCCTGGCCATCTATCACACACGACAGTATTCTGTATTCTGAAAATAGGCATTACGTAATGAGTTGAAAGCATATACAGTAATTTATAATAAACAATGCCGCACATAAAGTGTTTTAAAAAGACAAACACAGAAAATATAAATACTCACTGTAATATTACCTAATTCGTTCAACAACTCAAAAAGCATCATAAAGTATTTCATGAATGTCTTTTGCCAAAATGTAATGTGAGGCTTTACAACACTTGAAACATTTGTTAAGTAATATGTTTTCAAGTGCCAATAAATCAATATTACAGTTTTAGATAGAATTCCTCTGGACAGAAACTGGTTGAAAGGAGGAAGCAGGCACTAAAATCCTTTAATCTGAACAAAATTTTCTTTGAAGGCATTAAAGGCCAAAGCTCTGCTGCAGAAATGTATTTTGTGTTTAAGTTAGTTTACCTGCCTCATATTAAACTTTTTATTGGAAAAGTGATTGTTTAAATAAAGTGCTGGGAAACTCGTGGCACTGCCACATAATTTCTTTAAGAAATTAAAATGAATAAATCAATAATAAGTATTTTGTTTATAATACTGGATAATTTTAGGTTTATTCAGGCTGATGGAATAAGAGTGCCAAAGATCCACATTTAATCAAGTAATTGATGTTATTGTACGTAGTCAGAAAAGCCTTTTAACCTACATTGATTTTTGGTTTAGACTTTTCTTGATTTTGTATGGTCACCCCCAAATAGTACTGTTTAATTAAAAAAGGGCCTGAGGTCTGTTGCTTTATTTTTTCATAACTAAATTCCCCATAAAAATCATGTAGCCAGGTATATTTAGCAATTACTAGTGCTTGAAGTTCTGTAGCATTGGCACCAGAATTTAAGTTGATTAAACACATTTGTATATCCTGGTAGTTTAAAATGAACAGGCACAAATGAAATGTATTTAAATACTAAAGAATCTAACTAGGTTGGTTTAAATGATTTAAAGATCACTCCAGCCTGGATAGATGTAGGCCATGCTTGTCTATCTGTCCGTGTGACTTCCACTACACTAATTTTACTGAAATTTGGTACAATTAAATTTTAAAGAAATTTGGTAAATATACAGTATATTGAGATATCTTCAAGAGAATATGCTGTAAAAATTTTGAAATTTCAAAATCCCCAATTGCAAAGATTATGGATTAGTTTACTGTTTCAAATTTACCTTGAGAAACGACACCTCAATTTGTATACTGTCCGCCTTTACACATCCAACAGCCAGTTCTGGCAGCAAATAACTACAAATTATATTGATTTAATTTCTCTGACACTATAATTTATTGGCAAAGTTGCAGATTTGGTCTCCATCATTGTCTGAAGCAGCCAACAATTTTAACTTGAGACTTCAACAGAAATTTTAAATACTCTATAGGTAATTATTTCAAAGATATTATATTTAAGAAATTTGAACTACAATTATTAATCGACCCTCTATATCAATTAATGCCATTTTACATCACTAGATTTTGAATTTGCTGTCTATTTTGAGTTCTGTTTTTAACTTCATGATATTTTAAGGTACTGTTAACATAGTTTACTAATGTATTTAACTGCATTATTATTATCATTTTTATTTTTGAATATGACTCATTCTATTATCTATCTCATGTTACAAAATATTAAAAAAAAAACAAAAACATGATAACTGATTCTTTGATAGTAACTAAAAAATTAAATACTCCAACATTAAAACCTGTTAACTTAGTCGTTGAATACTCCAGAATGTTACACCCATTAATACATTTTCTGACATGTTGCATGTTACTTCGGTGTTTGCACTGCAGCCCCATTCAGCTTCCTGTTTCAAACATGCATACTTGAACTACTTCAACCTATACTCCTTTGATATATAAAAACCTCAGTCAGGACTGCCTTGTTCTTGTGGAGATCTAGCACTATTTCCTTAGTTTTACAAATGTTAAGATACAGGTTGTTCACACTGAACTAGTCATCAAAGTCATTCTCGATTACCAAGCACTCTCCCTTGACTAAAATGCCCACTATCCAAACTCCCACCTCAGCCCTCCCAACTGAGCCTGTCCTCTATTCTTCCCAACAGTAAATCTTTACCCAAATTCATCACTAAATAAGCTCAATGTCTGTTCTAGACAAAGTGCAAGAATTTCTTGAGGGTTCTAAGACTGCCTTGTATAGGCATAGTGCTAGGTCTTTGAAAGGGAAAGATCAAAATTCTTTAAATTCTCAGCTAAAACTACGATTTGATTCAATAAATCCCAAAATCTTAAATGAATAAAGGCCTAAATACTTATTAAAAACAAAAAACATTTAATGACCACTGATCAAAATCCAAACAGCCAAATATAAATTTTTTAAAGAGATTCCTATATTTACTTTAATATTGAGGGCACCATAAGCAATGCAATGCCACAGTGAGTGACTATTAACAATACCACACATTTTAATTCTCTATTAGGTGATTGCATGCAGAACCTGCAAAGGAGAACCTAAAGAAAAATAAAAGGGTTCTCAATTAATAAAGCACTTAAATCACAAGACACTGAGAATAATTAAGGAAACAAATTACAGGAAAAAGAAAACTAAAATTAATTTAAAAAAAGTTTGGACTAAAGTCAGGACTAACCCCAAGAAGGTGAAAATAAAAAAGGGATAAAGGAGAAGGAAAAAAAAAGTACAGGGTGGAGAGAACATTCACTTGACAAAGTTCAGGTGGGAAGGGAATAGCAGGAAAAGCTGTTTCCTTCAAAGTTAAAAGCACCTAACCCTAAAGGCAGGATATGAGCAAGGTTCTCACAAGTACAAGTATATTCTTTGAAGAGTTTTCTAGTGTTCCTGTGAGTCAGAAAGATCTTTAGCAGTAAGTCATTTGCTCCTAGTTGATAATGTGTGCTCATTCTTATCTGTCTTTGATGTTTTTCACCAACACAGAACTGCTGCTTGTTCCAAAATACATTCAGCACTAACTTTCTTTGAAACTTGGTGAACCTGGATGGTTTAAAGGTCAGGTCTTCATCAAAGTCAATATTCAGTGAGCAAATAAGTACTCTAATCCATAATGGTAGCGTTGGCTAAGATGATTTGCATGACATCTACATTTCAACTCCTGGACTTCGTCTTTAAGGCCAGTAGCGTTCCAACTAGGGAATGCACAGAAAGGACATTGTTTTACATGCTTCAGCATCTCCAAATTTTGAAAAAAATTTGAACCTATCAAACTCTAAATAAGCTGGTGTGGCTGCCCTTTTTTGCTTTCAAAATGTATGGGGCTGCAGTATGTAAATCTGGGCAATGCATAAATGGTTTAGCCACCTTGTATGCCTTGTGAAATTTGACAACCTTGAGTATGGAATATGTATTGCTTTTTCAGGTGTGTATGACCATTTAGAAAACTGGCAAAATCAATTTTGAGAAGAGCGCAATCCCTCCATATAACACTCTTGAAATATGGTAGCCTTAGCTTAGGAAATCATCATGAGAAGGCAGTCACCAAGCCTATTTTATTAGATGAAGGATGTTCTTTAGGCAGAGGATCATATCACCTGAACTGAAGGGATTATCAGTCTCTGCAGTTAAGTCAGATATTGTAAATTGTGCCTCTGCAGATGGGAAAGGATGTGCTGTAGGCATAATACACCAGGCTTTGTCCTTTATATCACACTGCAAATTTTAGATAAGGGGCTGTAAAAATATCGTACAATGTTAAAATGGTTATCACTGAATCATAATTAACAGGATTCTAGAAAACACTTTGAGGCTGAAGGACTTAATGGCTGCCACTAGCCTTGTGCAGAAATAGAAAAATTATTTGTACATTTTGAAAGATGCAATATGCTTTGAGAAGCACATTTCTCGGCAACCTGTGGCTCTCTCGCCACATGTGGCTCTTTAACCACATGGCTGTGGCTCTTATCAGAACGAGACGCATTCACATTTTCATGTCTTAACATATTATTTGATAGTACTTTTGTAAAGAATTTATTTATGAGTTAATATTATTCTTTATTTATTTAAATATTTCTTTAGCTATATGTGAATCAGGCTGTCCGTTGTGCACATGGACCACCTGAGATTACGTCTTTACTCAACTTTTCTCGAGCCAAGTGAACATTACTCAAGAAAGGAGGGATGAGTGTGAAGAATATCACTACAGAACTGAACAATGTTGCAATATTAGTCACCTTTGCGGTGTTACATGTTCGAGTGATTTAAACCTTAGATGCCAAATCGCAAGATGGCAACTAAGAAAAGACAATGAAAATAGAAGATGTAAACCGTGAATTTAAAGCCAAATGGTAAGAAAATCATACTTTTACGCAAAACTAAATGGGTCTTCCAAAGTATCTAATTTGAAATGAAAAGTTATCCAATAACAAAAAATCAAACAAAGCACAACGCATTTGCAAAAAAAATTCTTTCAGTGAAGAAAGGAAAAAAGCGGTGACAGAATTAAAGCAATAATGCAACAATCAACATCGATATTCAGCAACAGGATACAATCTTCAAGTAATGTGACCGCAGCAAGTTTTTCTGTTTCTCCTAAGATTGCAAAGTATGGAAAACCTTTCACAGATGGAGAATATGTAAAAGAGAGCTTTTTAAATTTGGCCGAACATCTCTACTCTTACTACAAAAATGAAGAAGATATTATGAAAAAAATTTAAAGACACTCCACTATCCGCAAAAACTGTTCACAACAGACTCATTAAGATGGGGAAGAATGTGACAGATGTTGCAACAGATGAATGATATAAAATCAGAATCTGTATTTTCTTTGGCATTTGACAAGTCATGCGATGTGAAAGAAATTGCACAAATTAGCCTTCTGTGAAGGTATGTTTCCAATAAAGGTCTCCAATAACAATTACTGGCTCTGATACCTCTTAAAGGACAAATTCGAGGTGAAGATATCTCTGCAGCAATTTTGGAATTTTTAACTGTTTAACTGGTGTCTATCATTACAGATGGAGCACCCAGTATGATGGGTAAAAATAAAGGTTTTGTAGCCCTCTTACAACAAAATGTGAAGCACAATGTATTTATGTTTGATTGAAGAGCTATGCGTGCAGACATTTCCCATTGAAGTTGTAAAGGTGACGGATTTGGTAGTAAAAACAATCAACCAAATAATGGCAAAAGGACTTAATCACTATTTTTGTGCCCTTCACAAAGAAGTAAACAGTCAATATTCTGACCTTCTTTTACACAGTAAAGTTTGTTGGTTATCCAGTGGAGCAGTTATGAAACATTTCGCTTCATGCCTTGAACGTATTAAAACCTTTTTAACACTAGAATTACCAGAGCCTACGAAAAAACTCGTATATCCGGCCCACCTTAAATCGCTTCTTAAAACCTTTCTCACCTCTCCGCCAGCGTCTTTTGTCATCTAAATGTACTGATAAAGACAAGCTTCCAGCAGCCGGCTATTCCATCCCCCCAACGACTTAGAACGTAAACAGGCTTTTCCCAGCTCTTGCCTTGATTGATTACCTGGGAGTGAAGTGGAGTTTTAGAGTAGAAATAATAAGATTGTTATTTGAAACACACGCATTTCATATGTGTTGCATTTCTACAGTAATCTGTGTAAACACATTGTTAAAACAGAAACGTGTTATATATTCTAGTAGCAATTGACAAAATGTAGGCATAAACTATATAATGTATGAAGCCTGAAGTCCAAATATCAAAGAAACACTTTCACAAAAGGTACAAAAAAAAGCCACCGCCAAAAAAACCCGCCTTAGTGTGAGACATTGACATGACTTAACTATCACTGCTTCCGTGGCGCAACAGTGTCAGTCACTGACTGGGAATCAGAAGGTCATGAGTTCGATCCTGCACAACTCCCATTTGAGAAGTGTTCTTATTTTCACTATTTTAGAATAAAAAGATACATTTGATTTCAGTCTGTAACAGCTGGTGTAATTTATGATATTTGTAAAGGTTAGCTTTATTTTTTTTAAATTCACTTTTCATTGTCTCAGTCGCGTTCAGGATCCATCCCTACCGCCCCCCACCTGACACTGCTGTTTTTACATAAAGACGCGCTGATTTAGTGTGCGCAAGAACATGCAGGTGGCCAGTTGCTGAGTGCTACAACGCACATTTTAAAAAAAGAAAGAGACAAATATATGTGACGTTTTGAAGAAATCATTTTATGACGCGAATAGTACCAATCAGAAAACATCGTCGAAGTAATGCAATATTATTTGAAAACGAACAGCGTCAGGTTGGGTGTGAAGTTATACTGGCGCTGTTTGAGTCAGATCAGAAGCTGAATAAGCTGAAAAAGCTCCTGTTCTGACTCTAAGTAAAAAAGCATGAATTAATCAACAGAAATAAAGAGATTCCTATATTTAGAAAGCAACAGAAAGCAAAGATTTGTGGTCTTCAAAATTTACATCTTTAAAAGTGGAATTAGAAAACCCGGAAAGAAAAAAGGTGACTTTAGCCATGAATCACAAATGGATGCAGCTTTCCAACTGTCAAAAGGAGGACAAACTAATTTTCGAAATGTGGAACAGCCTTCTAGACTATTATTGTCAACTCAAAATAATTGCATTTGGAATTTTGACAATTTTTGATTCCACTTATTCTGAGCAGACGTTCTGCAACATGAATGATATCAAAATCAAGCTAAGAAGTCAGCTTAATGATGTAAGCTTGGAATTCCTTTTATAATTGAAGACTTCTAACTACTCACCGAACATGAAGCAACTCTGTGCAGTGTCAAAAGTCTCATTAAATTGTTTTTCTTCATTTTCTGTAAGTATTTGAAGTTTTGTTTTTGTGTTAAATAGATGTATACCCATATCACATTAAAAAAATTGTATCTCAAACTCCTTCTCTACCCATTTTTGTAAATCATTTAGGATAAAATGGCTCTTTGCTTTAAAAAGGTTGCTGAACCCTTGTATAGACTGATAGAATGTTAAGGAATGGAAGTCAGTCAGGAAAGGTCAAAGTCAGGAATCAAAGAAACCATATAACCTTCTATCTCCAGTTCAGCTTGTCCAAGACATTGTTGTTAACATAGCCGCTGGGTTATAGCCCCTTTCTTTTTCACTGCCTCTCTTTACTAGTTATACAAGTAATCTACATTCTTCATCACTATTGCAATCTTCCATTTTTGTCTTTTGAGTCCTTGCAGTTCAGTATACTTAATCGTTTGCCAGAGAAAGTCAGACTTGGAATCACTGTGAGACAAATGTAATGCACTGTTGTGCCTAGGCTGAACAGTATACTGGGAAAAAGTGGGCACATATCACATGCAGTTCCAGCAGGACACCATGTACCCACAATAATTTTGTGCTTTTAGTTTCATTTAAGTTTAGTTAATATTTTTTCACATCATATTTTGTTTTTACTTTTTTGGAGGGTCATGAATTTCCATTTATCATTTACAGTGATCTAAATAGGTCAATGTATGTTAAAGCTGCCAAAAGACTTAATGCTATACAGGCCAGTTGTCCTTATTTTTAGCTCATTTAATTTTGCAGTTTTTTTATTATCCTGGAGATAAAAATGGGAAAGCAGATGCATTCTGCAGGCAATTTGAGCCTGATGAAATATCCACCAAACCAGATATTTTACCCAAAGAAAAAATTCTAGCAGCTATTTTTGTTGAATGCCCCGTTAACTTGATTTCTAGAGTTATTGCTTCTGAATCTTGTCTATAAAACCTAAAAAATGTGCCAAGGAATTTTACCTTCCACCTGACTTTAGGGGAGAAGCTTTAGAGCAACCTCTTTCCCCTTTCCATTGCCCAAACTCTAGAGCTTCTTAAGGTTTATTTTTGGTGGGAACACTTGTAAAAAGAAACTAGAGATTTTATTGTTGCCTTTGAAGTTTACACAGATCTACACAAGGCTATTCTATAGGCATTAACTATTCCTTTTTCTGGTCAACTATGGAAAGTGGTGTTGATGCATTTCATCACTGATCTTTCACATTCTCAAAACTGCAACACTTTTCTGTGTGCTCATTTTATGCTTCTTAAAAAGTTACCTTTTGCAACTGAATTTTACAGATATACCTATTACAGAAATTGTCCGCCTTCACAATTGTCTGAAGTCTATGAATTCTAACATTTTCCTCATTTTATTTCATGTTTTTGGCGATTCTTTTGTGATAAAACGGGTAGTGGATTAAACCTGACGTCTGGGTATCATACAGAATCCAATAGACAAACAGAAAGAGTAAATTGGGATTTGCATAAAAGTATTCATATTGCATTAAAAATATATTTAAATCATTCTGAAAACCTGTGGTTCCGAGAATAGAATTCTCTTGAAATGTACTTTGTGATATGGCCACTAAAATCTTGCTGCCTGAGTGCTTATGCACTTTTAGATTACCTAGCCACTTCTTTGGGACCTAGTGTGCTGGAGTACCTGACTGGTTTAATCTAGGTCATGGATTTCAGAGATTCTGCAGACAGGAGAAACTCCTGTCAAGTGGTTTGCGGACTGCAAGTGTAAAAAACTTACAGCATTCAAAGTATGGCAGAAAGTGTAACTCACAACATAAAGCATCCACCTAAGGGTTTTTGAGGATTCTTTTTTTACACTGGATGTTATATCCCTAACCAAATAACAGAATCCAATGATCTTAAACTTTTCCAGCTTACTTTAAAGTCTAGTCTTTGCTTCACATGTCTAGATTAAAACCATTTCATTAGTGCATATGGTAAAAGAACTCCTTGCCCACTGTGCTGTGTACATGGTGACAATGAATATGAATGATATCATGATTCTCAGGTCTAATATCTGGTGCCCTGGCATGAGGAGGGTCTCAAGGATCGCCTGTGAGCTCCCTTTGATCACATTATTTCTTTACACCTATTGAAGTAATTTATTGTTCTTCATCTGGAGGATTTGGTTTGATATGCGCAAATTTATTTATTTTTTGTTCAATTTTGAATTTGCATTTCAGATTTTCTAGATTTTGTGTACTTGATCATTTTTCACATTATACTGTTTTTATAAGACACCATTTTGTGTTTAATAGAAGTCACCAGTTTGAGTAATTTTTTGTTGGCAACTAGCCTCCATCATCATCATTTGAGCCCCAGAAGTGGCTTTATATGTTATCATCTTACAGTGAGTGTTTACAATGGCTTTTAGGATATGGATTAAAACAAACAAACCTTGTGCTGCCTGGTATTTATCTTGGGAAAAGATTATATGAAAAATAGGATTTTTGGCTTCATTTCTTTTTTTACTTTGTGTTTTGATTATTGGTGTATTGTGCTTTGAGATGCTGGCTTTTTGACTTTCTGGCTTTGACCTTACCCATTTAAAGACTTCACTCTTGTTTTGCCCTTAGTGAAATCATCTCCTGGTTCATCTTGCTTATGTTAGTCCTTTGGAATATGATTTCTTCCATCAAACAACAACAAACTTACCATATTAAAAAATCAGCACATTTAATAAAACATTCCAAACTCTGGCAATCTTTAAGACTTTAGACTATTATCAACAATAAAAAAAAAACCAACAGTGATGCAGAGTTGGTGATGATGTAGGGTACAGAGTAAGAAGTAGAAGAAGTGAGTAGTCCCAGAACAAGCACTAAGAAAACAGGAAAATAAACAAACAAAACAAATGAAGTATAATCTATGAGTGATTATAGAAAATATTATATTGATGTTATACTCTGCAAATGAGAATGCATTATCCCTTCCCACTCTCAACAAAAACGTTTTTTTAAAATGCATTATAAATTTCAGCATCACACAAAGTTTTTTTTTTTTTTTTTTTTTGTTCTTTATTTCGCCTTATACAATTTCTTGTATTAGGAATTTGGTAGTTTTCGCATACCCCTTGGGGTCAGAGCACAGGGTCAGCCATTGTACAGCGCCCCTGGAGCAATTTCATGTTAAGGGTCTTGTTCAAGGGCCCAGCAGAGCAGTGGCCTTTTTGGCAGTGACGGGAATTCGAACCGGCAACCTTCGGGATACCAGTGCAGATCCTTAGCCTCAGAGCCACCATTCCGCCCAAGTTTAAGTCTATCATAGACAATAAATGGGCAACAATTAGAAGCACTAACTAATTTAAATGCATTTCATTAGGACAGGCAACAAACACATGCTAATTTATTGAAAAAATTGGTACAGACATGGCATGAGCACATAAAGCCCTGATAGGAAGTGACCAGGCTTGAATATGGCATAAGTGCATTTACATGTACTTCTGGTCTGTACTACAGCATGTTTATTAAACAAAGATATACAAAGAAACTAAAAAATTTTGCTTCTAGCATTGTACACACACACATACACACACATATATATATATATATATATATATATATATATATATATATATATATATATATGTATGTGTGTGTGTACAACACTAGAAGCAAAATTTTTTATTATATATGTATGTATATGTATATGCATAGTATATGTACATAATAAGTGTAATGGTATTACACTTGTGACATTCAGTTATTAACTTTGGTGCAGTGCAATTCATGTGTTGTGAGTTGACAGATCCAATTAATTAATTATAGTCCTGCTCTCTTCATAGCTCTAGGCTGCAATAAATTCTGAAGAATCTTGGTAATATCTAAGAGGACAGAAATATATCACAATTGTAACTGTACCTTAGGTCTCATTAAAACCATTAACATCAAATCTTAATTCATCTAGTAAAGGCATCAACCAACCTTGACTGTTTTAAACAGTCTCTAAACAAATGAGATTTCCCCTTTATGTGTCAAACATACAGAAATTATTTATGAGTATACTATATTTTTTGTGATTTGGTATCTAGCTGACAAGTGCTTGCCAAGGGGAGGAACCCAAACAAGATCACACAGGGTAGGAAATGTAAAGAGGCGAGAAAGGCAGATACCCAGATTGGCAGTATTCTTTAAAAGTAATGTAAGATATCTGTTTACAAGACTGGTATGCAAAAAATAAAATTTTACTGAGTGTGAGAGAAAGAGAAAAGCCATAAAGAACAGGCAAAAGAGCAAAAGAATGGTAGAAGGCTACTATTTTCTGCCCAACCAGCAGACACCCATACTCAATCCATGTCTGATAAGGTGTAACCAATTTGCTCCACAGCCTTTTAGTGTGTAAGCAAACCTAAGCGACACCAGGACTGGCAAAGGTGAGATTTGTCTGTTTAGCCAGACAAAGTTGCCTGGTGTCAAAAGTGATTTCTGGGGCCTGGTCATAATGTAAATACTAAGTTTTTCAATTTTAATGCAAAATTGAAGGTAATGGATGACATTACAGCTCCTGAAAAGTTGTTTAAAATTGACCACAAGCAATTTGGAAACTTAACAGATAATGCTATAAGGCTGAGCATAAATGGAGTAAAACTAAATTATCAAACCACTTTGAATTACTAAAGGCTTAAATTATCAAATATAGTATCTTATTTCAATCTGAGAGATTGTCCTATTTTTCCAAAATTATAAGCAACACTGCAGAAAATCTAAGAACCTTATTTACCTCTACAAGTATTGACTGTCACTGCATATTTTAACCATCAGTGGGTAAATATAAGGCACTCGCAGCATTATTTTTAGAAAAAGAATTTAATACAAGAATATTCCTCAGACCTCAATTACAGACCTAGCTGAACCTCAATGTAGTCAACACAGTTACTCCATAAATAAACTATGATTAACTGATCTTGAATCATAACCACATTACCACCATCTATGTGTGTAGTTGATCAAGTTCCTACAGGCTTTTTTATAGATGTCTATGATTCACTAATCAACAATGTATTTGATATGGTCAATTGGTCATTGGACATGGACATTTTTCCTGATTCTTTAAAAACATCTGTAGTTGGGCCACTACTTAAGAAAAATAATCTTGACTTTTCTGTCTTGGACAATTTTAGATTTGTCTCTAACCTGCCTTTCTAAGGAAATTGTAAATTTCCATCTATTTATATATTTTCTAAACTCACTGTTTCCTAATTGTATTTCAACAAGTAAATGACTACTTTGACTACTTGAATAAAAATGTGATTCTGGTTAGGTATCAGTCAGAGATCAGACTAAATCATAATGCAGAAACTGCTTTGGTTAAATTAATTACTTATGTCTTAATGCTGATTCAAATAATCTATCAGTTCTTGTTCTATTACACCTGAGTGCAGCATTTGATTCCATTGATCAGAGCATTCTTAATGGCCACCTTGTTGTGTGCTGGCATTTCTGGCACTGCCTTGAGTTTGTTTAACTCTTTTATTACAGCAAGATAATTCTTTGTCAGTTGTGGATATTATATATCAGAGATCCATGATATTATTTATGGTGTGCCAAAGGGATCTGTTTTGCACCCCTTATTATTTTCTATCTACATGCTCTTGTTAGGCATGATCATTTCAAAAAATAAAATGAATAAACTACATGCTATGCAGATGGCACAGATTTATTTGCCAATGGTACCAGATGACCCTTGGGTTCTAAAATCTTTTACCCAATGCCTTACCAGCTTTATGAAATAAATGAACACTGGTTTTTACAAACTTAACTAGAAAAAAACAGAAGTATTAATTATTGGTAGCAAACAAAAAAGTGAGTACCCTAGAAATAAACTAGGCCATCTGGCTTTACAAATAAGGCCAGAAGTAACAAATGTAGGTAATATTTTACATTCAAATCACATGTTTAGTATATTACCAAGACTAAATTCTTTCACTTAAGAAGCATAACACTAGCTAGAACTTTTATATCACAGCAAGATGCTGTGCAAGTAGCCCTTGTGTGCCAATACCGCATGCACTCATTAGAAGAACAGTTGTATTGTGTGATGGAAAAAAATTTAATTAATGAATGACTGTAAGATATTATCATCAAGCATGTTTGGTCTATAAATGATTTAAAGTTTCCCCAAAGGAGTGATTTTACATTAGCCAGTGTTCAGATCTAGTACAATACAGTATATGCATAAAATGATGGAATAATAGGATAGTCTATTATTTTTATTATTAAGGGTATTATACCATTACTTGATGCAAATGAAACAGTCATACACTATCAATGAATTACCCACTAGCTTTTTTTGAAATATTGTAAAGCAGAATTATATCTTCTGTAAAAAGCCCCGTATGCCTTTGCATTGCAGTACAGCTTGATTTAAAGCAGCACCATACACACACACAAGCATGTAAAAGACAATGGTATAGAACATACTAAATTGATATTGTATTATTAATAAAAAGGATAATTAAATATTTTTATCTGTATGATCATTCACAAGTCCAGAATGATAAATTAAACACGCAGAATTTATTTCAAAGGGGTGTTCCAATATTACACAGTAATTTAATTATAAAAATGTTCATGCAGTCAGGCGTTTAATCTCAGAGCACAAACTCTGTTAATTGCATTTATTGTAAAAATGTATCATAATATAATGATAGTAAAGCACTGTAATAAATAACCTCCCCTAAAGGGAACATTAAAAAGTAGAGTTTTATTTTTATCCCAATGTCACTGCCTTTTAGTTGAGAAGCATGACTGCCATCATCATGCTAGTGTATGTTAGGTGCAGTGGTACACAGAGGAAAGTGTTGGTCATATCTTTTTGCTTTATAATGATAAATGTTCTTATCAAAACGTGCGTCCCAGGCAAAATGACTTGGAAATTTATAGCAAGGATTATAATTCAAAACTAACTTTAGGCCTTATCTCGTCTGTACTATTTTGCTACCAACTGCACTTTAAATCAACATTTTAGTTTCATGGGGCTTCTAATATAAAGTAAAATATTTACTTTTGATAAAAATTAAGTACTTTATATACAATATGTGTTGTGCTATGGTGTCTCTCTGGAAAGAGGAAGAGCTGAGAGAGTCTGGGTTGAGATAGACCGAAAGAGAAAGACAGAGACAGTATCATGAAGTAGGAATAAACTGTGTAGCATTTTGTTTTCAGACCTAAAGGCAGTGATGCTGCCTCTCTGTAGAAGCAGGGTTTTTGGAAAGAATAAATCAGGATGGTTTCAGGATATAAATAAGAGAGAGGTGCCAGTTTCTGATATTATCAGTGTATTAACGATCATGTGGGGCTTCCCTGAACAAAAGCATATCTTTGTTCAGCAGCACCTTTTTCAAGTTCTCAAAGTTGAGCAGCTACTTAGTTGGCAGCATACGTCAAACGGTTCTATTCAATAAGGGCGCGCACAAAAAGGCGACCTTCAAAAGGGCGACCTCAATTAGGCGCGGAGAATAAAAGCGCACATAAATAAAAGCGATCTTCAAAAGGGCGACCTCAGTTGAGTGCCGAATAAAGGCGTGCGTAAATAAAGGCGAGCTTCAAAAGGACGACCTCAATTGAGCGCCGAATAAATGCGCGCGCAAATAAAGGAGCGCTTCAAAAGGACGACCTTCGGAGCGAATTAAATTAATTGTCCTTGATTATGCTAATAGACCGCATCTCGAATATCTACGTGGCATTGCACATAATCTACAGCTTCATGTGTAACTTGCTTTCACCTTTTTATACATTCAGTCATTGCCTTAATCGAATTTTCTGTAATTTTGAAAACAACGAAATATAGAGAGCTTTAGAAATAGTTCGTTAGAAGTTCATGCATTAATTAATTGGATGTTTTAATATTCTTGCTTTTACCTTTTTATACGTTCAATCATTGCCTTTATCTAATAAATTTTCTGTAATTTTGTTGCGTTTGCCTTTATTCGCTGCACCCAATTGACTTCACCCTTTTGAAGCACTCCTTTATTTATGCACGCAGTTATTCGGCGCTCAATTGAGGTCATCCTTTTGAAGCGCTCCTTTATTTGCGCGCGCATTTATTCGGCGCTCAATTGAGGTCATCCTTTTGAAGCGCTCCTTTATTTGCGCGCGCATTTATTCGGCGCTCAATTGAGGTCGCCCTTTTGAAGGTTGCCTTTATGTGCGCGCCCTTATTGACGGATACCACGTCAAACACATAACAAAAGAAAAATCCACGGTCCAATAAAGTTTATTTTAGAATTAGTATTAAAGAAAAGTAAATCATAAAAAATTAGGAAAAACATTATCAGTCACACACACAAAAAAAACATTTTAGTTTTTCAAACTTAGCATCTTAGCTTTCTCATGTTAAGCTTCAGTGACATTCTATGCTTTATATTGCATTGCTTTTCTATAATATATTCTAATAAATTTACAGTTACAGTCACAGATTACCGTTAGGGGGTACAAATTACAGTTTGAAACTGTCCAACAAGTCAGAACACAGCCTGAATAAGTCGCTTCTCAGAATGACAAAATAATTTAGAAAAATCATTTACTGTACATGTTACATCTTAGGGATAAGGTTAGAACCTTCCATTTCCTTCCATTTGTTCAACTTTGTCCTCTATATATAGTAATACAGAGCTAATCATTTCAGCACAACAAGGCAAATACTTATATTAATTTAACATAATATTAACTTATTTAAAATAACTTTACAGAAATAAAAAATATACTTACTCATAACCAAACTAATCATTTTGTAGTCACTTATTGCATCACCAAATATTAAAAAGCTTGTACAGTATGTTATGCCAAAATCTTGTTTAAAGACTAATTATTTTATTTTTGTACATTTACTAAAGATAAGTCTTGCCTCAGTGATGCAGGTATTGCAATCAGTAGTAGAAAGTGGTAGGGTTCAAAAGACTAAAAAAAGAAAACTGAAATATTGAAATAGATCCATAATTTCTTTTTTCAATACTAGTATGTTTTCAGGAAGTTTTATTTTTTTGCTTTTAAGTATATTTTACAAAGCTTGTTCTTGAAATATTTAGACTTTTTACATGATTGAGCTTTAGAAAATATGATATCTTCTTATTCCCAGGTTTAAGCAGACTTAAGTTATCTTTTTAAGGTAATTTATAATGTAATTTTTTAGGCCTTAAAGTTAATCATGTACATGCAGGAAAATACATAATATTATGACAAAGGAGCATTTTGAACTAGCATGGTACCTTAAAAATCCTATATATCTCTAACATGCAGCAGTTACTACAAGCTGGATTTGATTTAGCTACATATTTAAGGAGATTTGACCTTTGGCATGTAAAAATCACCCAGAGGCCTGGAATCTGTTTAATCATTCTATTCCTATTTATTGCAAAAATTCACTTCAGCTGCTCTAGATTTGCTCCACCCTGCACAAGGTCACGCCACATCTTTTTAAATTACAATGTCCATGCTCCAATGATGATTAAAAACACACAATCATTAATGGATTTTATGCTTGCCTCTCATTTAAATGTGCTTTTACTTCAAAACATTAATGGTCCTCGATTTTGCTCCTTACCAGAAATGACAAACTGCATTTAGTAGTGGTGGCTGCTCATTTTTTACTTAGCTATAGGAAACTGAGCAGTAGATTGACCCTTAGGGATTCTACAGATGACTGGACATGGTTTCATGTTTTACAGAATATTAAAAGCATTTGTTTTAAGAGGCTACTTAAACATGTCTCTTGCAGTTAATTCTAACCATATATACTATGCGAAGAGATTATTAAATTGATTACAGGCAATAAAATATACTTTACAATGAAAAAATATACATGTTTTTCCTTTAATGGACTTTCATTTTTGAAAATTGGTTAAATAAAACAGTTTATTGATTTCAGTGAGTATACCTGACTTATTCAGACTTAAAACCAGCATTGCCACTTTTTTTCATAGTAGTGGTCAATGTGATGTTTTATGTGAAGATTCTTTTAATGTTTTTTTTTTAAACGACATTTACAGTATGTAATAATAGTGTAGTTCAATTTAATGACTTTAAAAGAGACAAACATTTAGTCTCCCTTTTTGATCGTAACTTGCCATTGGAGAGACCCTGAAAATTAAAAAGTGTTTCCTTTTGTTTGAGATATTATTCATGTTAATCCTTGCTTACCTCATCAAAAAATACTTGCTAGGTTATATTGAATTGTTTGGGAGCTTAAGAAATGCATATCACAGAATTTCTACAAAATGTAAAGAAAAGCCAAGCAAAATGACACCTTTTATTGGCTAACTAAAAATGTAATGATAACTACTATTAAATTATCATGCATTTGTCAAAAACGTACATGTTTACAGAAGAAACTAACTTTCTTGTTATCAAGACAAGTATTTCTTTTCTGTTGTGCTTGCAGAGATCCAGCACAATTGCTACCAACACCAGATATACTGTAAGTCAGAAAGTAGGAAGAACACTGTCTTTTTTGTATTTCAAGGCGCATTTTTGCAAATAGTTTAGTATCATGGAAAGTATAGAGACAGAATTGTCTGCTATTTATTCATTGAATTAACATTCACCTGTGACTTATGATGTGAAGCTTTATCTTTGTTGTTTTTACTAACTGCAGTTTATACTGGATATAAGGAAAACTGAAGGGTTAAA
The DNA here is from genome assembly GCF_900747795.2 of Erpetoichthys calabaricus. Classification (NCBI taxonomy): domain Eukaryota; kingdom Metazoa; phylum Chordata; class Cladistia; order Polypteriformes; family Polypteridae; genus Erpetoichthys; species Erpetoichthys calabaricus. Next base: position 219,514,288 of record NC_041397.2, on the reverse strand, counting down.
TTGGCTTGTCCTATTTTAATTAATTCTGTAGTCTCATGGATCTGTTCTTTTGATTTTGATCATGTGTAAATAAGTCACAAGAGTCATTTTCTCTAGCTAGTTCTCTGAAGAAATACCAGCCCGCTTATCAGAGATAAAATCTTCTCTGAAATGTTTGCCTAGCAGCCAAAGCTTCTCTGCACCTCTGTAAGCCGCTGCACAGGCAATGCTTTCCTACTATCTGGTCTGAAACGCTGGTGACTCTCACTATTGCATAACCCATGAAGCAATAATACACATAAACCCATGTATCTCTTTAACACTTAAACACTCTTGTGCTGGATAGGTGGATTCATATACTGTAGCACTTACACACTGTATTTGATTATTAATATTATTATTGGCACTCAACATCATAGTACTTTAATATGGAATCACTCTGTTACCAGGTTTCATTTATTTTTGCTACAAATTAGCTAGCTCTGCTAATACCCCAAAAATATTACCAACAGAAATTATTTAATCAAATCAACAACATTTTTGCTAAGTACTTAAGTATTTGAGTATACTTTCCAAAAGGAGGAACAGGCACCCAAGATAGCTAAGCAGCCTTTCCCATCTTATCTCTCTCTGTCTGTCCTGGATCTTGGTTGGGCATTTCACAGTCATAAGATCAACATGACAGACTCTGACTCTCTCTGCTGCACCAAATGTCTCTGTAAAAAAATTCCTGTGCATACGCCTATTAAATAGGATTATAATTGCTATATCATACCTGTTTACATTAATTATAATTGATTAAAATGTCGTTTACACTACTTATATTATTCTTTACATTAATAGCCAGAGTCCATTATGTTTCCCTCCATTTGCTACCCGTATTTCAAGGTGTAGTTTGCTATCTGTTCAAGCCCAAGGCTTATTTAACTTGTTATCTTTTTCATATCCCGGGAACGCTGTCTTTGATTCCCTCTTTATTATGTTCATCAAGTGAACAAGTGTGTCTTTGAGTTACTGCTTTAGGCCTGCAGTCGTTTACGGTGCTTTTGCCCACTGAGCCTTTTTTTGTCTTTTCATGCGTTATGCAAAGCAAAAAGGCCAGACAGCTTTGGTTGTATCCAATGCACTACAGACTGTAATATTGAAAAAAATATTTTTCATTATTTTTCATACATTATTACAATGCAACTTTGTTTTTGTATTTGGTTACATGCACCACCAATTTATGTTGCTGCATCATGTGATGAGGGAAAGTCACTTTGAATGCTGGCAGCATGTTAAAACATTTGAAGATCTGATACATCTAACCTTTTGGATTAAAAAAGTAGCACATCCATACAGTAGTTAGGTTTCAAATATATTCAGACAGACAGGACTTTTGTATAGATTTATTCACCTAAAGATGTTTGGGTTGTGTTTTGGTGTTTTTGTTTTCACCTTACTTCTGAACTCATATTCCACCTTTGATTGAGACCTGAATTGGTATACTACTTAATTAAATAATGTTCTCTATTATTAACTGATATTTCATTTCTCATAAATTACAAGTATAATAAAATGTGGCCACAGTTTAATGAGTATTAAAGTAGCTCTCCCTTACATGGATAACTTTATTTCTGGCACTGCTGTAATGTGGTAGATTAATGCATATGTATATATAGTCTTGCTTAAATGACTTTTTCAATATTTTAACAAAGTTCACTCAGGCCACTGTTACAATTTGTTTATTCCTGTTTCACTAGATGCAATGAGGTTGAAGGGCTAAAAAACAAACAGAAAGAGAAAGAATCAGCAGCAAGTCACAAACTGCTTCATAGTCTGTTTTGTTTGCTGAGCTGCTACTTAAAATAAAGGCATACACTTTGGAAAATTAGTAAGGGTTTATAATAAAAGGTATCTCTGTATTGAACTATGGATATTAAAAGCTTAATTGATTTTTATAGAAGATTACTTTTTTCTGCTGTCATGATGGCAACATGTTGTGGATGGCAAAGGAAGTGGAAACAGGCAAAATGGACAACAATACCAGAGTGAATATTGACAGATTATTGTGAAAGATGATATGCACACATATTTATGTAGTACCCTGTATAAACATTAGCTAAACTTAAAAACATCTTCTTCTAAAGAGATAGCTAGCATTATAAATACACATAATACATTATTTTGTGATGTTCTAAAAGCAATTCACTGTTATTATGCTTTTGTGTCTAAATTACAGAAATGTCTGCCTTTAGTTAATTGGAACCAGGATGGTCACCAACACGTAAATGATCCTCTCCAGCTGGCCATATTGTACCATAAGAGAATGAAAAATTGAGCCGCTTATCTCTACTGCAGCTTGCTGTTCTTCAGGAATCCTTGCAGAGTAGTTATACTGAAGTCATTCTAGTGCCTTAAATGTGAAAATTGAGACATCTTTAAAGGGTTAATATATTTACACATTTTTCATTATGTACTTTTGTGATTGATATTAAGTGTTATTAATGATTCATTTTGGTGAAAACTTTGGTGATTTTGTAGTTCTAAAAATTGAAAACTGACATGTATAAGAAAAACTACTATGTGTGCTCCCTTTAGGCAAACAAATATGATGGATTTGTCTTATTTTAATTTATTCTAAAGATCCAATATATTTATTACATTAGTATTTTGCTATTTTTGAAATGTTAAAATGTTACATAATAATAATACATTAAATTATGTAATTTATACCCCATCTACAGTATTTCTGGAGTGGGCTCAGAGATGGACAAGCTTCCTGAAGCAGGACTGGTTGCTACTGGGATTTACTTAGGTTCTATGCAATCCTGAATTGGTCTAAGAATGGTATGTTTTTTTAAGTACTTTATGTATGAGCACTTCTACAGTATTTCAGCTTACTTCTACAGATTCTTTACATTGCAAGTGCTGTTAATGAGACATACCCTTTTTCCTGAAGCAAGATAAATATGAAGATATCTATTATTAGCATATTAAAGTCCACTGTCAAAATTTACATTAGTATGCACATATATACAGTAGTAATTCAGGAAAGAGAATCATTTAAACTGCATAATTTGTCTTTTTCTTTTAATGTTTTTCAGCGTTATGAATACTAAATTAAATGTCAAAAATACCGATTTTATTATCTACACCTAGCAGTTAATGACATACTGCACTTATTTTAGACTTTACAATCAAATCAGAAGCTCTCCTGAAGTATAATACACTGGCAAAGGCTGATTCCCCATTAACCATTACATTTTCACATATTAAAGTTAGTGAGTCCATTTACATCAGATTGGAATGGTTCATGTATCCTTTCATTGTCTGAATCTCTTGGAAAGAAGGAATCTGTCACAAGAGGCCCTAGCCCAAGGCAAGAATTAAACCAGCATAATGCATAACTTCATTGCAAAGTACAGTCAGAGTCACCAATTACCTCAAGATACTTCTCCAGTGTGCCGAAGAGCACTGAAATACTGTATACTGAAAACCTCACACAAAAATTTGAACAAACGATCAGGCTAGGAATCAAAGTACCATATCATTCAAATTACAGTAATAAATAAAATATTAAGTTTGAATTATGTTACTTTTCTGGGGATGCATTGTTTGGCAAAGATCTTTGTCGTCTTATTGTGTGGCCCACCAGGCTGGCACCGCCAGCTAAACCTGACACAGACAAACGTGGGACACAAGTTCAAGACACACCAGGTTTATTTTTATTTTTCCCTTGTAGGAAATGCCTTCCCCATTCCCCACAAGTATAACACAGTCCAAAGCACAGCATAATGCACAAACAATCCCTTTCTTTACTCCTCAGGTAAAGCTTCATCGCTCCTCCTCCCGACTCTGGCTCCCCGAGTAGTGGTTGCTGGCTCCTTTTATAAGGCACCCAGAAGTGCTCCAGGTGCTTTATTACTCATTTCCGGCAGCACTTCCGGGTGTTGCAGAAGAACTGCTCAATAGGGCTCAGTAGCTCCTGCTGCAGCACCCCCTGGCGGCACCTGCAGATCCCAACAGGGTTGCACCAAACTCCAACTCCCATGAAACCCTGTGGGAGTCTGAGGCACTGCAGCAACCCAGGGGTGTTGCCATTTAGCGTCCCGGGGGAGGTAACGCTCTGGCCACGCTTGCTCCCCCGGTCCTCTCAGCGTGGAGGCGTCCCAGCCGGGCAAGAGCCCCGGCGGCATGCTACACTTGTGACTGTGCATACTATTGCAATCTTAATGTGGGTATTTTCCTTTCTGTGGGCAGGCACTCATTAAAATAAATTTCCAGTATAAAGTCTAATTGGTTCTTAATTAAGTTGGTTATGAGAACTATTTAAAAAAATGACAGATGTTAAAAGAATTTAAATGAAACAAATGACAGTGATGATGATGCTGTAATCAATTAAAGCACTAGACTGAAGAGATAGTTCTTAACAAGGAATTGCTGGCACTATGGTGCCACTGACATCAACAGAATAGACCTTTCAATCAGAAGCCACACTTAAGGTTAACCAAAAAACAGCACAACAGTACAAACAGGAAATAAATGCATTAAACATTTTGAACACCATAGTAGATGCTGTAGGCATAATATTAAAATATATAAATCAAATACATTAATCAGATGCTCTGAAGTATAATAATTACTAGCAAAATACCCGCGCTTCGCAGCGGAGAAGTAGTGTGTTAAAGAGGTTATGTAAACATATATATACATATACATATATACATATATATACATATCTACATATACACATATCTACATATACATATATATATACATATACACATCCACATATATATACATATATATATATACACATATCAACATATATATACACATACATATACACACATACATACACACACACATATACATATATACATATACACATACATATATATATACACACATACATACATACATACATACACACACATCTATATATATATATATACACATACAGACACATATATATATACATATACATATATATACATATCTACATATATATACACATATATATATACATATCTACATATATATACACATATATATACATATCTACATATATATATATATATAGACATACAGTACATATATACATACATACATTCACATATATATATATATATACATACATATCTACATATATATATATATATATATATATATATATATATATATATATATATATATATATATATATATATATAAATAGCCAAATCCCTGTGCTTCGCAGCGGCGAAGTACTGCTTTTAAATTTTTATTAAGAAGAAAAGAAAACCTTTTTAAATTGAGGGAAAATATACCAATAACAATTTGTTAAGGATCTTTTTTTTTGTGAAGCTGCATTCAGTCAGTTCACGTGAGCCGCTCTCTTGTGTGATGTTGCGATGTCCACGGCTTTATTTAATGTTAGCTAAGACCCGGCACTTAAAAGTTTCTCGCTACAGCAATTTTAAGTCCGTTACAAAGTGATCCAAAGTCTCATTTATACCTTGTGTCTTCTCATTAAACTTGTATGTCACGAATATGGTATTGCAAACGGCAGCGGGAGCGTTTCTATAAAGTTAATTTAAACTTACAGTTTACACCGTGCTTTGATTCCGCAGTATTGAAGTGATCACTCGTTCTGCATTCAGTCAGTTCACGTGAGCCGCTCTCTTGTGCCTTCTCAATTGTGTAATGAATGTTTTCTTCAGCGCTCTGTGGGGCTCTTCCTTGTTTTCAGTTCACGTGATTACGTAGGAGGCGTGATGATGCGATACGCGACTCCGCCTCCTCCATTACAGTATATGGACAAAAAAGAGGTTCCAGTTATGACCATTATGCGTAGAATTTCGAAATGAAACCTGCCGAACTTTTGTAAGTAAGCTGTAAGGAATGAGCCTGCCAAATTTCAGCCTTCCACCTAGACGGGAAGTTGGAGAATTAGTGATGAGTCAGTCAGTCAGTCAGTGAGGGCTTTGCCTTTTATTAGTATAGATGCACTCAATACCAGAAAAGAGCATCACCACGGCAGACAAAATATGTATGTACAGTATAAGCAATACAAACTCCATGGCAGGTGCAGGACTAAAGAGACTAAAGTGATAATTCACTGCATGTGGAGCTTCCTCAGTATGTGTGAAGTAGAACTTGCTTAGAATTGTCTTACCCACATCATCCATAGTGAACATACTTTTCACTCTGGTTGGAACCACCTTCATGACTAATACTAGCACAAGACCTGTTCCTACCACATGCTAATTTCATTCTTTTCCCAGTTTTGCAATTTTTTACATTAACAACTTTCCATCTACCCATAGGTGTCCATCTACAGTAAATTATATTACCTAGATTAACCAATCTGTGTTAGAAAATTAATTATGGTTGCTAAAAGGGTGTCATTCAATTACAAAAAATGGTTCCTATTAAATTATTATTTTTTGCTTAAAAAATATTAATATACAGAGCTTGCAGTCTGATATGGCAGAAATTGCCCTCAGAGGCCCACCCAGAAAAATATGACTGACTGGCACCTCATCTAGGGTTGGTTTCCATCTTTGCTATGAACTGGAGCAAATGGGTTTCAGAATGCTGTTACTTTAAAAAGAAAAAAGAATGTATACGTTTTTGCTTGCTTTGCAAGTAATTATTTATAAAACAGATGTAAAATATTTACATACAGTATAATTCAACACATGCAGCTTCTGCATTAATGTATATTTTGTATTCCTTTCAATATCGGATATTTTCCACAGATAATACTCTTGGGACCTCAGCATTGTAATAGTTGAACTGCTGGAGCAGCCACATTAATTATTCAGCCTTGTGATTAGTAAATAACAAGACTTTTGGATCCTTTAAAAACACATATTGTATGCATAGAGAACAAATCTTTTTTAAATTTTCAATGTGCTTACATACTTAATAACACACTATTATTTTCGATAGATGTGTTATTGTTCTTGCACTTATTTTCAAATTAAAAAAAACATGTTTTCTTTAAAGGTATAATGATTGAGTGCAGTTAGCTTTATCATTCTTTGCCTAAAACCTTTTTCAGAAAAATAAAAAACACTTCTTCAGTAGTCAGACGGGACCTTGAAGCAGACTACTAAATAAATTGATAAAATTGTGATTTGCAGATAATGCCTTTTAATGGCCCAATGAAATTATTCATGAGATGTGTTTTGAGAAATAGCATTCTTTGGAATAGTTGCCACAAAGGCTGGTGAAAAATACTCCTCTTGTCTAAATGAAATCCATTAATTTTTACAAACACAATACTCTCCTTTCACTGGAGTGATTTTCTTTTTGTGTCTGTTTGATTGAATGCATACAGTCATTGTTACTTTAAAATATCAGTAGAAAAAGGGTACATTCAAAGAAAAATGTTCAAAATTGCCAACATAAAACACCTTTAATTTGGATCAAGGAAAGGAATAAAGTAAAACGTGCAGGCGTGCAATCTCCCTCAAGTATTCTATATGTTTAGTGTGTTCTTATTAAATTATCTTTATGCATGGAACTTGGACAGAATTGTCTTAATTTAAACAATGTGATGCTATAGTTCTGCTGTTTCAGACATGTCCAAGTAGTTATCCGATGTTGACCAATTATAGGAAAGAGGTCAACAATGGCAAACAGGTTATTAAACAGTTGTGAAGAAATTACAGGTTATCTGTGTATGTTAGACTATTAAGACAACTTTGAGACAAATGAGAACAGGACATGCAGTTCACAAAACTCATCAATCCTATTAATTTAATTTCTCCAAAACGTTACCATGTCCACTTTTGAATTTCTCCAAAGTGTAAGAAAAAAGAAAATGACAAACGGTAGAAAAAATTAATTCATGATTTAGTGGATGTATTCATTGGGACAATTTTTACTTCTGATGAAACAAACTATTTGCTGCTCTATTGTGCAGGACTTCCACATTTTCACAAATGCAGTGATAAATTGACATCTCATCCCGGTTTGGTGCCTTTCTTGGTCCAGATTTTCAAAACTAGAAAAATAAGCAACAGAACAATAAATTGGTGTAACAATTTTACTTGATATGTTTAATATTGATATTCATAAAACACCTCATGACTATTTTCTGCCTACTATTTTCACTCAAAGTTCTGAAAGGATGAGTGGCTTTTGAGGTGATGAGTACAGAGATGGTTGGTCATCATACAAATCTGTGTGACCATGAAGCAGGGGAGTATAATGAAGGATCACACATTGTAGTATCAATTTTTCAGTTTGCAGAGTTGTTTTACTATTCCTCAAAGCTGTCCCATGTTTAAATCATGGATGAGATAATTACATAAGACTTAGTACTGCGATGAAGATACACACACACAGACTCATTGCAAGATTACCCTAATGTCCCCCTGCAGCACTGTGTTTAATATGTTCAGATAATTTCCTGTACTTATAAATTATCACTCCAGCTCAAAATACTTTGTGTTTCCTACTCCTATTCATATGACATAAAATGTTTTGTGAACTTAATTTCACCTTTTTTTCGTAAATTCCTATTAGCAAAGTTCTTGATACACTCCCATGACCCTGTATAGGAATAAGCAAGTTAGACAATGATTGACTGACTGACACCTCTTGATGGTGTTCTCTGGGCAAGGCTATATATATAGTTCAATAAAAAAAACTTACAATACAATTTTTTTCATAGTGTCCTTCACTGATTGTAGGTGCAGAGTGCTGTGAACAATTCTCAGTTAAAATACAAGTATAGATTATACTAATTACTAAATACAGAACTGGAACACATATAAATATAGATATGTAAAAATACAAAAAGAACAAGGTAGAACTGATTAAACATGAGGGTAAACCAACAACACCTGCCCATTAATTAATTGATGATCTAGGACCACTTGACAACATTAGGGATTAAAATCATACAAGAGGAAGTCAAAAACAATGTCACAGTCCTGGAGACCTCAGCCAACTGGCCACCTACCTGCTCCTAGATTTTCTATAGCATTTCTGTACAAATGACTAACAAGTAGAAATGCAGTATGCCCAGCTAAGCCGCAGCTCTAGTCAGGATATGCTAGACTAGCATAGTTAGCCTTCAGCCTGAATTTAAAAGCAGAGATTGAAGGAGCACCTCCTACAATAGCAGGCAGATAATTCCACAGCTTCCAGGCCCTCTAACTAAAAAAGTTCAACCTCCTACTGTTATTTTATTAATCCTTGGAACCATATGTAAACTGGTGCCTTGAGATCTCAGTGTGCACTCTGGTTTGTAAGTAATGAAAAGTTCAGATAAGTAAGCAGGGCCTTTGCCATTTAAGGCTTTCTATGTTAAAAAGAAAATTTTGAAATCAGCCCTAAGCTTAACTGAGAGCCAGCATAAGGACTTTAGTGCTGGAGTTATTTGATTTTATTTTCTAGTTTGTGTAATACTTCTTGCAGTAGCATTTTGAATTAACCAAAAGCAGCAAAAGAAAGATTTGAACAGCCAGATTGCAGTATTCAATCCAACTAGAAACAAATGCATGAATTAATTTCACAGTATCTTGCATTTTTAGAAAATATCTTAATCTTCAAACTTTTTTAAAACATAAAAAAACATTTTCTGGACAATTTTGTTATGTGTGTTTTAAATGTCAGGCCAGTGCAAAGATAATGCCTAGATTGTCGGCTGATTCAGTAACACTAATGGTGATACCAAATGAGTTAAAGAAATACATATGTCACTTTTGCTCTGTAGAAAGTCAGACCCTCAGCCACTTTTGATAACACAGTGTATGGGGCTTCATGCTTCATCTTTTTTATTCAAGGTTAGCATTATACGAGGTTTACTAGTATATTCTTACACACGCACGTATATACACATAGTGTTAATTTATTTTATGTTTTTAATATAGTCATACTGCCAGTTTGTTACCTTCATCTGTCATCATTATGCTTAGGTAGACTGGAAATTTATTTATATCCATTTTCAAAAAAAAGAATCATTTATTATTTTTGTGAACCTCTACACATAATGGTCCTACAATTCAGATTCCTAATCCGAACCCTCACATCAGCAGTTGCCAATTGTAAATATTCACATATACTGTGACATTAGTAACATAGGTAATAGATAAAAAGATCTAGATTAGGGTTGAGAAATCTTTATCAGGGCTTCTAATACAGGAAAAAGAAAAAATAGCTAGTCTAGATTTTTCTTACTCTGTTACATCTATTCTCATGCCTTCCCAGAAAATTCAGTTTATAGATGTATTTATTTTGATGTGATTATAGGAGAACAGTAATTTTCAGTATATTTTGAAAAATCTTATTATTGTTTCAGTGTAAAATAATTAATATTTCCATATAATACCACTAGATGTCACACTTAATATGAGTTGAATATATGCACTAGTTGTCGCTACAACAGAAACACAAGGACTCTTATTGAATATAAAGTCTCAGCTTCTTAGGAAAGTCACAAAAAAGCAAAGAAGGCTATTAAAACCTAGTCTCCAGTGGTTTACATAACTAATCTTTAGTGCAATAGCATCTGCCTTTAGTCCGCTGAAGCTAAACCAAATTCCTACTGATACAACAGACTGCATATTTTCTGCCAACAGTATGACAGAAAATTTTGCTTGGATATCAAGGATCATTACAAAATTGTCTACAGATTGCTTTGTGCATAATTTAGAAATGAATGTGCCGCACACAGAAAGCATGTTGATTTTAGGGATGTGTTTGCTTTAGCATTAATTATTTTAGAAAAGCAGGCAGTGTAAGTCCAGATGTTTAAAGTCAGAGCCCCTGAGGTACCCAACTGCCTGCTCAATCAATAGCAAGTCTAACAGAGGCTCTGAAATGATCCTCTATATTCACTATGTTCAGTACATAAATACTGTCTTTCTCTGTACATGCAGCAAGGTGAGGACATCTGACTCTTTGACACAATTTGATGTAGAGGAAATCCAGTGGAGCATTTTCCTCCTGTGATTTTTAAAGTAAGTCTTCACTACAGAAGCAGCTAATAGCCCATCATTAATTCCCTTGATCATCAGGAAGTAAAAAGGGGAAGCCCTGAAGGGAAGCCTGTCTTTTTAACAGTTTTTCAAACTCCAGCTCCATCAGCAGAATTTTTTTTTGTTTAGTAACTGTTTGCAGGTTGAACTGCTGTCCGTATAGAAATATTATTGCTTCTCACTTAAAGAAGTTGGCTAGCAGTTGTCACCTGAGTTGTCATCTTGTGATCACTCAGCAGGAAGAAACCTTTTTTCACCATTATTGTTGATTTGTGTTTTGTTTTTAGCACTATGGTTCTCTTTGAATGTTTGCTTGTGACTGTATGTTTGCACTCCATTTATTATTCTCTCAAGCCTGTTTTACTTGGCATTATCCCAATTCTTATAATCCAGGTTGAATGTGCACATTAAGGAAATTGAAAATAATGACATTACAATGACTCTAACTCAACATTTACTAAAAATAATATGTTCAGATACTTTTGATTTAATTTTTTCTTTTCCTTTTCTATCCTCTTCTCACTGCTCACCCAGTTACTACAGCATTATTTCCATGGTTTTGGTTTTAGATTTATTCAAGAGAATTTAGAGAACAAATTTCATCATTATCTCTACTTCTAAGTTTAAACATTTGTTAAAAGACAACGGTGACCACCTTCTGCTTCTTCAAAGCACAATGCAAAGAGAGTCTCCCTTGCCTGCAGTGATTTTGACATGCAATCAGTACTGTGACAGATGAGCTTCATTTGATGGTTTGGCTTGAAAGGTTACCATGGTTTAAGGGGAATAAATGTAAACTATTTGTTGTGATGTGTGATGTCAAATAGTTTGGTCCAGTTGCCAAATTAAATCTCTGCTTTTCTAAGTTGTACTGAGCAGCTGCTGGAATTATATAATTCTGTTATGCGAAATTTCCATATGTTCTGTTTAGTGTCAATGTCAGAACAGTCAGACTCAGCTGAGCATTTATTTATGATTATTTATAAAATGTAGCACATTTCTATTCCAAAGATGATAAAAAATACTATATTTTGCATAACCTTAACAGTTTCATATATAACATATGCCCTTTTTTATAGAACTGAATGACACATAAAAACTATTATGTGGTGTTTGTCAGTAATCTTCATAATAACATCCTTCATCCTTCACAAAACTCACTCCATGTAAAATTAGGAAACAATACAATTATATTGCACAAAAGATACATAATAGCATACATCTTCTCCCAGTGCTTGTGTATTTTTTTCTAAATGTAGTCTATTTGTCTCCAACATCTGAATGATATACTGTATATGCTGAATAAGAAAAGTGATAGATTACAGAGGAACAATAAATCGGAAAACTCATTGCAATCTGCTGATAATAGAGTAAAAAAAATTATTGACATCCGTCCTTATGTCAGTTAAATTTATGATGTACTGGACTGATATGAAGACGTGTGAATTATAAGCCACAGAAGGAAGACACATGCAGTAACTGATTTAGTATTCACTGGACACCATGCAGTTTGCTCAGTTACAATGTAAACTGTAAAATCATTTTTCATTCTGAAAGCCAGAGACAATAAAACAGCAGAATTCAACATGTGTTTGGCAAATGCAAGGTGCAAAAATAATTTGATGAATTTAATCAGTCATCTAAAAAAAAAGCCGCCACCTGACAAGTACCCAGGCTGCCTCAAAGCTAAATGTAAAAAATCTAGCCTATTTGTTAAGACAGTCTCGAAAGCAAACTGCATTTTTGGAAACTGAATTTATTGCACTCAGTGATGAGCTATTCACCTTTGAATTTTGCAGTCTTGTTGAAAGACCGAAAGCTCTGCTTCCTTGTACCCAGTCGGTGTTATTTTTCTGATGTGGCTTTCCTTAAGCTTTACAGGGCACTCACAATGCACTTGTACCAGCTGCTCACATTTGCTTCATCACTCTATGCTCAGTCTTACTGCTCACTAGATTGATTACGATTTTCCAATTACACAAAATGATCATCTACCCAAGATACAAATGAACCTGCATATTACAGAACAAACAGAAATAAATAATTTAAAAAAAAACACAAACTGAAGGCAAAGCTGAAAAAACATGCAAACAATCCTGACTCCTCAAAAAATTATTAGCAGTAGCTGCCAAACAGGTTTTTGTTTTGCACACCTAGAAACGTGAATGCTCATGATACTGTGGGAGCATCTTAAATTAGAATGATGACTTTTGGCCAGTCTGGTAGCAGTGACCCAAGTAACCATATATGATATCACAAGTGGCCACAGAAAAATACAAAATGACAGTGTGCAACAAAAAAACAATACAAATAACGTAAAAATTAATAACTGGTGTAAATCTGAATAACAAGCACAAAATAATAACAGAAGTAAATGTTCCCAAATCAAAACCCCCAAATAATTATAACACTATCTGGGTACTTAGGCGGGCAATCCAAAATTAAATCTGATACATTAAGTGAATGCTGAGTATACAGTTGATTCAGAAAGTATTTAGGCCCCTCCACGTTCTTCACATTTTGCTATGTTGCATGCTTGTGGCAAATCGTTTAAATTAATGTTTTCCCTCACTTAATAGCCCAGAATGACAATGTGAAAACATGATTTTAGAATTTTTGGCAAATTCAATTCAATTCAATTGTGATCTCATTTGAAAATGTTATTTTTACAAAATAATATTGGACAGTTGATTAATTTGTTTTTGAGTACTTTATTCCTTACTTGGCACCATGAGTCAAGTGACTAAATTCAGTGGCATTCATACTGCAATTTCAAAACTAATATCCTCATATCATACCACCTGTTATAAAGATTATATTTCTTTAAGCTTAACTAAAGCTTACACTAAACATTTGTACTGGCCATGATACGCCTCAGGAGTCAATTCAGTTTTGAACAAGAATCATTTCAACTTTACTCTTCTAGTTATATTTCTGTGCTGAAATATTCTGGAATGGAAGCAACAACATTTACTGTTATTATATGGAAATTGTTTTTTGTCTGTGAATCTCTATACTGTCATTATGGTAATTAAACCTCTACTGCAGATGATTCCTTCAATTTGGAATTTGACAAATTTAATAGGCTAATGAATTATCTGATTTTCGCTCTCTTATAATATAACATCATAATTATGTAATACTACTAGTATAATTTACCTGTGATATTCTACTGCAGGCCTTCCTGCTTATGCAGCTTGAATTTTGTTGAGGTTAGGCTCCTGTGATGACCAGTTAAATACTGTTAGTGATTATTTGCAGACATCTACTCCAAGTAGGTCTTAATTGCTCATTATTGTGAATCCATGAAATGCACATGTGCTTTTATGTACAGACTAGTTGAAATACCTGGTGGTGCCCAGGAGTAAAATAAAGTTTTTTTTAAATTGTTTGAGAAAAATATAATTACGGAGCACACCAAAAATGTTCCAAGCGTCAACTGGATGATAAAAAATATAATTTAAAAAAATACAATGTGACAGATTAATTTTTGTTTTGTGGTGTACTAATAAGTTTTTACATGCAGAATGTTTGATGAAAAAGACAAATTAATATTAATATTAGGTTGATTTAATTCTATTACAACTACAACATTGTTATAATAAGGATAATGCAAGATGAAAATATAGTTAACAAAAACAAATATTAAACAACAAATAATACTATGGATTTTTCGTGATAAAACTCTGAGTGTCAACTGGATGATAACATACATACAAGACTACAAGATTGTTACAGTCTGCTTTATATACTGTATAAGATTGTGGCTAATTGTTGGAGATGTGTTTATTTGAAGGTGCTTTGTGGAATAAAAATTGTTTATTGTATTTATATTCTTATATTGTGGACTGTATTGCTGTGTCTGGGGCTCGCCTTTTCTTTAGCTTTCACCACCTCTCTCTTCACCTTGCACCTTATCTCCTTGTACTCTTGTCTACTTTCTGCATCTCTCTGACTAAACCACTTCTTCTTCACCATCCTCTACCTCTGTATACTCTCCTGTGCTTCTCCATTCCACCACCAGGTTTCCCTTTCCTCCTTCCTTTCTCCAGATGTCACACCAAGAACCCTTCTTGCTGTCACCTTACTACTTCTGCTGTAGTTGCCCAGCTGTCTGGTAACTCTTCATTGCCACCCAGTGCCCATCTTACCTCCTCCCTAAACTCAACTTTGCAGTCTTCCGTTTTCAACTTCCACCATTTGATCCTTGGCTCTCCCCTCACTCTCCTCCTCTTCTTCTCCAACGTCATCCTATACTCCACCATCCTATGCTGTCTAACTACACTTTACCCTGCTACCACTTTGTATCTTTAATCTCCTTCAGATCAACTCTTCTGCATAGGATATAATCTACCTGTGTGCATCTTCCTCCACCCTACGTCATCCTATGTTCCTCCCACTTCTTAAAATACGTATTCACTACAGCCATGCCCATCCTTTTTGAAAAATCCACTATCATCTGACCTTCTTCATTCCTCTCCTTGACACCACACCTACCCATCATCTCCTCGTCTCCTCTGTTCCCTTCACCAAAGTGTCCATTGAAATCCACTCCAGTCACCACTTTCTGTCACTTGTCCATCACTTCATCCAACTCACTCCAGAAATCTTCTTTCTCATCCATCACAGACCAAACTTGTGGGGCATATGCACTAACAGCATTCATCATCACACCTCCAATTTCCAACTTCATAATCATTACTCTGTCTTACATTCTTTTCACTTCCAAAACACTCTCGACATACTGTTCCTTCAGAATAACTCCTACCCCATTTCTCCTCCCATCCACACCATGATAGAACAATTGGAATCCACCTCAAATCCACCTGGCCTTACTCCCCTTCCATTTAGATCTCTTGCACACAAAATATATCAACCTTCCTTCTCTCCATCTCCTTCATACCGGCATATTCTCCCCTTACCAGTCATACTGCCAACATTCAAAGTTCCTACCCTAGGTCCCACTCTCTTTAACTTCCTCCTCTCTTTAACTTCCTTCCTTCCTCCTCTCCTCTTTCCTCCGGACATGTCTTCCCCCTCTCCTTCTCATTCTTTGGCCAACAGCAGCCCAATTTCTGCCAACACCCTGTTACCTAACAGTAGTGGTGGTGGTCATTGTTAACCTGGGACACAACCGATCCGGTATGGAAATCTGTATTGTTGTCTGCATGTTGATCTGGCAAAAATTTCACCAGATGCCCTTCCTGACATAACCCTCTCCATTTATCTGAGCTTGGGACCAGCACAAACAAACAGACTGGTTTGTGCATCCCCTGTGGCTGAGTTAGATATATATGGACAAAAGACACAAACAACACAAAACATTAAATTATGAAAGCTAAGTTTAACTTTTTCTCTCCTGTAGAAAAAGGCACACAACTTGTCATCTCTATCTCTTGACTTAGAACTTTCTTCTCTTATAGGAAAAGGCATATACAGTGGAACCTCAGTTTGCAAACATAATTTGTTCCGGAAACGTGCTCGCAGTCCAAACCACTCGTGTATCAAAGCAGATTTCCCCATAAGAAATAATGGAACCTCAGATGGTTCGTTCCACAACACAAAACTATTCATATAAAAATTATTAATACAAAATATAAAGTATAAATACATAAAACAAATTAACCTGCACTTTACCTTTAAAAAGAATCATGGCTGGTGTGAGTGAGTTTCTAAACTCTTGTGGGATTCCACCCAACAGGACGACATGCGGAAGAGTGTCCCAAAGCAATCACAGTCTCCCAGTGCTGTAGCAGTTCGCCGTAAAAGCGAATCCAAAAAGATTGCGGACATGCTATAAGCGGCTGCCATCGATGGGTGATACAAGGAACAAGGAACATTATAAATGCGCAGGGCACAGTATTACTTAACCACGGCCCTGCCTGACTGCTGTGTGTGTGTATAGGAGAGTGGCAGATCCTGCTACAATAAATAACTGCGCTGTTTCTGTTTCAAGCTGAATAAAGCTGGTGTTGCTAAAGTACTGAGACTCAGCTTTGTGTTTTGGGGTGCAAGTCGGGGACTCGCACATCACAGCGCACACACACACACACACACACACGCACACACACACACACACACACAGAGTGAAAATGCTGTAGTAAACAGTATACATGCGTACGGATGTTGACTATATGAGTGACGCATGCCGACTAAGACGGAGAATAGGAGACAATTGCCCACAATCCCACAGCGAGAGAGAGAGAGAGAAGAACCATCAGCTCAGTTGTGATCACATGATGCTCAGCAGACAAAGCGCATACATGCTACTCGTATTGCAAGACCTCGCTCATTTATCAAGTCAAAATTTATTAAAAATTTTAGGTCGTCTTGCCTTGCAAAACACTCGTAAACCAAGTTACTCGCAAACCGAAGTTCCACTGTATATATATATATATATATATATATATATATATATATATATATATATATATATATATATATACAGTATATATCTTATGAATCCTAATTTTTCACTTCACTAGGTTCAGATGGATAAGTTCTCTGGCTGGTTATGGTTATGAAGTTTCTGTTGATGGCAAGTGGCGCTCATTTGCTTACAGCAGCTATCTTTTACCCTGGCTCAGGAACCACACCTCCACCATCACCACACCGAGTTCTCTCTCTGAGGGTGTATGTGTGCATGAGTGTATCAGTAGTTGAGGTTCTGCTGTGCCCTTTCCTTTTGGATTTAGGGTGAGAAACTTATAATAACCGGAACATATCCTTCATAAGATTATTATCTTTAGTTACAGTTAACATTAATATCATAGTGCATTTATCCCATCTATTAAACTACAGATAAAAGTTCTTGGAATTAAAGTATACTTATGGTTTGAGGTGAGCAATACTTTGGTCTTTTACTGGTCAGCCTATTCCAGACAGGTGGAAGGATTTTTCAGCATGTTTTTTTTTTTACTTGTTCAGGAGGTCTCCTTCTGCACCTTTGGTTGTACCTTCTGTTTGCATTACGCACTGCAGTCCTCTCTTCGAAGGTTTTACATAAAGTTTCCTCAGATGTGAGCAAAGTTACGCCTGCTAGGAAACTGGTGATCACGCAATGGCTGTTGTTAACAAAGTGAACACATGGCTTACATACAGTATGTTCTCACTCACTCCTGTTCTCGCTGTCCTTCAACAGCATTGGACTAATGGCAAACTCGTTCAAACTCCAAAACAGGCAAGTATTTCATCTTTTCAGTCCAGCACAGTTGCCTTCTGGAGTAAACGGATCACTTTGACCTCTGCTGCGACCACAATCTATCACCAATGGGTACTGGCTATAGGCAGCCAAATTATGGCCAGGGCAAGCTGTAGCATATTGAGAGAAGTGAGAGAAGAATAATTAGTTAATGTCTTAGAAGGTATTTTATAGGGAGGAATAGAGGTCATGTCATTAGGCACACATAAGCCCATCCTTTTGGTTGGTCACTGGTTCAAAGTTCTGTCTATCAGTGTTACTCATTTTTGATTTTTGGTCTGCTGTTCAGAACTTGAGTCCATTTCGTGCCTTAGAGAAGATGTTCCTGGCTGTTACATGGTCTGAAATCGATCATCAGATCATCTAATCAGATTAAGCTCCAGATGTTAACTCCAAAGGGAGGCCCAGTCAGGCAAACTGAGACACAGCTGGCAATAAGATGAACGTAAACAGGTTCCAGCCTGATAAAATGGATAATGCCAGTCTGTCCTAAAATAGTTATTTAAGGTAAGGATGACAGAGGTTTTGAGATAGGGATTTGTGTGCACTAATCATGCCACTGCAGAGGGTGACATATTGCCACTTGTTGATTATCACGTTTTCAAAGGCAAGTAAGAATTTCACTGTACTCTGTACACTTCATAGTAATGACCCTATAAACCTATATGATCTGCTTTCCCATGTCAGTCACCTCCAAATCTAATCATATATAATAATTATATATGTGTAAAAACTATATATTCTTTTACATCAAACTTAATAGCTTATCTAAATATAAAATTATTTCAGATCCAGTCAGTTTATAGCCTACTGCCTTTGATGGTTACTGAGCACCCACTAATCCACTAAATTTAGCATTTTCATCAAACTTTTTGTCAAACTTACAACTTATTGCTTACTTTTAATGGGTACTATTTACATATTTGAAAAAGAGCATTGGCCCCAATACCACTTCCTAAAGGTTCAGTCCAAATTGAACATGTATCTCTTTTTGTACTTGGGGAAAAAAACCTTTCTGTAAATTCTTTATTTAAAAATATTTTAGTCCAAATACATAAAGTATATGTGGAATTTTGTGAGCCCATCATTGGATGTTATGGTTTTTCCAGAGCTCTGGCCCTAGCATGGTTTTTCCTTTAATTTTTTGTTTTTTTATATATTTTAACATGAATCATTTTGTTATGGTTATAACCTTTTTATTTTTTTATATTATTTTGTTATAGAGTAGTATGGTTTGTAGTCCTTTAAAGTATGTAACCTGTGTTCTTTATGTTGAGACAGAAGGGAGGGCATCTGATGCCGCAGCTGTGGAACCCCAAGTGCTATTTAAAAGCCAGCTGCCTATGTAATGGCTGCTTTAAGCATTGCATTTTTCTCCTGTTTTTTGTTGTCAGTTTTGAGATTTTGATTCTAATCCCTGGCCTTTTGACTTCAAGCTTTTATTAAAATGTACCGTTGCTGGATTTTGTCTCAGATTTGTTCCCTTAAGGCAAACCATTTTGCTTTCTTTTTCTTGAGTCCTTCCCATGTTTTCACCGCATTCTGAATTCTGAATAAATCTTTAAATATTTCAGGAACTTTGTTTCGTTTCTATGGGCCAGTTTTCACATTCTCACTTTGTGGATACTTTTGACTTTAGAGCCTTTGCCCCATTATTGGACACATGCAGGCCATAAGTCTGGAGTTTGGGGCTGGGCTTCTTTGGAATGGTGAGGCCTACACTTTTGCATCAGATCTGTGTGATAGTGCAGGTCTGATTTTTGTTTTGTGCTTTGTGAGCAGGCAGAAGATCCTAAGACTGGATACCTTACATTTAGATAATGCAACACTAGTTCTCTGAGATTTTGTATACATGATTTGATATTGTTTGCTGTTGGTCAAGATGGGTCTTCATTAAAGTCCCATCAGGAATTTTACGATCTCTGGTTTGCATGCAGACAGGATCAAAAGGTCTTCTTGGTCATAGCTGTAAACAATGTGGGGCAAGTATTCCTTCAAGTAAAGTGTCTTAAGATCTCGCTGCAGCTATTTCCTAGCTCAATTTAATTTATTCCTAGTAAAATATTTTTCTTTTTTCTTACCTGACTGTTTTTCAGAATTTTTGTTTTGATGTTTGACAAAGATTTATTAGCATAGTGAAAATTAATTTTAACTACAGAGCCTTCAAGGATCTAAAGCCTCTTCCAAATGGTTTCTGGGTAAGGTACTGGGACCTTAATCTTCTGTCAGTTGAATTAAGTTAAATATCTCCAGAAGAGTAAAGTAAAATTAAAACAGTTTTTGGAGAAACTGTTGAAATATCTGTCCTAATGAAATATTAAAAAGAGACTGATTAACACAATTTCAGCACATATATAAAAACAAGTGACATGTGTTTAGACAGTACTCTTGAATATTTCTTTTTGAAAATACTTTCTTATCCTATGTGAGAGAATTCTTTTTTGTAATATTTAGCCTTATACGCTCTTAAGTTCCCTTTAAGTGCTTCAGGCTGGTACATTTCCAATGTGGAGCTCCTATCCTTGACTAAGTGCCAAAAAACTGTCATATAACTATGACTTATAACTAAGTCATAGATATTAATATTTCATAAAATTGTTGCTTCTTTGTGACTTCCATGTGGTAATCAGGTGTATACTAATGAAGAATCTGTGTAATTATCTCACCTATAAACCTATGGTTAGTAAAGTTAGCAAAGTTGAGTTCTGCTGCATACACTAGGTAGGTCTGTGTCCTGTGCTCCATTGATATAACTTGGCTAAATAAAATATTTCGATGCACAGTTTAACCAGAGGATTTCTCAGACACCCACAAATTATACCATGTATTCATAAAATTCTTTCTTGTGTCTTCTTTTGTTTTTCTGATAATGCTGCATATGCGCATTTGAAGGCAATAAAGGCAAAGATGCAAATATTAGCAACAGATGATGGGGTGGTCATGTGATAGGATAAGCAGTCACATGGAAGAGATGAGTGGTAAAATTGAAAGGACAAATGTGAAACCTTTACCAGGACAAGACCAATAGTGCAGTAGTCCTAATATCAGCTGTCCTTGAAAAAGTAAAAATGTAAATGTATGAATAACATAAGATTTTTAAAATGTAGATTATAATAGCTAATTCATGTTAAAACAATTTGGGTGCAACCTACATTTAGCTGAAAGGTAACACATATTCTGCGGTGGGTTGGCACCCTGCCCAGGATTGTTTCCTGCCTTGTGCCCTGTGTTGGCTGGGATTGGCTCCAGCAGACCCCCATGACCCTGTGTTCGGATTCAGCGGGTTGGAAAATGGATGGATGGATGGATGGTAACACATATTGTACTTTCCATTTGAAACTATGTCTGTCCATAATAGACTGGCAAATTTTTTTAGATCATTTAAGTGTAAATAAAGATAAGCAAATACAAATTTCAATTTTTAGATTATAGTTACATGAGATAAATGGTTGAGAACTATTTCCTTGTTTACTTTTTGTTTATTTTTAATTATAAAAAGCCTCAATGCTGCTTTTTTGACAGTAAATAATTTCTTTGCTGGTGGTTGTAATTCTATAAAATATTTAATTTTATGTGTAACTGCATTTTATGTGTCCAAATAATGATGTCTATAACAAATTAAATAGAATTGTTTTTTATAAAAAAAGTTCCCAACATTACTAGAGTATATGGCTTCAAATTCTTGACCATCAAAGTCAAAATTATTATACAATATAGAAAATCAATCAGGACTGAAAGACTGATGGAAAATAGGTTTAAACGTAAAAAAATAAACAGCAGATATCAAAGATGTCAGTAAAAAAAAAGTGTGAATAAAATCACACGATTAATTCTTAGGAAACTTGGATAAAGGTTATTTGATATTTAGGAGTCAAAGGAAAGACAAAATGTTGAAAATGTAATGGTCAGATTCCACAGTCTGCTGTGCAAATTTTGTGCATTGTTTTTATTTATCTTCTTAATTTTACATTAATGTTTGGGTTTGCTGATTTTGCCTTCATTATTCTAAGATGGCTACAATTCTGTGACATTTAAAAAAACGTGACCACATAGTGTATGAAATTAGATTCAGAATGGTGAAGTAAGTTTGACGTAAGGCTTTTATCTTAGATACTTCCTCTTTTTTTTTTTAATTGTTTCAGCTCTGAAATCATCTAGGTTAGTTATGTATTACAGTAATCCTACATGAGGTATGCCCAAAAGCTATGCTACTTGCAAAAAGCACCATCTGTTCAAATTAATAAGTCAGCTTGTAAGAGATTAACATAAAACATATGGTAACAGTAGCCACAGAGACTATGTTAAACAAAATAGTCTTCTTCACCTGTAAATAAGGGTATCAGAGAGAATTCTTCTAAATGAGTGCCTGGTAAACTGGTCAAGGTCCTTCCTGTCACTTTATAATGCATATTTTGTTTTAATTCACAAAATTGTTCCTTTTAAAAGTTTTAAGTAAAACAGAAAATGCAGTTCAATATATTTGTAGTGGAAATATTGCATTATATGTTTTTAGTTTATTTGAATATGTGTGCTATTTACAAGATCAAGTCTATTGTCATGTATATCTAATAGAATGAAATTCTTACATGCATGTCTTCTCAGAATACTGACAACAATATTATATTAGTCACACTTGCATGCAAAAAAGTATACATAGAGCTAATGTTTGTGTGCGTGTATGTATATTTACAAAACCCCACAAATAATCATTTGTATGGAAAGAAACATTGCCAAAATTCCAGAAATAGCAGCTATGAAACCTTTGCTCTGAACAGATGGAAAATGCAGATACAAAGAAAAAAGGACTAGGCAATAAAGAAAAAAATATCAGTCAAAACTAGTGGTCAAAACTAGAAAAACAACGTAACAGGTATGTCAATGCCCAACATATAATCCAAAAGTGTTGAAAAATCTTGACTCTCAGAATAGATTTTTGGGCTATCTAATGACACAAAGATTTGTCACAAAACTCACAAATGTGGACACCCACATAACCCCAGTGCTGGTTTAAATAGGGTCACCATGATGATTTCATGCCTTGCAACTTCCAGTTATCATTCAGTGGGATGTTGTTGCCAACAACAAAGAATTCCACAATACTCCAAAATTAGTTATGCCCCTGAAAAATAAAATAGCAGTGTGATAAATATATAAAATATGTCCAAAAATCTAAAAGACAGACAAAATTAAAATAAAATTAAATCTTACAGTGAACAAAAAAAAATTAAAAATAATCTCCAAAACTGGACACTCTTCAAACTTGTCATTGACAGATTTCTCACTTTAAAAATAAAGGTGCCAAATGGACAAAATGCACAAGAGTGTCTCCAGAACTATATAGTTTTGCAGGATCATCCACAACATAATATAGGGTTTACAATCATAAATGTGCTTTCGAACATTAGGACATTAGAAGGATTTAGACAGGAACAGGCTATTTAGCCCAACAAAGATCACCACTCTTTTCCTCTTAATTCCTCCAAAGTAAAACCAAGTCAAGTTCTGAAGGTCCCTAAAGCCCTACTGCCTAACACACTACATGGTAACTTACTCAGTATGTCTATGATCTATGTTGAAAGAAAAGCTTTCTAATATTTGTGTGAAGTCTACCTTTAACAAGCTTCCAACTATATCCCCATGTTCTTGTTGGACAATAGTTGTGATCCATTGCATTTGTTTCATAATTTCAAACACTTCAATCATGGCACCTCTTAATCTCATTTTAGTTAAACTGAAAAGGTTCCGCTGTTTTAATCATTTGTCACAACTCATCCCCTGTAGTCTTGGAAACAGTCAAGTCACTCTTCTCTGGACCTTTTCTAGTGCTTCTATATCATTTTTGTAGCCTACAGATCAAAACTGCACACAGTACTCCATTTTTACTACCTATGTGTAATACTTTACATTTACATGCTTTTCATGAATTTCATCTGCTGCAAGTCTGCCCAAGCTGTCTGCTATCCATGTCCCTCTGAAATGATTCAGTGAATTCTAGATTATATGCTAATCCTCCTATGTAGTTTAGTGTCATCTGCAAAACTTAACTAGCTTGTTATTTATATTCCTTTCCAAATCATTTTTTTATATATTGTAACAGATACCCTGGCCACAGACAGACATGACACCAATGTCCACAACACACGATTTATTTTACACTATTTACAACAGTGGTTCCAGCAACTCACGCACGACTCCTCAGTCCTTTGTCTCTCTTCGGCCGCCTCCACTCCTCTCTCGCAAGCTCTGTCTTCCTCCTCCCGACTCCGGCTTCTCGAAGGGAGTGAGGCGGCCCCTTTTTTCACGCCCCGGATGAGGTCCAGGTGCTCGGTGATGGTCTTCCGGCAGCACTTCCTGGTGTGACGGAAGTGCTGTCCTCCAGAGCTAAGGAACCAACCAGGCACCCCCTGGGTTTGACCACGAACCCCCACAGGGTTGAGCTTCCCAGCTCCGTATCCGTGGTCCTTGATAGAAATCAGGGGGCTGCCCACTTGTGCCCAGGGAAGATATTGCCCCTTTCCCGCTCCTTCCCTGTTCCAGGCGTCCCGGTGGGGCAAGGTCCCTGGTCGTCTGCCACAATATATATATATATATATATATATTTTTTTGCAGCTGGAGATCCACAAAGGGAGAAAATGAATCACGTATCAAAAGTAGTTTTTTATTCCTGAGCTTTCAACCCCTGTCAGGGGCCTTCATCAGAGGATAATGCTTAGACTTACAAGAATCAAAGGCAATATATAGTAAAAAATTATGGGGAGGGGGGGGGGGCTAATTCAATGTGATGGAGGGGGGGGTATTGGGTGTATAGTTTATTTATAATGAACATGTTCTTCTTAAGTTTGCCTATGCTGGATTTATGTCCAAGTGTCTGTTGATGGCGTTCTCATTTGATAGCCAAGATTCGGCCAGCTCTCTGGCACTTTTAGTACTGGCTTTAAATTTTACTTGTACATTGTCCCAGTTAAATGTATGTCCTGTTGATTTAGTATGATTTAGTATGCGTGTAGATCAGTGATCGTGAGTCCTATCTTCTGATGGTGTTCCGATGTTCCTGTATACGTGTTACGATTCTTTTTGATGTTTGTCCCATGTATACCGCTTGGCAAGAACTGCATGGAATGCTATAAACTGCGTTCCGTGTTTCTGCTGTCGATTTCTTGTTTTTAGCATTAAAGAGGACTGTGCGCAGATTGTTCGTGGGTTTGTGTGCGATTCTGATGCCTGACTTGGCCAGGATGCATGTCGCACCTTCAGACGCCTTGTGGTGATAAGGGAGTGTGTGCCAGGTGGGGTGGGGGGGGGGGGGTCTGGTTCAAATCTATTGTTTGCTGAGTTTTTTGGCGTCGTCTGTGTAAGCTACGATTAATGAATGTTTTTGAGTATCTGTTTGAAGTGAAAAGACAGAAGAGATAGCGTCTTTCATTCATTTTTGTCTCCTGCAGAGCTAGCCGAATATTGGCTATCAAATGAGAACGCCATCAGCAGACACTTGGACATAAATCCAGCATATGTAAACTTAAGAAGAACATGTTCATAATAAATAAACTGTACACCCAATAACCCCCCCCCTCCTGATCACACTGACTTAGCCCCCCCCCCCCACGTAATTTTTTGCTATATATTGCCTTTGATTCTTGTAAGTCTAAGCATTATCCTCTGATGAAGGCCCCTGACAGGGGTTGAAAGCTCAGGAATAAAAACTACTTTATGATACGTGATTCATTTTTTCTCCCTTTGTGGATCTCCAGCTGCTAATATGCAAACCGTATCACAGACCTTCTCTTCCATATATATATATATATACTGTATATGTATATATATATATATATATATATATATATATATATATATATATATATATATATATATATATATACTGTATATATATATAATATATATATATAGTATATATATTAAAAATAGTAGCAGTCCTAGCAATAACCCTTGGGGGACACCGCTTTTAACTTCCTCGCTCCATCACCCCCTGCTTCCTGTGTTTTAGTTCACTCTGCACCCATTAACACACTATACCCAGACCTCCCACTTGTTTTAGTTTGATGCCCCACCTCTCATGTGGAACCTTATCAAACATTTTATAAAAGTCAAGATAAATAAAATCATATGCACCACTCTGATCATATTCTTTTGTTTTATCCTCATAGAAATTTAGTTGTCTGAACCCTTTCTGACTGTTCAGCAAAACTACTGTTTTTGCCATGTGCTGCTCAATTTTATCCTAAATAATTATTTTCATGAATTTACCTGTGATGTATGTTAAGTTTACTGGTCTATAGTTACTTGGACCTAACTCGATCACCCTTTTTATATTATGGGATAATGGCTGCCATTTTCCAGAGTTTTGGAAGTTCTGCAGTGCACAGTGACTTCCTAAAAATATGCATCAAGGGTTTATATATTGAGGGCGGCACGGTGGCGCAGTGGGTAGCGCTGCTGCCACGCAGTTGGGTGATCTGGGGACCCGGGTTCACTTCCCGGGTCCTCCCTGCGTGGAGTTTGCATGTTCTCCCCGTGTCTGCGTGGGTTTCCTCCGGGCACTCCGGTTTCCTCCCACAGTCCTAAGACATGCAGGTTAGGTGGATTGGCGATTCTAAATTGGTCCTAGTGTGTGCTTGGTGTGTGGGTGTGTTTGTGTGTGTCCTGCGGTGGTTTGGCACCCTGCCCGGGATTGGTTCCCTGCCTTGTGCCCTGTGTTGGCTGGGATTGGCTCCAGCAGACCCCCCGTGACTCTGTGTTCGGATTCAGCGGGTTGGAAAATGGATGGATGGATGGTTTATATATTTACTCACTAACTTCCTTATGTAACCGAAGATAAATATTATCTGGTCCTGGTGATTTGTTTGACTTCAGCCTATTTAATCTGAGCAGTACTTTTACTGCTACAATTTTCAAATCGCTCAGTACTTCTTTAGGGATGTTAACCACTTCCTCACATATGAAGACCTCAAATGTGAATGCAACTTTAGAACATCTGCTGATTCACTGTGTGTATATTTTAATTCCCCTTTATTATTCCTGACACACTTTACCTTCTCCTTGATTGCTCTTTTTCTACTAAAACACTGAAAGAAGATATTTCATGTTATCTGCAATAATGCCCTCTAACTGCCTTTTAGCTTCCCTAATATCCTTCTTAATGGTTGCCCTCATTCACTCATATGTCCTACAATTCACACTGGAGTTATTAGTCTTTTATCCTTTATACATGTTTTTGTCCATTGCCACTTCTTATTTATTTCCTTACATGCCCACTATGGATTTTTTAAAAGTTCCTGTTAATTCCAGTTTTTAGGATATACCTGTCCAGTTTATTCCTTTTAAACTTTGCCTTCTAGTATAAAAGTCATATGTCCTACAACTCCTTTAATATTTGTGCAACAGTTTAGTCAGATTCTTCCTGTTCAATGATTTTCAGATTGACCAAGAAGTGGACAGCCATGGTTGTAAACAAAACATTAATGTTTGCATTGATTTCAGTGAGAATGCATTTAGTCAACCTCAGTAATGTTTTCAGAAATGATTTCATTCAGAAAAGGAAGACGAGATGTCATCTTGATTGTCCTGAGCAAAGTCAGGGAAAATTTTGTTTTCAACTTTGGATATGCCCAGTAGGTGGAAGGAACAATTTCAGGAAAATTTACACTCAAAAGACAACTATCCTCAGACGTGAATAAAATGCCAAAGCATGTTTTGGGTTAGGTTATATCTTATTGAATGAAATCTACATTAGAAGGAGCAGAGGTGATCTAGTCAGAAACACCGAAAGTTCTTGAATAATACATCAATATCTTGGTTAAACCCTTCAATATTGCCTGGATATTGGGGACAGTTTTTTTCAGAATTAGCAGACTGGGGTGACAGTTTCTCACCTGTGTTGGAATTCTTTAATGGCAATCTCAACCAAAAGTTGAACCTCACAAAAAAAGTTATTGTTTGGGAAGAGGTATTTAAACAGGTTACGCTTGAGCTGCTGTCAGCTGTGAAAGTTATCAATAGTCATAATCATATATTGTATATAAGCTATTAAAAGTTTTGACTTTTTAACCATTTCTTGTGGCTGAAATTGAGCCCTTTTGTCTGTTGAGTTGAAAATTTGCCGGAACAAAATATTTTTATATATTGTATATAGCAGGGTTCTCAAACTCCGGTCCTGGAGGGCCACAGTGGCTACAAGTTTTCATTCTAACCCTTTTCTTAATTAGTGACCTGTTTTTGGTGCTAATTAACTTCTTTTGAATTAATTTTAATTGACTTGTTTTTTAAGATTTGTTCCCCTGAATTTCTTCATCATTCCTCTGAATTGCTTCATTTCTTTCCTTAAACGGCACCCAAAAAGAAATGAAATGAGAAGCGAGTGAGCCAACAGAAGACCAACTAAGTCAGGGCCTCAGACTCCAACCAATTTCATTCCAACCAGTTGCTTAATTAGGTGCTGAGTCTTGTTGTTAATTAAACCCGTTCTTTAATTCCATGGCTTGTTGCTGCTCTCATTGTGCAATAGCATACATTTCCAAAATTGTTGATTTTCTCTTTTTGTGGACCTGAGCAGATCAGCATTCCTGAGACCTTCATCTTTGTTTATTTTCAGATATTGTGTGATGGACACAGTTTACTGGTCATGTTTTGGCTCATTTTTTATCTCAATATTGTTTGGCAGCTAATTAATGAAAAGGAATGAAAACCTGCAGCCACTGCGGCCATCCAGGACCGGAGGTTGAGAACCCTGGTGTATAGCATAACATAAAGTATATTGTTCTGTTTATGCTTTTTCCTTTGTATGTAAAAGATTCATTTGGTAATGGTACAAAAAACCTCAAAAGTGAATGTGTAACTATTAATATTAAACATGTTAAAAAAATTCAGAAAAATCTGAATTGTCTCATTTTATTTTATAACAAAATATTGTAGTTGTCAGACATTAAATGGGTAATGAAAATATTTAATAGTAAAAAAAGTAAACAGTGATGTAAAAAAAAACATGCAGATTACACTACTATTTTTATATTTCAGTCCTTTTAAAAATTATCTTCCCAACAAATCTAAAGATGAGTAGCTGTCATTCATTCTTAACATACATTACCAGCTCATTTAGGAAACACGTGAATAAATTTATGTTGTATTATTTAAGGCATCATGGTACAAATTTGTATTTCTAAAAAAAAGAGTTAAAAAAGAACAGTCAGGTGATATCTGAAGTGTTTTCAAATACAAAAATGGCACACTGCAAACCACTGTACGATTATGCAAGTACCACAAGGGATGTACTTTCGAAGTGTTGAGTATAACACAGATAGCCAAGGGAAACACAGCATAAACATAATTGAAATCCCACACCTGCAGTATTACTGCTTTAACAGTGCTACTGTTGGATCATCACAAACAAGAGAGAGAGTCTGGCTTCAGTAAGAAGCTGCAACTAAATTTGCTTTTCCACAGGGGACCCAATTCCTTGTGATGCTGTAAGATAGCAGAAGAAGAAAAAAATGAAATGTTCTTGATGATCCCTTCTAAAACCTAGTAATAAATGAATCATAGCTGGTGGTTTGATAAAAAGTATTCATTCATTCAGTCAAGATGTAATTTAGGAGAGTTAGACCAGCAGTGTGTGCTCTTTAGAGTCAGTGCCTGACAGTTTGTATTAGTGTAGGAGATTCACTGATAAGAGAAATAGGAAAGTTAGTGATGTAAGGCTCAGGGTTTCAATGTATCTTTTTAAATGGGTTACTTAATGGCCAGTGACCCATTAAATACTGTAAGAGCCCAGATGCCAGCAGTTAAGCAGGCACAACATATGTCTTTTTGTTTCTTTTTTATTCCTAAAATCGATTATGCATTTTTATTTTTCATGCTTCTTCTAAGCACTGCTTTTTACATAATTTAAAATCTTTTCATGACTGATTTGTCATTTTAAATAATGTGTCTTTCAATTCTTTTAAATTGTGCCATAGATGTTTATAAAGATGAGTAGTAAATTATCTGACAGATCAATTCCAGGACTGTGTTCCCACTCTGCCTTTTTGAAAATGTCTAACCTCACCCTTTGTGTTATTTTCTGTAGTCTATTCACTGTTTCCTCTTCGATATTTGTGTTACTGCAGCTTTGGTTGATAATGTAGTTGGTTTTTGATAGTCTAATTCAACCTGGAAAAATAAACCTTTAAAACCTTTGTTTATTTAAGAAGTCTCTATTAACAAATGAAGTAAAAAATATGGGTCAACTTTTTACTATGAGATTACCAGGAGATTATTCCCAGATATTAGTCCTATTGAAGTGAACAAGTTGTAGTAAAATGATAAGGTTAAATTATACACAAAAGTATCTTTTGTAGTGTATTATTTATACTTTTACATTTGATACCTAGTTGTGTGGGGATATTTAATGCTATATTGTCATCTTTAGATTTAAGGAACTGCAAATCTCAAAAATTAAAGTGTGTACAGCAGCATTGCTTTGGAGTGGTATCCAGCTTCCTGAATTTAAAGCTTGTGGTCAAGCATCATCTCTAAGCAGATTGCATGGATTCCCCATTGGATAAATGACTTTTTTTCTCAATATTCAATGTTTATTCCCACAGTCTAAAGATGTCTAAATTAGGTAATTTGGTGATTTTAAGTTGGCCTTGTGTAAGTGTGGTTCTGGGAAGTATTAGTGTCCTGACCAGTTTCCTGCCTTTCACTCACTGAGGAATATGTAAACCAAGAGGCCATGACCCTACACAAACTGAATTGGGTTTAGTGAGTTTCAGAATGTTCTATTACTGATTATTTTTGAATCTTTGATAAAAATGGCACATGCCTGTGATGATGCGGGTCCTGCTCCATGCTCCCATCTCTCCTTTGGGAGCCTCTTGAACCAGACACCGTTGGTAATATAACCAGATGAGCTGGACAATGAGGACACCAAACAAAGCAAGGGAAGGTGTAAAGTGCAAAAGTGCTTTTATTTAAAACACAGTCAAAACCAAAACAGTGTTCAAAAGAAAGTGAAAATAATCCATCCATTTTCCAATCTGCTGAATCCGAACACAGGGTCACAGGGGTCTGCTGGAGCCAATCCCAGCCAACACAGGGCACAAGGCAGGAACCAATCCCGGGCAGGGTGCCAACCCACCGCAGGACACACAAACACACCCACACACCAAGCACACACTAGGGCCAATTTAGATTCACCAATCCACCTAACCTGCATATCTTTGGACTGTGGGAGGAAACCAGAGCGCCCGGAGGAATCCCATGCAGACACGGGGAGAGCATGCAAACTCCACGCAGGGAGGACCCGGGAAGCGAACCCAGGTCCCCAAACTGCGAGGCAGCAGCGCTACCCACTGCGCCACTGTGCCGCCCAAGTGAAAATAATCCAAATAAATAAATCCTTTAAAATGAAGTTAAAAACAAGGGCAGAAAGTAGTTCCCTTCAAAGCAAGATGCCTTCTTTAGCTGGTGGCTAGACTACTTTTCCTATCTGGGCCCTGCAACAGGGGTCACCCTACCTGCAGCCGACCTTCTCCTACTGGTCTGGTAGCTTTCTGACCCCTGGCTTCATACAGCTCCTCCAGACTGAGACTCCGGTTCACCAGCAACCAAGGCTCTCACGCTCGGGCTTCAATCTCTCAAGCCTCTAACTCATGCTGCCTTCTGCGGCCTTATGTGGCAAGCTGTCCTTGATCGTGGTCACTTCTGCTCCACTGAATAACTCAGCAGGAGTGATCTAATCCATCCGCCCCCAAGTGCCGTCCAAACATTCAGCTAGGGTTCGCTTCCCAGCTGCCTCTCATTATTACAGCGAGACTGCACTCCTACACCAGCTTCTTCACCTCCTGCCTTCTTTTCTTACTCTCAACCTCCCTTCTGCACTCTCACTTTTCCTATTTATAATGGTGACCTGGCACAGGTGTGATGATTCGCAGCTCCCGGCATCAACTATGGGCGTGGGCGAACCCACACCTGTGCACTTCAGTGAGGAAGCACCCAAGCCCATATCGTGCCCAGGAACTGCTCCGGCCACACTACCACGCCCCATCTTTAAGCCACGAGTGCGGTGAAAAACTGGCCTTTCCTTCTGAGCCACGGACCCACTATATCACAATGCCAAAAATATATATTGCATTTCTAAGTCAATAATATTTATTGTAAATAACACTTAGTTACACTCAAATGCATTTTTATAATGTAAAAATAAGGCAATCAACTGATAAATTAATTGGTAACAGATTATAAAGTGAGGTTTAGAAATGTGAACAACACACAACAACACAGGAGTTTAATCAACGATCATAAACTAATACTGCATTTATGTGTTATCATCATTATTATACCTATACTGACTCCTTTAGGAAGGGAGCTATATATATATATATATTTTATTGTCCATAAAATAATCACTGAATGGCACTGAATGGACATATGCAATATTTTCAAAGTCATAATTTAAAAAAGTCCCCTGCTTTAGCAACCAGTACAGGGAGTAAGACTGTCTTTTCCACCTTGATCTCCCTGGCTTTTTGTCATACAAATTAGACCACCATTTATGAGAACAAATCTTTCTTTGTTAGAGTTCACTTACATAGCAAGCTGGCTGCTTGTGGAATCTTAATCATATTCAAGAAGCCTGACCCTGCCATCTGATCACTGTCATCCAGCCTTAGAGGTGTACTTGAAAGCAGATTAAGTTTGCTCTCAAATCTCAGTTTAAATCGAGCCTTCATTCTATTGCCAGCTTATGACTTTATCACTCTGTTTCAGGTGAAGAAATATTATTTAGTTTGTATTGTCCCTCGATTGGATTACTGCAGTTTGGTTTACAATGTTCACTGTGCATTGCATTAAGGTTCAGAAGGTTGAAAACACTTCTTTCATTTTATACTTGTATGTTTTGATTCACAAAATACAACTTGACAATACAAAGGTAATCAATAACCCCAGGTTTATGACTGCACCAGAATGTTAGAGCATATTATTAGCTGTTTGAATCGGTTCAAAGTGTATGTGACAGAGCTTTTAAACAGGATAAAAAATATAATATGAATCATGGGAGGCACCTCATGTATTTGAAAAAACACATTCCTTTTAGCTTGGCCCACTAGAGTGAATTAAATTGTTTTTATTACATAAATTTAACTGTAAATTTCCTACATGGTTGTGAATGATACCCATATGCTTTGAAAAACATTAAAGAAAAACAAATGGTTACAGTCTACATCTGTGTTTAGGACACCCGTGATAGCATTTAGTCAATTGCTGCTGGCATCTACTAAACAACAGCGTCAGACCTTGTTTAACAGAATAGATTAATTCTTGGCACTATTGCTTTAAGTTGATGACGGCAGTGTAACATCTATTTCAAAGAGTGCTGACTTAAATACTAAGATACTCTGAGCATCCCAAATAAATATTTATATTCTAAAGTATGACTAAGAAACATAGATTAACGCATGTGAAAAATAATACTAATTACAAAAGTGTTAAATGTTACATATTGTTATTTAATAAAACAAAACATCTTGAAATGACTCAAAGAAAACTGTTTATCCATATGTATCTTGATTCTCACATTCTCACTACACGTTATGCAATTATATATATGTATATATTGTGGCGGATGGCCGGGGCCCATACCCGGCCAGGACACCCTTCGAAACTTGGTCTGGTTGAACAGCCATTGGTTGCACACTGCTTTCCCTAGAACGCTTGGTGGCAGCCCCCCTGGGTTGCATCGGGGACACAGGCATGGGACTTCAGAGCTCAGCCTTGTTGCCAGGGGGAGCTGCACGGCTTCCTGAGCCCGTCTGGGCGGCAATGCAGCCACACCCGGAAGTGTAGCCAGATGCAGGTTATCAAACACCTGCAGCACTTCTGGGCGGGCTATAAAAGGAGCCAGCAGCCACCACTCCGAGAGCCAGAGCTGGGAGGAGGAGGACAATGCTTGCTGGGAGGAGTGGTGGTGAAGACCAGTGTGTTTTGTCTTGGTGTATTTACTTTGTCCTTTTGGGACTGTGCTGTGGCTGGGGGACATGGGGAAGACGTGCCCCCAGCTGAAGAAAAATAAATTTCTTTTATTTTTACATGTGCCTCCGGGTCTATGTGTGCCGGGTCGGGTGCCTATATAGCACCTTTCACAATATATATATACACAGTATATCTATATAAATATTTTTTTAAATATATATTGATCCAAAATGATCTACTGTTATGTTTCATGAAAGAGGCTACTACCTAAACCACCTTTATACGGAACAGTCTATGAATTATGTATACACAGTCCCAGCTTTTATAATCTTACAGGTACTAAAATAAATAATATAGTTTTCAATAGAAATCACATCACCATTCTATAGTACAGCAGTACCAATCTTCATTTTTCAGGTACTTTATTTTATGACATGTAATTACTAAAATTTTTAGATAATTGTAATAATATCTTAGTAGATAATATCAAGGACAATAATTCTGAACAAATCCCTACAACATACATTGTGCCGTTTGAGAATTGTTCATTATATTAATCTCTATAATCTCTACATAGGTCATGCACAGGTCTATAACTTTTGTTCAGTTAATGTCTCTTGATTACAAGCTATGTACTTTCTTCACCTCTTCTTCCACATGCATGCAGCCGCAGGTTACTTCTTGCTGAAAAACCAGTGCTTCTGTGAATATTACAAGTTTCCATGTGACTCAAAAACTGTACAGATTATATTTACTCCTCAGTACATGCACAATCAAATGTATACCTATGACTTTTGTTCACTTCTTATCACTTAATTGCATGTGTGCACATTCTTAATCTATCTGTCATTTGCCATCACTGCACTTGTGGACCATGCAAATGCATAATGATACTGATCACACCAAGCAATTTCCTTTTAGTAATAACAAAAACACATCTGCAAAATAACACAACCCATTACATTTAACATTTAAAATCAAAAACTTCCTTCCCTATTCTTGTCATGGCTCCAAAACGCAAGGCTAAGCCCATAATTTCTCTGTAGTTATTTATTGTAATTTGGGTTTATTTGCACATGAAGAAAATTGCTTGCAATAAAGCTTTCCAATATTAACAATTACAAACAACAGTTAGGTACTAAATACAAGTATAAGGCTAATAAAGTTTTGTAATATAGGTAGTCCCCCGGTTACAGACATCCAACCTACGACATACGAACGGGGCCGCAGCTGCGACGCATGCGCCTCAGTAACTGCCGCTCTGTCATCTTCGGCCTGCGGACGCTGCAAGCAGTGACTGGACAGAGGCTGGAGGGGGGTGATTTTGCTGCTCGCGCACTGTAGTGTCCGTCGGGCGGCACCCGGCGGCAAGCAGTTTCACTGCCCGCCCACCACACATTGCTGCCTCATTTGTTCTAGGTGCGCAGCTGGTAATGCTGCAAGCGGTGATCCGGTTGTGGCTGAACGTGGCGGCGGGGGGGTAGCATTGTAGTGTGCCTCGGATGGCTGCGTGTTGAATGGGGGTGGTGGTCTTGTGTACGCTGCAGGAAGCATACTGTAGTGGAGATGACTGTGAGGTGGGCTGGTGATGAACCGCCCCTCACTGCCCCCATTCATTCTCAATAGCAAGCCTGCTTGTACTGTTACACACATAGCAGGAAGTTGTCTCTTGTCAGTACAGGGTGGTCCAGATCTAATTACGCAGATCCAGATCGTCTGAATGACATTGATTTATGCAGGGACGATTCCAGTTCAGCGCGAAGACAATTCTTCATGTCATCAGTTCACACACTTCTTGATGGTCCGGGATTTTTCGGGTGATTTTCTATGTAATAAACTGAATAAGTTATAGCGTAATGAAAATTGCATAATTAGATCTGGACCACCCTATACATCAGACGTGTTGACGACTGGTGCCTAATCTGCTGTGATAGCTGTACAGTGCTGTGCAGAAGAGCTCATCTTAACCTTTTGTTTTCACCCTTCAACAATGTCTCTGAAACACAAATCTGATGCAAGTGCTGGTGATATAGTAAAGAAGAGAAAAACCATCACCATTGAAAATAAAGTAGAAATAATAAAAAGGTCAAGTACAAACCTACAGTCCCTATCTTGTATGTAACCCAGGGACTGCCTGTATATCATTTGAAATTACTTTCAGCCTTTACATTTTGATGATTTCTCATCTGGGCAATCCTGGTTACTCTACTAGTAAATTTATAAGAAGATTGGAAAAAATTACACATGCTAAAGTTTTTGTATCAGACTGAGTTAGGGTATTACTGAAAAGCTATTGAACTAATGTTCTCTTTAGGGCTCCTTTGTTTATTTAAAGCGGGGGTGTTTTCATTATGGTAATGCGCTATTGCTAACTTAGGAGCTAATTTAAGTAGGCAGGTGCCTCTGGCAATAGTATTAGAGTCAGGAGATTAAGCTAGCTGTTGTGAGCTCAGCATACTACAATTGTTTATCTTTTTTGTGATCAAATGCTTGTTGAAACTGAAATAGCATTAATAAACAATAGAAGTAGTAACAACCAACAGGTTTCTCTTAAACAGTCAAATTAAAACAATTGTAAAGAAAATAAAAACAATAAAAATTCTACCCCACTCCCAAACACCCAGAAAATTTGCCAAGTTTTAAAGGAAAAATGAACACAACCTAAGCAAAAAGGCAGCCTGAAGCACTGACTCCACTGAGGCAAGATTTTGGAAGCAGGAAGAGGAGAATGGCAGCAACCACAGTTTTTTGCCAGCATTGACCTTGTACACATGATCTACATTTTTGTTCACTTAAGATTTTTGTTTTTATACATTTCAAAGCACTGTGGTGAACTCCCAGTAGGAAATATGAACCTGTGTTCGCTGGCTCAGAGGCAAGCACTTTGTGGCGTGAGCCTAATGGAGAGGTCCAGCAGTCAGCCATGCAGAGCTTGTCTCTGACCACTGTAAGCAGTATGATTTCCTGCTGATGTCAGCTTTTCTCTCTCTGTGTTGGCCCCAACCTTCTCAGTGTAACATTGCCACTACACCCCACTCATCCACCCTTATCACCAATTACATTTCTATGGACTCACACCACAAAGCATTTCAGTTCAAAGTTTTGTGCTGTAGTGAACTGCCAGTGGTGAGCACTGAAACAACATTTTCTGGCTCAGAAATAAGTGCTTTGCAGCGTGAGCCAAATGGAGACCCCTATTTATCAGCTGTCCAGATCCTGTCTCTGACAACTGTGAGTGGTGTGCTTCTCTCATTTTGTCAACTGATTTTTCTCAGAGTCAGCACTCAGCTTCTTTGTGCAACATCGCCACTACAGCAGCCATCTGTTTAATCTGATGTTTTAACTCTCTGAAGTAGCATTGGATAATTAGGGTTCTACTGTACTTAAATATTAAATAAAAGTAATCATTGATCAATGCAGGTAAGGACCTTAGGAAATGTTTAAAGAGAGAAGCATGACTTTGCTCAATTAGTTTTATATCCTGACAGACCACAATTGTTTTATCTTGTTTTTTAAGGCTTATGATAGGATCTGCTGTTGTTTTTGTACTATATTTTTTAAGCATTGTATCTACTTGTTGCTACCACAATCCAAGCAACTCAGTGTCACATTTCCTGCTTGTAAAATGTATATTATTATTATTATTATTATTATGCAGGAATGACAATGCAAGCAATAATGAAATTTTGGGACACCAGCCAGGTCAAGCTGTTTAATACAATTATCCAAAAAACAGATCACACCTTTAGGCAGCAAAGGACATGGAACCTTGGGTATAATAAGAAAAACAACAAGCTCTCTTTGGGGGAGCCAGGCTCAGGCATTATAATGCACAAACCGGAAGGGCTGGGGCGAAGTGCCCTTACTGGACAGTTTCTAGGTGCTGGAGGGACAGAAGGAGAAAAAAAATGTTAGCAACAGCACCCCCTCTCACCCTTATCACATACCTTGATTGAGCCCGTGAGCAGATCCTCTGTCGTACATGTGTGATATTATTATAATACCAGACAATTCTGACAGTGATGAAGAGTTTGCTTTTACAGGGGAAAACTACAGTTTTAGCCAGCTTTTGTGTTTCAGAAAAGAACAGCTTAGGAGGTTTTAAAGGGTAAGTCGCTATCATTGCTGCTTTTCAACAGTTCCGCAGAAAAAATGTGACAATAAAAATAAAAATGGACAATAACCAAAATGCATTTCATTAAAGTTAACATCTATAATTAAAATGGTTTACATGCATTCAAGTTACACACAGGATTATGCATGTGACCATTTAAATGTTCTTTAAAGGTAGCTCTGCTAACTTTTTCACTTTAATACCATCTGATAAAAAATAAAGTCTTGAACAAGCAGGAAAAAGTACTGAAAATGCACAATATTTCTGGAGAGTTAATAATTTTGGAAAATCATTACTATTTCAAATGTTTCATGGTGTATACAAAAAGTTTAAATTCAGCAATTACATTTTTGATTTTTCTTGAATATATTTTTCACATGCTTACTAGCTTGTGAGGGAGTGACTTTCTTGGCTCTTGCCTGTGAGTCTACAAATACACCTGCTGCTCTTCTGTGGTGCTGCTATTTCATAACAGTAGAGTCAATAGCCCATAAGAAGTTAACCTTAGAGCTGTAACATGCAGAATGCATTTGCCTGAATTGTCAACCATGCTTCCAGGCATATCCCAAGGGTTTAATAGCAGAAACTGCAAAACTGGACTACAAAACAAACTTGACAAAGACACAACCATTTAAATAGATACAAACAATACTACTGGATGTAGCTTTCAGTAAGTATTCACCTGGCATACATGTAAGAAATTGTTTAAGAATAAACAAACAAATAAATAAATAAATAAAAATTGGAGGAATGTGAGTCATGCATCTGGAGACAACATCCATAATTTATTATATTTGCAGAAATTATTGCTGGGATTTTGGATACTTGACCAAATTTGCATCACCACACATATAAATGAAACCGAGAGGATATTAAAATATAGGTACAACATAAGTAAAAATATCTATAGAATATTAAGCAAAAATGAATATTGGTAGCTTGGTAACCTGGTAGCTTTAACAAAGGCTATAGCAATGATAATGCAAACTATGAAAGTTAGTGCTCCATTTTTACATCCCCATTATATTGACATAATTTTGTAATATTTAGGCATGGATATGCATGTTCATGTATATACAACAAGTGTTGTATGGTGTAGTATTTTTCTGTCATTATTTTATAGCTTCTGATTTGTGGAATAATTCAGAGTCAGTACTCAATAAACAGAGCTATACATAAATTTACTAAATAAATCAAAGAATTACATCCATACTTAGATCACATCCTCAAAATAAGATTTCAAAACACAACTAAAACAAAAAAGAAAGACAAAAACCCTGAAACAAATAAAAAAACAACAGTAATGAAAGAAAATATGTAGAAATGTGTCCAAAATCCCCACTAGGATATACAGGTAGTTTATGGCTTTTGCTTTTGTTTCTCTCTGTGTTCAACTGCTTATCTGTTGCTGTGGGAAAAGTGATTTTGTTTCTTGTCAGTTGTTGTTGTGTTACTTTCCTGCAGGACGTTTTTGTTAGCATCTTGAGGGCTTGTTCATTTTTTATTTATTTTTATAGTATTGTGTGTGTTTTTTCTATCTTTGTGCTGTTTTTGTTTGTGTTTCTTCAGTTGTGATAATGTTTATTTATGGTTTCATCACCATGCTTATGGCTTTTAGCATCGTTATGGCCTCACCAAACTCTCACACCTGAGTTTTTGCTTCTGCAACTGGCATTGTCATGCTCTGCTTGGCCTGTCGGTACCTGTTAACTGCTTCAGTCAACAAACTAGCCAAGATCTGAAATATATGGGGGATGCAGATTATTTAGTGCTTTAAAAACAAAAACTGGCACTATAAAAACATTATGCTGAACCTGATAGGCAGCCATTGTAGAGAGTCCAAGACAGGAGTAATATGCTTTCTCTTGTGGGAACTTGTTAGCAACCTAACAGCTGCATTTTGAACTACCTGACTGTCTCCAAGATACAGACAATTACAACGATACAAACTACTGGAGACAAAGCCATGGATAAAAGTCTCCAGGGGCCTCATGTATAAACGGTGGGTACAAAAATGTTGTGCAAGCCCGTCTCCTTGCAAAAATAAAAAAAAATGTTCATGGTAGGTCCCTATCTTGCGTACGCATTTACTCGTCAGTTTTGCAAACTGGCGTCACCCATCATCAAAGGAGTACTACTGTTCCTGTGTCATTTACCTTTCCTCTTCATATTCACATCAATGATGTGGGGTTTATCAAATACAACGAAATTAATTACATATCTTTTACAAATTATATTCACTTGATTGTAATCATTCTGTAACAATATAATGGTGCATGGAATGTCCAAACTATTCCAACTACCATAACTGCTTAAGCATTGAACTTGCTGACCAATCGGGTATTTCACAAACATCACAGAGTCTTACCATGCCTGCTATATAGGATGGTTTTATCTGCTTGTCTTTCAGATATATAAGATTTCCTTACACTGTGATTGAACTGTGAAACATCAAAGCACAATTCACAACAACATCCGGTTTTCCACATGTAATCGGAGCGGTCAGCTGCATGCACATTGCTATTGCAACGCCGCTGGACAAGTTACATCGGCCAGGGATGTATCACCAAAAGAATGAGCTGGCATTACATCATACATAGCTGCAGAACCTATGAAAATGGCAGCTCCATGCAGTTGCAGGTGCTTTTTCCAACTAGTGTGGCAAAAGGCAAGCAGTTCTTTTAAAGATAGCGAGTCACCTCAAATAGCGATGTAAAGAGCAGAGAATCGATCTATGTGCCTATTGTACACTATAAAGGCGCCTTTCAAGAATGAATATGTTTATGTAAGTAGAGTGTATTTCCACTCTATTGTGCAGACATATACCTGAAGAGATGCGCTATGTTGAACCTGACCCACCAAATGATCAGCCAAATCAGACAGCGTTACAACTTCTTTGAATGTAATTAGCCAAATGTAAAAACAGGTAATCAGATGTACCATTTACTTTAAAAAAAATGTATTGAATATGTGGTGTGGAAAATGCCAGCCCGTATCACAGACAGAGACGCAAACCCATAATGTCAAAAAGCACACACTTTAATTTTCCTCTTCTTTTAGCACACAACACAGTGCACAGATCACCTCAATATACTGAGAGCCCTTTTCTTTCTCCTTATTCTTCTGCCGCCTCCACTCCTCTCCTCGCAAGCTCTGTCCTCTGGCTTCCGACTCTGGCTCCTTGAATGGAGTAAGATGGATCTCTTTTATACCAGGTGCTCCCCGATCATCTTCCGGCAGCACTTCCAGGTGTGGCGGAAGTGCTGCATGGGAACCCAGATCCTCTTCTGGCAGTACTTCCAGGTGAGGTGGAAGTGCTGCAGACCAATGCTCTGGAGCTGTCCAGCTGTCCATGGGCCCCAGCAGGGTTGAGCTTCCAAGCTCCATGCCTGTGTCCCAGATGCAAACCACGGGGGCTGCACTCTTGTGTCCCAGGGGAGGTATTGCTATTGACATGTCCTCTTCCCCGGTCCTCTCCTCAGAAGGGCGTTCCGACCAGGCAAGGCCCCTGGCCGTCTGCCACAGTGGTCAATATCACAGAATACAGCCCTTATATTCCTTAATTCATTGGCCATATCTATTACAGCATCTACTTTTGCATTTTGAGACTCTGGAACAGTCCGTCAGCACACAGCCAGATGGCCTCCCAGTGGTTTTCGAGCCAGAGGTGTGTGAGCAGCCAATGCCCGAAGATGGGCTCAGAACAGCAGCACCACCATGTTATCACTACAGGGGTCAGCTTTTGTAATTTTGTCTGAAACAGAATAAACAGACGGCTGGCTGCAACTCACCTTTTCATGTCAACTGTGATATCTGGCACAGG
The DNA here is from genome assembly GCF_900747795.2 of Erpetoichthys calabaricus. NCBI lineage: Eukaryota > Metazoa > Chordata > Cladistia > Polypteriformes > Polypteridae > Erpetoichthys > Erpetoichthys calabaricus. Next base: position 219,472,247 of record NC_041397.2, on the reverse strand, counting down.
CACTGTGTGACTTTCTGAACTTGAATTTTCGAGTGTCTCCACCATGCTTTTGTTGCTTACAGTATACCACTGCATAAGCCAACAAATAGTACATTTCTCCTTGCCTCTACTTTGCATTTGTTGAAATTCTGATTTTTTCAGGTGCTTTTGCCATTGTCTCTTAACCGAACACTGAATGCAAGAGGCTATTTATATTGATTTGCATATTAAAATATGTGAAATTCAGAGAGGAGTTTGGGTGGGGCGCTAGGCGTGTACACGTGCATTACTTTTCACGCTGACCAGGATTTATGGGAAGTGTGTGAAAGTTGGCTTACACATGATTTTGTGCATCTGGATTTTTTTGTGCGTATGCACATTTCCACTTTTGTCAGTATGCCATATTTTGGTGTGAATTCTACACACTGCATTATACATGAGGCCCCAGGTCTTTGGCAGATAAGAACGGCTTGATTTTGGTAATGTTTGGGAGATGATAAAAACAACCCTTGACCACAGCATTTATCTATTTGTCAAAGCAGAGGGAAGAATTAAACCTCCCAGGTTTTGAATGTTTTAGTATGAAGGCACGAGCGGCATGGTGGCACTGTGGTAGCGCTGCTGCCTCACAGTAAGGAGACCTGGGTTTGCTTCCCGGGTCCTCCCTGCGTGGAGTTTGCATGTTCTTCTCGTGTCTGCATGGGTTTCCTCCGGGTGCTCCGGTTTCCTCCCACAGTCCAAAGACATGCAGGTTAGCTGCATTGGCGATCCTAAATTGTCCCTAGTGTGTGCTTGGTGTGTGGGTGGGTGTGTGTAAGTGCCCTCTGGTGGGCTGGCACCCTGTTCCTGCCTTGCACCTTGTGTTGGCTGGGATTGGCTCCAGCAGACCCCTGTGACCCTGAAGTTAAGATATAACAGGTTGGATAATGGATGGATTAGTATGAGGGCACAGAGGAACAAGGTTATTGGTAAGGCTACTGATGGAACCAGGAGGGGCAAAAACCAGAATCTCTGTCTTATTTTTATTTAACTGAAGGAAGTTATTAGCAATCCAGCATTTAACATACTTAAGGTAGTTTAGCAGATTGGTTATTGAACCCTTATCAGTTGACTTCAGGGGTTGATACAACTGTGTGTCATTGACATAGGAATAAAATGCAATATTATGATGTTGAATAAATGATCCTGGAGGAAGCATGTATAGGGCAAAAAAGTGCTGGAGTCAAAATGGACCCATGGGGCGCTCCACAAAAGATAGTAGCAGAGGATGTCAAAAAATATGTGAGATCTGTTATTAAAATATTTAAAATATTTGAACCAGGCTGGAGCTGTGCCCTTAACTCTTTCAGGGCGGATGTCAACTTTTGTCGAAATTCAGAGGTAGAGAGAGGTATTCAGCTGTAAACTGATACATTTTAGTTTGACTGTCTTTGCCACAAGGAAAGTTAGCTCCGTTGATTTGACTTCGATTCCCTTCGTGTGCATAAGTAGCAAAGAGCAAACAACCTCTAAAATGGCATTGACATCTCGGGGGTATTTTTCGTACGTGGATTACTCGTTTAGCTGGATGTAATTCTTGCTGATTTGGCATGATCCTAGATCTGTCAGTTTTTCGAAACTCTTGCTGGATGTGTTGTCATAGCAACATATCCTAATCCTCAAACCTGCTCGGAGCAGGTTTGTTCAATGTAAACAAGGATTAGCTCACACACTTAATCAGTGTCCGTGCATGGAATTCATTCAGTCATGGCTTCACCGTTCATGAATGAGCGACCAATTGATATCGGTACGCAAATTATAAGAAGAGAATTTCATATAGAAAGGGGTTTGTGCGATCGGCAAGATCCTTTATTGCTCCCGGAGGAAATTCTTTTCGAAAGATACCGCTTTAGCTGAGGGGGAATATTGTACCTCAAAAATTTATTAGGACCTTATATTCGAAGTCAAACTTGGCAAAATCAGGCTCTCACAACCACACAGACAGTAGGCACTGCTTTGAGGTTTTTTGCAAGCGGCACTTTTTTATATACTGTAGGCGATGCGGAAAATCTATCTAAAAGTGCAGTTTGCCAGGCAATTCGTAAAGTCTGTTTGGCTCTGAAATATTTCCTTCAGGTTTTCATAGTGTTTCCTGGACACCTGCGTGTGCAGACAAAATAGGCGTTTCATGCCATTGCAGGTAGGTAATACACAGGCAAAAACACCCACAGTTCCATAAAGAATCTCACAATTAGCCTAACATTCTCATTACCCAGGATTTCCAAATATGATTGGGGCACATGGGACTGATCACAGTGGAGTTTGATCAAACATTATTTGGAAAATGTACCTCTCCTCCTGATGAATAATCAGACAAAGTGTCTTCATCAAATATTCAACCTTCGTCAATATCTCATTGGTCAGACACAAGTTATAGGGATATGGCATTCCCTGCAACTGACCCAACAAAAAAAGAGGGCTATATGGAACATACCTATGACACACATCGATGACAAATATATGCAATGACCATCCTTTACCTGAAATGAAGTGACCACTGCATCCTGCCACTGGTTCTGAGGAGGAGCTTCCCCGTGGAATGCCCTCATAAACAGGGCGATGGGCATTTTGCTGGAGAGCCAACTCTTCTGCAGGGGTTAGGTCTGGACCGCGTGGACCTCCACCTGTTTTTTGCTTGTCTGCCTTCTTATTAGCTTTAAATTGAATGTTCTTTACATTATATATGATTCTTTATGTCAACAATTCCTTAAATAGTTATATACCAATATTTACCAGTTTGAAGTATATTCTTGTACTTCACTTTAACCTGTTCATGTGTTCTCTTTGTGCTCACATTTGATCTGGAATTATGACATATTAAATAATAATTAATCTCACACATAGGAAATGAAACGCTTCTTTCAGTAAGTACAATGCACACTACTTAGCGTTTAATTTGTTGGCCACTTTTTGCCAGCCGTCTTTTCTGGTTTGGGCTGCTTTTGCAGTGTTACCCTTTGTGCATATTAAATCTTGAAATTCTTCATGTCCTTCGAATAAAAGGTCTTGCGCCGCATGTGTGAAAAAAAAATGCGCCCGTTCTTTTGTCATTTTGTTACAGCCTATCAAAGACTTGCTGATCATGTTTTCTAGACTCAATATATATGGGCTTTTCAATCAGTGTGGGCGCGTGCATTCATCTCATATGATTAGATCCAGCTCGACTAATCTACTGCACTGCTGCACTTGAAAAACCGACTTATCCCGGATGAGTTTCACCGGCATTAACTCATCCAAGATTAGGCATCTGATCTCGGATGATTTAAGCGATGTACGGAAAATACTCCCCTGGTGAGATCCCAAAGGGAATACACAAAGCAAAATACTCCATGGATGACATTTTGAGTATTTTCACCAAATCAGACTTGTTGTACTCCGATTTTGATGCAAGTGATCTAGATGACAAAAGTGAGGTACAGTGGAACCTCAGTTCACGACCATAATTCATTCCAAAACTCTGGTTGTAACCTGATTTGGTCATGACCCAAAGTAATTTCCCCCATAGGATTGTATGTGAATACAATTAATCCATTCCAGACCATACAAACTGTATGTAAATACATTTTCTTTAAAGATTTTTAAGCACAAAAATAGTTAATTATACCATAGAATGCACAGTGTAATAGTAAACTAATGTAAAAACATTGAATAACACTGACACAAACACCCAGGCTCCCTGCTCAGCTGCATGCGCAGGCTCGCTCGCTCTCAGCTGCACGAACACTCTCTCTCTCTCTCTCTCTCAGCAGCATGCGAGCCCGCGCTCTCTCTCTCTCTCTCTCTCTCTCTCTCTCTCTCTCAGCTGCACGGGAGCCTTCGCTCTCACTATCTTGCATCGGCTTTATTTATTTAGTTATTTATTAAAACTGGCCTTTTTGACGGGAGCTGTGGATCCGCTATACCACAGGAGGAAGCTGGGTTGAGAGGAGGTTTTGAGGGAGAGTCCCTCTGCGTGATGCACCTAGAACAATGTACAATACAGGGAGAGACTGAACACATGCGGAAATCATCAGCATGCACAAACCAAAAGGGAAACTAGCTTGTTCGTATACCGAGTGTGTGGTCGTGAACAGAGGCAAAAGTTTGGCTAACTTTTTGGTCGTTAACCGATTTGGACATGTTCCAAGACGTTTGTGAATCGAGGTTCCACTCGGTTAGCTGACCAGCCCCCAGCTGATCGCAGTATTGAACATATTTTGGGATTAATAAAGTATCTATCTATCTATCTATCTATCTATCTATCTATCTATCTATCTATCTATCTATCTATCTATCTATCTATCTATCTATCTATCTATCTATCTATCTATCTATCTATCTATATTTGTGCAGCTGATGTGCCTACAGCAATGTTCACCTGGTAGGACCACCACTTACAATGACAAGAGATACAAAACGGATTGTGTTGCACTGTGACTGCCACCCAAAGATAACCAAGCAACTGGCCCACCATGTATTCCTGCTGGCCATTGAGCCACCCCTGCTGCAAGAGACACCAAACAGGCACCGACAGCAGCCACAGTACGCAACAACAGACATTTATGTTGATTTCTGTGTGACACCATTGCTTTGTGTGCTTTTGGAAAATTTAGTTTTTTGGAAAAACTATTCAGCACGTAAAGAGTTAATGACTACCAAATGCACCGAATGATTTAGCAATTGTATCCCAAGTCAAAAGCAGCACTTATATCAACCAAAGTTAGAAAATCATAGTCCCCAGCATTGAATATATGCAACATATCATTTGTCACCCTCAATAGAACAGATTCTGTACTGTGACAGGCTCTGAAACTAGACAGAAATTTATCAAAGATCTGGTGTTTGTTTAAAAAAGATTAGAGTTGAGAAAGATTGGCCTTTTCTAGGATTTTTGCCAGAAAGTTAACTTAGAGATTTCAAAATTGTAGGGTCAAGATTGTTTTTTTTTAAACAAAGGTTGAACAATGGCACTTTTAAAGCTAGATGACACAATACCTGACACTAAACAGCAATTTATTATTGATAAACTACTCGGGACAAAGGTATCAAGAGGCTCTTGCAGAAGTCAGGGTGGCATAATGTCCAAAGCACAGGTTGATGATTTCAGGTCTAGAATTATCTCTTGGAGGTCAAAGAGAGATAATGGGTGGAATTGTTTGAAAACAGCTGAGTGCATGGGAATAATAGTTGAATCACTAGAATAAGGCGAGATGAGAGGCCTAATATCATCAATCTTGTCATTAAAATGATGCAGAAACTCTTCACAGATGGCAGGGGAAGAAACTGGAACAAAATCCACAGCAGAATTTTTAGTAGAATTTATAGTAGTAAAAAGAATTTTAGGTCTTTGATGATTGATGGAAATAATTTCAGTAAAATACCTAACCCATGTCAACTGAATGAAAAAAATCATTCAAATGATATGTTGTTGAGAATGTCCGAGAAAAAGTAATATCCACCACAGACAGTGCCGTATCTGTTTGCTCAACCAGACACCAATAAGAAATGATTGAGCTGTGTTTGTATCTGCTTTTATCCCTTCAGTAATAACTTTTACAAATGGCATAAATTTAAACAGGATGTTACAGACTCACATCAAATGTATGTTTTTATTATGTGATATTATTATTATTATTAATAATAATAGCAGCTCACTACTCAAAACGCTAAATGCAAGATTCAAACCTATTATCTTGAGGTTGCTAAGTGGTAGCTTTTCCACTTTATCATCTGCATCGATCTAAGATGGAACAGCGTGACAACTGGTTGAAAATGAAACGCACAAACACACATGTATACGAATGTTTTTTACTTTGTACCGAGAAGAGTTGGTCTTCAGCAAACATGTCAATTAAGCAGCTTCATTTTCTTCGGTTTTGTTTTTGAATTAAAGCATACTTGTTTTGTTACATCCTTTGTGAAAGTGTTTATTGGATATTTGGGCTTCAGTCTTCACTCATCCTACACTTCACATCAAAATGATGTCGTTATTACTATAACATATGAAAACACTTTCTGTTTTAGCTGTGTGTTCAGCATTTCTTGCCTCGCATTTCCTCTGTCATTCTGTATTTACACAGATCATTGTAGACATGGAACACACATGAAATATATATATTTCAAATCATGGTATTTCATTACCTATATAATTCCTTACAAATGTATCGCCAGATATACACAGGGTGATGCCTTCAACTGACTGAATGGGGGGTAAGTAGCATACAAAAAATTATTTTTGAGTGGAGTATTCCTTTAAAGCAGGCATGTCAAACACGCGGCCCCAGGGCCACATGTGGCCCGCAACAGAAATCTGTGCGGCCCGCATGACAGATCCTAGTTAGCACTGAACTTGTACAAAATGATTATTATCGTTTGTGATTGAATCATTCTGCATCTTCGGTGTTACTTATTGACTTTTCTTACTTCTGCCTTCTGATAAAAGCGCATTTTCCCATGGCATTACGGTACTGGAAACGTCATCTGCTAGTATAGCCACAAGCCTTGACCAAAGTTAATGAGCCGCAGCGTCACAACTGAAGTGCTAGGCTGCAGCAGGGGTGGCCTTAGGCATGTGCAAACTGTGCACCTGCACAGTGCCGGCAAATCCCAGGGGCCACCACGCCAATATGTATTGAATATAAAACAGAAAGAGAAAATAATGACACAGCTGACAGCAATGTGGCTGAAAAACATTCTGTTTCTTGTTAATTAGTATGCTGTATTTACAGATGTCGCTAGAGTCGGAGCAGTAAGCTATATGTAGTATTATAATGTTTTGCCGTAATGAGAATATCATGGACCGCCACTTGGTTTTCAAGTTACGGACACGCGTATATAGAAGTGTGTCATGAGCATGAGGCAGCTATGCAGTGTCCGCAACGGATGTGGCCATCCACCGTGCATAAGTTACCGTATTGACATTGCCAGGCGAAGGGGCCACCGATTCTTTCTCTGCCCAGGGCCACCACGAGCCTAGAGCCGCCTCTGCTAAGGCTACACTACTGACTGGGCTGCTGAGACTGGCCACTGGGCAGAACGGACCATCACGAGTAGTAATAGCCCGCATATTTTCACGTTTGTTTGCTCTAGTTTCATGTAATTTTGTGCTAGTATTGTAATGAACAGTTAGTGCAGACTACAGCTGAAGATCTGAAGTGGACGCGAGAAGTTGGTGAGTTGTTTATTAACATATTTTTGTGATTTTGAGTTTGTAAAATTATTGTAGGTCAGGTGGCTTTTTGCATATCGGCTTATTTTACAATATAAACTTTGAAGTAAACTTAGTTAAGTAAAATTTGATTTTTGGAGGATTTGTTTTCCAACTTGAATTACTGAGCAATGAATTCAGTGAGCATTTTCGTGATTTCAGTTCACACAAACAGGGCATTGCACTGTTCTCATACAATGTTGAGAATGCGCCTGAGAATATCCAAATGGAATTGATTGAAGTGCAGTCAGATTCTATTCTGAAGGCAAAATACAACAAAGTTGGTGTGCCAGGCTTGTATGCTTACCTGCCACCCTCGTATGTGCAGATCTGTAAGTTGGCATCAAGAGTACTGTCAATGTTCAGAAGCACTTACCTTTGTGAGCAATTGTTTTTGTTAATGAAAGCTGCCAAAACCCCACATCGCTCAAGACTTACCGTCGAGCACCTTTCATCCCTCATAAAAGTTGCAGCTGCACAAGATTTCAAGCCTGATATTGACGAACTGGTTACTAACATGAGATGCCAAGTGTCGGGACAAAAGAAATAAATCTCACACTGTAAGGCTCCTATATAAGCAATGAATATAATATAATGAATATCAATCATCAAGACACTATATAAAAGCGGTCGGGATTGTCCTTCCGTCCATGAGTGCAAAGCGTAGCGGTATTCCGCTTATCACAGACTTACTACTTGCGGCTTGCGGTACGAAGCGACGCAATATGAGTAGAGTTCTGGTGCTCCCATCGTTCCCTTGCTTTTGTGCGCGATGCGCTGGAAAAATAGACAAAATTATGTCTGTGGAAATAATTAATGTTGATGGAGTACAAATGCCTCACCGCGTAGTAAATATCAGGGGAGATGGTGCTTGCTTATTCTTATCTATAGCTTATTTAGTGCATGAAACTCCGTCTTTAGCGGTACAGATTCGGGCTGACATTGTATGACATGTTTTAAGTAATTGGTCAAGGTTTCAGCCATTTACAATGATGCCATCAGGAATCTCTTATACAAATGAGCTTCAGTATCTCACTGAAATGTCAAAGTCCCACACTCCAAGTTTGGACAGGCACTCGAGGGGATAAGAAATCTTAGGTTTTCGGGAGATGTTATGAATGGGCACTTTGGTGTTCTCATTCCCTACACTTACATGCCTGATGTACACATGGAGCGCACACAAATTGAGGATAAAAGTCGGTCGCCTTAAAAGGCGGGTGAGCCTAGTAATATAATAAGGACCTAGCTAAGAGGTTAAGACTCTAATTCTACACTGTTGTATGGAGACTGCATGGAAATAAATTGCTTTTCTTTAAACTTTAAACTTTAAATGTTACATTTTTTAAAGTTTTCAGTATTGGAAAGAAAGCTACAGTAACTTAGTATAATAGTATTTGTTACAGTACTGCCCGCTGACGCACGTATGGCAGTCGAAGCGGCGCACCAATGGTAGTGAGTTTAACATGCCTGCTTTAAAGACTCTTTTTTTATATACTCTTATGGTTTGTTAAGCCTGAACTCTAGCTTTTTGTTGTTTGAAATCTAATTTGTTAATAAATAATTAAGTTACTTTCTTATTAAGTTCAGTTACAGTGTTTGAATTTATTAGTCACTTAGGATTAGTTGATTGATTACTAATTTGTTTGATTAGCTTTAATCTACTAGTTAGTTAGTTTTGTTGGTTTACAGTATTACTGATGCAAACAGACTATTCAGCCAACACAGCTTGAAAATTCTACTCACCTAATTTCACCAAAAGTATATAAAGTTGAGCTTTGAAGGAATTTAAAATTCTACTATCTACCACATTAGTTGATGACTATTAGCTATAACAAACCCACACTGGGGCAATTTAGAGTAGCCATTAACCATCTTTGAAATGTGGGAGAAAAACTGGACTACATAGTGTGAAACCCCATGTAAATATGGGAGAACCTAAAACCCCCAGTTATTTTGAATGAAAGTTCAAGCATCCTTTGCTGAACCCGTTTAATCTACTCAGAATAGTTTTTCATAATAATGCAGGGTTTGTGTAGATAACCTACTATACACATTTGTTTAAGTACATTTCTCGTTAAGTATGAGTAATCCGCTACTGACAAGAAAAGTCCTGTGGCAAAATAAGACAACGAAAAAATGATGTGGCCAGACATTTTTGATTGAATATTTTTCTCTTTGTTAGAAAATCAATTATTCGATGATACAATTAGCAGAGCTGCACTTCTTGCTGAATTCTCTCCTTGACAGCTTGGACAAAACATAACACTACATATCTATATGCTGTTTTTTACTCTCAACTTGGGTTTTTGTAACCATGTGTCCTGTGATGGGCTGGTGATCTGTCCAAAGTTAAAAAATGTGAACTTGTGAAAACTGTTATACCAAGTTTTCACAGGAAGTGATTTACTACCTTGTGGGGATTTTTAGAAAAGGAATATGAAAAAGGGACTATGACAAAAAAAGAAAAATAAGACCACAGGGACTTGGGGGCACGGGGCTGACAAGACGCAGCAATGGGTAACTGAATTGCTGCCTGGAATCTTTACATTAGTGTTAGTTCAGGTGTATGTATTGAGTTATAAGATACATTTTAAATGGCACAGAAAAATAATACTGTAATGTAGTGATATGTAGATGAAACACTGTATAGTATATGTTTGTTTGTAAGCACTGATGACATAGTCATACATTTCATTTCATTTCCAGTTTATTTTACCTGAACTATATGTGTGAATAAATACATTATTTTGAGTGTGTCTATGAAGAATTGTCCTAAATAAGTGTAAACTGTTAAAATTTAACTAATATGATATAAATATTTTGGAACAGTTTTACAACATTAAGCATTTTATTCAGCTTTATATTATTTTAAAATAAAACCTTTACATTATCTGAAGGAAAAACAGAAATACTCCTGATCCTCAAAAGGACTTACAGTAATTTTCTTTTGTTTACTTAGTGTCATATCTGTTTAACACAATAGAGGTAATAGCATGCTGTCTTTCTCTGCTATAGCACATTATCTTTTCCTTCCACACAATACTTACACCTTTGCTGCAATGGATTTTTTTCTTGTTTATATCTAAAACAGTATTTTATTCTTGAAGTACATTATTTGTTTCTGTATAATAATGCCAAATACTTTTGTTAAGGACTCAGTTCAATGCATATACTATGGGCTGAATAAAGATGATTGAATGACTGTGAGATGTTTCAGTAGTTGTACTGCATATTTGCTTCAACATAAACAATTTTATTTTTGACACTTGCCATTTACTTACATTGTGCATTTTGAGGTATTAAAATTCAGATTTGGGCACTATAAATAAATGCATGAATTAATTCCTCAGTAGCCTAGATATTTAGAAAACACATTAATTGTCCAACATTATTAAGATGGAAAAACATTTTTGGATAGTTTTGTGATGTTAATTTTAAAAGACATGCTAGTGTCAAAGATAATGTCTGGATTGCAGGCTGATTCAGTAAAACTAATGGTGATTCCAACTGAGTTAAACAATAATAGAATATTGTTGTGATCAGCATCATTCCTTCCAATAATTAACATTTCAGTTTTTTCAATATTCAGACACAAGTAGTTCTCATCTAACCACTCCTTTAACTCACTAACACATCTAATTAAGGACAACATCATTTGGTATAAAAGAAAGGTATAACTGGATGTCATTGGCGTACAAGTGAAAAATGTACAAAAAAATGACATTTAAACATTACAACACAAGAAATATTTCTTTAAGAATTAGAAATTCAAAGGGAATTGGATTCTGAAAGTCATCCAGGCTAAGTGAGGTTTTTTGCAAATAGTGAGTAGGATGGTAACAGGCTGTTAGAATGTTAATTCCAGACAGCAGCAGATGCAAATATTTTAATCATCCAAAATGAAAAACAAAATTGCTTAAATTGTTCAAAATAACTAAACATTTGTTTCTTTATTGTTTGTAGAAAAGAAATCTGCAATACAAACTGGCTGTTTTGAAGTAAAAAATAAAAAAAACAAAAAGAATATAATTTGAAAAGCCTTATCAGCAAAACAAAAGAAATATGAAATTACAACTAAATGTGGCAACATTTGACAATAGGAGATAATTAACCCAGGTTCACACTATATAACTTCCAAAAATCTTCAGCCATAGTCCATCCATCCATCCATTTCCCAACCCGCTGAATCCGAACACAGGGTCACGGGGGTCTGCTGGAGCCAATCCCAGCCAACACAGGGCACAAGGCAGGAAACAATCCTGGGCAGGGTGCCAACCCACCGCAGTCAGCCATAGTCTTCATTTACAAACTCTTAAAAAATCAAAGTGAGATGTAAATAGTCACAGCACACACCCACGACCATCCTATTCTGCAACTTGCTATGTTAATTGATAAGTTGAAGATTGAGACTCCTGATTATGAAAACCTACCTAAACAGAAATCTAGTGATAGAAATGGCCTTTGCTATCCATAGCCAACTTGCTATGGGGGATCTGTGGGAGTCAAAGTTGTCTGAGCAACATGCAGGCACTACTTGGTATGAAGTGAAATATGGTGTTCCACAAGGCTCAGTACTGGGACCTTTACTGTTTTCACTTTACATGCTTCCACTGAGAACTATGAATAAACAATGTTAATTTTCACTTGTACGCCAATGACATCCAGTTATACCTTTCTTTTATACCAAATGATGTTGTCCTTAATTAGATGTGTTAGTGAGTTAAAGGAGTGGTTAGATGAGAACTACTTGTGTCTGAATATTGAAAAAACTGAAATGTTAATTATTGGAAGGAATGATGCTGATCACAACAATATTCTATTATTGTTTAACTCAGTTGGAATCACCATTAGTTTTACTGAATCAGCCTGCAATCCAGACATTATCTTTGACACTAGCATGTCTTTTAAAATTAACATCACAAAACTATCCAAAAATGTTTTTCCATCTTAATAATGTTGGACAATTAATGTGTTTTCTAAATATCTAGGCTACTGAGGAATTAATTCATGCATTTATTTATAGTAGGATTGACTACTGCAATGCGGTGTTCACTGGCTGCTCAAATCGTTCTTCATACAGCTTTCAGTTAATTCAAAATGCTGCTGCAAGAATAATTATAAGAACAAGAAAATACGAACACATAACTCCAGTTCTTCAGTCCTTACACTGGCTCCCAGTTAAATTTAGGGCCAATTTCAAAACCCCCCTTTTAACACATAAAGCATTAAATGGCCAAGGCCCAGATTACTAATCTGAATTTATCATTACAAACCAGAGTGCAGATTAAGATCTCAAGATACCGGTCTGCTTATGATTCTAAGGAACAATAAAATAACAGAGCTTTAAGTTACAAGGCCCCGAATCTGGTGGAATGATTCTCCTACTGCTATAAGAGATACCCCTTCAGTCTCATCTTTTAAATCCAAGCTGAAGACTCACTACGTCAATACCCTGAGTAGAGCTGCTGATTAGCTGTGCATACTGCATCTCTGTTATTAGTCATTGGTACTAAATTATAAGTAATATGATATTTATAAAATGTTATAAACCTTCTCCTAGTCCAGGGATGGCAAACTCCAGTCCTGGAGTGCCGCAGTGGCTGCAGGTTTTCATTCTAACCCTTTTCCTAATCATTGACCAGTTTTCACTGCTAATTAACTTCTTTTTCCACTTCATTTTTAAGGATTCAGTGCTCTGAATTAATTATTTTCTTAATTAAATGACAGCCAAACAGAAATCAAATGTGAAACAAGTCAACAGTTGACCAGCTAAATTGGGGCTTCAAACTCCAACTAATTTCATTCTAACCAGTTTCTTAATGAGAAGCCAATTCTTGCTGTTAATTAAACTCGTTATTTAATTCTATGGCTTGCTGCTGCTCTCATTCTGACACAGCATACATTTCCATAACTTTTGATTTTCTGTTTTTTCTAAGAATATTGTCAAAATGTTTTGGGGACCTGAGAAATCAACCTTACTGAGACCTTCATCTTTCTTTATTTTCAGATATTGTGTGATGGGCATGGGTGAGCTGGTCATGTGGCACCTTGTATTGTGTCTCATTATTGTTTGGCGGCTAATTAAAGAAAAAGAAACAACTAAGGGGCCTGAATCAAGTTTATTAAAATTAAGGCAAAAGAAGTTAATTAGCAGCAAAAACTAATGAAGAAGATGGTTAGAATGAAAACCTGCAGCCACTGCAGTACTCCAGGACTGGAGTTTGCCACCCCTGGCCTAGTCTGTTTCTCTACTCGGTATTCCTCCTTTTTTACAATCTGGCAGTGGTTCTGCAATTATCTTATGGACAGATATTGTTGTTCATTTATGTTAATTAGTTTCTACTTTTTTAGTGTATTTCAACAAATCTATATCCTCATATGTGATAGTTCTGCATTTAGTGAGTAATGTAATCTATTCTTGCATTTTGCTTTTTAGCTTATACTGTTGTATTGCATTTCTAATGTGTCAGTGAAAGATTGGGTATTGAATTGAATTCCTTTATTGTCATTGTATACTGTACAATGAGATTCAATGTGTAACTCCTCCATAAAACAATAATCTTACTGTAAAATGATAAAATAACACAATAAATCAATAAAAATATACAATATGAAAACATAAATACAATGTACATATGCATATAGTGCATGGTGCTCTACTTAATGGACTGATTGAGTAATTTCATAGACCTTGGGATTAAACTGTCTCTGAGCCTTGAGGTCCATGCATAAAGGGTTTTTATCGTTTGCCATATGGGTGAAGTTCAGATAGACTAGGGCATGGGTGAGTGGAATCCTTGCAGATGCTGGTGGCTTTCCTGAGGCAGCGTGAGCTATAGATGTCCAGCAGGGCTAGAAGCTGCTTCCCGACAATCCTCTGTACTCTCAACACAACCCGTTGTTGAACTTTCTGATCAGCAGCAGTACAGCTGAGATACCACAAGCAAATACAATGGAAGGAACATGAAAGGTCCCTGGTGATACATATTCCCAGGAACCTAAAGCTTGATGCACACTGCACCCTGACCCCATTGATGTAAACTGGAGAATGATTCTCATCACATGATCTCCTGAAGTCGATGATGAGCTATATTGAGAGATAGTTGTTCACTGAGCACCATCTCATCAGATTTTTACCTCTGCTGTGTATGCTGATATTAGGGAATCCATTCCTGGGCTCCCGATTACCAGGAATGAAACTGCTGTAATTCCCGGAAAAACGGGAACGGCCAAGCTCGCATATATAGCATGTAACAGTGTAAAAATCGATCAAGAAATAACAGAGTTATAGTTGAAAATAACTAAGGTGGCGCCATTGCTGCAGCTTGCACTTCATCAGACAACAGCTTTGAACAGCAACTTGAAATTGCAATGCGTCAGTCTGTTGCATCCGCATTATCTGTGCCATGAAACTTGCCATCACAGAATGATGACAAGAAACTGGATGCATCAGTTAAAGCTGAAATGGCGGTGTTTCAGCGCAATGGCAAGCGCGGGCGTTGTTTAGAACAAGTGTATCAGTATCTGTTGACTGTGCTGCCTACTTCAGTGGAGGCAGAGCGTGCTTTCTCAGCGGCTGGCGTACTTCTGCATGAAGGTGCGGTCTCGCATGGGAGACCGCACGCTGGACACGTTAATAATAATAATAACTCATTACATTTATATAGCGCTTCTCTCAGTACTCAAAGCGCTATCCACACAGGGAGAAACCAGGAAGCAAACCTGCAATCTTCCACAGTCTCCTTACTGCAAAGCAGCAGCACTACCACTGCGCCACCTGTCAGGACATTGTGCTTTCTATGCTCTTATTACCACAACTAAAGATACATGTACTTCTATGACAGCATGAACTGCTTGTAGATAAGGTTAGTTTTTTATTTGTGTCAATATATTGCAGTAGTTTTATTAAAAATAAGTGTTGGTCATTCTAAAACCATTCACATGTGAGATGCCCAGGAGCCTGGGATTCCCGGGAATGAAATGTGGGATTCCCAAATTCCCGGGAATGGATAAACCCGTCCGGGAATGGATTCCCTAGCTGATATGTCAATTTTGGAAATTAACCCCATCACTGTTGTGTCATGTACAAATTTTATGATAGCATTGGTGGTATATGCAGGTACACAAATATGAGTGAAGAGGGTGTAGAGGATGGGGCTCAGTGCATATCTTTGTGTTGTGCCCATGTTCAGGGTTATGGTGGAGGAGAAATGGGGGCCCAGTCGTACCACCTGATGGCGCACCGACAGGAAGCAGGGGATCCAATAACATAGTGGTATACTGAAGCCCAACTGGAGAAGTTTATGGATGAGCTGGAAGGGGACAACATCTAGGTCTGTGAAGAGGATTACTTGTGTAATCTGTATTTTTACACAGGTTACTGTATTTTCCCATTTTGTTTACACCCATTACACACCCAACCTACCTTGAGGGTGTTCTCTCTCTTTTCCCCTTTCTCTGAATTACCTTTTCCCAAGATTTTTTCCATTATTTTTCCTGAAGGGTTTTTTCTTGTCTCCTTAAGGAGTGAAAGCTGGGAGCTCTCAAAAACAGGGCTTGTTAAAGCCCATTGAGGTATTCTTTGTAAGATTTTCAGCTATACATTAAATATTTTTTTGTTGTTATGTTGGCTGCTCTTAATCAAGCTCATTGTGGAAAAGCTAGATTTACATATGTGGGTCAATAAATCATGGTCAACAAAAAAAGAAAATGGGCATCTGTTTCAAAATTAGTAAGTGCTGCGAGCTGAATGTTGTTTTTAAAATGCTGCAGTTTTGAAATTCAGTAATCTCTAGCTCAGATTCAGTTTTGTTGATCAGAGAAAGTGTTTTTAGCTTAATAGAAAGTGGAACTTTGACAAATATATATTTGTTGGAATCTTGACGTCGTCAAAATGCCTGTGGAAGTTTTTGGTCTTTTTTTCTCAAAAATAAATACATTTCTGAAACTACACTTGAACTGGTATCCATGTTACAAAGTGTAGGAAAACACATCTTTCAACTTGTTATTTCAGTCAAAAACAGTTAAAATGTCAGATTTTCATTGTCAATTTTCTTATGTTTGACATTCATGCTCAGAGAGACACTGTGGTGGCAGTGGTTCTGCACAGTAAGGTGGAAGCTATGTGAGAGAGAGAACTCAGTTTAGGTCACCAGGAAGTGATCTGGTTGCGGTGTTTAAAAACTACCTTTCTAAGGCCAAAACAATGAGTACTCCTTTAGCTAACACCATAGGGTTGTTTCTGAGGATTGTTGTAATCCTGATGTCAAAGGATCACGGCTGGCCACAAGCAGTTAGTACAATGCAAATATGTGAATAGAGATGGCATTTGGCATAGTCGGCAGCCTTTGCACTGTGGTCATGTGGAATGTGATGGTAATGGCACTGCACAGTAAGATCTGGGCTTAGTGAAAGACAGCTCAGCTGATATTACCAGGAAGCACTGTGTATGTTTAGAAACAGTTTTCATGAACCCAAAGCTTGGAGTCCTCTTTTAGCTTAGGATGTAAAGAGGCTGCTTCTGAGTGCTGTTGTAATCCAGGTTGTGCTGTTTTGTTGCTAAGCCAACAACTGAGATAGCTTGTTATGTGAGTCCACTGCAATACAGAGACATTTTGCCAACTAGATATGCAGCACAGTGTATTTCTGTCAGAAGATGTTGCTATTTTGCAGCTTTTCCTCCTAGAGCCTCCCTTCACCAGCAGTTATTTAAATTCATGGCTGTGATTTTAAATTAAAATCATATATATATATATATATATATATATATATATATATATATATATATATATATATATATTGTGGTACCCGGCGGGGGTTCATGCCCAGCCGGGATGCCCAGGAGGACCGGAGGAGGGCTTGTGCCTCCTCCAGAACACGAGGGGGCGTCCTCCCTGGTTGCTGTGGGGGCCACGGGTACAGAGCTTGGCAGCTCAACCCTGCAGGGGCCCGTGGTCACCGCCAGGGGGTGCCCCGATGCCTTGGGAGCCCTGGACCTCAGTACTTCCGCCACACCCGGAAGTGCTGGGGGGAAGAGTTTTGGGGACACCCGGAGGACTTCCGGATACACTGACTGAGCTGCCGCCACACAGGGGTGCGGCTACAGAAGCCTTTAGGATGCACCTGGAGTCCATCCGGGGTGTATAAAAGGGGTCGCCTCCCTCCAGTCAGGGGCAAGAGTCGGGTGGAAGTGGATGAAGCTTGGTGAAGAGGAGTGGAGGCGGACCAGAGACTTGGAGAAGGCATTGTGTTGTGGCCAGGACTTGAGGGGAGATTGGTGCTGCGGCACTAAGTGCCTAAGTATGTAAGAAAATACCAAACACAATTAAGATCTGTTCTAACCTTGAATGTTTCTCATATAAATGAGAATGTAGTATAAATTAAATTGATGTTATCAGTTAATATTTAAGTAATAACTATGTCATTTTTAATGTTACAACTATATGAGAATGATAGGGTTAGGGTTAGGAATGAAAACATGCCATTGGTTTAAAAAATTGCATTTAACTGCATACCAGCCTAGTTTTACAAGGCTACTCATACAAGTTAGTTAAGTGTCTCAGATTTAATAGACTGTCCTCTTATATGCTCAACTCATTATTGTATCCTTGCAATCACTTTCGAAAAATCTGTCAGAGGCAGCACTGGATATGAAACAAGGTTGCTAAATAGATAAAAACCAATATAAAATCAAAATACAACTGTGAAAAAGACAGATTATTATTAAAATTTGATGGAGTAGTAGAAACCATGCAGTAACATGTTAAACTGATTCATTTTGCAAAATAAATTAGTTAACCCAGGATGGCTGACAACCAATCAAGTTTTTGGCAAAATGTGAGACAAGTTATCATAACTATAGGTTAGAATTTGAGACAAATTAGGCATTTCCTGTCTTGTATGTACACACACACACACACACACACACACACACACACAATCTTGTACTTTAAATAAACAATACATTTTACATTTATTTTATGCATTATGAGTATATCTGGTCATGTTAGGACAAGCTGCAGTAGGACATTGAAAAAGTGTTTTTATGGGTCAGTAGGAAAAATATTTGCTGAAGATGACCAGGGCTCTGCTCCTCATAGTAACCTCAGATAATTCAGGCACAACATGTATTAGCTGGTTTAAATTAATCCAATAATTTCACTCTTTGTCAATTGTTTAATCCTGTTTAAGGGTTTAATTATCCAGTTAACTGGATTAAGACTTAAATTATGCTGTTAATTATGCATGCATGTTGTGCTTCAAAAGGGAGAAGCACTTCACACTGAAACAATGAATTTTAGTGATGAGAGAGTAAGAGTG
This sequence comes from Erpetoichthys calabaricus, assembly GCF_900747795.2. Classification (NCBI taxonomy): domain Eukaryota; kingdom Metazoa; phylum Chordata; class Cladistia; order Polypteriformes; family Polypteridae; genus Erpetoichthys; species Erpetoichthys calabaricus. Next base: position 219,453,724 of record NC_041397.2, on the reverse strand, counting down.
ATGTTAAATTTATTTTTTTATAGTGCACTTCCATTTACAAATATTAAGCATAAAATAAATCATACAGTAAAACATCAAAAACAACTTGCAGTGTATTCACAGGAATACAAATAGACTTGTTTTTTTTTATTTGTGATCTTGAAACATAAAAAGTGAAATAATAATTAAATATATTATTTTCAAATACATTATGTAAATACCTCATTTCAAGTGAGAAGAAAAAACAAAAACTCCACTCTACAACAGAATCTAAATAAATTAAAACTTTTAAATTTATGATAACTAAGAAAACAGTTTAATATTCATAATCTACTGTAATGTTATGGAAAGAGTATTTAAAAACATCTGAACTTAATAAAGAGTTGTCATGTTAATAACAGGACCAGACAAACTTTGAATGGATCTGTCAATCTAAAAAAAATATTTCTATTCAATCTCTTCATTTATAAAATAGTTGAAGAAGTTAAATAATATGTAACAAATTAATTTCTGCCTTTAATCACATAAAGGTAATATTCTACTGGCATTTGTTTTGGCAAATTCCACCACAATTGATTTTAAAGCCAGTTACTGCAATTGACAGATCTAAATAGACTCCGTCACAAATCACAAATTTCACTTTCCCAGCTGATAACCAGGAATGTAGTCATAAATGTAGGGTCAAGGGTTGATGTCAATAAAGCTGAGTCAAAAATACCAAGAAAATCAATGCAACAATATTCCAGGACCAGATTGTTATTCCAGGAACATCATGTATGTAAACAAACGTAGAGAATTGTTAGGTAAAACACGTGGACCCGCATAATATCATTATGTATGATGCATTGATGTTCATGCAAGTCTCTAATCATAAGAGCCTTGATACATTAAAGCTTATGACAACTCTATCGGTTTCAGTGATGTTTAATTTCTAAGATTAGCCATTGAAATAGTGTTTGACCATTGGATAAGTTTTGAGTTAAGAGTAGTTCTCATTAGCCAAGTAAAGGAGGAAATTTCTCAACCCAGCTGATGGTTACCTGTACAATCTGTTATATAACTGTTAATTTCTGCCAGTGATGGAAGTGGCCTGCTTCACCAACAGTGAAAATGTATTATACACTGTGGGGTTTCACTGGGAAAATGTATGTTGTGGCTTTAACATTAGTAAAACAAAATGCAGTGGTACATGTTTTCAGATTCTACTTTGTACTGGTTTGGATGTTTTTTATATTTTTAAACGTATGAGAAAAGGACAACCTTATACATTTAACAGTTAATTATTGTTTGGCAATTGTGTTAGTAAAATGTGCATTTGAAGATGATTGATGCATTATTCTCCTAAGATGCTTTACTTCTATTGAAGAACCTTTATGGATGTCCTACATGAATTTTCCGCAATGTGAGCTATATGAAAATTGTGCTCTTGTGTGTGGCGTGTGGTGCAGCTAGCCATTCCTTATGAATACTGTCTAACAGCTCGTTGAGATATTACATTCCTTTTGGCAAAATAGGGATTATTAACGTTACTAGAATAATCTGTGTGCTTAATAGATGACAAGCATTGAAATGATCTGAGACTATTTTTTTCTAGAACTTCATGAGATAATCTCATAACATGAGATTTTTTCATGGATATTATGATATTTGCTGCCATCCAACGTTGGTCACTATAGACTTATATTGTATCAGAAACTTTTTTTAAACACTGTTCTGCATTAAAACGTGATAAAAATTTTCCCTTGTCCGTCACTACAAACTACATGAGGTAACACATAAAAAAATATAATTTTTAGGTGGTGTATGCCTTTAAAGACTGTGATAAGAAATTAACTAAGTGGCGAAGAAAGAGATAGGTGCCTTGCAGAGGGAGTATGCCTATATTGTAGGAATTAATGGGATTTTTTGAACAAGTGCCAACAATTAAGAGACAGAAGCAGTAGTATTTCTCAGGCAGGTGTGTATACTGTAGGCTAAGCAGCTATAGCATTCAGACTTTAAAAGTGCCTTGTCAGTGCCAGTCATAAGTAAAACTCTTAAGATCTCTGTTTGATTGGAATCAAGTCTACTAACAACAAATTAATTTATGATTCTTTGGGAAAGCACTTAACACTGAGAGTGGACTGATTATGAATGGACTCATAGCATTTTTAACCCATAAATTACTGGGATTAAAAAATATCTTTTTGTCTTTAACTGCAAACTGATTGTGGAAAAGTGCTTTCAAAGTTTTCTACCTTAATATTTGCATCTAAATTGGTACTATTCTCAAGATGACTGCTAAAGGTACTAGCAAAGCAGGAAGCAGCCATTAAATTAAATTAAAATGTCTTTTAACAATGCACTGTTTTTTTCAATTCTAGGCACAAATAACAATGCATGAAAATATTCAGAAAGTATCAGACATTCTGAGATATAAAGTTCATGTAACATGTAACTTCAATGTTGAAACCTTTGGAAATAATAAAATCTAATTTATGACCAGCCTTATGCATTGGCTATATGACAAGTTGACAGAGATTGAAAGGATATAGCAGATTCATAAACTCTCTTGCATTAAGGTTTCATTACTTTTGTTAACTACTATTAAGGGCCTATCATAGTTGGTTATACTGTAATTAATTATAATAAATCTGAAATTTCTGTAATAAATGAGGCACTATATTTTGGTGGAATATAAACAGTAAGTAGCAGAGAAATAATTACTTTTTAAATAATGACAGCAAGTTATTCAAAGGTTGAAAATTTCCCAAGCTAATGTTTTTAAAGCATATGTAATTTGAAAAAAATATTCACCACATCCCCACCTTTTTTTCTTTGACAGACTGAGTGAGTAAAGTAGTAGTTTGAAGGGGTTGCTTCATTTAGTACTGCAGCACCTTCACTACTGAGCCATGTTTGATACAAAGTTTAAAAATGTACTTTCTTATCACCAGTAAAAGCATTACTGTGGAATGTCTTACTAGTTAAAGCCCTAATGTTAAGAAAAGCCATGCTAATCATTTCAGAGGGATGTACATAAATATTGTGACCGATCTTAACACAAATTAAATTATATGTGTTAGTACCAGTTTGTCAGTATTTATTACTGAATTTATCATTTATTATTATAGGAGATATATAATATTCTTTAGAAAAATCAGCTACAGAGGATATTTTCCCAATAGTCTATCTGCTTATTGAATAAAGAAAGTGTCTAGAATTACATGATGTACTATTGTAAACTATCTAACATTGTTATTTTAGTTATTGTTTATTATTTATCACAAACTTAGAATTCTCTTAATGACTATTTGTAAAGTCATGTATTGTTATTGTCCCTTTATAGTCTTTTTAAAAGCACAGTCATTGTAGTTGAACAACTAAGCATTTCACTACATATTGTACTGTATGTATAATTTGTATGTGACAAAGTTTGATTGGCTTTGAATACAGTCATGTCCTTTAGTGAATGCAAAATTACTTAGTGAGTGATGATTTGTTACCTTTGAGATGTAAGTAGAGAGAGCCCTCGAGTCAAGTCGATTCAAGCCATCTCATTTAAAGAAGCAGGGTCTCTTCCAAAACAGCTCAAAGTTGTCCATGAAGTTGATGTTCTGTCTTGTTTAGAAGAATCTTAGACATTTGTTCAGGGCTCAAAGTTGGCTGTAAAATTAATCAGATCTTCTCATCATCGGGAGTGGTCTGGATTTAATGATTCTTGCAACTGATACTCTTTCCTTAGTGCCCTGAATCAGTAATATGGAGTCTGACTTTGACTTCAGATTGGCAGTGTTGAATATTGTTTACTCCAGCGTGCAGGACTATGGTTCCAAAGTTCCAGCTCCTGTGCTTTCAAACACAGATGGGGCTTTTTAAATATCTGATAAACATGTAGCATGTAAACAGGAGGCAAAAGTTTTGTTTTTAGATGGCGAAAAGTATAGTAAGTACAATAGGAGAGCTAAGATGTGCAAGCTAGTTGTTCATTGGCAGATCACTAATAAACACTTGTCATTAGAAGTTCCACCTCACAGGGAGAATGATTGCACTATACAATTGCTTGATGGTACTCTTGTAACTAGAGAAAAAATGTGTGCTTTGTCTTGCTTAGAATCAGCGTTATTAGACCATCTGATATAGTGCTATTGAGGTATTATTTTTCTTTTTTTGAGAAAAAGGATGGTACTTTCCATCTTTCTGTTGATTCCTGTGAAATAAAATGATAATAAATATATTTACACCCTACCACTGATGTCATTTTTAATAAAATAGTTCAATGTTTTTGTCTAAATTAAACTTGAAGTACTTATAATATAATTTACATCAGAGAGAGTAACAAATGGAAAGCTGCATTTAAAACCAGTTTAAGGCACTGTGAATACCTGGTAATCTACTACGGTTTGGCTAACACACCACCTGTATTCCAGTCATTTGTGAATTATATTCGTTTAGGTACTGCAAAAATACATCTATTATCCATTTACACTTATGTATCAAGATCTCAACAAAGACTTCTTTTGGTCTTCATAAAACTTATAAAACATCAGTGTATAGATCATTGATGTCTGTGCAGTGTGACTTATTGACATGGTGGTAAAAAATACTTTTTAATATGAAAGAATCCCAAAAAAGGTATGTTACGGTCTTGTTACATAATCATAAATGAGTAATAGATGTGCTTTTGCAGTACCTAAACAAAAGTGTTACTGGGATATTTGTTAATGTCATCTTTAGACATTTTTTGGAGATCTAAAACATGAGATGCTGGGTATATTGGGAGAAGGATGTTGAGGACAGAGCTGCCAGGCAAGAGAAAAAGAGGAAGGCCTAAGAGAAGTGATTTTTGCAAATTGTGAATTTCAGCACTATTATTTCTTGGCTATCAAATTTCCAGACATTGTTTAAGTATGAATCAAGGGAAAACTGGAAAGATTTCTGGAGTTTTTAAATTATTATAGATGAATTTTGAGAGAATCAGCATCATTATTGCACCTGTTACTGCCCTCACTAGTAAATGTTCAGAAAAATTACTCTGCATGAAACAAGCTCAGGTAGCATTTTAGAAATTAAAGGCAGCCCCCCAATTTTATTGCTCAAAGATAATAATCTTCCATTCAGATTAGAAATAGATGCCTCTTTAGTGTTGGTGTTGGTACTGTCCTGTTCCTGTATTTACCATTCACCAGAAAGCTACATCTTTCTCTCATAGCTTAGCAGAAAACTATTATGATGTAGAGTACTGACAATTACTGGCAATAATATTGACCTTACAGGAATGAAGGTATTTTTAGAAGGATTTGTGATAGTCACTGGTCTTAAAAAAGTCGATATATGTTACATTGTTATGTCTTAGAGAGAGAGTAAATTCCAAAAAATGAGAAGCTTTTTTAAGGGGTGGAATCCATAATCGCAGAAAACGGTGATAGTACTTCTAGAATTAAAATAACCATTAAACACAATTGAATAATTTGAAATTTCTGATCACAACAACTTTGTTATAATAATAGCATCTTGGATTTCAGAGAGCTGATTTTCAATGTGCTTTTTCATCTGTTCTAGCTGTGGCATTTCTGTTTTGTCCAGCAAGTATTTGTCATCAGACTCATTTTTATTACACTCTGATGTATATACTTTTATAGTATTCCATAAATATTAAAGTTACAACTTTGTGGTCACTAATTTTATTTCCAACTGCACTGTTAATCTCTGAAATTGGATTACAAATTTGACTCATATATATTTGTTGAGTCAAGGTCTTAGTAGCCTGTTTTTTTATAGTCAATATACGGAATTCTGTTTATAATGAGGGGCGGCACGGTGGCGCAGTGGGTAGTGCTGCTGCCTCGCAGTTGGGAAACCTGGGGACCTGGGTGCGCTTCCCGGGTCCTCCCTGCGTGGAGCTTGCATGTTCTCCCCGTGTCTGCGTGGGTTTCCTCCGGGTGCTCCGGTTTCCTCCCACAGTCCAAAGACATGCAGGTTAGGTGGATTGGCGATTCTAAATTGGCCCTAGTTTGTGCTTGGTGTGTGGGTGTGTTTGTGTGTGTCCTGCGGTGGGTTGGCACCCTGCCTAGGATTGGTTCCTGCCTTGTGCCCTGTGTTGGCTGGGATTGGCTCCAGCAGACCCCCTTGACCCTGTGTTCGGATTCAGCGGGTTGGAAAATGGATGGATGGATGTTTATAATGATGGCTTTTTCATGTAAAGCATAGCACTGTGCAATCTTGAATATACTTATTCAATTTAATAGATTAGAGCAGTTTTTATTAAGTTCTAGTTTGCAATTTATTCCTTTAAAACCTATGGAATTATTTGCCCCTGCAAATATTATGTAACTATTTACTCTCTATAAAAACAATGCAGAAATTAATAAAGCATCAGCTAGCATTAATGGCTAGAGTCACCAAATGATAGATTGTTTAAGTGGAGCTCATGATATGAATGATTTGAGTCCCAGAATAAGAGATGTGTATAACTTTGGCTCACTGGAGAAAAAAAAATAAAGGAATTTTGTATTGGATAAAGCTCCATCAGTTTGAAATGATGTAATCCTTTATAAAATATGAAATTATCAAAGCAGTTTTAGGCCATTAACAATTGAAAATGTTGTGGAGAATTGTAACATTTTCTTTTTGCTTGATTTTCACAACCTATATTACTTCTTTCAGTTGCTCTTATATAGGGGCTGCCACAGCGGTTCATCTGTCTACATCTATCCCTGTCTTCTTCCTTCGGAATCTATACATTTATTCATAAAGAATTTTACATGAATTTTCTAGGTCATTCGCCCTTTTCTCTGTCAACACCATCTGTTTAAATTGTTTAATGTAGGTATGTAAAAGCGTATTTCATGTCACTAAGCTGGGAACCAATCATTTTCATTTTACTCTTCATTTTTTCGTCTCAAACCATTCATACCCTCTTTCATATACAATTAAATAATTATTTAGTAATTTTTTAGTCCACCTTAATAAAAGGGTAAGTGTCTCAGTGTCTGTCTGTATGTTTGTCTGGTTGCTATGTCTCTGTCATTCCAAAGGATGGCGCATCATGAACATTTTTAGTAATAAAATGCTGAGCATTTGTCATTCCAAATGGTGCATTACAAACATTAACACTGCTTTTATGAATCCCATACCATATAGCACAGTGGTGGGCAACCTTTTTTCGCACTAAGGCCACTGACGACTGCTTTAACTCAAACAAGGCTGCACCATTATGAAGTCATTAACAACATATATAGGCATGCATTTATTAATTATTTATTATTAAACTTTATACTGACCCCAAAGTGTGTACAAGTGTAAGAATAATCCATAACACGAATTAATTCTGTAATTTTCAATGACTTTTTTGAGTCTGTTTGTTGGTTGACAGTTCATTAAAACTTGGCTCAAAAGTTGTTGTTCTTAAACGTAGCCGGCCTTCCAAATGGTCATCTGACAGGACTGTGCAGTATCGATTTTTAATGTACTTCATATGAGAAAATATACATTCACAAATGTACATGCTACCAAAGCATGTTAACACCCGTCGACCGTGTTCTCACAGAATGGGGTAGATGTGAGCATCACGCCAAAATGAAATCAAATCCACGGAATTTTGGGATAGCTTGTGTTGAGCATTTAGATCTTCACTAAGTTCCAACAATTCCATTTGGAACTTCTCTGGTACACTGTCAGGTTCCATCAGGTGTGGCCCTGAAACCAGCCGTAAATCATTGTCATTGACGCGGATATCGGAGAATCGAGCCTCAAATTCAGCGACTAGTGAACTGAGCATTTCACAGAACTCATCAAAATGTATTTTTACAGATGGGTTGTTACTGGCAAAATTGCTCAGATACTGAAAGAATTCGGAGAGCTGCTGCTTTTGAAACTTGCTGTGAAACAATTTCAATTTGCGCTGAAAAATTTTTATACTCCACCAGAGGTCACAGACACTTTGATTTCTGCCTTGGAGTTGCTTATTCAGACTGTTGAGTTCACTCAAAAAATCACTGAGAAAAGCCAGGTTCATGCAAAAGTTTATGTCATTGAGTTTACAAACCACTCCTTTGGATGCATAGAACTCTTTCATAGTGCCTTGCAATTCATACATTTTATTTATAACAGATCCTCTTGACAACCAACGAGCGTTTGAGTAATATAAAATGTCCTCTTTCTCAGTTGAATCATCATTTTGGAGGAGGCTATTTCATGGGCAGGTGTGGGCAAGTCCGTCGTTATATCATTATCAATTAAGCAGATAAAAGGTCTGGAGTTGATTTGAGGTGTGGTGCTTGCATGTGGAAGATTTTGCTGTGAACAGAAAACATGCGGTCAAAGGAGCTCTCCATGCAGGTGAAAGAAGCCATCCTTAAGCTGCGAAAACAGAAAAAACCCATCCGAGAAATTGCTACAATATTATGAGTGGCAAAATCTACAGTTTGGTACATCCCGAGAAAGAAAGCAAGCACTGGTGAACTCAGCAACGCAAAAAGACCTGGACATCCATGGAAGACAACAGTGGTGGATGATCGCAGAATCATTTCCATGGTGAAGAGAAACCCCTTCACAACAGCCAACCAAGTGAACAACACTCTCCAGGGGGTAGGCATATCGATATCCAAGTCTACCATAAAAAGAAGACTGCATGAAAGTAAATACAGAGGGTGCACTGCAAGGTGCAAGCCACTCATAAGCCTCAAGAATAGAAAGGCTAGATTGGACTTTGCTAAAGAACATCTAAAAAAGCCAGCACAGTTCTGGAAAAACATTCTTTGGACAGATGAAACCAAGATCAACCTCTACCAGAATGATGGCAAGAAAAAAGTATGGAGAAGGCATGGAACATCTCATTAACCAAAGCATACCACATCATCTGTAAAACACGGTAGAGGCAGTGTGATGGCTTGGGCATGCATGGCTGCCAGTGGCACTGGGACACTACTGTTTATTGATGATGTGACACAGGACAGAAGCAGCCGAATTAACTCTGAGGTGTTGAGAGACATATTGTCTGCTCAAATCCAGCTAAATGCAGTCAAATTGATTGGGCGGCGTTTCATGATACAGATGGACAATGACCCAAAACATACAGCCAAAGCAACCCAGGAGTTTATTAAAGCAAAGAAGTGGAAAATTCTTGAATGGCCAAGTCAGTCACCTGATCTTAATCCAATTGAGCATGCATTTCACTTATTGAAGACTAAACTTCGAACAGAAAGGCCCACAAACAAACAGCAACTGAAAGCCTTTGCAGTAAAGGCCTGGCACAGCATTAAAATGGAGGAAGCCCAGCATCTGGTGATGTCAATCAGTTCAAGACTTCAGGCTGTCATTGCCAGCAAAGGGTTTTCAACCAAGTATTAGAAATGAACATTTTATTTCCAGTTATTTCATTTGTCCAATTACTTTTGATCCCCTGAAATGAAGGGATTGTGTTAAAAAAATGCTTTAGTTGCCTCACATTTTTATGCAATCGTTTTGTTCACCCCACTGAATTAAAGCTGAAAGTCTGCACTTCAACTGCATCGGAGTTGTTTCATTTAAAATTCATTGTGGTAATGTACAGAACCAAAATTAGAAAAAAGTTGTCTCTGTCCAAATATTTATGGACCTAACTGTATATGTCTTTCATTTCTAAAGTACATTTTACAGTATATTCATAGAAAAAGGCCCATGAAGTCTTTAAATAGAGATGACTAGGTTATGACAATGTTGCCCAGAGACTTATTTTCAACTTGCCAGAACAAAACTGATTTAAAAGGGATTATACTTCAAATGTTGTACACCGTTGCCTATGGTGAGATGACGGTACCCACTAGCTGCTGAAAGGAAGACAACTCAGGAAAAGATGCTGAAAATAATGAAGACAGAAAGTATCAAAGAATTTCAAACAGGGGTTAAAGACTAATACAATTTAAATTATTTTTATGTGTTCACAGCTATTACTTAAAGTGAGATTTAATGTACATTTTCCTTTTGATTTCCTCTAGAATTCTCTATTCATAACTAATCACAGCAACAAAGAAAATGACTTCTTTTTAAAGATTTTTCATCCATCCATTTTCCAACCCGCTGAATCCGAACACAGGGTCACAGCGGACTGCTGGAGCCAATCCCAGCCAACACTGGGCACAAGGCAGGAACCAATCCCGGGCAGGGTGCCAACCCACCGCAGGACTTAAAGATTTTTATGCAGCATAAATGTGAGTTCAGTTTAGTGTTTGTTATGATTTAGAGTGGGTTTCACAGAAAATGTAAAACTTTATGTTATAAATAACTCAAGTACCCAGCATTTCCCCTGGTATGTTTGTATAAAGGGTTAAGGTATGAATGCACATAATTTTTATGATTTTTATGTGTTGATCCTTTTTTGACTATTTGTTTTCTTTATTAAGCATGAACAATAGAGAGAGAGGGAGAGAGAGTGGTCATTTGTAGAGTAAATAACCTTAACATTGTTTGTGGGGGTATGTTTTATTCAATAGCCGTTTTAGTTTTTTACCTTTTAAAATAAAACAAATTGATCTATTTGAAAGTACTGGTGTGCAAATAATTTTTCAAATAGTCATTTTAGGCATGTTCCATCCAAATTAGGTAACTACTGTTAGCAACATCAATGCATTAAATGTACCCTTGTAATACGGAGTTCAGACAACCTTACTTTGTAGTTGATGCACAATAATAAGCACACAGTAACAGTGTGAGTCAAGTAGTAAGAAATACATAGAACAGAAAAGACAGTTGGAAAATATACAAAACAGTATACGGTTCTTGCCTCAAAGTTTCCCATGTAGCAGTAACATGTATCACTGAGTGCCAAAGTCAATTGCTGGGGGATGATTCCTAGCATAGCACCCACTTAATCAATACATCCACCAAACCCACTCATCACTGTGACAATGCTGGAGAGGAACTGAAGTACCGTAAAAGCAGTCAAATTTGAGTATTTATTCAGGATAAGGTAGAAGTGATGATTATGATATTAATGTTTTTTTGACCCTGTACTTTGGCCAGACTTAATAACCAACATCATAAGAACACAGTTTAATTCAGTCGGTTTTCAAACTGTGTCTAGACCATGATTAGTCCATTTTAGGTCTTTTTTTTTTGCAAGTTATTAAGGAAGGATTTCTAAAAGTGTGACGATTCAGATTGTAAGGTTGTACCGCTCTCAGCTCCGGCACGAGTATAATAATTAAATAATCCGGGGCGCGAGTGACCAACACTACTTTCTACTACACCACTTCAAATTATAGAGACACACCAGCAGGAGCAGGATAAAGTTGAAATGATTATTGATAGACAATACACATTATCACCGGGACAACAACAACAACAGAAAACCTTATATGTATAATATCGCGCTGCAGCGCTCCCCCTCCCCGCACAAAATCACAACACAAACCCTAGAAAACATACATTACTAATTAGGACTTTAGCAGATGGAAAACACAAAAAAAAAGAACAATGAATTTATAGTTTTTTAAAGTCTTATCTGAACTGTAGCGTTGAGCTCCGTCTAGCGTGGGGAAATGAGGCGCCGACCATATATCATATTCCGGGAAAAGTATTTGATTAACAGTTCCTAGTGCTGGTCCGTCAAGTCCTCTCCCGTATGCCTTCCTCTCGAAAGAAAAAATTATTTGGCTTTCAATGAACCCGGGTTCACCTGACGATATCCAAGAGTGTTAATCCTTTCCCTTGTGCCTTTTCCTGTTATGGCTTCCTCCTCCTCTCTCCTTGTCCTCTTCTTTTTTCCCGCCACCTATTTACAAACGGATAGCTCCTCCCCGTACAGTCTGTTGGCCCTCCAAGCCAGGAGCTCCCCTCCCTCTGTATCAAGGGCTGGCCTTGCACATAAAGGCGAACCACTAAAACAGGTATGGGAAAAGGTACAAACTTACAGGTACATAACACATATTCCGGTCGACCGTTACAGAGTTCCCCTCCCCAAACCCTCCATGGGGGCATAGTAGGGTTTCATGTTGGTCACATGGAATGTATCTGTTTTCATGTTACTGTCAGTTTGCCATTGGACTTGGTAATTAACGGGCCCTAATTGTTTTAATATTGTGGCTGGACCAAACCATTTTGGCGCTAGTTTAGATGTAAATCTGGATGATGCTTTTGAGATGTAGTGTGTCCTCAGCCAAACCCGGTCCCCTTCAGAATATGTAACCTTCTTTCGGCGCTTATTGTAAAACTGGGCTTGTTTAGCCTTGGAATGCACCAATCTCTCTTTAACCATATCTTTTAAATTTTCTAACTGCAAAACTTTGCAATATTGGAATGAATCAGGAGTTGGGGGAGTGACAAGCCGCTCAAGGGGACCCAATATCTGTCTTCCGAGAGCCAAACAAGCAGGCGATTCACCAGTACTCTCATGCCACGCGGAATTGAGGGCCATTCTTAACTCTGGAAGCCTCTGATCCCAATCCTGGTGGCGGGTACCGACACAGGAGGCTATCATAGTTTTCAGGGTACGATTCACTCGCTCCGTGAGGTTGGATTGTGGATGGTAGGCTGTGGTTTTCTTATGGGTTACCCCCATTCCTTCATGAAACTTTCCATCTCAGAGCTGGTAAATTGTGGACCTCTATCGGAAACGATGACCTTTGGAACCCCCCAGCGGGTAAACATCTCATTCCTTAGGATGGAGCACAGCCGTTCAGTTGTTGAATTTGGCAAAGGAAAAAACTCCACCCATTTAGAGTAATAATCTACCACCACTACCAGGACGGTCCTCTTGTTCTTACTTGGTGGTAATGGACCCATAATGTCAATTCCCCACATCTCTCCTGGTTCAGTGGTATTTGTTGATTGCAGTTGTCCTGCCGGAAGCCCAGGTGGGTTTTTGTACTGCTGGCATATGGTACAGGTTCTCACATGTTTCCACACGTCCTTCCTCACGGTGGGCCACCAGGCTACCTCTAATATCTTTTTTAGAGTCTTCAATCTGCCAAGGTGACCGCCGAAAGGGCTGTCATGAAAATAAGCCAAGAACTCTGGAAGAAGAGCCTCGGGGACGACTAGTTGGTATTTCTCACCCCCGAGTTTCGATGGCACACAGCGATACAATATCCCTTGGAGTTCTTGGAAATGAATGCGTCCCGTCCGCGACCCAGAGTTCTCCCTTACCTCCCGACAAACCAGACTGTTATCCTGGGCTCGGGCTATATCTGATACGTCAAGTGGAAGGTCCCAACGGCGAGTCGAAATCAGGGCAATTGACGAAACTTCCCTAGGCTCTGGAACCCGGGACAGCGCATCTGGAACCACATTTCCACAACCCCTTCGATAAAAAACCTTAAAGGTGAACTGCTGGAGACGAAGAACCCATCTGGTGAGTCGTGAGGACATCTTCGAGCAGTTAAATGCCCAAGCCAGAGCACGGTGGTCAGTATACACCTCGAACAATGATCCCTCAAGATAATGACGCCACTTTTCCACTGCCCACACGACTGCGAGACACTCCTTCTCGGATGCTGAATAATTTAGTTCGGGGCCACGGAGAGACCTTGATGCATAGGCAATTACTCGTTCTTCTCCCTCTTTGAACTGCGTTAATACAGCCCCAAGCCCCACATTACTAGCGTCGGTCTGGACTTGGAAGGTGAGCAGTGGAATAGGTTGTGCCAAAACTGGAGGTTCCATCAGATGTTTCTTTAGATGCTCAAATGCCTTTTGGCACCCTGGAGTCCATTGCCATGAGGTTCCCTTCTTCAGCAGGCGATGTAATGGGTCTGCAGTGTCTGCTAATCTGGGTATGAACTTGTGGAACCAACCCACCATTCCCAAGAAACGCTGAAGGGATTTAATGTCCGAAGGTGGTGGGTAGTCCACAAGGGCCATGATTTTCTCTGGATCCACCCCAATACCTTTTGCAGATACCACATGACCGAGGAAGGTAAGTTGAGATTGTCCGAGGTGACACTTACTGATGTTTAGGGTCAGTTGAGCCTGCTGAAGCCGATAGAAGATCTCATTTAGGTCCCGGAGGTGTTGCTCTATTGACGAAGAGAAGACAATGATATCATCAATATAGACAAAACAGTTCTTCCCAATCAGCCCCCGCAGCACTTGTTCCATTAAGCGTTGAAAAGATGCCCCTGCATTCTTCAGGCCGAAAGGCATTACTCGGAATTGGAATAAGCCATCAGGAGTGATCACAGCAGTCTTGGCCACACTGTCTTCTCCCATGCATACCTGCCAATATCCCGATTGTAAATCCAAAGTGCTAAAAACCACTGCGCTGTGTAAGGATTCTAAAATTTCATGCACCAGGGGCATAGGATATGCATCACTGGTAGTTTTGGCATTCAGTCCACGGTAATCCACACAAAAACGAAAGGTTCCATTGGTCTTACGCACCAAAACCACCGGGGATGCCCAGGCCGAGGTAGAGGTTTCAAGAATACCTTCCAGCAGCATACGATCAACCCACTCTTTGATAACCTTTCTCTTCATAGGAGAGACCCTGTAAGCTCTTTGACGGACAGGGACTTCATCAACGGTGTATATATGATGGTGAATAACCTCCGTACGCCCAAGTTTGTCCGTCCATACCATGGGCCATCTCCTCAGAATAGGTTGCACCTCGCAGGGCTGAGAACAAATGCTTTCCTCCACAGGGCTGATATCTTTAACTGGTACTGCAAAGTAGTAATTTACTTTTGGCCAATGTAATTCATCACGCCCTCTTACCTCAAAACTGAACACCCCCCCTCCAGGCATTACGTATTCATGAGTCCTTGGGTGTAAAATGATGTCGGCTGCCACGATGGAATCCAGCCCTAAGAGCAGTGGCATAGACAGGAATGCATCCTCCAAGACATACACCTCGACTTCCCAAGATATATTTTGCAAGTTAAACTGCATTCGAACCTTGCCACTATCTCCATATGCTCGCCCGTCTGCCAAGAAGAACTTTACTGTGCCGCCTCCCTTCAGTAGCTCGTCGGGCAACTTTATTTTTTCCCACAAGCTGCGATTAATTAAGGTAAACGTGCTCCCTGTATCAATGACCGCATCCCCGATGATGTCCCGCACACTCACCGGTACCACTAGTAAGGGCAACTGTGCGCTTAACATGGTGAGCTCAGCCCCCACTGACCGGTCCTTGTTCTTCGGATAATTGACCTTGGGTGCATCCCTGCTAGAAGTGTCTCTGGGAGGATCTTTTTTACCCCTCATAGCAGCCCAATCCTTCTCGATCAAGGATCCGATTTTTACCATGGACTGTACAGAACTCACCGTGCCCCTAAGTGCTACCGCAAGCCGCGGGTTACAAGCACCCAGAATGCGTCTAACCATGTGTTCTTCTGACATATTGGGGTTCCATTTTAGACAGAGCGCACGGTATTCGTAAACAAAGTCTCTGATGGGTTGAGATGGACCCTGCCGAGCGGCCAGGAGCTGTTCTTCGACTTCAGTTTGGTAGTCAGCAGGTAAGAAGGCCTCCAAAAAAGCCGTACGGAAAGATGCCCAGTCCTTAATATTATTCTTTTCAGCCTGCCACCAGTGGCGCGCTGGTCCCTGTAAAGACGTACTCAAGAAGCCCATCAATTCAGCTATCGTTAATGGGTGCAGTTCTAAAAACGCGTCTGCTTGTTCAATGAATTGAAGCACCTCTGCCGATTTACAGGAGGTTTCCAGTTTTGGAAACTCCAGCCGTACAGCAGCTGCAGCAGTAGAGGAGTAGGACGGCCGCGCTTCCACCAATAGTGTCGATCGGCGCGGAGTTTGAAAGTACGTAGTAATACTCCTCCTCATCGCGTCCTGTATTTCTACCTCCCATTGCTGATCGCGCCGCAGTAAGCAGTCTACCAGCTTTTGTTCCAGACTTCTTAGACGTACATGAACCCACTCCCGCAACTCGGCCCCCGCCGAATCCACGTATCCATGCAGAGCTTCTTCCCGAGCTACCGCCCCTTCACTCATTTCATCTATCCGGACTTGAAGCTCGTCCAGCTGCACCTGCACCTCTGCCCATGGGGGCTGCAAGTTCAGTGAGGCATCCATAAATTCCTGACCCTGGCTCTTCGGAGTTGAAATATATAAAGTGTCTAGCAGGCTCGCTGCCTCATCCACCTCTTCTTGTGCTCTGACCGTAACGTGGCGACCTAGCAATTCACCTCGCTCCGGCGTTGCACAAGAGTCGGCAAACCGCTGCTCAGTGCTCTCAGTCGACATCCTGACGGCTTGTGTGTGGCAAAAAAGAAATACGGTGGATAATATTAAGTCAACCGGCTCCCCGTACGGGCCACCAATAATCTGTACCGCTCTCAGCTCCGGCACGAGTATAATAATTAAATAATCCGGGGCGCGAGTGACCAACACTACTTTCTACTACACCACTTCAAATTATAGAGACACACCAGCAGGAGCAGGATAAAGTTGAAATGATTATTGATAGACAATACACATTATCACCGGGACAACAACAACAACAGAAAACCTTATATGTATAATATCGCGCTGCAGCGCTCCCCCTCCCCGCACAAAATCACAACACAAACCCTAGAAAACATACATTACTAATTAGGACTTTAGCAGATGGAAAACACAAAAAAAAAGAACAATGAATTTATAGTTTTTTAAAGTCTTATCTGAACTGTAGCGTTGAGCTCCGTCTAGCATGGGGAAATGAGGCGCCGACCATATATCATATTCCGGGAAAAGTATTTGATTAACAGTTCCTAGTGCTGGTCCGTCAAGTCCTCTCCCGTATGCCTTCCTCTCGAAAGAAAAAATTATTTGGCTTTCAATGAACCCGGGTTCACCTGACGATATCCAAGAGTGTTAATCCTTTCCCTTGTGCCTTTTCCTGTTATGGCTTCCTCCTCCTCTCTCCTTGTCCTCTTCTTTTTTCCCGCCACCTATTTACAAACGGATAGCTCCTCCCCGTACAGTCTGTTGGCCCTCCAAGCCAGGAGCTCCCCTCCCTCTGTATCAAGGGCTGGCCTTGCACATAAAGGCGAACCACTAAAACAGGTATGAGAAAAGGTACAAACTTACAGGTACATAACACATATTCCGGTCGACCGTTACAAGGTAAGGCCATGTTTTCAGTTTTTAAGCATTAAGTTCAGTATATTATCACTTATAAGTTTTTCTATTACTCCTTGTGTGCACTGGAGCAATGGTTGGCACAGTTAGGTCAGGTCAGATTAGGTTGAGGAGCATGCACTAGTATAGCACGTTGCCGCACCCACCACACCACGAAGCAGCTAGGGATCCTGGTTGGAAACCCTTCATGCAGACATATGGTCCAGTCACACCCTCCGGATATTACCCTCTATCTGCTGCAGCCAGGTGTTACTTGGGCATCCCCTTGTCCTGGTCCAGTCACTCAGGTCCTCAACAATGAGAGTCCTGCAAGCCGGATCACCCTCGGGGAATCGCACCACATGGTTGTAGTGCCGTAACTGAAGCTCTGTAACAATGCAGGTAATGTGCCTCATTTGGGACTCCATGAACAAATGCTCATTCGACACAAACTTGAACCAGCTGTACCCAAGGATTCTCTGAAGAGACAGAGTACCAAAGGAGTCCAGTCTTCATCACAGGTCACTGGATAGTGTCCATGTCTCATAACCATATAGCAAGACAGGAAGCATCAGGACTCTGAAAACTTGGACCTTCGCCCTTTATTGGGAGTGCCACACCCCCTTTTCCAGTGACCTCATGACCCCTCCCATGCTCTCCCAATCCGTTTACTAACTTCATAGGAAGAGTCACATGAGGCATGAATGTCATTGCTTGATTTAAGTAAACCTCTCAAACCTTCTAGTTCATAGTTAGTTGGAGACTTTTTTATTTAAGCCCCATACACTTTCCATTCTGTGGTGGGGTACTCTAGCAATTCCCTCCACCTTCCCTTTTACATCTGTAACCTGAGGCAATTAGGTAGAGTAAAAGAAAAAGCAGGAGTTAAGTTACACATTTAATTATATACTAGCAAGTCGTGCTTGCGAACATTTCGCAAGAATAAAAGCGTTAATGAAATGATGATGAGGGAGAGAAGAACATCACACGTTACAGTAAGAAAGGAGATTATTTTAATAAGACATGTGAGAGGACTCATTACTAAAATAGTCACATGATTAGTATGGGATGTTATTATAGTCACTTACAACAGTACAATTATTTACAATACAAAGTGTAACATAAACAGGTTAACAGAACATATTGGATAAGAAGGGAAATGCAGGGCACATGTAAGTCAGTATGTGTAAAGTGTGGCCGTCAGGTAATGTAGTATACCGATGTCTATGATGATTGTCGGAAAACGCAATTTGTTGCATAAACGTTTTTATCAGTGAAAATATTCCCCTGTGTGTAACTCGCTAGCACCTGTACATTTAACCTGGGTTTCGATGTAACTTTGTACTTCGTAGTGTACAACTGGCCATAGGTAAAAACAGGGCCTGACAAATAAACTCCAACATTATTAAACGTTTGTTGTGACTTGGTGAAAGTCATACAATATGCTAAACGAACGGGGAATTGCCTATGCCATAATATAAAGGGAATATGTTGTTTTGAGTTGTCAGTGTTATGGAATCCCTGCAGTTTTTCCGTTGTAATGTTTCTTGTTGTCTGGTAGTTTCACACTGCTCTTCAGAAAGTTTGTGTGTGTAATTCGTTTTTCGTTCACTGTCTATGTGCAAGTCTTTCTGCCACTGATCTTCATATAATATTGCTCTCTGGATTGTCATATTTTATTTTTGTTGTTCTAAGGCATCTTGCCTGTGCTGGTTGGTCTGGCGTGATGTAGATGTTTCTGCTTCTGTGCGTTAGTGTGAGTATGTAGGCTAGCGAGACCGTTTCTGTTGGTCGCAGCTAGGCTATATGTGCCTTTTAATTTTATCATGAGGCTTACATTGAAGTGAAGGAAAAAGGAGGTGTAAAATGGTAGCATCATAATGCATTCTCAGTGAGTAGCAAAGGCGGGAGGTGAAGTGAAGGAAAGAGGAGGTGTAAAATGGTAGTGTCATAATGCAGTTTCTTTCAGTAACAAAGTATGCACAGAATAAACAGTCAAATACCACAGTCAATAACTGGTCACATTAAGGAATTGAAGACTTGAAGATAAGCCTAAGACCAAAACTCTGCTAGGAACACGGATTCCACGCTATTGTTGTGGAGGGATATGGTAGTTGTGGCAACCGTTGTTTATAGCAAGCATGTATGGACACAAGCGAATTAATATAAGGATTATTGATAATATGCCCAAAAATATTAAGGAAGCAGATGTGGGATATGGCTGGCCGTTCATCCATACCCCCAGGCCACCAGATGGAGCCCTCCCTGCAACATGGAGGTGCCCCGAATTCCAGCAGGACCTCATGGACAGTGGAGTTTTAATGCACAGCCCTGCTGGATACCATGGGGGCCGCCAGGAGTCACTGCAGGGAGGCCCAGGGATTTATATTTTCTGTATAGCCCAGAAGTATCTGAGCTGAAGAAAAAGAGAAGTTTTTACCTGACCCGGAAGTGCTGGATAATCACATGGACTGAGGGCTCAGAAGCACTTCCGGGTCGAGGACTATAAAGGACTGTGGGAAATCCCAGACGGATGAGCTGAGTTGGGAGGCAGGGTGGCTAAGCATCTGGGAGAGTGGAGGATTATTTGATTATTGATTATTGTTTTTTTTGTATAAGTATTGTGGAGAGGAGGGTGCTTTGTGCACTGTATTATTAAAATAAACCATTATTTGAAGTTTTATCTGGTGTCTGACGTCTGGTCTGAGGGTTCAAGGGGTCGACAGTGCCTCTATTGTCACACAGAATACATTGTGACTATTGGCAAACTATTTAATTACAGCCTAAGTAGCAGTGTATCTTGCATTCATAGGCATGTCTTGGTTTTTCTTCAGTCTAGCTTGCTTTGCTGCCATATGGCCTTTGAATGCAGTATTGAAACAGGCCATGTGCCTAGGCAGAGTGGTGGCTCCTAGGGTAAAGATCTGTACTGGTATCTGGAAGGTTGCCCGTTCAAATCCCATTACTGCCAGAAGGGCCCTTGAGTAACGCCGTTAACCTGAAAATTGCTTCAGGGCCACTGTCAGCTGTCTCATGCACTAATTGAATGTACATTCACACTGCTGGTTCCACCACGCACCGGTCGTTTCAGGTTAGAAGGGACACAATCTGAGCTCAATTTCTCCAGCTCTGTCAGCTTTGCCAAGCCAGGATCCAGACCTGAACCCAGGCCATTTAATTTTAGTAGTGAAAAATTGACCCTTAACACTAGAATTACCAAAGCCACCGAAAAAACTTGTAATCCTGGCTCACCTTAAATCCCCTCACACCTCTCCGTCAGCGTCTTTTGTCTTGTAAATGTGTCAATCAACACAAGCAGTAAGCAGCCTGCTATACCATCACACCCACCACTGCTGAAAGGGCACAAAGCTCTCCCAGCTCAAGCCTTGATTATATTAGACTGAAGTGCTGGAGTTTTAGAGGGGAAATAATAGATCGTTATTTGGAACACATGCATTTCACGTGTGTTCCATGTCTACAACAATCTATGTAAACACTCGTTAAAACAGAAACGTTTTTCATGTTTTAGTAAAAATGACAAAATGTAGATATAAACTGTACAATGTGTGAAGGCTGAAGTCCAAATATCAAATAAAAGGTGCAAGTATAAAATGACAGTTTCCGTGGTGGCAGCTGTAAGAACTGCATAACACTGCAAAAGTGTTTGGGCAGATATTTCTTTCATCTAGCCATCCATACTTTCATTTTCTGAACTCACATTTTCCAATAAAATGCACCCTATTGCATACCAGGTAAAGCAAGATACACCACTTCATCACAAAATTGTGCACGTAGTGACTGAATGTGCAAGAAGTGACAGGGCTAGGATTTATGTACTATTCAGGTTATTAAAGCTATGCGACACCCATACTCCTAAATCCTTAGCCACTGTTCCAGCCATTTTGCTTTTAATTGCCACTTAATACTTAAGAAATTTCTACCTGGCTTCCCTTGTTTTTATTTAAAGACTATGGCTGCATTTAAAACACAATAATAACAGAATTATTTTCAAATATCTTATTAATATGATCAGAGAGCATTATTTTATTCTTCTGGCTAAAATGAAAATGTCTTTTTGGATGGTTAACAGTAAAAAGGGTGAAACTCCTAATGTGCCAGGGACTGGGGATTTCACTGTAATTTCCTGTTCTCTTTAATGACAAATGAGAAAAAGGGAAAAGAAGCCTTTGCTGTTCAAAATCAATAACTGGCAGTACTTACATCTATTTGATTGATTTTAAGCATCGTTTAGAGCAAAAAAGGAATCCGCAGAGGTTTTCTGCACAGCAGATGAAGCAGCATCAGCTGTAAAGGTCATGGCATTAGCTGTAGAGTTCACTTGTCTTACTAAGGGCCAGTGCTGTCAGATTTTTGAAACAATCCATACTAGGCTTATGAGTAAAAAAACCTGCAGAGTTAAAAAAGTACCCAGGAAAAAAGGTTTAGGCAACAGAAATGGTCCTTTAATACATCTAAACTAATTTAGAACTTATACCAAGCTACTTCGTTTAGAATGTATATAGTGTAATTTTCCCTGAAGGGTAAAACAAACAGAAGAGCACAGATTTTTTATGACATTATCAGTGTAGTCAACCATGATATGGTTTAAATTTGTGTGGACATGTGTTTTAAAGAAATTCTGCTGTAGCACATCTTAATTTATTTATCCTATTGCATCAAAATTATAAATCTACAGAAACCCCACCGAGTTGCAAAACAGACATGTTTACATCATTTGTATAAGTTATTCCAGTCTTATTACAAACTTCATAAAAGTATATCTAATGACTGTAAACATTAATGTAGTTGTAATCTAGTAAGGTATCTTGTCACCAGGGGGGTATTTTTCGTACGTGGATTAGTCGTTTAGCCGGATGTAATTGTTGACGATTTGGCCTGATCCTGGATCTGTCGGTTTTTCGAAACTCTTGCTGGAAGTGTTGTAATAGCAACACATCCTAATCCGCAAACCTGCTCGGAGCAGGTTTGTTCTACGTAAACAAGGATTAGTTTACACACGTGATCAGTGACGGTGCGTGGAAGTCATCCAGTCATGGCTTCGCCGTTAATGAATGAGCGACCAATTGATATTGGTGCGCAAATTATAAGAAGAGAATTTCATATAGAGAGGGTTTTGCGCGATCGGCAAGATCCTTTATTGCTCCCGGAGGAAATTCTTTTCGAAAGATACCGCTTTAGCCGAGGGGGAATATTGTACCTCAAAGATTTATTAGCACCTTATATTCGAAGTCAAACTAGGCGAAGTCGGGCTGTCACAACCACACAGACAGTATGCATTGCTTTGAGGTTTTTTATAAGCGGCACTTTTTTATATACTGTAGGCGATGTGGAAAATCTAACTAAAAGTGCAGTTTGCCAGGCAATTTGTAAAGTCTGTTTGGCTCCGAAATATTTCCTTCGGGTTTTCATAGTGTTTCCTGGACACCTGCGTGTGCAGACAATAAAAGAGGCGTTTCATGCCATTGCAGGTAGGTAATACAAAGGCAAAAACACCCACAGTTCCATGAAGAATCTCACAATCAGCCTAACATTCTCATTACCAGGATTTCCAAATGTGATTGGGCCACATGGGACTGATCAGAGTGGAGTTTGATCAAACATTATTTGGAAAATGTACCTCTCCTCCTGATGAATAATCAGACACAGTGTCTTCATCAAATATTTGACCTTCGTCAATATCTCTTTGGTCAGACACAGGTTCAAGGGATATGACATTCCCTGCAACTGACCCAACAAAAAAGAGGGCTATATGGAACCTACCTATGGCACACATTGAGGACAAATATATGCAATGACCATCCTTTACCTGAAATGAAGTGACCACTGCATCCTGCCACTGGTTCTGAGGAGGAGCTTCCCCCTGGAATGCCATCAGAAACAGGGCGATGGGCATTTTGCTGGAGAGCCAACTCTTCTACAGGGGTTAGGTCTGGACCGCGTGGACCTCCACCTGTTTTTTGCTTGTCTGCCTTCTTATTAGCTTTAAAATTAATGTTTTTTATATTATATATGATTATTCATGTCAACAATTCTTTGAATAGTTATATACCAATATTTACCAGTTTGAAGTATATTCTTGTACTTCACTTTAACCTGTTTCCATGTTCTCCTTGTGCTCACGTTTGATCTGTAATTATGACATATTAAATAATAATTAATCTGACACATAGGAAATGAAATGCTGCATTCAGTAAGTACAATGCACACTACTTAGCGTTTAATTCGTCGGCCACTTTTTGCCAGCCATCTTTTCTGGTCTGGACTGCTTTTGCAGTGTTACCCCTTGTGCATATTAAATCTTAACATTCTTCATGTCCTTCGAATAAAAGGTCTTGTGCCGCGTGTGTGAAAAAAAATGCGGCCGTTCTTTCGTCATTTTGTTACAGCCTATCAAAGACTTGCTGATCATGTTTTCTAGACTCAATATATATGGGCTTTTCACACAGCGCGGGCGCGCGCATTCATCTCGAATGATTAGATCCAGCTCGACTAATCTAATACACGGCTGCGTTTGAAAAACCGACCTATCCCGGATGAGTGTCACCGGCATTATCTTTTCCAAGATGAGGCACCTGATCTCAGATGATTTGAGCGACGTACGAAAAATACCCCCCAGAACTACAAAATATCTCCTCCTCCTAATTGTTATGGTACAGCCTAGTTTTCTCCATTTTTTATTTGTAATTTAATTTTTATGGTTGTTTTTGTTAATTTTTAATTATTATTTTTTGTTATTTCTGTTAATTTTGGTTGTCATTTGTTAATTGTATTCCATTATTTTATATTTACTGCCATTTTCTGTACTTTGTGGATGGAGCCCTAGGAGGTGTGGTCTCCCTGTCATCACTGCTGCTGGATCCTCATTCTACTTTATATTCAACCAGGAAAGTGGAATTTAGCAGCAGAACATAAATATCGTTGATGTGTTATTTGTTTTTGTGATTTTCTTGTTTTGTTCTCTAGAATGCTGCCTTTGGATAGTGTTTTCAGACTTGTTTGCTTTGGATTTCCTTTCAGGCAACTCTTTTTGGCTCTTTTGAGCATTTTACTCTAATTATAAAGATATTTTGTGACACTTGCCTCCAAGTCATTTTGTCTTTTGAGTACCAACCTGGGGTTGTTGTCATCAACAAGATGACCATGGCCATCAGATAACAATATCAAAATGGTGGTGATCAAAAAAAAATCATATAAGAATGATGTTACAAAAGTATAATGGTAAAATGAATAATACTAATAATAGCACAGCGGAAATTAAATCTTACTTGTTGGGCTATAAATCACCACAGCAGAGAAATCTCAACAGTCACTAAGATACTATTGTTAGATATTGGCTTAAGGAGACATAAAAGAAAGTAGAGAGCTTTGCAATAAATAAATAAATAAGAAAATAGCAAGAGTGTAGAATTCAAGAATAAACCTTAAAGGGCTTATGTTACTACACTGGTCCTAGATTTCTATATGTGAGTGCCTACCTAAAAACAATAAGCTTTTAATGAGGGCAGACATGAATGTGAAACAGCCAATACTGAAATGTGCCAAAAACAACATGTATAATCAGAAAAATAAAATGTGAAGACTTTAAAAGTAAAAAAAAAATAGAAAAAAATTAGCCTGAAGCTGCTGAAACAATCAGAAAAGTTGGTGTTTATAAGTGTGCCCCAAGTCTCCTTTTACTGTATAAGAGAAAATGACTGATTTCTTGGAACCTCAGGAAGCAATTAATAAGATAATGCACAAAAATGTCACAATACCTAATTTGCTTTGTAACTTTGGACTTACCAGATGTTTTCTTCCCAAAGTGCTACATTTTAGTTGGTGACTCCTTGTTTCAATTTTAAAATTGGTTATTTAGTGGCATTTTTGTGAAAACAAAACTTTTTTGTTGACTGGTTATTTAGTTATTTTTGAAGTGTTAATTGTACATGCTAATCACAGTCCATAATTCCATAATTGGCAGTGGTACACAGTACAATTAGTACAATTATCTTAACAAAGATTTGATAAAGTATATTCAACTTTAAACACCTAACATACTTCCTAGGGACACATTATGTATTTTTATCTTTTAAAGATAATTATGATAACATTTCAGGTTCATTGTTATTTATGAGCATTCATTATTCCTGCTGTAAAGAGCTACAAGATAAGTATCCTTACTGTTGGCAGTAGAAGGCCAGGAGGCTAACTGAAATACTACCTGGAGCAATAGAACTTATGTTAATAGGGAGTACATGAGAAGTAATACCTCCATGGACACAGAAATGGGAACAAATCAATGTGTAAATTGGTAAATAAATGCAATGGAGAACTGAATAGAGACATTTGGGGCCTCATGTATAATGGCATGCGTAGAACTCACACTATAAAATGGTGTAAGCACAAAAGTGGAAATGTTCATACGCACAAAAAAATCCAGATGCATAAATCTGTACGAACGCCAACTTCCACATTCTTCCGCTACATAAATCTCAGTCAGCGTGAAAAGTAACGCACGTGCACGCGGCTGCTGTCCCGCCCCAACTCCTCCCACAATTACGCCTCTTTGAATATGCAAATCAATATAAATAGCCCTTAACACTAGAATTACCATAGTCTACGAAAAAACTCGTAGATCCGGCCCACCTTAAAACCGTTCTCACCTCTCTTTTGTCTTCTAAATCTGCCGATTAAGACAAGCAGCAAGAAGCTGGCTATTCCATCCACCACTGTCGCAGAATGTTCACTAAGTTTTCCCAGCTCATGCCTTGTTTGATTATCTGAGAGTGACTGAGCTGCTGGAGTTTTAGAGTGGAAATAATAGATGTTATTTGGAACACACGCATTTCATGTGTGTTCCGTTTCTACAGTAATCTGTGTAAACACATTGTTAAAACAAACTTTTTCATATTTTAGTAATAAATGTTACAAAATGTAGGCATAAACTATAGAATGTGCGAAGCCTGACGTCCAAACATCAAATAAACACTTTCACAAAAGGTTCAAGGATAACACAACACCTTCAGTGGCATAACGCTAAGATTTGTTGACTCAGAGCACAACATCCCTACTATGCCTTAAAGACCCGAGTTCAATTCCCCTCTGGGGAGGAAGTGTTTTTTTTTTTTTTTTGTAGCCTCAAACGGACATAAAATTTCTAAATTGGTATGCATAAATCGTTAAGTTTAAAATGTCGATCGTGGTTATTTCTGTTGATAATTCATGCTTATTCAGCTTCTGATCCGACTCTAAATAACAGCGCCAGTATAAATCACACCCAATCTGACGCTGTTCGTTTTCAAATAATATTGCATTACTTCGACAATGTTTTCTGATTGGTACTATTTGTCTCTTTCTTTTTTTAAAATGTGCGTTGATCACTGCCAGCATGTTGTAGCACACAGCAACTGGCCACCTGCATGTTCTTGCGCGCACTGAATAAGCACACTGAATATGACAGCACTATATGCAATCATCAGATTCAAATGTTAACAGTTAACAGTTCACACACATGCAAGGATCGTCTTTCCTACATTTCCTACATGTACACACTTCTCTCTATGCTGTGGTTTCTATTACACACCTGAAAGAAAGACAATATATGTGAAAACGTCATCGCACTAAATGCAATATTATTTGAAAACGAACAGCGTCAGATCGGGTGTGAATTTATGCTGGAACTGAAAATTCTCTGATGTGGAATCAGTTCTGTATGGTTGTGGGCGTGGGTGTGAGTGGTGGACATAACTGGGAATTATTGTGAATGTGCGTGGTGTTTTGAGATAATGAATAGAGTGTAAATTACAGGTGCTTGTTCAATGTAATAGGAACCATAGCACAGAGAGGTGTGTACACTGCAACAAGTACACATGTCGTAAATGTAGGAAGGGCGCTCCTTGGGTGAGCTGTAGCGCATCTTTATGTGAAAACAGCAGTGTCAGATGGGGAGTGTCTGATGATTTCATATAGCGCTGAAGTTACTGCTCTTTACTATGCTTTCCTCTGCATGTCATGGAGTACAAAAGAAACAGCATACAGCAACATGTGGGGACTGGCAAGATTGGGGGAAAAAAACACACGGTTGTATGTATCGTGATACACTGCAGAGCTATAGCGCGTCTTTATGTGAAAACAGCAGTGTCAGATGGGGTAGGGAAGGATCCTGAACGCAACTGAGAGAATGAAAAGTGAATATAAAAAAACAAAAACAAAGCTAACCTTTACAAATATCATAAATTACACCGGCTGTTACAGACTGAAATCAAATGTATCTTTTTATTCTAAAATAGATGAAAATAAGAGCAGTCACTTCTCAAAAGGGAATCGTGCAGGATCAAACTCGTGACCAATATCAGTCAGCAACTGATATTGTTGCACCACGGCGGCAGTCATAGTAAATGAATGTCAATGTCGCACACTAAGGCGGCTTTTTTTTCTGCAGTTATATTTTTGAATAAAAGTGCACTTGTTCTGTTATATTTGTACATTTCGTGAAAGTGTTTCTTTGATATTTGGACTTCAGGCTTCATACATTATATAGTTTATGCCTACATTTTGTCATTTACTACTGGAATATGAAAACGTTTGTTTTAAAAATGTGTTTACACAGATTACTGTAGAAATGGAGCACACATGAAATGCGTGTGTTCCAAATAACGATCTATTATTTCCACTCTAAAACTCCACTTCACTCCCAGATAATCAATCAAGGCATGAGCTGGGAGAAGTTCATGCACGTTCTAAGTCGGTGGGGGGATGGAATAGTCGGCTGCTTGCAGCTTGTCTTTATCTACACATTTAGAAGACAAAAGACGATGGCAGAGAAGGTGCGAACAGATTTAAGAAGCGATTTAAGGTGGGATGGATCTATGAGTTTTTTCGTAGGCTCTGGTAATTCTAGGGTTAAGCTCAGCCTTCTGTGAAAAGACAATGGCAAAAGTACGAGGGAAAATAGAAGAATCTCGGTGAATTCCAAGTGGAGGCAAGGAAAAACATACTATTTGTTGGTTTAAACAGCAAAAGGAAGTTGATCGAGTGACATAGCGTGTCAGTGAAACTCGAAAGCTCAAGTTCACAAAGTCACACAGTGCCCGAAATAAAAAAGAAGTTGTCACATATCAAAGTCTCCGTGAAAAGGTGAGTCACAGCCCACCGTCTGAATGTCATATGAAAGCTTATTAGGGTACAGAGAAATAAAAAGGCACACAGTGGGAAAAAAACACGAAATGTCAACTTTAATCTCAAAATTTCCACTTTAATCATGTAGTTTATTTTGTCATTAAAGTAGAACATCATAAACTTCATCTTAAAATCATTTAATTTACTAGTTTCTCAAATCCCATCGTAACTAAAGTAGCATGTTAAATGCTTTGTTTTGTATTTGATCTTCTATGTGCTCTATGTCTGTGAATCACTACGTGCTTCCAGGTTTTCTCTTCCTCCGACAGGACACAGAATCCATTACATTCGTAATATTACAGCTCTCTGAATAATTAAAATACTGAGATGTATACGTGATATCATTTTCATGATGATAGGAGTTAAAGCATGTTATTAAACATGGGAACACAGTGGCGCAGTGATTGTTCATGTCTCACGCAAGATGCTTGCTGTGCCATGCGCGACCTTCAATGAAATACTTTATTGTAGCAGTACTGTCTCTTTCAAACGTACTAACCCCCAATTCCTGTCCTTACTTTTCTTTCTCCAAATACCCAATCGCCACACAATCAGCTCTGTAATAGACGTTAAGCCATCTGTAAGTTTAGAACACCGATTTTTCAAAACTTTTAAGGAACATTGAAATATCTTCGTCGTATGTGTTTAATTATTCTATCCATCTATCCTTCCAGTGTCACGCCAGCACCAGCAAGAATACAGCGTGAGGCAGGAACAATCCAGCTCCTTGCTAGCACTGCAGCACCGTGTCCTCACATGTTTAATTATTAACAATATAGATTATTTAAATGAAGTTAAAGTTTTATCTGTATAACATAATAAACATATTTTGCTGCATTTCATCTTAAAAATGATATCGTCATCATATGTAAATACGCGCTTTATAAAGTGGCTCAGGTTGTGCAATATTATAACTGTAGTGCAAGTTTACAGTGAGGTAATTGTACTTATAAGTACAAACAGTTCTACAAGGAGCACTTGATGGACTGATTGAATGCGTTTATGGATCTTGGGATGAAACTGTTTCTGAACCGCGAAAGGCATTGAAGCGTTTGCCGTGTGAGAGCAGTTCAATAGACAGCATGGCTGAGGCAGCGTGTGCTTGATGCTGTATACTGATAATTCTCTTTCCCATCAGCTGCTGTAGATCTGTGATTCCCCACTCAGATATAGTGATATAAATACTCTGAGTGGTGCAGTGAGAATAATATGGAAAAAGATGATCTGCTGTGGCAACCCCTAACGGGAGCAGCTGAAAGAAGAAAAAGAAGTGAGAGTAACAACGCTAAAGCAGCTATGGTATTTGGAATACTTTGGCTATTCCCTGGACCATTACATTCTTACAGGTTAATTACAATCAGATGCCTTAAACTAATAAACAATATGCAGTTAGTTTCAGTGTATATGATAAAGCCAAGTCAGGGATGTGGATCTAAAAAAGAAAGGGTAACCACACAGGAAAAGTAGCACTGCTTTGACGCTGGGTGTTGCCAGTTTGCAAAACTGAGCGGAGAACTTGCATACGCCAGGGTTGGAGTTACCATGAAAATGTGCGTGGTTTTACACCAAGTTTAGGTTTTATACATCGCGATTTGAGTGTGGAAACGTTCGAACACAACATTTTTGTGCGTACACACCATTTATACATGAGGCCCCTGGAACAACAAGGAGTTCTAGGAGTATAGCCTTAGGGGTTCCTTAAGATATTCCTGAATTTGATCAGTGAATATGTAAGGAAGAAAGATATGGCAAGCAGCCACCTATTGGGAGAAAGGAATAGAGTCCAGAAGGAAGAATAAAGAGAAAAAAATAACCTGGAAAATGGACAAAAGCTAATGGAAGCAGGCAGAAGGAAATAGGAAGGCGTCTGAATACTTACAGACACTAAGAACCGAACATCAGAGACAGAATCAAAAAACTAAAATCATGAGCAGAAAATAATGCAGTGAAAGTGAAAGGTCTACAGACTATTTGTTTTAAATTTGTAGTTTTGTCCTGGACAGTCTAGAATATTCTGTTTATTATCACATTTTCTAAATGTAAAAATGTTACTTTACTTATTGCTCATTTTCGTTTATGAGAAGTTTAATGACAGATATGGTTTAAGAGATGTCTCACAAGGACCCTCTGTCATCCACTTTTTATGTTCAGTTACATGATACTAGGAATGAATCTAGATATGATCTGGAGTGTAGATCTATGTATGAATATGCCCTGTCATGGACTGTTTCATTCTGGGTGATTTTTTACATACAGTCATGACACAGAGCAGATCTGACAAGAAAGTCTTATGTTACTGCGAGAGTAAATAGATAACTTACCAGAAGCAGAAAACCAAGAGACCAAGTCAAGTCTAGTGAGCAGCATGTGGGACAAAAGCTGAGTTAAGACGACAGCTGACTATGGGAAAAAATTAGCAGAGCAGTCAGTCGGCTGGAGGCAAAATTCAAGTGTAAGTGTCTTGCAGCTGTAACATTCAACTAACTTTACTTCCCTGCAGCTCATTGAGAAGACCCAGCGTCCCTGAACTTCATTGATGGCTGCAACACAGCCAGTCAGAAATAGATTCAATGCTAAATGTAAGTTCTTTATTCTTTCCTGGTTTTCATGTCATGTATCCTACAATATGTTCAATTTAGTTTCTCCTTTTAAAATTAAAGATAACAGTGCTTAGTTTTGGGAAAAGACTCATTCTTCGGAAGACCACATTAACAACTCAGAAAACATTAGGTGATCTGAAAACTGGATTGGTTAGCATTGTTTAGATAATAAAGCCACTTCTGTCATCACTTCAGTAGTCAGTTCATGGTTAAAAAGAGGAGCATCAATTTGGCAGGAGGTATCAGGAAGACAAAATTTATTAACTTGGCACCCAGTTAACCAATTTTGGCTATGAACCAGTACTCAGCGGCAAGTCTGTTCAGGGTGATAATAAGATAGTGGATGATTCAGTTGTGCAGAATGTTATTATTTCAAACTGTGTAAACACAGCAAGCCAAGCAAAATGCCACCTAGGCACCAAGATTTCTGACATGGAACCTTATTTGGACTTCGTATCATATGAATTCAGTTTATACCTATCTGAGGTAAAGAAGAAGAATAGTGTGAGCATGTGTTACAAGACTAAAAGGAAACAGTGGACCTAACTGTAACTAAACTCTTATAAATATTACTGTATATAGAGGGGATGTAGTTTATAAAGGATTGTGTGTTCCTTTAAATTTTGGTTAGCGATCTGTTATGCAAATAAAGGGATAGCCTAAGTAAATAATTGGAATGATTTTTGGGAAAGGCCTGGATTTTTCAAGAGACATGGTCTTTATCCTACATAGAAGGTATGATAACATAAAATAACATTCTTAAACTGGTTGATCCAATACAGGATCACTAGGGGTCAGAGTCTATCCTGGCAGAACTGTGCGCAAAGTAGGAAACAACCCTGGACTGGAGTTACACTGCAAAAAATACACAAGCAAAAACCAGACAAAGAAAAACCAAAACTTTAAATGGGAGTTGTTTTGCTTGTATTAAGCAGAAAAACCTGCCAAAGGGGTAAGAAAAATTTACTTGACAAGATTTCTTAAAGTAAGCTAAATAATCATAATTACAAATTCTTGGATAAATCAATAATTCTAACAATAAGGACAACTATACTTAATGTCATGATTTAAATACCTTTCACTTGGCTTAGATTTCATCTTTTGCAGTGTATAAATACTTAAACTTCAAAGACATATTGATTCAAAATTTCATCTCAGTCCTGAAGAGGTTCAAACCGGGCATTTTAGGTTTTCTTACTGGTAGGAAGAAATAGCATTTTTAAAATTAATGTTTTAAGTTCCTTCATCCCAGTGTATACAGCTAAAACATTTAAAGAATTTATATAGAGTTACATTATCATTTATATGAAATAAAATATGCACAGCCTGGAGAAATTACTGCTCCAGACATAAAAAATGAAATAATATTTACTGTAGTTTTCGCACCATAAGACGCACTTTTTTTTTCCCCAAAAGAAGGTTGGAAATGTCTGTGCGTCTTATGGAGTGAATATTGCGTCACAGACCATGATGTGTATTACCTGACAAAAGTCGACATCCAGGGGTAGAGGGCGACAAAACTCACTGTTACGTTACAGGCATTCCCTCTGTGCTTGGAGGAATGTTAGACTCATTGACTCGGCATCTAATCCTTGCGTGTGCGTGAGTTGCGAAATGTAAACAAATATAAACAAAGGCAAGATAGCATCTACATCTCATGAGGGAGCGAAGCGAGTGCAGAAAACAAAATACTCAGCAGACGATGTTTTGCGCATTATCACTGAGTCGGACTCTGGACTCGACAGATTACCAGCCGCTGGACTACTTCAGGCTGTTCTTTCCTGAAGCTGCCTTTCAGCTACTGTCAGACGAGACAAACAGGTATGCAGAGCAATTTTTTGAATTGAGGGCTGTGCTTGCACCGCATTCTCATTTTTCAAACTGGAAACCCACAACAAAACACGAGATGAAGGGCTTTGTGGCATTACAAATATAGATGGGACTAGACTGGCGATATAACTTCAGGGAGCATTGGTCCAAACGTGCTTTGTCCCCTGGTGGCTTTGGACAGGTTATGTCGCGTGATGATAGGTACGTGATGCTGCAAAGTGATTGTGAGCAACTGAGCTTAATAAATTCTGACACTAGCGACGAGGAGTTCTTGGGGTTTCCATAAAACTAGAAGAGTGCTTGAACCTTAAAGTCTCTCCTTATTTGTTAATGACAGTGATGATGTTTCTTAATACCGCTGTTGAATTTACATGGTTGAAATATTATTCTGCTATATTTTATTAAACATATTAGTGCACCATTTGGTTCAGAATATTTTTTTTCTTGTTTTCCTCCTCTAAACCTAGGTGCGTCTAATGGTCAGGTGCGTCTTATGGTGCAAAAAATACGGTAACCCGGCCTGAATTCTCCTTTTCTTTCTGGTTTGAGACTAAGGAAATCGGAAATAGACATGTGCTGTACATTACTTTGCAAAGGAAACTTGTTACCTTTTCTCTAGTAAAGGCTTTACTGTATGCAATGCTACTTGTAAGTGGTAAAGTTAAAGTTCTTTAAGATACTTAAATAGAGCACATTTTGGATCGTCATCATTAGATGTTGATTGCAGATTATCACATTACCTTTCTTTCTTAAACTATGCCATTTAACAACAATCCAGTCATTGCTTATATGTAAAATTACAGATCTACTGTAAGTGTAATGTCTAAATCATATTAAAAGCTGAAATACACTTCAGTGTTTGACTCACTAAAAGAAAGCTGAGAGCAAGGACTTAATTTTGCTATTACAAGGCAATGAATGGAAGGCCGATTTCAAAACAATACACTAACTTTTTGGACATGGTCTATTTCAATTTAAACAATTGTAGTCAATGGACAATTTTAAATTCAACTTTCCAAAATCTTACCTGTGGCTAGATCCCAGCTGTAAAAGATGTACCGTATATACTCACATATAAGTCGGGTCTTGAAACCCAAAAAATCGATCATAAAATCAGATCCCGACTTACTGTATATGGCAGTTAAAAAATACGACACTTAAATTTTTTTTTTTTTTTTTTTACATCTTCTTGCCTCCTCCAATCTCGCATCAGTTTCTCTGAGGCATTTAATTTTGTTGCAGCAGCGCAGTTACCAATTTCTTTCACTACTTTCTTACATTCTTTTGCAACAACGTTTAATTTAAAACTAGCTTCATATTTTCTTCTGATCCAATGCTCCATCGTAGATAAGGGATGCTTTTATGATAAAGGCGTATGAGGGTGTGAGATACAAAAAACACAAATCAGTGCAAACATTGCTTCGGAATAGTTTGGGTATTACCGTGTGGTCAGATAGGCACAATAGAGAGAGAGAGAGAAAGAGGTTAGGAGCATGCGCTGATACAGCACATTGCCGCACCTTCATAGAAAAAAAGGCAGTGTGCTCTATCAGGTGGGTGTTAGCACATCATAATCTCTTGAACCAAAAGTGTGAGTTTTCCACATTCAACTTATACGACAGACATTATAAAATACCAGAAATTATACGGTAAAATCAAGTCCCAACATATCCGCGGGAGAACTTATCCATGAGTATATACGGTAATCAAACGCAAGCCTCTCATACACATATATTAAGTTTGTTGTTGAGTCAGACTTTAGTGGATATCAGTTTTACCATATTTTAGGAGACCTTTGCAATTTCAAATGCCTCTTTAAATTTTTTGCTTTCCTTTTTGGAGTTACACTGTGCAAAACAGCCATCCTGAAAGGCTTTTCTAAAGATCTAACTTTTGAGAGAATGTAGAACTTGTATTTTTCATTAAAATTATTGCTTTTTTATGACATTCTATAAAGAAGAAGAGATGGGAAGGATTGAACATGTGAAAGGTAAAACAATAAATTTACCTGTATTGTAATAATATTGGAGTAAAGTGCTATAATGCTTTATTAACTGAAGATTCAATAAAGAGACTAAACTAAAAAGTAATACTGAATATAACTTATCCTTGATAAGAAATGTTAAGGTAGAAAAAGCAGTCAATTACTTAAATTGAACTATCTCATTCTAGGAAGTGCTTCTTAACTTCAGTTCCACTGCTAAGACTTGTTCCTATCAGCTGTACTAATTTTCTCTGAAGTTTTTACAATTATATATATATTTGATAAGCACCTGCCAATTGATCTTTCAACACTCAATCTATGCTGCCCAGTGGGAGAAGTGTCTTGGCTTCATTTAGTGTCACTGCAGTCTGTTGCTGTTACAATCCACCTGGACTAATATATTGCTTTTTCTTTTAGTTTGATTGTACTCCTGTCTGGCACAGCCTATGAATCTAGGTGCTAGACAAAATTATTGTCAGCTGTAAGTAGGTGTTAAATATCACAGTTTCCAAATATAGAAGTAAGTTCGTAGTTTCAAATCATAAGGTATGTTGTAAATTATTCTAAAAACAGTAACATACAGTGCATCCGGAAAGTATTCACAGCGCATCACTTTTTCCACATTTTGTTATGTTACAGCCTTAGTTCAAAATGGATTAAATTCAATTTTTTCCTCAGAATTCTACACACAACACCCCATAATGACAATGTGAAAAAAGTTTACTTGAGGTTTTTGCAAATTTATTAAAAATAAAAAAACTGAGAAATCACATGTACATGTTGGCTGGCTGGCTAGCAAAAAATAGCAAACGATAATAAGCCCCGTTTATCCACTTCAACCACTCTAACTAGACAAACAGATTCCTAGCTTATACAGATCTAGAGAAGAAAGACATCTAAAATGCAGCAAATCATTCTGTAGACTGTGGAAAGTTACTAGGAAAATTAGAAACTTAAAGTGCATAACTTAACACATGATCCAAAATAAGCCATATTAGATAGATACTTTATTAATCCCAAGTGGAAATTCACATACTCCAGCAGCAGCATACTGATACAAAAAAAACAAAACAAAAAAAAAAAAAACAATATTAAATTAAAGATTGATAATAATGCAGGTAAAAACAGACAATAACTTTGTATGATGTTAACGTTTACCCCCCTGGGTGGAATTGAAGAGTCGCATAGTTTGGGGGAGGAACGATCTCCTCAGTCTGTCAGTGGAGCAGCACATTGACAGCAGTCTGTCGCTGAAGCTGCTCTTCTGTCTGGAGATGACACTGTTTAGTGGATGCAGTGGATTCTCCATAATTGATAGGAGCCTGCTGAGCACCCGTCGCTCTGCCACAGATGTCAAACTGTCCAGCTCCATGCCAACAACAGAGCCTGCCTTCCTCACCAGTTTGTCCAGGCGTGAGGCGTCTTTCTTCTTAATGCTGCCTCCCCAGCACACCACCGCGTAGAAGAAGGCGCTCGCCACAACCGTCTGATAGAACATCTACAGCATATTATTGCAGATGTTGAAGGACGCCAGCCTTCTAAGGAAGTATAACCGGCTCTGTCCTTTCTTACACAGAGCATCAGTATTGGCAGTCCAGTCTAATTTATCATCCAGCTGCACTCCCATGTATTTATAGGTCTGCACCATCTGCACACAGTCACCTCTGATGATCACGGGGTCCATGAGGGGTCTGGGCCTCCTAAAATCCACCACCAGCTCCTTGGTTTTGCTGGTGTTCAGATGTAGGTGGTTTGAGTCACACCATTTAACAAAGTCATTGATTAGGTCCCTATACTCTTCCTCCTGCCCACTCCTGATGCAGCTCACGATAGCAGTGTCATCAGCGAACTTTTGCACGTGCCAGGACTCCGAGTTGTATTGGAAGTCCGATGTATATAGGCTGAACAGGACCGGAGAAAGTACAGTCCCCTGTGGCGCTCCTGTGTTGCTGACCACAATGTCAGACGTGCAGTTCCCAAGACGCACATACTGAGGTCTGTCTTTAAGATAGTCCACGATCCATGCCACCAGGTATGGTGTCAGCTTGTCCCTAAGGAGCAGAGGTTGGATTGTGTTGAAGGCGCTAGAGAAGTCTAGAAACATAATTCTTACAGCACCACTGCCTCTGTCCAAGTGGGAGAGGGATCGGTGTAGCATATAGATGATGGCATCCTCTGCTCCCACCTTCTCCTGATATGCAAACTGCAGAGGGTCGAGGGCGTGTTGAACCTGTGGCCTCAGGTGGTGAAGCAGCAGCATGTCCATGGTCTTCATCACATGTGATGTCAGAGCAACAGGCCGGAAGTCATTCAGCTCACTAGGACGTGATACCTTTGGGACTGGGGTGATGCAAGATGTTTTCCAAAGCCTCGGTACTCTCCCCTGTTCCAGGCTCAGGTTGAAGATGCGCTGTAGAGGACCCCCCAGCTCCAATGCACAGATCTTCAGCAGTAGTGGCGATACTCCATCTGGACCCGCTGCTTTGCTGGCACGAAGTCTCCTTAGCTCTCTGCTCACCTGCGCTGTTGTAATTGTGGGTGGGGATGTCTCTGATGTTGTGACAGATAGGGGGAGCTATCGCTCCCTTGAACTCTTGGACAATACGTCAGACACCAGATAAAAGTCCAAATGTTATTTTATTTATAATAACAATGTGCACAAAGCACCCTCCACTCCACAATACTCCAATAAATAAATACACAATCAATAAACAATCCTCCACTCCCAGCAGCTCAGTCACCCTTCCTCCCAACTCGGCTCACTGCTGGGATTTCCCACAGTCCTTTTATACTTGTTGACCCAGAAGTGTTTCTGTCCCTCAGTCCATGTGACTTTTAACACTTCCGGGTCAGGTGAAAACTCCTTTTCTTCATCCCGGGGTCACAGGGACAGAAGAAATGACGTACTTCCGGGTTATAGTGCACATAGCAATCCCTGGGCCTCCCTGCAGTGTCCCCTTGTGGTCCCCATGGTATCCAGCAGGGCTGTGCTGTAAAACTCCAATGTCCATGAGGCCCTGCTGGAATTTGGGGCACCTCCATGTTGCAGGGAGGGCTGCATCTGGTGGCCTGGGGGTATTGGGCGGGATGAACGGCCAGCCATATCCCTCAATGTATATATAGTACCACTGCTGCTAGTAATGAGACTAGAGTTTGCGTCTTAGATCCTTGTTGCCTGGAGTTTATATGTTCTCGCCATGTCTGTGCGGGTCTCCTCTGGGCACTCCGGTTTTCTTTCAAAGTCCAAAGATATGCAGGTTAGTTGGACTGACGACACTAAATTGACTCTAGTGTGTGCAGTGTGTGTGTGTTCATGCTGCGATAAACTGACATAAGCTTAAAAAGCAACCTTAAAAAATGACAAATGACAAATATTGGCATAGTAAATGAGGTATTCATATGTATAAAACTGCACTTTGTTTTTTGCATGTTTCTGAATATTGATTTTTGGATTTGTCTTTTTTGGAAATTGTGTCACATGCGGTTTTATTTGCGACCACTTTTTGTGGCTTTGCTTTTCATTCACAGACTTGTATAAATAAAATTGTTTTATTTATTGTCATGCCTGATCCTTCTGTGGTTTGCATTAATCTCTTACGTAACTTTGGTGTGCACAGTCAGCTGTGCAGTCATCTGTGTAGCACAATATTCAGTTGGTTGACTCTTGTCAGCTGGATTGGGGGCTGCACAGTGAGCTGGTGAATGCATGAAAAAATGCTGAAGAATGAAAAGCCACAGTTCAACATGTTAGGTCAGCACAAGAAAATTGAGAAATCTTAGAGAAGGACAATCAAAAGTACATGACAGGGATAACCAAAACTCCTTAAAATGAAGAGGTAAATACAATGTTAAAAGTAAATGTTATTTTCATCTGAGCTTTCATCCAAGGAACTAGAAAAGATCACTTTCTTCCCTGTCTCTTCACTAAGCAATTATAGATGACTCTCTCTGTAAAGTAATGTACTTCTAAATGCAAGAAGGCTGTTACTTGACACACCTAAGCTACCATGTTAAACAAAAAGTCATTCTTCGCTTTTCCTTTGAGGATCAAGTAAGTATTGTCTACCAAAAGCAGAATTGTTGTTGTTCTGTCGTTATTTTACTTAAGAAGTTACAAGGGACCAGTTCTAAAGCAAAATTCAATTTAAAGCCAATATTCTTTGCTTCATCCTGATGATATCTTTTCCAATATTAAGTGGAGACCAATATGTAAAATCCTGTACAGTATTTGTAAACTGTTATATACGTTACCTTAAATTATTTTTCCATTTGTTGCTTTTCCAGAATCCTTATTATGGATTCTTTTTTTTTTTTATAATGTAGATGTATATTCATAAGAATTAAAAAATAAATATCCATAGGTGATGTACAGAACACTTTCAGAGCAGAGACATATTATAGAAGAAACATGTGTGCTTTTGTTTTTTCTGTTGTTGATAATGCTGATGAATTAGAGAGCCCTTTTGAGATAATACAGTAATAAAGTGAGGGAAATTACTTAGCATTCAGTCTTTGCTTTTTCTAAGCAGTTTATAAACACATAGCATCTGCACAGTGATAAGTGTTGAGCTAAGGAGTAGTGCTACTTCTACTGGCAACAGTATATTTTCTTCATAAAAAATGAATACAGGAAATATTCCTCTTTACAAGAAAAAAAATATTGTTTCAGTCTTCAGATGACTATTAATTCAGATTGTAATAAATGTAGATTAACTGCCTGCACTTGTAGGAGACTGCACAGTCCCACAAAATTTAGTCTTCTTTACTCCCTAGTTTCAGGTGTAGCTGTTGACTACACATATAATGTACCCAAAAGCAACTGAGGACCTGGAGATGAAAGCAGAGATGCACGTTGTAAATGAGAAGAGTGAAGATCAATCAGAATGAAACAAACATTGGCAAAGGACAATATAAGAGAAAGGTGAAATTCAGAAAAAAAAGTTGGAACCAAAAAATAAGTAATCCTAAGGCCGGCTTGGACAGAAACTACCACTAAATGTTTTTAAAAAGTGGAAGTACCAAATGAGAGATGAGGTAATTCACGATTGCCTGCATACGTAACCGGTACATTGTTGTGTTCTGTGATGTCATGAACATGATGAACCCGTTCATGTGACCAATTCAGAATTGCATTGTGTAAATAAACAAACATAATGGTACGAAAAATAAACTTTGTCATTACTAATAAAATGTATGAAAGTAACATTAGAAAAGAATCCACAGCAAAGAAAACTCCAACATAGATAAAGACACAAGTATAAAAAATATAAATTTTACAAAGGCAGTGTATTGGTTGTTAATTTAGTTGCTTTTCAAGGCTTTTGAGTTTAGGCACAGAAACAATTTATATAGCCACTTAGGCAGGACTAAGGTGGGACATATACTGGTTGCCCTGTAATTGAAGTTATGCCACTAAAATTGATCCACAAACCTAAAGCACAATCCCTTCTTGTGAGAAAGTGGTAAGAAAGCTTCATCATTTAATGCAGTTATGTGCAAGTAGCATTAGATTTTTCCTTACAACAAATTATTGACATGTTTAAATTAAATATTGCGTAAAGGAAATCATTAATTTTATATGCAATGAAAAACAGTCTATAGAATCAGCTCAAAAAAACAGAACGTTTGTTTTTTTTTGACCTTGACAAAGACAACTCCATTCCTTCCTTCCTCACAGGATTTTCAATTGAGCAAATAATTGGATTCATCTAAAGGGAGATATTACTGTTTTCTCATCAGTTTCAACTAATTATTCTTTGTTACATTTTTTTTAATAAGACCACCTTTCAGCAAAGGATCCATAAGTGTTTTTTAATAATGTGCATTTCTTTAGGTGATGCAAATGGATAATCAGATGGCTGCATAGAAATTAATACACATACAGTTTGTCAAACATCTTACAGAAAAGGTTCTCATTCCTAAAGTGCTGACAACAGATCAAAAGCCATTGAAATGTAAGACTTTACTCTAGACAGGAAGTCAGTCCATCATTGGGAAAATTGAAAAGCATGTCCTAAATACTTGCTGGCCTCTCCAGGTATTAAATTAATAAATAGGTTTGAAAACATTCTTAGATGTGTTCCCTCTATCTGTTAAAGAACAGATGTCACTCTGTACAAACTTTTAGTCATAACTGAATCAAATATAGAGTACTATATGAACAAAAATAAAACACTTTCACTTATATTGTGACACATGAATCACTGTCTTGCACCCCAAAACACAAGGCTGAGTCTCAGTACTTTAGCAAAACCAGCATTATACGGCTTGAAACAAGAACAGCATGGTTATTTATTGTAGCAGGATCTACCACTCTCCTATAATCAGACACAGCAGCTGGGCATGGTTGTGGCCAGTGGCATTTATAACGTTCCTTGCATCGCCCATCGACGACAGGCACTTATAGTGCAACCTCAATTGGCTCTCGGCTCCTCGGCTCTCTGCTGCAACGCTGTGAGCCTGCGGCTGCCACAACAATGAATAAGCAATCATCCACAGACACATCAATCGTGCTTCGGGACGCACTTTGGCATGCTGTCCCAGTGGTAGTGGTGGTGGTGGTGGTCGGGGGGGGGTTCCCAAAAGAGTTCAGAAACCTCACATTTCATAATGTCATCATAAATCTTTATTATCATTACACATATACAATGGAAGTGGATGCCATCATATCAGTGCAAAACAAAAATTATACACACATACAAGACATTTTTCACATTCTGCTGGTATTCGTGTATTGCATAATTTAAGTTTTTTCAATATGAGCAGAATTTAGCACAGTTATGGCCTTTGAATAAAAACTGTTTTTTAACCCATTTGTTTGTGTTTTTATTGTCCTAAAACATCTGCCCGAGGGCAGCAGTTCAAATACAGAGTGACTGGGATGGAATGGATCTTTAAGTATGCTCTGGGCCTTTTTAAGGCAACGGGAACTGTAAAGATCTTCCAGGGATGGGAGAGATGGTGTCCGATAATCTTCTGGGCAGTGTTGATGACCCCCCCTGGAGCACTCTCCTCTCTGATACTGTGCAGCTAGCAAACAACACACAGATAAGTAAGTCAATATGCTGTCTATAGAGCAACAATAGAAAGACATACCGTATATACTCGAATATAAGCTGAGTTTTTCAGCACTCAAAATGTGCTGAAAAACGTCACCCTCGGCTTATATTCAAGTCAGGTCCCGCTGCCCCCCGGTATGTGAATAAGCCAGTTTCCCTTTCGGTTTGTGCATTCCGATGATTTCCGCACATGTTCAGTCTCTCCCTGTGCAGCGAGCGAGAGAGAGCGCGAGAGAGACACACACGCGAGAGAGAGCTAGCGAGAGAAATACCATATTGTTTTTGTTGACCCTCTTCCCCACTTACAGAGCTAGTTTACTGTTTTTCTTTGAAATAAATACTCAAAAACATTTAACCTACTGATGCCTCAATTAATGTACGGTAATTTAATTGGTATTTATTTTGATTATTGAAACTGACCAGTAGCTGCTGCATTTTCCACCCTAGGCTTATACTCGAGTCAATAAGTTTTTCCAGTTTTGTAGGTAAAATTAGGTACCTCGGCTTATATTCGAGTCGGCTTATACTCGAGTATATACGGTAGGCAGTTTTAGAGTGAAATTATTATGCCTTCTTTACCAGCTTTGTGGTGTTAGTGGTCTATGGCAGGTCTTCCTTTATGTGTACACCCAGAAACTGGATGTCTGAGACCCTCTCTACACAGTTCCTGCCAATGAAAAGGGGTTGAATATCTGTTTTCTTCCTCCTAAAGCAAGTGGTCTGTTCCTTGGTTTTGGAGTGAAGAGCCAGATTGCTGTCTCTGCACCACACAAACAGCCAGTCCATCTCATCCCGATAGCCACCTCATCAAGTCAAACATCTTGTCAAGTCAAGAAATATGTGAAACCCTGCTGGGTTTTTGGTGCACATGTAGAAATTCTCTATAGAGAGTGTTCAGCTTTGTTTCATGCTTTTGTGCTAATGCGTGCAGAAATGCATCTCAATGAGCATACAATAAACACATTCCTGCACAACCACGGAAACATATGCATTTTCTTTATGCATAATTGTACTGCCTGTAAAAAAAATAAACCATGCTTTCTTCCACTAGTTGGTGGTTTAAATTTAACACTTAAATTCAGTGTTAGCATACTATAATTGACAGAAGATTACAGAAGCTTATTTAGCAGCAGTTCAGTTTTAAAATGTATTACAGCACTAACATACAACCCCAGTCATCACAGCTGTGTGTGCCACATATTTGTTGGGATATCAAGATTAAGAACTACAGTAAAAAGGATCAGAAAGACTGTCATTCATTACTAATCATCCTCTGATAGTGGTACAGTTTGTGCATGTGTCTTTCACTGCTTATAGGAGGAAATGACCATGACAGCACCTTTGCACACATGATATGGGTTGATAGAGTGCTCTATAAATTCAGAGTTGTACAATGTCATATCTGGCATTCACAATAGTGCTGTAATAGAATGTGAATATTTCAGTCTGCAAAAATGTAAGTTAATCAAGAGGCAAATTTGAAGATATAATTCAAAGTAATGTAATGTGACTCTCTGATTTGAAGTAAGGGAAGGATAATTCTTTCATTGTTCCCACTGCCATTTTTAGATTTTTGGCAAAAAAATTTAAAGCTCCAAGAATGCAGTAATCAGATTTCAACCACTATTACTCACTAACATTCCTCATAGTGAAAAAACTATCAAACTAATTACTACAATGCATCTAAACCAAATTGATACTTAAAACAGGTATGTGTCTGATGAAATTTAATTTAAATAAATGTAAGATTTTATACATTAAAGCAAAAATATTATAATAACATAATTACAGAACAGAGAGTGCAAAGTCTTCTGATAAAGACAGGAGTTTTACAGCAGTTAACATTATATGCAACTA
Organism: Erpetoichthys calabaricus; assembly: GCF_900747795.2. NCBI lineage: Eukaryota > Metazoa > Chordata > Cladistia > Polypteriformes > Polypteridae > Erpetoichthys > Erpetoichthys calabaricus. The sequence goes on along the minus strand of NC_041397.2, from coordinate 219,410,225 downwards.
ATTTACAGAAAACCAAATCCATAGGATGCTGGGTTGCATAAAGCCCTGTGGTGACTGCAACTGAAGGGAGCTTATGATTATGTTCTTAACGACAATTTTGAGGCATTATTTGGAATAGGGAGTACACTTTTAAAATTGGTGATATGATTATATTTTTGTAAATAGAGATATTCCATTGTGGATGCAAGGATGCTTGCTTTTTCCAGGCTTGCAGCATCTTGTCCTGTAAGGTGCTAGAAGATTTATGCCCATGTTATTATGCAAGGTTGATTGAAAAGGTCTTGAGAGATACTAGAAAAATTCTAGCATAAGCTGTGAGAAAGAATAAATGAGTAACCTTTTGGGTTAAAACAAAAATAACCTTAAGAAACAATATAAGAGTTTTAAGGAAAATTATAAGGATGTTTGTAGTGTGTAGTCCAGCTGTTACTTTAACATTAGGTCTTTATAAAGAAACTGTTGGCACAAATAGAAGGCAGTCACACATACATTTTACATTAATGCTAGAAAGTCTTTTTTACACCGGCATTAGTGTATACTGCTCAAAAAATTAAGAGAAACTTAATCTTCACAACCTAACACAAATTAAGCTTCAGGAATATCAATCAATCTATTTAGGAAGCATAAGTAATTGTGAATAAACCTCACCTGTTTGGTGCAAAAGAAAGTGAGAACATCCGCACTAGAGAGGCAACAGTAACACAACCCCCAAAAAGGGAATGGTTTTGCAGATGGTGGCCACAGACATTTGCTCTCTCCTTATCCTTCCTGACTGATTCTTCTCTAGTTTTGCATTTTTTTCATTGTTTTGCATTTGTCCTTGACATTACTGATAGCATGAGCAGCTGATTCAGGTTGCACAGGTAGTCCAGCTCCTCCAGGATGGCACATCCATACATGCCGTCACAAGAAGGTTTGATGTGTCTCCTAACACAGTCTGAAGAGCATGGAGGAGAAACCAGAAGACAGGCCATTACACAAGTTGGACAGGGACAACAAGAAGGACATCAACACAGCACCAGGACCAGTATCCTTTGCGCAAAGAGGAACAGGAGGAGCCCTGCCAGAGCCCTACAAAATGACCTTCAGCTGGCTACTGGTATGCATGTTTTTGACCAAGCTGTCAGAAACAGACTTCGTGAGGGTGGCATGAGAACCCAACTTCCTCTAGTGGAACCTGTGCTCACAACCCATCACCATGTAGCTCAAGTGGCCATTCGCCAGAGAATACCACAATTGGCAGCTCTGCAATTGGCGCCCCATTCTCTTCACAGATGAGAGCAGTTTCACACTGAGCACATGTGACAGATGTGAAAGAGTCTTAAGATGCTGTGGTAAACATTATGAAGCCTGCAACATCATCCAGCATGATTGGTTTGGCAGTGGGTCAGTGATGGTCTGGAAAGGCATACCTTATAGGGTTGCACAGACCGCCACGAGCTAGGCAAAGGTACCCTGATTGCTGTTATGTACCAGGATGAAATCCTCAGTGCCACTTTCAGCCTCTACACTGGTGCAGTGGACCTTGGGTTCTGCCTGCTGCAGGACAATGCCCTGCTTCATGTGGCCAGTGTGTATATGTAGTTCCTAGAGGAAGAAGGCAATGATACCATTGACTAGCATTCCCCAGACCTGAATCCAATTAAAAAAGAAAGCATGTTAAATGCTTTGTTTTGTATGTGTTCTTCTATGTGCTCTATGTGTGTGAATCACTATGTGCTTCCAGGCTTTCTCTTACTCCGACAGGACACAGTATCCATTACATTCATGATATTACAGCTCTCTGAATAATTTAAATACTGAGATGTATACTTGATATCATTTTCATGATGATAGGAATTAAAGCATGTATTAAACATGGGTACACGGTGGTGCAGTGATAGTGACGAGCTGGCGCCTCGTCCAGAGATTTTTCCTGCCTCATGCAAGATGCTTGCTGCACTGTGAGCGACCTTCGATAAAATAATTTATTGCAGCAGTACTGTCTTTTTCAAACATACTAACCCCCAATTCCTGCCCTTCCTTTTCTTTCTCCAAATACCCAATCGTCACACAATCAGCTCTGTAATAGATGTAAAGCCATCTGTAAGTTGAGAACGCTGATTCTTCAAAACTTTTAAGGAACATTGAAATATCTTTGTAGTACTTTTAATTATTCTATCCATCTATCCTTCAAGTGTTGCGCCAGCGCCAGCAAGAATACAGTGCGAGGCAGGAACAATCTGTGAACAGGGCACAAGCTCCTTACTAGCGCTGAGAAACCGTGTCCTCACATGTTTAATTAATAACAATAGATTATTTAAATGAAATTAAAGTTTTATCTGTATAATATAATAAACATATTTTGCTGCATTTCAACTATTTTCAGCCGAAGATTCAGTCGCTCCTGCTCAGCTCTGCTGAAAATCCATTTGGCAGGGGCGGGACTTTACTTATATGGGCACACAGAACATTGGCTCATAATGCCGGCTCGTTCACGAACAACACATCCGACTAGGATCGTACCATTATGTGAAAGAAGGAAGGGGGGCAGACGCTCCGAAGACAGCGAGTGTTGGTACAGGCCAGGTACACAGAGCGATCGCTGTGACAGACGAGGAGCCAGATTTAAATGCAAGTGCATCGTGAAGAAAAAAAGAAGAGTGAAGAAATGAGTGAAAGCCGAAAAAGAAGCAGCATCTGGCTGCATTTCAGTGATATTGGAGACTGCAAAGCTAAGTGCAGAATTTGTAATATGAAAATATCCGTTAGAGCAGGGTCAACAACAAACCAGCACAGACATATAAGAACCACCCACCCATCCGTGCAACTGGAGGAGAGCGTGCCCTCTCTCCTGCCATCCACTGACCCTGGAAAAGAGCCAAGTACTTCTGCTGCAGCATCCACTGTCTTACCGAAAACTGCAGGTATAACACGGTCTTCAGTTCAAACCAAAATAAGCACATTTATTCCAAAACAAATGACGCCAAACAAACAAATAAGTGTCGATGAGGAGCTGGCCAAAATGATAGCTAGTGACTTTCAACCATTTTCCATTGTGGAGGACAGAGGATTTACAACTTTTGTACAGGCCTTAAACCCCATGTATGTTCTCCCTAGCAGAATAACTTTGTCCCAAACAATTATTCCATAACTATATATCTGAGGATGGAGTACAACACTGTGCTTTCAGAAACCACTGCTCTGGAAAAAGGTAGCATTTAATGACAAAAGAGCTGTGGATGAGGCATTTCAAAGAATAAGTGCAGCAGCAGCAAGATGCAACCCCAGCAGCCTGTCTGCTCCTCCATCAGAGGGCCAAGAGGAAGAAATTGGAGCTGGGCCGTGTTCACAGGAACCACAAGCTTCTGCTGTGTGGAGGCTCTTTGACGAAAGAGCAACAGGAGACACTGCAAGGAGAAATCCCACAGCTGATGCTATGCTGGAGTTGAGGTCCTATCTTGAGGAGCCCCTCATCCAAAGATCTGAAGACCCACCGAGCTGGTGGGAGGCCAAGGCTGCAGTCTACCCACACCTGGTTAAGGTAATGGTAGGAAGACTTTGCATTGTTGCTACATCGGTCCCCTCAGAAAGAGTCTTCTCAAAAACAGGACAAATAATCACAGAGAGGAGAAATCGCATCAGCCCATCTAAGCTTGAGGCATCTGGCATTTCTGAATGCCAACCTGGCCTAAAAACTTTTATTCAAAGAGTCATAGTGTTGTGTTGTTGTTGTTGAGTTTGGCCTTTATTTAATTTGTTTGCTGTGTTTTTGTGTTAAGTTGTTCATTTAAAGCTGTTATTAAAATGTTAAACAATAGTAACTGTGTATTTATTGTAATGAAAAAATGCATAAAAATACGTAATGTTTGAAAACAATGAATAAGAAATTGCTTAGGCTATACACAAACCATTCATAATTGCTTAATTAGGCTAAAATATAAGCATCCAAGTGATACTAAACGAAGAGCCATTCGGGAGCCGTAAGAGCCGGCTCTTTAAAGGGAGCCGATCCAAAAGAGCCGAAGCTTTGAAAAGAGCCGGAGTTCCCATCACTACTTTCCGATCAGCTGTTGTAGAGCTGTGATTCCACACTCAGATACAGTGATATAAATACTCTGAGTGGTGCAGTGAGAGTAATATGGAAAAAGATGATCCACTGTGGCAACCCCTAACAGGATCAGCTGAAAGAAGAAAGTGCAGTGAGAGTAACAACGCTAAAGCAGCTATGGTATTTGGAATAGTTTGACTATTCCGTGGATCATTATATTGTTACAGGTTAATTACAATCAGATGTCTTAAACTAATAAACAATATGCGGTTAATTTCAGTTTTTTTGATAAAGCTGTGTCAGGGATGTGGATCTAAAAAAGAAAGAGAAACCACACTGGAACAAAAGCACTGCTTTGACGCTGGGTGTCGCCAGTTTGCAAAACTGACCGGAGAACTTGCGTACGCCAGGGTTTGAGCTAGCGTGAAAATGTGCGTGGCTTTACGCCAAGTTTAGGTTTTATACATCGCGATTTGAGCGTGGAAAAGTTCGAACGCAACATTTTTGTGCGTACGCACCATTTATACATGAGGCCCCAGGTCTGTTTTACATTACATTTTACATACAGTAGATTGCATTTCTTTAAGTTTCTATATATTATATATGCACACTTGGACCATATACACAGTAACATACTTGTGTAACGGTCAGAAAATCATATGTCTTTAGTGCCTTTTTGTCTAATAGTTCATGTTTCTTTCTGTCTAACAACAATTTGCAAGCATTCTGTTATCACACAGGGAAATAACTGAACACTAAGAATATTCTATTAACACATTAGCTTGTGAGTGTAAAACATAATTTTCCTTTATCAATGTGAAAGGTTAATTCTATTGAACTTCAAATTAAGCAAAAGCTTGTATGAATTTATCATTAACATTAACTTAAGTGAATTCACTCCTACACTGGTTATGTTAACTGGTGACTCTAAATTGGCCCTGCTTGGAGTGTGGGTGCATACATGTGTGGACCCTGTAATGCACTGGTCAAGTATTGCAATTGAGGATAAGTTCCAGTGTCCTGCTACACTAAATGAAATTCCATAGGTTTTAACTATATGTCTAATCAGAATTTTAAAATAACAATTGGACATTAAAACTATATAACTGACATTTCCTCAAACCTCCCTGCCTCTTGTCAAGGTCACTTGCAACTCACATTGTTGAATAGACAGTATTAGCCTTTTCAAAATCTTGCTGAATTCTGTCTTAGATTGGTTTGTTCCAAACTATTTTTGCCATAAATTGCATTTAGAAAAAGAGTAATAGTTGGATGACCCACAGACGTGAAAAATGGCTTTCAACAGGAACAAGCTCAACATACAGTAGTCATCCTGAAAGAACATTTTGTACAATTATTTGAGCTACATTAGACAACCCTTTTTTCAAAAACTTCACGGGTCATAGACACAGATGGTAGGTCTTGCATAGTGGTTGAGCTTATTGAACTGTATGAATTATAAAACAGAACATTACATAGGGACAGCCAGGATTCCATGAAAATGCCAAAAAATGATTATATAGTTTGAATGCTTCTTTCTAAAATGTATTTGTCTAATATATTATACAGATGTCAACAGTTGTATCTCTGTAAATCAGAGGGGAGCGCTTAATGATTTAAATTCGTTTTTTTCACCTCAACTAGTAATTTAAAGCACACTGATCTATAATTAAGGAATATGAACAAAACTACAAAATTAAAAGTATCATTGTAGGTGCTTAAGTACGTTTATACAATAGAAGTACTGACTTCTGGGAGGTCAACAAGCATAAAATTAGCGACATGAACACAGGCAAAAGCATTTAATACATAGTATACTATAAAATATAACTGATTCACTATGTTAAAACGAAATATATGCTTACTTCAGAATCAATTACTTCAGGACAATAATTATGTCTTAAGTATTGCATTAATGTATTAAAGCCATAGATAAAGACTCGCAATCCCTTGAAAGTACTGCTTCTATTTCCTGCCAAATAAAACTAAACATATTCCTGTAAAACATAGCCTTCTTAGTTTTTTAGGTTTTGACAATAAAATGGTTTACATGCAATAAGCAATGTAGCACTTACAGTATTTTAAATTATTTGAATGATTCTTCTAATTATGTGAATTATTCTTTCCACACAATTTTAATTATTTATAAGTCATCTCTATTATTAATGCCACTAGACCTGAGTGGCACAGATGACATTTTAGATACAGTGTAAAATTTAATTATATAATCACATGGCACTGCTGATGCTTTAAAAATATAGAAAATGTAAATATTTCAGTTTTGCTAGTCCTGATTTTAGCCAACCCTATTGTTAACTTTCTGCTCATGCTTGCTTAATTAGTTTTAAATGTGGGGAATAATCACAATTTATCATTATTTTATAAAGTGATGTGGCTGATTAATGAAAAATTGGTTTCTATACAAGTAAATTTCCTCCAGTCTTTACAACTTGACTCTTAGTTTCCCATACATTAATGCATAAATAGTTCTTTATGACTAATGAATATTTCTGTATTTCTTCAGCTGGCTCTTTCCTCATTTCTCTAAAGAATGTTCCATTATAATTTAAATTAAGAAGCAAGCTATTAGGCTTCATTAGCAAATTAAAACACGTTAGTGATTTTATATTTCTTAGTGATTTTACATTCTTTGGTAGATCAATTAGAGCAATTTATTTAGTAATAGCAAAATAAAGTACAAAATACTAATGGAAAATATTAAGAAGGCTGAGATGAACTTGGCAGCTGTTTATATTTGGAGAAATTAGAAAGCTTGCTAATGTCCCCCTGATCTGTCTAGAAAACATTGTGTTAATATATTTAATGATAAAACAACATTAGTAATATTGCTGACAATGGAAAAGAAAAACAGAATGTGTATAGGGTTTACTTTTAAATATGTCAGTCAGTTAGTTGTTCTAAAACTAGGAATTGTGAACGGCTGGAGCCCAGCCTCGTAACACTAGATACAAGAAAAGAAATAACATTCAATCTGGAGCAAATCTGGAATCACCGATCAACATAAGCTGCACATCTTTTGTGATGAAAACTAATCCACCCAGAAACAATCCCACACAGACACAGGAAGTATGTGCAAATTCCATATGGACAGCGGAGAGACATGGCATTCAAAACACATAACACTACATCTGGAAACCAACTGCAACAGCCACTTGCTGCTGTCCATTCTGTTTAAAATGTATTTTCATAAAAGAGAGATGTACTTAACACTTTTCATTGAAAGTATATGTCTACACTAGGGTTTAACCTTGCAAACAACATCTTTTTCGTTATTGTACCCCTTTTGTACATGATATCGAGTTTTTTTTTTTTTTTGTTGTATTGTAAAAAGTGCAATGGATGTTCTTGCAGCGCCTATCCTAAACATTATCAATAGTTCATTATTGCATGGCACAGTACCTGATACACTAAAAGTGTCAGTCATTAAACCATTACTTAAAAAGTCAGACCTTGACCCACATATACTAAATAATTATAGGCCTATTTCAAATTTACCGTTTCTGTCTAAAATACTAGAAAAAGTAGTCACCAGTCAGCTTCAGACACACCTTACGCATTACAATTTATTTGAGAAATTCCAGTCTGGTTTTCGCACTGGTCATAGTACAGAAACGGCACTAACATGGGTTGTAAATGACATTCTGATATCCTCTGATGAAGGAAAATCCACTGTAATTATGTTGTTGGACTTAAGTGCAGCATTTGACACCATCGACCATTCTGTTTTACTGCACAGGCTAGAAAATGATGTTGGGCTTACAGGCACCGTTCTCGCTTGGTTTAGTTCTTACTTATCAAATCAATTACAATATGTACAGAAATGTGCTGACAGTACTCCATCATTATACACAGAAGTTCAATATGGTGTCCCGCAGGGCTCAGTACTGGGACCTTTACTGTTTTCACTGTACATGCTTCCACTGGGATCTCTCATTAGGAAACATAATGTTAATTTTCACTTGTATGCAGATGACACCCAGTTATACCTTTCATTTAAATCAAATGAAGTTTCTCCAATGTTGTCTTTAATTAGTTGTGTTAGCGAATTAAAGGAGTGGATGAATGAGAACTACTTGTCTTTAAATACAGATAAAACAGAGATGTTAATTGTTGGAGGGAATGATGCTGATCACAACAATATTTTGTCATCATTTAAATCAGTTGGAATCCCAGTCAATTTTACTGAATCAGCCCGCAATCTAGGAGTTATCTTTGACTCTAGCATGTCATTTAAAGCGCATATTACAAAGTTGTCCAAAACATGTTTCTTCCATCTTAAAAATGTTAGGAAATTAAGGCGCTTTCTAAATAAACAGGATTCTGAGAAATTAATTCATGCATTTATCTCTAGTAGGATTGACTACTGCAATGCAGTGTTCACTGGATGTTCAAACTGTTCTTTATACAGCCTCCAGTTAATCCAAAATGCGGCTGCAAGAATTATTACAAGAACAAAAAAATACGAACACATAACTCCAGTTCTTAAATCCTTACACTGGCTCCCGGTTAAGTTTAGGACAGATTTCAAAATCCTTCTTTTAACATATAAAGCATTAAATGGTCGAGGTTCGGCTTACTTGTCTGAACTTATCATGACTTACAAACCTGAGCGCACATTAAGATCTCAAGATGCCGGTCTGCTTATGATTCCAAGGATTAATAAAATAACAGTGGGAGGTCGAGCTTTTAGTTACAGGGCCCCTAAACTGTGGAATGGTCTGCCTGCTACTATAAGAGATGCCCCTTCAGTCTCAGCTTTTAAATCCCTGCTGAAGACTCACTACTTCAGTTTAGCATATCCTGACTAGAGCTGCTGATTAACTGTACAGACTGCATCTCTGTTGTTAGTCATTAGCACTTAAACATAAGTAACATGACAGTTATAATTGTATACTAACCCTCACTTATTCTGTTTTTCTTCTCGGTACTCAAATGTGGTACTTGGTGCCATGGCCCACCTGCCAAGTTGTTTGCCTGCCTAAGGAAAAGTCATCCCAGATGGAGGATCGCAGGAATCGTGGGAAAGAGGGGTCCTTTCATCGGATTGGCTGGCCCAGCACTGTTTCAGCCGTGGAATGGCCAAATGGGGGAGGCAGCTTGAAGGACGAGGTCTCCTGGACTCTACACAAATCCAAATCTTATTATGGGATATATCATCTACTGTTAAATTCTGCTCTGTACTTCTAAAATTTATATTTTTTATTTCTTACTATATTGAGAAATTGTTCTGTTCTGTGTAATGCATTGTATTGTATTGACCCCCTTCTTTTGACACTCACTGCACGCCCAACCTACCTGGAAAGGGGTCTCTCTTTGAACTGCCTTTCCCAAGGTTTCTTCCATTTTTTCCCTACAAGGTTTTTTTTTTGGGAGTTTTTCCTTGTCTTCTTGTCTTCTTAGAGAGTCAAGGCTGTGGGGCTGTCAAGAGGCAGGGCCTGTTAAAGCCCATTGCGGCACTTCCTGTGTGATTTTGGGCTATACAAAAATAAACTGTATTGTATTGTATTGTATTGTATTGTATTGTATTGGAGATTTTTCAGCAAGAAGGCACAGATTTTTCCCATAACTCAGTATTCTCATTAAACTTTTGGGTATTACAAATGTTGGGTTTGTATACTGGGGTAGGTCGCTTCTAGTGACTGCTATGAGTCAAAAGTTGGTGTTTCCTTTCCTTTCACAGAGTTCAAAGTGCTTGTATAAGAAGTCAAGGCTCATATATAGCAAAATTGTTTACAAGGTTCTAATAAAATTCATATGGTATACCCTAATGTATTTTCACAATTTATAAAATGACCAATTATTTTAAAGTAAAAACTTTCTAATAGTACATACATTGTACAAAAGGTGAACTTCTGGTCATCCATAATTTTTCAAACATTCCAAAAGCCTTGTTGAAAACCAAAGTCTATCTCAGCATCATAAACCATAAGGCAGGAAACATCCCTGCATATCAGCATGTTAGGGTAATAACACTTCACACACACAATAGACAGAGGCCAGTTAATCAAACCTAAGTGTTTTTGTGAGGAAAGCTAAGGTACCCAGAGAGAAATCTAAACAGAGACAAGATTAACATGTAAAATTCACACAAATGGTGGCAGAGGTAGGATTCAATACCATTTTCTTGGAGCTTAGAGATAGCAATGTTACACACAGCACCAAAGGAAAAGATTAATGAAAATATTTAACAAGAAATGTATTATACTTTAAAAATGCTTTGGTTTTTAGATGTTTCAAAAATGTAAATAAAAGCCTGTATTTTCTATTTTTAAAATCAATTAGGTATCATAATGTGCACATATTTATGCTAGGGCTTTGTCTTTAAACAAAAATATTATTATATTATCTATATATATAATTCACTAAGCCGACAGAACAAGCAAGACAACCATGGGATACGCATGGCATAGCTGACAGAACAAGCAAGACAACCATGGGATATGCATGGCATAGCCACGCCCACCAACTCACAGAGACCAGCCCACCAACGCTAAGACCATGGGATACGATGACAACTCACAGAGCCCCGCCCACCAACAACACAGAGCCCCGCCCACCAACAATTCACTAAGCAGCCAACCATGGCACACGCCGACAACAATTCGAGCCAGAGCGAAAGCATTTGCCAAGAATGTTTTCATTAATCAAGAACGAAAGTCGGAGGTTCGAAGACGGTCACATACTGTCATAGTTCTGACCATAAACGATGCCAACAGGCAATCCGGGTAACCAAAATCTTTGGGTTCCGGGGGGTAGTATGGTTGCAAATCTGAAACTTAACACTAGAATTACCAGAGCCTACGAAAAAACTCGTAAATCCGTCCCACCTTAAATCGCGTCTTAAATCCGTTTGCACCTCTCCGCTAGAGTCCTTTGTCATCTAAATGTGCTGATAAACAAAAGCTACTAGCAGCCAGCTATTCCATCCCCCCAACGACTTAGAACGAATTTCTCCTAGCTCATGCCTTGCCTTGATTTGATTATCTGGGATTGAAATGGAGTTTTAGAGTGGAAATAATATACAGTAGTGTTATTTGGAATACACGCATTTCATGTGTGTTCCGTTCCGTTCAGTAGTCTGTGCAAACACATTTTTAAAACAGAAACGTTTTTTCATATTCTAATAGTAAATGACAAAATGTAGGCATAAACTATATAACGTATGAAGCCTGAAGTCCATATATCAAAGAAACACTTTCACAAAAGGTACAAATAAGAGAACACGTGCGCTTTTCTTCAAAAATATAACTGCACAAAAAAAAAAGCTGCGTTAGCATGCCACATTGACACTCTTACTACAACCGCCGCGGTGGCGTAATGGTATCAGCTACTGACTGGGAATCAGAGGGTGGCGAGTTCGATCCCGCACGGCTCCACTTCGAGAAGTGAACTGCTCTTATTCTTACAATTTTAGAATAACAACATAAATTTGATTTCAGTCTGTAACAGCCGGTGTAACTTATGATACTGGTAAAGGTTAGCTTTTTTTTTTTTTTTTTAATTCACTTTTCATTCTCGCAGTCGCATTCAAATAATCAAATCAAGGCAAGGCATGAGCTAGGAGAAGTTCATTCTAAGTCGGTGGGGGGATGGAATAGCTGGCTGCTAGTAGCTTTTGTTTATCAGCACATTTAGATGACAAAAGACTCTGGCGGAGATGTGCAAACAGATTTAAGACGTGATTTAAGGTGGGACGGATTTACGAGTTTTTTCGTAGGCTCTGGTAATTCTAGTGTTAAGGTACACTTATTCCCTTTCTTCAGTCAGAAAAAGCTCTGCTTCAGTTTTAATTGTTTTTCAAAATTTGTGTTTATTTTGAGTAAAGATTGCCATCCTATTTTTGTAGGAATTGTCCTATCTTAAATAAAAAGACCAACAAATACTTTTTTTCTGAATTAACAACAACTAAAGTAAACACATTTACTATGATTTAAAAATTTCACCGGGGTCATTTCTTCCTAAAACACTTAAAGAAGTTTGGAGTGTCATAGGATGCAATGACGATATTCTGCAAGTCCATTACTGAAAATGTTTAGACCAGTGGCCACCAACTCCAGTCCTGGTGGGCCCCAATAGCTACAGGTTTTCACTCCAACCCTTTTCTTAATTAGTGCACTGCTTTTGCTGCTAATTAACTCCTTTTCCTTTCATTTAAATTGACTTGTTTTTTAAGATTCGTTCCCCTGAATTTCTTCATCGTTCCTCTGAATTGCTTCATTTCCTTCCTTAAATGGCACCCAAACAGAAATTAAATATGAAGTGAGTGAGCCAACAGAAGACCAACTAAGTCAGGGTCTGAAACTCCAATCAGTTGCTTAATTAGGTGCCGAGTCTTGTTGTTAATTAAACCCTTTCTTTAATTCCATGGCTTGCTGCTGCCCTCATTGTGCAATAGCATACATTTCTGAAATTGTTGATTTTCTCTTTTCTAAGAGTACTATTAAAATGTGTTGGGGGCCTGTGCAGATCAACATAACATTCCTGAGACCTTCACCTTTCTTTATCTTCAGATATTGTAAGATCAACGCAGTTTGCTGGTCATGTTTTGGTTCATTTTGTGACTCATTACTGTTTGGCTATTAATTAAGGAAAAATAAACAATTAAGGGAGTCTTCGAGAGCAAGTCAAATAACATTAATTCAAAAGAAGTTAATTAACAGCAAAAACAGGTTACTACACTAAGAGGGTTAGAATGAAAACCTGCAGCCACAGGGGCCCTCCAGGACCAGAGTTGGGGACCCCTGGTTTAGACCATCTACATGTAGTTTACCAAATCAGATTCCATCCAAACAACCTTGTTATGGTAATAAAGTCTGCATGCATACTTTAAACAAAGTTGCTCTGCAAATGGGTACTTGCATTATGTTAATGTTTATTATGTATTCTAAATCAAGGTGTTAATATCAAAGTAAGTAAAGTATGATGAACTTTCTAAACCCAAAAAACTGTAAAACAAGGAGCTTTGAAGTTTCAAGGAACATTTTAAACATAACAGTAAAATAAATGTAACCAAAATGTGAGTAAAGCTTAAGAGAGAATTATTTGCATTTACATTTATTCACTGAGCAGACACTTTTATCCCAAGTTATATATAAAAGAAATCAACAAAATCAAGTAAACACCAGTCTGGGGGCTGTTTTAGAAGAAGTGTTACAGGACAAGGTTAAAAAATTGATCATCATAAGTGAAAAAAGAGAAAGAGAGAGGTTAGGAGCACACACTGATACAGCGCATTGCCGCACCCACCACATGACAAACCAGGTCAAAACAAAATGCAAGCTAGTTTCACTTCCTTAGTTACAAGAACCTACCAAAGCCATCATCAATTTGACAGAAATTCCCAGAACAATTGAGATTTCAAACACTTCTTAAACACATTTAGTAAGACAGTAGTTCAGACAGAGGTGAGCAGCTCTATCCACCAGCTAGGACCTACACATAAAGAGTCCAGATGCTATTCATTAGCAGGCCTATCTTACAAGTGTCTCCATATACATAGACAACTGACTACTCTGTAGGCAAGGTTTAAACTTTGTGTTGGAACTAAGAAACCCCTAAGCTTCTAAGCCACTGCTAAAATTGCATCTATAGCTAAGCATTTTCATTATAGAGTTGCAGAATGTCATAAGATATAATCATATGCAAGCGCAGAAATAAAAAGATTTAATCCATCCATTCTCTTCCGCTTATCCGAGGTCGGGTCGCGGGGGGTAGCAGCTTGAGCAGGGATGCCCAGACTTCCCTCTCCCCGGCCACTTCTTCTAGCTCTTCTGGGAGAATCCCAAGGCATTCCCAGGCCAGTCGAGAGACATAGTCCCTCCAGCGTGTCCTGGGTCTTCCCCGGGGCCTCCTCCCGGTTGGACGTGCCTGGAACACCTCACCAGGGAGGCGTCCAGGAGGCATCCTGATCAGATGCCCGAGCCACCTCATCTGATTACTCTCAATGTGGAGGAGCAGCGGCTGTACTCTGAGCCCCTCCCAGATGACTGAGCTTCTCACCCTATCTTTAAGGGAAAGCCCAGACACCCTGCGGAGGAAACTCATTTCAGCCGCTTGTATTCACGATCTCGTTCTTTCAGTCACTACCCATAGCTCATGACCATAGGTGAGGGTAGGAGCGTAGATCGACCGGTAAATTGAGAGCTTCGCCTTGCGGCTCAGCTCCTTTTTCACTACGACAGACCGATGCAGAGCCCGCATTACTGCGGATGCCGCACCGATCCGCCTGTCGATCTCACGCTCCATTCTTCCCTCACTCGTGAACAAGACCCCGAGATACTTGAACTCCTCCACTTGAGGCAGGATCTCGCTACCAACCCTGAGAGGGCACTCCACCCTTTTCCGGCTGAGGACCATGGTCTCAGATTTGGAGGTGCTGATTCCCATCCCAGCCGCTTCACAGTCAGCTGCGAACCGATCCAGAGAGAGCTGAAGATCACGACCTGATGAAGCAAACAGGACAACATCATCTGCAAAAAGCAGTGACCCAATCCCGAGTCCACCAAATTGGACCCCTTCAACGCCCTGGCTGCGCCTAGAAATTCTGTCCATAAAAGTTATGAACAGAATCAGTGACAAATGGCAGCCCTGGCGGAGTCCAACTCTCACTGGTAACGGGTTCGACTTACTGCCGACAATGCGGACCAAGCTCTGGCACCGATCATACAGGGACTGAACAGCCCTTATCGGGGGTCCGGGACCCCATACTCTCGGAGTACCCCCCACAGGATTCCCCGAGGAACACGGTCGAACGCCTTTTCCAAGTCCAAAAAACAAATGTAGACTGGTTGGGCAAACTCCCATTTACCCTCCAGGACCCTGCTAAGGGTGTAGAGCTGGTTCACTGTTCCACGACCAGGACGAAAACCACACTGTTCCTCCTGAATCCGAGGTTCAACTGTTTGATGGACCCTCCTCTCCAGGACCCCCTGAATAGACTTTTCCAGGGAGCCTGAGGAGTGTGATCCCTCTGTAGTTGGAACACACCCTGCAGTCCTCCTTCTTAAAGAGGGGGACCACCACCCCAGTCTGCCAATCCAGAGGCACTGTCCATGATGTCCATGCGATGTTGCAGAGACTTGTCAACCAAGACAGCCCTACAACATCCAGAGCCTTGAGGAACTCCGGGCGTATCTCATCCACCCCCGGGGCCCTGCCACCAAGGAGTTTTTTGACCACCTCGGTGACCTCAGTCCCAGAGATCGGGGAGCCCACCTCTGAGTCCCCAGGCTCTGCTTCCTCATTGGAAGGCATGTTAGTGGGATTGAGGAGGTCTTCGAAGTACTCCCCCTACCGACTCACAACGTCCCAAGTCGAGGTCAGCAGCGCATCATCCCCACGATATACAGTGTTGATACTGCACTGCTTCCCCATCCTGAGACGCCGGACGGTGGACCAGAATCTCCTCGAAGCCGTCCGAAAGTCGTTCTCCATGGCCTCCCCAAACTCCTCCCACGCCCGAGTTTTTGCTTCAGCAACCACTAAAGCCGCATTCCGCTTGGCCTGCCGGTACCTATCAGCTGCCTCCAGAGTCCCACAGGACAAAAGGGTCCTGTAGGACTCCTTCTTCAGCTTGACGGCATCCCTCACCGCCGGTGTCCACCAACGGGTTCGGGGATTGCTGCCACGACAGGCACCAACCACCTTACGACCACAGCTCTGGTCAGCTGCCTCAACAATAGAGGCGTGGAACATGGCCCATTTGGACTCAATGTCCCCCACCTCCCTCGGGATGTGGTTGAAGTTCTGCCGGAGGTGGGAGTTGAAGCTACTTCTGACAGGGGGCTCGGCCAGATGTTCCCAGCAGACCCTCACAACACGTTTGGGCCTACCAGGCCTGACCGGCATCCTCCCCCACCATCGAAGCCAACTCACCACCAGGCGGTGATCAGTTGACAGCTCCGCCCCTCTCTTCACCCGAGTGTCCAAGACATGTGGCCGCAAGTCCGACGACACGACCACAAAGTCGATCATCGAAATGAGGCCTAGGGTGTCCTGGTGCCAAGTGCACATATGAACACCCCTATGCTGGAACATGGTGTTCGTTATGGACAATCCGTGACGAGCAACAGGGTGGCCGAAGGCGGGGACCTTGGCGGTCCGATCCTCAGCTACACAAACTGGCTCTAAAGATTTAATGATTTCATCATTTCCTTTCTGAATACAGCATCTCAATGCAGAGTGGAAAGAGATGTTTCAGTAAATTTGACAACTGCTTTACAAAAGGTTCCAGCTCTACACATGATTACTTTAAGCACTGCCAAGCTATAAAATGATATTTTTTGGATCCTAGAACTATTGTATTGACTTACTTTGCCAAAATCTTCAAGAAGTGCATTAGGGATTGGCTAATTTGTTTACAGTGAGAGAAAAATCCATCTTATTTTGTCTTTAATGTTCCTTTAATGTAGGAAGTGACATCCTTCACATCATCTACAAAATTGTGATAGCCAGTGCAGTTTTTTACACTGTGATGTGCTGGGCTGGTAACATCATTTCAAGAGAGGCCCACTGACTCAAAAATCTAATTAAAAGGGCAAACTCAGTTATGGGACACACTCTGCATCCCCTGGAGGTAGTAGCAAAGGAGAGAATTAAAACAAAACTAACTGCCATCATGAACAATGCTGCACACATTAAAGACATTAAAACAGAGAACTTTCAACCCTACTGGGGCTCCTTTATATCAACAGCAATCCACCTGTATGATGCCTCATTGTGACTGGGACTTCTAACTCATGAGTTTTCTTTATTTTTAAAATTTCTTAATCTTTAGTCATTCTTGTGCATTCAGAGCGTAGTGTGTGTGTATATATCTATCTATTTATGTATTTATTTATTTAAAGAGCCTGTTTCCACCTGGTGACAAATAAAGTTCTATCTATCTATCTATCTATCTATCTATCTATCTATCTATCTATCTATCATTGTATATTTATATCTTAATTTACAGATTAGAGCAGTGTACTTACAAGTTAGGGTTTGTAAAGAATAAAGAATGTATATAACCGGATTGTGAAAGATGATCCATAAAGTATACTTGAAGTTATTATTTGATTTAATGCAAATATCAGTTTAATGGTTTTGACTGAAATCTCCCAAGCACATCAGATACATTTATGATGAAAAGCAACAGACATTTAGGGAGCCTTCAGTTTTAGGTGTTAAATCAGTGAGGATAATCAAGTTCTTTCTCTCTTCTGTGGCCAAAGTGTATCACAGATTTGAAGACTCCATTAGCACCACTAGCACAGATCTAGAAGTCTGTCCTGCTGTTGATCTCAAAAATCCCCAAAAACTCAACTATAAAGTTTGAGAAATGAAATGTTGTATTATATATGTCTCTTTCCAAAAAAGAACTCTATCAACATTGTGTGAAAGTTATCCATTTTTTTTTCTCTGAAAACATTCTTGGATTCACAATGGAGGGAACATTTAGGTGCAGTAGGAGGGAGGGTACCTGCTTGGAGGGAGCTATATAAGCTTCCGAGTAACAAAAAGACAGCCGAATTACAGTGGAGAATTTGGCATGGAATCATAGTTATAAATTACTTTTTAAAAATAATTGAAGTTACAGAGGATGACAGATGTGTTTTTGTGGACAAAGAGAAATAATTTTCATCTATTTGTATCATGAATAAAATTAGGAGGTTTTTTTTCCAAGTTTTTTACTGATTTGTTTACAAAATTAAGACTGGATTTTAATACTGTGATGTTTATTTATGGAGCCACATACAACAAGAAAAACAGGCATAGACACAGTTGCTGAACGTTTTGCTTGGTAAAGCAAAATTAACAGTTTTAAAAAAGTAGAAAAAATAAACAGTGTGGAACAGGAACTTTTACTGTTTAGGTTAAATATTCAAGGATAAAACTTGAATTTGCTTATTATAATTTAACACACACAACTGACATTTTTGAAGATGTGTGGAGTGCAGAAGGGGTACTGTGTGCCAGAGCCGACACCATAGGGAGGCAACCATGACACCTGTCAGGGGCCCCGAGCAGTGGGAGGCTCTCTTGCACAAGTCTAAAGCTGTGGCAAATGAAATGGAAATCCCTGCAGTGGTCAAATCAGGTCACCGTCACAAAAGACCAAAACATGTTATTGAGTCAGATGGATCTGATGTAGAAGCAGATGATCTAGAATCCCAAGATCCAGAAGTAAAATTCAGAAGAGGTACATTTCACGTTATGATGGATTCCTTAATTTCAGAATTGTCTGGGCATTTGAAAGCCTAAACAACATATGTGGCCTTTTTTGTCCAATTTTAAACTTTAGGAGCATGAGCATGGAGGAGATCTGAGCCTCTTGTGCAAATTTAGATGCAAGCTATTCAAAGGATCTGTCACATCATTTGAAAGATGAGGTGATTCACGTCAAGAATATTTATGACACAAATGTTAAAGTCTGAAGGTGGGCACTGTGATTGTTGATATTATATCATGAGATACACATACAGAAATAAAAACGTTGCAAAAAGATATGTTGACTCTGTTAGTAATTTTAATTCAGAGCTACCAGATCCTCCACACATCATGAGGCACGACATGCGATACAATATTATATAAATTTAATTACGGTTGCGTGAAATTTCAATGTGATTGACATTAAGCTTGAGTGTAGCATAGGCACATCACTCGAACAGCTTGGGGAGGCAAAATGATCGAAGTACGGAGTCAGGGGGCCCAGGTGCTCAGCCATAATTGTCAGGGGCCCACGATTTTCTGGCGGCAGGGCTGTGTGTGCTATAGATAAGGGAGAAATGAAACTCAACTTATAATTCGCTATTTAAAACCTATAAAATGGAAGTTGAATGTAGCAGGAGGAATTGGTTACAAGTAATGCTCTGTGAACAATACTGAAAATCAGGGCTGACTGGGCTTTGGTTTTATTTTGTACATAAATGAGGAGGGCACTGGGAAGATGATTAGAAAATATGAAATATTTATATGATGACTTTGTGTGGGGTTACAAGGGGTTATTATGTATGGAATATTTAGATTTTTTTCTACTATTTATTCATGTCTTTATATAGGTTATTAATAATACTTTTTGTTGTATCTGTACTTTTAATATATTGAAGTTTGTTCTTGTTATACTTTCAGTTTAAATAAAGTACTTAAAAAAATTAAAGAATAAATCTTTTATTTTCCTCGTTAAAACAAATCTTTTTTGATGGCAAGATGGTAGATGAAATTTTACAGAGCTTCCTGGTTAGCTGTTCTTCCCTTGTGCCTGTACTGTGAAATCATGAGTTAGAAGTAGATTGTAGTATGTTGCTAAAGCATAGACAAGCTGCAGTGCATATGGTTGTTTAGCCTCTGTTTGTTTTGGAAAAATATATAATTGTAAACTATTCCTCAAGCCTGTTTTTATCTTAAGCTAATGATCACCCATAGAAAAGTACAAGGTATATGTTGGCCCTCCCTGAAAGTCTTTTATAGGTGTTTTCAGACAGAGCCTGAAACAAAGATTACTGTTTTTATGTACTGCTCTGACTGCCTGCACTTTGCAGATTTGGCCCTATTGTAACTCACTTTGTATTTAAGATGTTCGATATTTGCAGCTTCCCTTTCTTTTTACTTTCTTTAGCCTCCTGATATATTCTCCAATGTTAAGTAATGAACTTTGTACAAATTAAATTTACTTTTCTTATCATTTTCCATAGAAATCCTGCAGCTGAGGTTAATTGCTAATTAATTAACAGATGCTGTTTTGCACTTGGAATAATGCTTAGTGGTTTTAGAGCCACAGCACACTTTACAGGGTGTTTTAGAAATATATACAATTAGCACTATTTGAGAGAATAAAAAAAACTCTAATTTTTTTTTATTAATGGTGCATACAGAAGAGAAAATCAAATATTAATGTAAATAACACTCTACCTGTTTTATGTATACATGGGGAGCTGCATACAGTATGTTAAAAGAAACATGTTTGAATAGGAGGCAGGACAATATTGACACAATAGCAATGATTTATTGTATCAGGTCAAAAATAAAATTTAACATGAAAGTGGCAAGAACCTTTTATTAGTGTAAATCATAGTACCACTGAGTGAACCTTTAACATGGAATAAAGAACTCCACACGATGAACAATAAGTGATGATCAATTAAAGGATTTTAATTAACTAAGTAAAGAGGGAGAAATAAAATACAATAAAAAACAACAAATACCTCTCTCACTCTCTCGGGCATGCACAATAAATCTTGGGATGTCACAGGGGTTTCCTGTCTGCTTCTAAATAAAGTTGCCCCTTTCACATCTCTTTTTCAGTTGTTTCTCCCCAGTGTACTCTCATGTCTACTTCCCACTACAACTTTAATAAGCACTCTTACAGAAGGCTGCTTTAAACCAAGTCCAAGAATCACTTTAAGACTCACTTTCATCCAATCCTGGATTCACTTCTGAAATCAGGGCCAGCCCTCTTTGCCTATAGACGAAGGTTCCTCTAGTGGCTTCATTAGTGGATGGATGTCAAGTGAGCCAATTAATGTAACTATTATACCTTCTTGGACCATGCAAAATTGCAATTTAATTTGAATTTGGTGCATTTCTCTTTTAAATGGCATATCATGGTTAATGGCACAGTATGCACTCATACAGTACATACATCTCAAACCTGCCTAACCCAAGTCAGAGTTGTCAGTGGGGGTTTAAGCTTATCACAGCAGTACTAGACAGGTGTTCCTGACAATTCATTACAAAAAAAAAATTACATATGATGTAAAGTAATATTACTATGAAAAATTATTAACGCACAGTAGCAACAAATAAATGTGTATATGTTTGGATCATTTAAAAGTGAGGTGTCAGCATGCATCTGAATATGGAGGAACAAGCAAGATTTAATTTCATGTTTAAAATAGTCATCTGCAAGCCTCTATCATTGGCACATAGGTGATGAAGACTAATGAAATCAGAACAGACAAAATGTTCTGTTCTTAACATTTTTTTCAGAATGGAAAATTAATTAGCTGCACACTGTGTACTCTAAGATGCAAGATGTCTCAGTGCAACTGTTGCTCGTCTCAGACTTTCTCAAGACAAGTCATGACCTGATGTCTGCTTATGCACATTTTCCTAGATTTACAGTTTATTACCATCATTACATCCTTAGCAGTACTATGCTTACTTAAGAATAAATGGCTCCTGCATGCTATTGCTATAGTTAAAAAAAAATAAATGGACAGAGTCAAATTTCAATCTAAAATAGGCTATGTCTTAATAAAGATAGAACAATACTTTAATTCAGTAACCCATTGAAAAGTTATCATTATTTCTATTTATATTATCCATTCTGATGTACACAATTAAGCCATAATACATACAGTTTGACTGAATAGAAAGTATAATGTTAACAACCAGGACAAAAAAATTGAAGTAGACTACAAGAAGTATAGTCCTAGAGTTAGCCTCAAGGCTTGATGGAAGAGATATCAAATAACAATGGAGTTATTTAATGGAGGATTACATCATTCCAGCTTCTGATACCAGGATGAGAAGAGTAATAAAAACTCTAAGCAATCCCAAGATGCTTTGTAGCAGATTAGGAACAGTTTAGATGGTCATGGAAAGTTCATTCCACAGCTTGACAGCTAAGAACTGACAAGCATTAATCAGTTTTAGCATGTATGGCATGACTGTTACAAAAAAAGTCAAAGAAGAATAATGACTTTTGGATGGACATATGGAGAGAAAAGCTACTTTACATATTAAGGAGCAGAACTATTTTGGGACCTATAGGTCAAGAAAAAAGTTTTAATTTGGATCATTTCTGTAACTCGAAGCCAGTGTGGAGAGCTAAGCAAAGACACAGTATAGGTAAAATAAGGAAATAAGGAACAGAATGCACCACCTGGCCTGCTACATTCAATAGCTATTGGAGAGTTATTAGTCAAGTATCGAGTTTGTCACCTACGTGTGCATGGGAGGCAGCTAAAGGGCTGGAAAGATCATAATCCCACGCCAGAGACGTTTAAAATTAAGCCCTAATTAGTAAAAAAAATCCAATGTTTCTGAGGCACTCATCTTTACAATTCTTTTTACAATTGTTTCTTTCAGTCCTGTAATTGAATGTATTGTAAATGATTTATTTCAAATAAGAGTAAATAAAATGTTATTAATTAAAAAAAGACCCCAAAGTAAACTGGGGTACTCTCCGATTTTTTTTTTTTTTTTTTTTTTTAACTTTGCATTTTTTGTGATGCCACTACTTAAAGGAGTGCCTTGTTGTCTCAAATAAGTAATACTGTGCAATATCCAGAACACTCAAACATATGGACAGTAGGAGCACATATAAATCACGAACGTGAGGGTTGGTTTTTTGTCTCTTTTGCTGAAATACTTCTCCAATGATACAGCACCCGATTGAACATAAAATCACCATGGAGCACCTGTTAGACTACAAATAATTCCTTTAGTGATTGTTATTACAATAAAATGCTATGTACAATCTTAACCAACCGGAACAAAATATACCTCACTGCAGGCAAAAAAAAGAACGGGGAGCACCTCCAGTTTACTTTGGGATCGTTGTTTATATAACTTGCATGGGAAAAAAAATAAACGGATGTCTGCCTATTAATGTACACCATCATCTATATACAACGGGAACTGTGATCGCCAACAATGTAAT
This sequence comes from Erpetoichthys calabaricus, assembly GCF_900747795.2. Lineage (NCBI taxonomy): Eukaryota > Metazoa > Chordata > Cladistia > Polypteriformes > Polypteridae > Erpetoichthys > Erpetoichthys calabaricus. The sequence goes on along the minus strand of NC_041397.2, from coordinate 219,387,531 downwards.
TGAAAAAAGAATGCTATATTAAATTTCCCTCACTCAACACACAAATTTATCGGAAACTTCCCCTGTGGACTGACAGGAAAACCTTTCCACCAATCAGTGTTTTCCTTTTGTTTTTCCAAGGTACCTACCCTTTCTGTACACTTTTACCTGTCATCAACCCTCTGATTGTGAGTGCGTCATCTTCAATTTTGCGTGGCACCACATTTAATTTTGCGCGTCACCTTCTTTAATTGTGCGCATCACCTTTTTTAACTGTGCGGCACCTCGTTTGAATGTGCACGTCACCTTAAGTGTGCGCGTCTCCTTTTTTAATTATGCGCGTCACACCTTTAAATTTTTTGTCACTCACTCTTCGGGTCCACCGAAGATACTCAATCAGACAAAACAAAATAAATAAATAAGCAAATACAATGTTATTGTCAATGCAGGTTCCTTCTTGAATAAAACAATACCTAATTAAAAGTATAAAATAGTTTCACTTGTGTTATGATATGGCAGGCCACTATTGATGTGTGGGTTTGTGTTTAGAATGTAGATAGTTGGCATTAAGAAAGAATATAAAAAGAAAAAAATGTTTGTGTTTGCTTAAAAAAAGGTTTCAGAATTATTTTTAAATTTAAATTGTGTTTAAAATATTTTTTAAAAACTCAGTAGTTTTTTAGGGACCTTAAAGGAAAAATGGGACATTAAGTTTTGAAAAACAGTAAAACATTTACTGTTTACAGAGAAATGGTAATAAAAAAATAACATGAAAAAATGTCTAGTTCAGGGAATCTCACGTAATAATGAATGAAACCTAGATCACAGTGAACAAGTAAACGCACAGTAGTGTGACAAATATTTGTGTATTTTCTGGGTAAAGAAGCAAAGAGACCTTTGTTAGTTTAAAGAGAAAAATAAAGTTATTGGTGGGAGAATGAAATGAAGATAATGGTACTTAAGGGAAGATAAAAGAAAAGATCCTATACAAAGACAAATACATCATTTTTCGACATAATCTCCCTGCTTTTAAAAAACACTTTGTCTATCTGTCAACAAGCTTTCGTAGTCCCTCATTTAAAAATGTATTAGCAGGGCCGGATTTTCCTATAGGCTAACTAGGCTTCAGCCTAGGGCCTCAAGATCAAGAGGGGCCTACATTCAAATTGTTAGCAAAATTTTATTATCTCTCATGTAATTTACAAACTTAAAAATGGAAGGTGAAAGGGCCTCATAAGTGGAATAGCCTAGGGCCTCTTTTCATATAAATCCGGCCCTGTGTATTAGGCTGAACTACAAGCCACAAATACACTGTTGTCTTCACCTCTTCAACAGACATGAATCTTCGTCCTCACAGGGCTTCTTTTGAAACTCAAATCTGTCATGGATTTTTGCATAGGAAGAGCCATGGCTGATTTGCAAATAATTTGTCACCTCATCTGCTGTCACTTGTCTATTCAACAGAATCATTTCACATACACGCTCAATGTTGTTATCAGTTGTAGACGTGGACGGGTGTCCAGCTCCTTCTTCATGGCTGACACTTGTGCGATCTTCCTTGAACTTCTCTATCCATTCATACACAGTTCTTCACGACAAAACACTTTCTCCATACTGTGCACAATGTCTTTGATAAATATTGGCACCAGGCACACCCTCAGACCAGAAAATTTTAATCACTGCACGTTGCTCTTTTTTCATGCAAATCACAAGTGGGGCAGCCATTGTTTCTCGCACCATACTTACAAATGATCTGACGTAACACACTCACACCTACACAGCAGTGACTGGGGAGACAGAGACCTCGTACGAAAAGTGCTTTTAAGACAGTGCTGCCAACAGTAGTTTTAATATGACCAGATTGCAGATAATTTTTGACTCACCCTCGTAATTAAGACAAGAGATACTACATGGAGGTGTCTTTCACTGAAGCTTGAGTGATACAGGAAATTAATTGGACACTGGAATGGGACCCGAGTACAGCTGGTGACACCTCAGCACCACACTGGAACACTGAGGTTTTTTTTTTTTTTTTTAAACAGAGGCTGGAGTGCCAATTCTGCCACCAACCCCCATGTTTTCCCTGTATGTTGGAGGACCTGCTTGTAGGGCTGGAAGCAGATTAACGTCATACCCAGGACAAAGCAATTGCTGATTGAGGGCCTTGTGCAAGGGCCCAATGGAGTAGAGTTACTTCTGGACTCTTTTACGGGATTCAAACTGGCAACCTTTTGATTGGTGGTGCATATCCCTACCCTCAGAGCCACCACTCTGACCACATAGTGAAGCCACTACTTCGTACATAGTGGAACCAAGGAAATATCAGATTAAGCACAAAGTGAGGGTATTGTGTGAATATAGAAGTCCCCTTTATATAAAAGTGTTCCTAAGAAGAATAGTCCCTTTTTCCATTTATTTCTCTGAAGAAACAAAGGTTCTGTAGAAATCACTTAAAATTATAATGTATGAGATTAAAGCAAAGCAGACATTGAAAATCTTGCAAGGAAAAAGAAATTATGTCTCCATTCACGAGGATGAATAAAAATAAATAAATACATTTTCCATTAAGGTGGCAGGGGGTAAGTGCCAGAACAGCAGGTATTTGTGGTCAAAAGCAAAAGTTTGAGTCATTAACAATAAAGATATTTTAGAGTCAAAATTACTCAAGGGGAAAGATCAAATCTCTCACTCAGGGGAAAGTCAGCTGTAGGGAGCCTAGAACAAAAAAGAATTTAAAAGTTCACATCAGTGAAAAATCAATATCAAATTTTAAAAAAGCCACCAAGGAATAAGGCAGTGGGCTACACACACAAGACAGATACAAAGCTTCTGCCTGGAAATTTGCACAGATACGCTAGAAGAAGGGATGGGACCCAAGGTTGCTTCTTTAGATAATCATTGTTATGATACGGTCATGAAAATTAGTGTAAAATATTCTGTCATTTTTGTCTTATTTTAAATATTATCCTATGATTTTTCTTTTAGTTTATTTTATCATTTTTGACAATGATACCATTGCGGAATTTGGTATTAGGGTTGTAGTACTTAGTAGTTACCCATACCTTGTAATTGTCACAAATATCTCACTGAAAATGCAAAATGTGTGGGTGTTTATGATGATCAGGGAACAGAAGTCAAAAGTTGCAAAAAGAATGCTTTCCGCACTTTGTTGAACTAAAACTACAGTCAGCATTCCCTAACTGGATGATGATTGTACTGTGCCAATGGCTGCTCTTTGCTCTGGATTTTTATGTACAAATGATTATCCTACAATGTATATTGGAAGCAAAAGCATTTTAAAGCAAGTTAATAATATCTATATCCTTTTGTACAATATTTCTGGAAGGGGTATATATACCGGTTCAAGATAGTAAGCACCCCCTCCTGGACACAACTACTTAACAACATTTAGTTTAGGTAGACTTCCCAGTGGGGCCTGAGTGGTATTTTGGCCTTTGAACCCCTGCAGATTTTGTATTTTTCTAAAGCTTCTCAACTCTGGAGCTTTTAAACTATTTTTCCATCCTCCCCCACCATTTAAGCTTATTAACAAATTTGCCTATATATAAGGACTTGACTTTCCTAATTATATCTATTTTATGTAAGTGTGTATTGATTTTGTTTCTGTTTATTTATTCGTTACTATTATTAACTAATTTTAATTTGCTTTTCTTTTCCAGCATCTGTTGTTTTGACATCTTATAAAGCACTTTTGTTATTGCTGTTGATTTTAGTGTCAAGCAAAATAAAATGCAAATTGTTTTCCACTCTTCCACTATTTAAGTATTTCAGTAAAACCAATGAAAGAATGCATTCATATTCTTTTGAAGGTTAAAAAAGAACAACTATGAAATGAAGTAAAATCAGTTATGTCTACAATGGTATATTGTTTGCATTTTTTCCATTTACTCTGCTTTTATGGAAAATCTGTACTATATGACAGGTTTAAAACAGTGAAAAAACTGACCACATGCACTCATTATTTGCGTCAGACATTGTACCCTAAATCACTGCCAGGAAAAGGTACAAAGGGTTCAGAGCTATTGAATCCCTTAGAGACATGTTTAATAAAACTGTTCACACTAACTGAGAGACATTTAACGTCAAAAACTATTCATCATTCCAAACTGAAAATTTGGTCCTTGTGGGCTCATGGCTGAAATAATAAAGCTACAGGCAAGGACATCTGTCAGGCATTGTCCCACATACACAAACAGGCAGTAAGAGTGGGTAATATATATAATGATTTGAAATTGTTTACAATATATTCAATAGCAGTAATTCATATTTTGGATTTTAAAAATAGTATATATTTTTTATCATGCTTTATATCACTTTCTATCAAAATACATAATCTTGCAAGTGTGTATTATATTTCTTTTGTTGGCGTAACACATCAGAGTATTGACTTGTAATTCTGAATTTATTAGGTATTGGAAGAGAATTACAAAGTTCACAAATCCAAATATACATAATATTTCTACAAAAAGCTATTTTTTTAACTTTAAATAAATATGCAGTATATTTAAAAAGTGACTTGATTTAAAGACATTAATCATACATTTTTAAATTAGTAAAGTGCATATAAAAAGCTCATACATTATCTTGAAACAAACATCTTTTTTACCATTCAATTAATATGAACTATAGTTCTACTTTTAATCAAAACTACATATTGTAAGTAAGGTTCATATAGACATTTGCCACTACCTCCCAAAACAATTACATGTGTCATGAAAGGAAACGTATAAAAGATAAAACAAAAGAAACAGATGCAAAATAGAATAGATATAGCACCAAATATACTGCATAATGAAACTCCAAAAGTGACCCACCTAAACCTGAGCCAAGATTCAGCCTCCCACATCAAACAAATTGCTTTTACCTCCCGATCATAAATAAAAAACGTAAACAGAAATTAAAGAAGAGGAGTGACAGGACACATGCTGCACAAGCCAGTGGTGGACAGTCTGTTGCAACTTGTAATAATTAGTGAATTAGACAAAAACAGTCCATACAACCCCTAACCTGCAATATCCTTCATACTTTTAAGACAGAGGCCTCCTAAAATCTTAAATTATTGTCTGCAGGTCAGCAAACCAAAGAAAATAGAAAAGAAAAGAAAAACAGTATGATGTCGACTGAGGATATGAAGTGAAAGAACAAATTGTTAGGCTGGAGGTGATAAAACTCTAAACCTTCCACAGTCTTTAGTAAGCCAATTAGATATGTATTGCATCTTAGATTCTCCTTGGCTTCCTGCCATTGCCTCACTTGTAAAGCAGCAACATCAAAATGAAAGGCTTTTATTTCTGATTTGGTTGTATTATATTCCTCTCTTATCTCTCTGGTAAATGCCTGGGACGCAGAATTTAAAATAGATGATTGCTCAGTAATCAGTGAGTAAAGAGATTCTGAGGACTTGCCAGTCTGCCATTTTTAGATCACTTTCTGCTTTCATTGGGAATGTTAGGTGAAGAAAGACTCTTCTCCATGGAAAGAGACTTGAAGATGTAATCCACAAAGTTTACAGAATAATTTATAAAAAAGGTAGTGTTGTTAGATAGATAGATAGATAGATAGATAGATAGATAGATAGATAGATAGATAGATAGATAGATAGATAGATAGATAGATAGATAGATATGAATTGTGTGTACAACTGTAAATAAAACTGTAGCAACAAGTAGATTGCAAGTACTAAGCAACTGTCCCACTCTGAGATGCAACCACTCTCACCTTAGTAGGCCTGTTCTTTTAATACATCTTTACATCTTCTCCTTTTTATTTTATGAAAGTTGAAAATGACTGTGTCAGCTCAGGTGGAAGTCAGATTTTGGTTACCACAATCTTGTCTTACATATGATCTATAAATTTCTTACTCAGTGATATCCAAAACCCTAAGCAATCCTTCAGTATGCTCAGCTAATTGAGGATAACATTAATAAATGTTTGCCACAGCTTTGAATGGTTCCTTACAAAACAAATTGAACTTGATCTAAGTTTAAGTTAAACAGAACATCCTTTTCTCATTGTGTTATGGTAAGTAGAATATGGATTCTCAAAAAAGGCATGCTAGTAATGTATTATAAAATATTACAATTGACTGTTTACTGAGCAATAATGATATATCAGATGTTAGCCAAAAGAGAACTGTTAGAATAGGATTAGGAATTACTGTTGAATCTAAAAGTATGTGTTAAATATGCTAAAATATTATTCCAATAAAGTCTCAGCAAGGAACATGCCCCAAACAACCTAATTAAGCATCCACAGTTAGGGCCTTGATCTGCATATATCTTGGATAGTTTATGGAAAGTCTAGAGAGAGTGGTGCTCCATGTCATGATTTGGACTTTGCGTTACATTTTTTCAGCCTTTTACTTAGCCATTAAAAATAATGGAGATATTGTTTTCAGGTATTTATGAGGTTAAGGAATTTAATGGTCAGTTTTTTGGAGATATTTGAAGAAATTATTTTTGAAAAAACATACTTTTGGTATTTATTATGCAGGGTTATGAGTATATTGCTTGGCAGGATGACCAGAAGTGTGATGCTGTTACTTTAATAAAGTTTGGCGTTGTTCAATTCCTGGCTGTCCTTGTTTGTGTAAAAATCAAAACAGAAAAAGCCCTAGCATTATTAACGAGTCTCTTGCTATGTTTATCAGTCTACAATTTTATCTCACGTTCTGACATTTTATTTTATTTCTGTCCTCCTGGTTATGATGTTGGCATTTAAGTACCATTATAACTTTTCTTTTGATTTCATCTTCACTTTAAACTGCTTCCTCCACATGTTGTCAGCATAAAGTGTTGCACCTTTTTTCAAACACATACAGAAAGAATTACTTTAATCTGGTGCTTCCATTTGTTTAATGGAAATGTAATGGAAAGATCCTGATACAAAAGCTGTGTGGACACTTTTAGTGCACACTTTTGAAGCCATTAATATAGTTTGAAGATGATACCTATATATTTATCTTGGTCAGAAAGTATTAGCTAAAAGCTGGATAGGTTTCTTTTAATACTAGTAAAATCTCTAATTTAAATATAGCAAAATTATTAATTTGGATGGATTTGAAGCACAGTTATTTAAGGGATGAAACTCTCTTGTCACTGTGCAAATCTTTAAAAGGTACCAAATGTATTACACTTATTAAATAATGTGTACTTTAGGACCAGACAGTTTTGGAAGGGCACAATTAATTAACAGTACAATTTCAGCTTTCAAGTGTCTTTTGCACTGATAACCACAAATTCATTGGTGAACCAGTAGAATTCTACTTATTAGATGGCCATTAATGGTAACTGGTGTTCCATTTATTTTAAGATTTTCTCACTACCATTGTTCTGTCAAGATTAAAACAGAAGGACAGTCCACAAGGGCAAGTCTTTTGAAAGGACCAGGAAAAAACTGGAGTCAAGAAAGAGCAAAGGTCAAAATCAGATACTGTATAAACAAAAGCACCATAATCAAATTGAGAGACTGAAAATGAGGTCAAAAGACAGAGTCAGAGAAAAAGGAGTTGTCTAAAAGGCAGTCCACAAATTACAAATCATAAAGCTCAATCCTGAATCAGAATACCAGAAAATCCTGGCAAAAAAATACTCGCTGTAACTCCAAGCAACTTCAGTGCATCATGTCTGAACTCTCCTCTGGCTTGGCCTAAATAGCAAGAGGGTGGGATGTGGAGTGGTCACATCATGGTGACCCCACCTCTTGGGGCTCCACTCACAAAAAACATAGAACATAAGCACATTTAAAACAACAGTACATAATTATACACATAACAAAAAATACATAAAAATAGAAAAACATAACTACAAAAAAAAAAAAAGACAGATAACATTACATAAACACACTTGGTTTTAAACTTTTTCATTGTTATCATGATTTTCTTTCTTTTTTACTTTTCTGGGTATTCTGATTTTTTATAAGCCATTATTTACTAAGGAGTACATTAGTAGGACTGATGCTGAAGTATTTGTAGCATTTCAGCATTCAGTGTCATTTTCACAGGGGTCTGCACTTTTCATTGTTAATTTATTATTACGATTCAAATAAGGGAACAACCCACACTTCAAAAAATAAAATGAATTGCAAAACAACAACAACAAAAAAAAGTTAAGCATTTATACCTACTCTAAAAACACAAATATTTGTAAGTGTCATATAAATGTAAAAATCACAGTTCTGTACATTTCTGATTGCAGAACAAGATACTAGCTAATTAAATGAGACAAGTAAAATGACATGCAATCATGACATATTAATTAGAAAATGCTACAAAAGATCAAATTTGTGCAATTTGGCACTGCTTTATGTTAAATTTTGACTATAAGAAATGTATTGCATGAAGTCTGGAGGCTTTTTCCTAAAGTAAGTGCATTCAGCAAGCTATTGATATTTATAAGACTAAGAAGGTAAAGGCAAACAAATCATGCAAAAGAATGATCCGGGGTTGAACTTGCAACTTTTTGATTACCAGTCAGCAGTTCTTACCGTTGCACCACCAAAGCAGTTGTCAATGTTGCACCCTATCGTGGGTTCTTTTTCTGCAGTTATATTCTTGAATAAAAGTATACTTGTTTTGTTAGTACTATTACCTTTTGTGAAAGTGTTTATTTGATCTTTGGACTTCAGGCTTCACATATTTTATAGTTTATGTCTACATTTTGTCATTTATTCCTAAAACATGAAAAACGTTTCTGTTTTAATGATGTGTTTACATAGATTGTTGTAGAAACGGAACATACATGAAATGCAGGTGTTCCAAATAACGATCTATTATTTCCCTATATATGTCTAGGTACCTGACTCCCAGATAATTGAGGCATGAGCTTGGAGAACTTTGTGCCCATTCTGCCGGGGTGGGGGGATGGAATAGTAGGCTGCTTGTCTTGATCTGCACATTTACAAGACAAAAGACGCTGACGGAGAGGTGTGAATGGATTTAGGATGGGACAGATTTATGAGTTTTTTCGTAGGCTTTGGTTATTGTAGTGTTTAAAAATCATATCAGATAGATGGCACCCAGGGAGCTGGAGTACAGCTCTCAAAAATTTGAACTTTTCCACTTTATAAAATCAGTTTAGGCAACTTTGGCCTATAGGTGGTGTAGCAGATCCCCAACCTCTGATACAACTTTACCTGACACAAGTGAGCTCCCTTCCTTGGCCTCCATTCCTCACACTACTCTACCAAACTTTGGCTCTCCTGGGTGAGGTGAAGGGCTCAATTTCAAACTGAACCAGGGAGGACATCCAGCACTTCAGTACCATAGCCAGGAAGCCCTTCCAGGTCAGGTGTCTAGCTGACAGGAAGTCTCACCGCAGCAGCTTCGCGTGATGACATCTGTGGACCCCAAAAGAACTGCCCCCCAGAACTTCAATTCCTATGCAGCCTTGTAATTGCTCAGACAGGAGCTACTCCAGAGGGATACTGCAACTCACTGAACTGAGGAAATCATGACCCTAGCAGGCAGTCTCCCATCGTTCATTCATTATTCTGAACTCCTAACCAAGAAAGGGAACACCATTACACTTATTCAGGATGCTAGTCCCTACATTACACTGCATACATTCATTTTAAACCCAGCTTAATCTAATTCACACTTGCACTGGGTCAGTTTGGAATTGACACTTAATCAACTATTCATATGTTTGGGATATTGGAGGAAAACTGGACAACTCATGAAAAACCTACAAGGGAGAATGTGCAAACTCCACATTAATAACAAGTGGTCAGGGAGTATGAAACCAGGTTTCCAGTCACTGTGCCACCACACTGTCCAACAATATAAATCATATGTGTTAAAATAATTTCTATTTTAACAAATAATATATAAATGAAAGTTTCTGATTGCTATTCAACAGCCATCTTGCTGCTTTTCTGATCATGTAGTTTCTTTTTATTTTGTTTCCAGGGACTGGATTGGCTGACATTTCATTAGGTTACAGGGGTGCCATCATGCAGCCTAGGTGGGAATTTTGGGACACTGTAAAAGCAGACCTGAAAGAATAGTCAATGTTTTGATTTTTCCCAGTAACTTGAATCAACATTTTGGTTAAATATTAATTAAGGTTTAGACACTTATTTAATTACACTTATTATTTAAAGACACTTAATTATTTTACTTTTACGGTGTTGTTAATTTGTTATAATTTTTATTATGCACAACAACCATTTTGTTCAAGAACTATCATTGATGAGATCTTACTGTGGTTAATGACGGCAGTCTGTTGCCATTAACATATCTCATCATTTAAGTGTCACATTAAGTCATTGTCAACACTCTATAAAAGATGGTGGCATGTATTTCTCATTATCCAAGTATTTGAACTAAAAAATCATGAATCAAAGATATTTATATAATGACTGTTCACACTGTGTCGTGTCCACTGGCTCTGCTTCAGCCACTTTAGTTACAGGGAAAACACTCTTTTATTTATTGTTCTAATGCTAAAGAAACACACCTTTAGACTACCAAACACTCATCTATAATCTCAGTTTGGCAAAGTTTGGCAATTGTTGATTCAGCAGCTGCTATACTGGCATTCATCACATGTTATTACGAATCTTTAAATCTAGTGTCACTCACCCTTTGTTCTGTTCACTCTTATCTCTGCAGACTACCTAGTGACCCAGTCCTAGCCTCTGCTGCACCTCTCTTGAGCCCTGATGAGGAAGACATCTACGAGTTCTTTTCAGTTCAAGAATTGAAGTTGCTATAAGGGATACAACTAGGAAGTTGTCTGCTTTGCTGTGAAGTTGAATTAAGGCACTGGTGTTGAAAAAAGGTTGAGTTCTCTACCTGCAGGTTCTGAAATAAAAGAATAAAAGTTCTGTTTGCTCAGTCCTCTCCTGCCTGTGTTTTGTGCAACTCAGGACCCTGATGTGACAATCAATATATACATACACACACAAACATACATAAACATATATCTATTGATACACTTCTGTACTTTTAGGTTTTTAAGTTACATTTCTTGAAACTGAGAAGCATATTTACATCTTTACCTGTGTGTTTTGGATGTGCTTGTGTTTTTTTTTTGTCCCCATTTGCTTTGTTTTCATCACTGTAGTGCTTTAATACTCATTTTTATACTAGTTAAAGTAAGCACTTGTCCACATTGACTGCATAAAGTCATAAGGTGAGACAGGCATCTGTGAGTTCTGCACACTTATTTGTTAATCCTCTATTGGATGGCCAAGGCATACAAGAGTTTCAATTGAAAGGGTGTGTTTCAATATTTAATTGGTAAAGAACTGGTTCAAGAAATGTATTGTTATTGATTTATTTAATGATATACTGTGTATTATCCAAAACAAACCAAATATAATAATATGAATTTATAATAATATGCACATATAATAATTTGGACAATAAAGATAATACAAAACATTATTAAATGGGTTTTATATATAAATATATATATACACACACACACACACACACACACACACACACACACAGTATAGGATATATGCAAATGTGAACAGTTAAGGATAGCGCTGCTGACTCGCAGTTAGGAGACCCGGGTTCGCTTCCCGGGTCCTCCCTGCGTGGAGTTTGCATGTTCTCCCCATGTTTGCGTGGGTTTCCTCCAGGTGCTCCGGTTTCCTCCCACAGTACAAAGACATGCTGGTTAGGTGCATTGGCGATTCTAAATTGTCCCTAGTGTGTGCTTGGTGTGTGGATGTGTGTGTGTGCCCTGCAGTGGACTGGCGCCCTGCCCGGGGTTTGTTTCCTGCCTTCTGCCCTGTGTTGGCTGGGATTGGCTCCAGCAGACCCCCGTGACCCTGTAGTTAGGATATAGCCGGTTGGATAATGGATGGATAGATGGGAACAGTTAATGCTATAGAATGCAGTTGTAAAGAAAGAAAAAGGAGTGTCTAGCTTCATTTAACATGAAATATACAGTGATACACATATACAGATATATCAAATAAAATGTTTGTATTATCAAACCTAGATATGTTCTATGCACTAATATATGCTGATATGCAGGTAATATAGCTTGTTAATCTGAAATGCACAGACTTATGTGATAAAAAAATTTTTGCGGCTTTTAAATTTACGCAGAAAAGTGTTAATCTGTTAAATTAATTACTATCTTACATTGTAATATTTCAGGGAACTGCAGTGTTACAGTGAAAGACACATAAACTAAACATGCACATTATGGCACATTTTCAAAGTCAAACATGGTCATAATGGCAAAACAAATAATATGCAAGAAATGTATGGAGCCATTTGGCTTTACTTTTCGGGTTAATGATATTGCCCGCCAAGGCTTTTATAACACATGTGTCTTCCAGTTTTTTTCATTGTCACTGCTAAAAATACAACTCAAAAGTATGTATACACAAATGTTACTAAGTTATTTTTATATGCCTGCTGGTCATGATAGTTACATTGTGATATGACACAAAAATATGAGGGAAGCACTTTAAAATGCACCTTCTCTTCACAGAAGTGGACTTTTTTATGCTGGTACACATTGACAGTGCTAGATACCAAATAAAAGGGGCTTTATTGGTGCAGCGCTACTGATCCAGATCTGAAGGTGAGTGTAAGAAGATGTTCAAAGAGTTCAGAGTGTCATTAGACCAAGAAGACTGTGGCAACAGTACAGAAAAGGAGCAGGACTAGACATAACAAGAATACTTAAGACAATAATACCAGTAAAGGACAAAGCTGAGTTTCCAAGTTGTTGATTTGGAGATGTCTCTGAGAATCTAATAGTGGGAGTGGCATCAGGGCATGCAGCACTAAAAGGGATGGGAAAATTAAAGAATGTGCTCTGAGATATTTTGACTTAACTTTGAATCTAATATACTGTCTTTTCAGCAGTTGTTACAATGATGTATATGAGTGGGATTTGAATAAAGAAGTGAAGACATACAAAATGGAGACACAACATCACAACATAGTTTAAGTAGGCGTCAAACAGTATTAATGTTAGTCAACTTCAGTGCAGAAAAGTTTTCTTAGATGGCTAGAAGACTTTACTAATGCACATTAAAACTGCAATAACTGCAATATACAGTTCTGTCAAAACAGCTACAATGTGGCGCAGCTGTAAATTGGAGAAACACACAGCTAATGGTGACTGTAATGATGAGAGGGCATCTTAAAGAAAGGCAGTGAAATGTAAACAGCAGCCGTTTGGAGTGGAATTTGAGATATTTTGATTCCATTGTTATCTTGGGGACCGTTTTTGCCCTCCTAAAATTAACTGCTTGTACATACAGTTAGGTCCATAAATATTTGGACAGAGACAACTTTTTTCTAATTTTGGTTCTGTACATTACCACAATGAATTTTAAATGAAACAACTCAGATGCAGTTGAAGTGCAGACTTTCAGCTTTAATTCAGTGGGATGAACTAAACGATTGCATAAAAATGTGAGGCAACAAAAGCATTTTTTTAAAACAATCCCTTCATTTCAGGGGCTCAAAAGTAATTGGACAATTGACTCAAAGGCTATTTCATGGGTAGGTGTGAGCAAGCCCGTCGTTATGTCATTATCAATTAAGCAGATAAAAAGGCGTGGAGTTGATTTGAGGTGTGGTGCTTGTATGTGGAAGATTTTGCTGTGAACAGACAACATGCGGTCAAAGGAGCTCTCCATGCAGGTGAAAGAAGCCATCCTTAAGCTGCGAAAACAGAGAAAACCCATCCCAGAAATTGCTACATTATTAAGAGTGGCAAAATCTACAGTTTGGTACATCCTGAGAAAGAAAGCAAGCACTTGTGAACTCAGCAACTTAAAAAGACCTGGACGTCCACTGAAGACAACAGTGGTGGATGATCACAGAATCATTTCCATGGTGAAGAGAAACCCCTTCACAACAGCCAACCAAGTGAACAACACTCTCCAGGGGGTAGGCATATCGATATCCAAGTCTACCATAAAGAGAAGACTGCATGAAAGTAAATACAGAGGGTGCACTGCAAGGTGCAAGCCACTCATAAGCCTCAAGAATAGAAAGGCTAGATTGGACTTTGCTAAAGAACATCTAAAAAAGCCAGCACAGTTCTGGAAAAACATTCTTTGGATAGATGAAACCAAGATCAACCTCTACCAGAATGATGGCAAGAAAAAAGTATGGAGAAACCGTGGAACAGCTCATTATCCAAAGCATACCACATCATCTGTAAAACACAGTGGATGCAGTGTGATGGCTTGGGTGTGCATGGCTGCCAGTGGCACTGGGACACTAGTGTTTATTGATGATGTGACACAGGACAGAAGCAGCCGAATGAATTCTGAGGTGTTCAGAGACATACTGTCTGCTCAAATCCAGTTAAATGCAGTCAAATTGATTGGCCGGTGTTTCATGATACAGATGGACAATGACCCAAAACATACAGCCAAAGCAACCCAGGAGTTTATTAAAGCAAGCAAGTGGAAAATTCTTGAATGGCCAAGTCAGTCACCTGATCTTAACCCAATTGAGCATGCATTTCACTTGTTGAAGACTAAACTTCGAACAGAAAGGCCCACAAACAAACAGCAACTGAAAGCCGCTGCAGTAAAGGCCTGGCAGAGCTTTAAAAAGGACGAAACCCAGCATCTGGGGATGTCCATGAGTTCAAGACTTCAGGCTGTCATTGCCAGCAAAGGGTTTTCAACCAAGTATTAGAAATGAGCATTTTATTTCCAGTTATTTAATCTGTCCAATTACTTTTGAGCCCCTGAAATGAAGGGATTGTGTTACAAAATGCTTTAGTTGCCTCACATTTTTATGCAATCGTTTTGTTCACCCCACTGAATTAAAGCTGAAAGTCTGCACTTCAACTGCATCTGAGTTGTTTCATTTAAAATTCATTGTGGTAATGTACAGAACCAAAATTAGAAAAAAGTTGTCTCTGTCCAAATATTTATGGACCTAACTGTAGGTTACACCTAGGACAGCGAATGATATATCTAGTGACATCACTGGAGAGTTAGGCCTTAGTGTTGTTAGAAGATGCTCTTGCTAAAATGTCAATGCATTTGACTGTGGTGATGATGGTGATGGGCAGATTATGACAAAGTACTGTATTAGGAAATACCAAGGTTGTGTTGCTGTTGTGAAAAGAAGGAGGGGACACAATCTGAGAGGCTGGAAGCTGCTGTTAGCAGTTGTTGTGTGCCATCACGGCAATAAGTGGCATATCTGTCAAAGAGGACAAGATTAATCAAATTAGTATGGGGGAACACCTGAATCAACTTATGTTAAGGGTCTTTAACTCTGCTTGAAAGTCAAAAGTAAAACTCTGCGGTGTCAATTGTGGGATCCTGTGGTACGATAGTGGAGCTGAAAAATGGAGGTTTGAAAGGTTTTGAGGATGGATGTACTATCAGCAAACCTTGAAACTGGTATTAGTGCTACAAGATGTGGATGACAACAGTGGGCACTGGAAATGCAATATCACAAGAAAGAGGCTCTTGACTCATTCAGAGGATCAAGAACATGGAACACAAAGTGTCACAAGCAATTTGAATGCTTCATACATACCCTCACCACCAACGGTATGTAGCACTTAGTCTCAGTAATGCTAGTTCTGACTGGTAACACCAACTGTCCCTGATTCAAATTATGTGACCCACTGTTGTGCAGCAATAAGAAGACTGCCCTTGTGCCTTGCTGATGCTGGAGTACCAGCACTGGATGTTAGTCTCTATTGCCATTGCCTTTCTATTAGCCCAGGAGTTGCAAGATCCCATGCAGACAGACAGACCTTTGTCTCACCGGGCCCAAGGCCCAAGAAACAGTAACTTATCAAAAACATCATAATGCCCTGCAGGCTATGAGGAACCCTTTGCAAAAAAGGTTTTAAATGCAAAAGCATGGAAAAAGTGTCAGAGAAAGAAGTTTCCTGAAATGGAAAACATATGGATGGGCCCTTCCCTGTGATGGCAGTGCCCCCAAGGAACTGCTTTCCTACACAAGGATGGACTAGCATGATACTATGAATTTAATTATGGAACAGGATGAAATAAAATTCCTAGTTGTCTTTGTGTCTTCCCAGTTCCCCAATAGCAGGGATATTGTTGGGGAACAGCAGCAATTTAGATGATAGCAGAATTAATAAAGAAATATACAGAGAGATGCTCAGGTGTAACTGCCTATTTAATGTGTTTTATCCTCCTTTGTCCATAGGACTTAAGAATTATAAGTAAATTATTGAAAGCTTTGTCTGTATTTTTCTACATATTTTGTAAACCATGACACTTTCATTTAACATAATATTAGAATTTAACAGGCCTTGTGCAATTAAACAGACCATTAATGAATAAACACTACTAGATAGGCTCCATTTGAGCCTTTACTGCAGAGAATATTCACATTAAACTAGAAACTGCTTGTTATATACAATATTATCTTAAAACTACAATCACTTAATAAATGGTGGGCAAAATGTAGTTTTAACTGCATACCAATTAAAATTCTGGATGTTTGTCATTATAGCAAAAGTATAAGCAAAGTAATCTCCTTTAAATCTCCTTTAGGTGGCAGTTTTGATGAGTGATATTTAATGATATGACTAAATTAGGAAATAAAAGTAACTGACAAAATAAATACCAACATAAATTATCTCAATGTGATACTGGGCCACCACAGGCTGCTGCAAAGCAGCTTTCATGAAAAACACATTTTGATTATAAACTCTTCAACAGGGAGATACTTAGAGGAGAATAAACAACCATATTTTAGAGATGAACAAATAAGTATTTCCATATTAAAAAATAAAAAATTAAATATTCTATTGGCAGAAAGCTCTCCTAAGCTTTAAAGGTATAGCAACATTGGCCTAATACTCCTGATCATAACTGAATGTAAATGCATTATTTTTAATTGAAACTATCCAGAGAAAATATAATGGAAATAAATGATAGTGAGCCTGCACTAGAAATGTACAGTACATTGGAAACTAACCATGTTTGTAATAGCTGTATTCCACTAAATACAAAACCTATAAAAATTGTAATAAATAAACAATTAAAAGTCTAAAGTGTGGGTATTGAAATATGATAACATAAAACTGACATAAATATAATGAAGAATGAGTAAAATTGAATACTTACAGTAAGGAAAGAAGGGGGGGGGGGGGGGGGGGGGAGAGAGAGAGAGAATGTCCATAAGTAGAAATAACTTAAGCCAGTAAACACCCTGTTGGCTATAAAATGTCTATTAAGCTAAACATTTATTCTGATTGGGTACAGTTCAGATGGGCTATTTGTGTCATGAACTACTTTGATCAGTGGATTTGTATACTACATTTTTATTGTAAATTCTTTATTGTAAAGAATTATTTTCAGTGAGTAATAAAATATCCTGGAATGGAATTTGTGTGTTATTATGGTAAAGGGTAAATGAAACATTTGAATCAAAACTATTAAAAATTGTTTTAAACATTTTACATTGCTGCATTCAATTACTGTAGAACAATAATTCTGTATAGACTTGTATACAGTATATTGATCCTACAACTTCATTTTGAATTATTGAGTTCTATACATGATTCTTCATAGTTAATATTACATGTGTTTTTTAGTTGATACACAGTAGCATTATTTAAGGCAAATGTTTTAGTTTTCAGATCTTGCTAAGCAATTAGTATTTAAGCAAGCAAATTTAAAAAGACAAAACATCCAACAAAGTCATAAAAAATGGATACAGAAAAATCATGCTGTAGGGCATTTTAGTTAGGGTTGAGATATTATATTTGAGCAGACATTTTTATTCATTTGAAATAATAAAAGCAATTACTTAAAAGACTCCACATACATGGTCTCATCAAATTATGGCAGATTGAGACAGAGTTGATAAATGCATTTGCCTAGGGCTTATCTCTGTGGTCACATCATACACACATAGAAGTTGCCTGTGGCACAGGCAATCTATAAATTCAAGGCCATTTTGATGATGAAATATGGTGATTCCCCACCATGATTCAAATAATCATTTGCAAAGAGGGAACTGGATGTATTAATAAAGTGACAGCATTTTTAAAATGAAATACAGGAAATCGGTAGCCACAGATGCAGGATCAAAATGTTTCATGGCTATTTCTATTTAAATATGTGTTTGGCAGTATATTGCAGTATTTCCAGATAATTGTTTTTCTTTAAAAAGGACTAATAGGTGCACCCTTATGATTCCTATGCTTCTAGACCTAATAGAGATACTACTAATCTACTAAAATAGCAAATATATTCATGCCAGGCAATATTTAGATTTTAGATATTTTATTAATGATGCCAGTTCATGAAGATTATAAATGATTTGTGGTGCTTACATTGTGACACTGTAAAATGCAATATATAAAGTAAGAAAGCACATTTTAAATTGTTTATTTTACATTTTGAGCCAGTGTGTCATTTTCTTTTCAAATTCCTATCTGAGCCACCAATAACTTCGTTACTCCGTACATTTGGGAGTCACAGTTGGTTATTTGACACTGGTATAGACCACCCAAAGTTGAGATGCTTTGCAAAGCATGCACTTGTAAAAGATTATGTGTCATGGGAGGGATAAGTATCTATAAACTCACCCAGTTTGACAGTGGAATATTAAGAAAGGCTGCTAATACCAGCCATAAATGACAAAGGAAGCCTAAGGTCATTTGTTTCTTATTAATATGATTGACTGAGGTGAAAACATGTTAAGTATTAAATATGTGGAGAAAAATAACTCAGTAATTACTAAATAGTAAGAGAAGATGCCATCCATTATGTGTATACATGCACATTGCAAATTAACTCTAAACATTGTTGTCCTTGTTTAAAATTGTTCTCTATTGATCCAAAAATTATTCCTTATAAAATTACAGAGGATGGCACTAATGTTTAATATAATATAAAATATGACACTTTCATCTGTACTTCTCCTCTGGCTTTTTCAGAATCCTACCTATATAAAAAATACAAATAAGAAGCATACCATAGAAGCAATGCACCATAAACTTCTGCATACATAAACTTTGAGGCAACAGTGTAAACTAACTAAGGTATAGGTGGATCAATATGCAAATCCTTCTTGAAAAACACGTAACCTCTTCGCTTAATTTTTTATCTTGTACTGTCTACCTAAACCCATTAAATGTTACAGAAGGTAGAAAGAGAGCACTTTATTTGTCCCCAGGGGTAAAATTTGGCGTTCTGCAGAAGCTCTTTAAATAAATAAGTGCATAAATAGGTAGATAACTAAGCAAATAAATAAATAAATATACACACACATTTTGGTCTGTACATACATTGGATTGACTATAAACTCAGAAGAAAGAAAAGTTCTGACTTGGCTATCACAGTCCCACTGAGGCACTATGCAGGTGTATTGCTGTTGGTATAAAGGAGCCCCAGTAGTGTTTCTTGACAAAACTGAAAGTCCTCAGTATTAGTGTGTCAGAGAGAGGATGTGCAGCATTGTTCATAAAGGTACTCAGTTTTGTTTTAATTCTCTCCTTCGCTACTACCTCCAGGGGGTCTAGAGTTGTCCTATAACTTAGCCTGCCCCTGTAATTAGCTTGTTAATTAGTAGGCCTCGCGAAGTGATGTTACCAGTCCAGCACACCACAATGTAAAAAATTACACTGACCATCACAGAGTTATAGAAGATATGAAGGATGTCACTTCCCACATTAAAGGAACACAGTCTCTTAAGGAAAAAGTGCCAGCTATTCCCATTCTTATATAGTTCCTCTGTGCTCTGAGATGTTTCTAACCTGTCATGAATGTGGACCTCCATGTACTTGCAAGAGTGGACCACCTCTTTTTCCACTCCTTGAATAGTGACTGGACATAGAGGATTTTTGGTATGAAAGTAAACACTGTTCAACAGAATTAGCAGAAAAGAAACTTATAATTCCTGAGGCCTTTTAGGAGGTAATATAAAATATCCCATGGGTGACATTGGTACTTCCACAGAGAAATCATGTCTACCTGCTAGGTAGAATGTAATATCAAATCATTATTGAATACTTCTTTAATCTGACAACAGTCTCATCGCATACATTTTTTGCTTTTGGGGTAAAGAAGCCATTTGTCTGTTTATAATTGGGTTTGCAATCAAAAACATTGCAGTAAATTGTTACAGGCTATCTAACTTTTTTAAAAACCTCCACATTCATTTCATCTTCATTTGGTTTACAAAATTTTCAACTTTTTCAACTTTAATTATTTAAAATAAATTACAGTTACTAATGACTTCTAAATATTTAATAATGTAAGGAGTGGACATTGTCTTGCATTCATGCAGTGCCCGCACTGGTAAGTGTGCTGCAATCAACGTCTTGATTATTGCATTACATTAGCTGTCTGAACAAACAGCCCCACTCGGCACATATAATAGCCCCTTTGTTTTCCAATTATACACACAAAGAGAATTTCTCTATATCTTCCTGTTTGAGAGTGCTAATTAGCATTATTCTACCAAGACAACAGACTTTTTTTTTTTTACATTTTACTCTAGTGCAGAACAGCAGCGACTAATTAGGCATTTTTATGTTTAATTGAGCAAAGTATTCTTGATTTTCCTTTACTTTCTCTCATACATTTATGATTGCAAATTTGCCTAACTCAGCAAATGACATAAATCCTTTGTTATTAGGTGTTCCTGATCCTATGAGTTAACTTTCTATATGCAATATTTCCATAGAATTAGCCAGGGAAATGCAAGCTCAATTATGCCATGTTGTTGCATCATATTCACCTTAGTTACATTTGTCTTTGCTGATCTGAGAAAATGTAAACATAGCCTGTGACTTTTTGGGGATAAATACAACTAACTCCCAGTTGATTTTATGCCTATCTCAGACCTTTGCACAATTTATAATCCAGGTCATTGGGAAAATATGGAACTGCATTGTTTTATTGTTTTATTTCAACATGACATGGTATAACATTTTCAAACCCACTTAATCCAATTCATGGTTGCAAAAGACAACAGCCTATCCAAAAAGCACAAGGACACATCACTGGGTAGGGTACCAGTCCATTGCACGATTCCTTACACAGCCATACTCATAGTCACACAAAGAAAGCCAATTTGGATTTGCCAGTTGACCTAAATTACAGTGCATCCGGAAAGTATTCACAGCGCATCACTTTTTCCACATTTTGTTATGTTACAGCCTTATTCCAAAATGAATTAAATTCATTTTTTTCCTCAGAATTCTACACACAACACCCCATAATGATCACGTGAAAAAAGTTTACTTGAGGTTTTTGCAAATTTATTAAAAATAAAAAAAATTGAGAAAGCACATGTACATAAGTATTCACAGCCTTTGCCATGAAGGTTAAAATTGAGCTCAGGTGCATCCTGTTTCCCCTGATCATCCTTGAGATGTTTCTGCATCTTAATTAGAGTCCACCTGTGGTACATTCAGTTGACTGGACATGATTTGGAAAGGCACACACCTGTCTATATAAGGTCCCACAGTTGACAGTTCATGTCAGAGCAAAAACCAAGCATGAAGTCAAAGGAATTGTCTGTAGACCTCCGAGACAGGATTGTCTCGAGGCACATATCTGGGGAAGGTTACAGAAAAATTTCTGCTGCTTTGAAGGTCCCAATGAGCACAGTGGCCTCCATCATCCGTAAGTGGAAGAAGTTTGAAACCACCAGGACTCTTCCTAGAGCTGGCCGGCCATCTAAACTGAGCGATCGGGGGAGAAGGGCCTTAGTCAGGGAGGTGACCAAGAACCCGATGGTCACTCTGTCAGAGCTCCAGAGGTCTTCTGTGGAGAGAGGAGAACCTTCCAGAAGGACAACCATCTCTGCAGCAATCCACCAATCAGGCCTGTATGGTAGAGTGGCCAGACGGAAGCCACTCCTTAGTAAAAGGCACATGGCAGCCCGCCTGGAGTTTGCCAAAAGGCACCTGAAGGACTCTCAGACCATGAGAAATAAAATTCTCTGGTCTGATGCGACAAAGATTGAACTCTTTGGTGTGAATGCCAGGCGTCATGTTTGGAGGAAACCTGGCACCATCCCTACAGTGAAGCATGGTGGTGCGGCAGGGACTGGGAGACTAGTCAGGATAAAGGGAAAGATGACTGCAGCAATGTACAGAGACATCCTGGATGAAAACCTCCTCCAGAGCGCTCTTGACCTCAGACTGGGGCGACGGTTCATCTTTTAGCAGGACAACAACCCTAAGCACACAGCCAAGATATCAAAGGAATGGCTTCAGGACAACTCTGTGAATGTCCTTGAGTGGCCCAGCCAGAGGCCAGACTTGAATCCGATTGAACATCTCTGGAGAGATCTTAAAATGGCTGTGCACCGACGCTTCCCATCCAACCTGATGGAGCTTGAGAGGTGCTGCAAAGAGGAATGGGCGAAACTGGCCAAAGATAGGTGTGCCAAGCTTGTGGCATCATATTCAAAAAGACTTGAGGCTGTAATTGCTGCCAAAGGTGCATCGACAAAGTATTGAGCAAAGGCTGTGAACACTTATGTACATGGGATTTCTCAGTTTTTTTATTTTTAATAAATTTGCAAAAACCTTAAGTAAACCTTTTCACGTTGTCATTATGGGGTGCTGTGTGTAGAATTCTGAGGAAAAAAATGAATTTAATCCATTTTGGAATAAGGCTGTAACATGACAAAATGTGGAAAAAGTAATGCGCTGTGAATACTTTCTGGATGCACTGTATATATTTTGGAGAAGTAGGCGGAAAACTGGTGTACCTGGTAGAAAACACAGGCAGACACAGGGAGAGCATGAAAATTCCATACTGATAATGAAAAGGCAAAACATTCAAAGCCAAGAAGCTAGATAAGGCAATGTGCCACCCCTTCCATTATGTGTTATATAAATTGTACAGTAAGTAGTGTTGATGAAGTCATTTAATTCCTTTTTTTGATAACCAGTCTTTTTAACTTGTCTGCTCCTACTGCACATTATTTCACCATATTTTGTTTCTTTGTTACTTGAAAAATGTTTGGTGATGGAGGTTACTATGAAAGTGTCTAAGTAAAAATTTTATTTTTTTCTTCACTTTGCAGCTTTCACATATAGCATGAAGTAACAGTAAAGTGGATGACCAGAAG
The DNA here is from genome assembly GCF_900747795.2 of Erpetoichthys calabaricus. Classification (NCBI taxonomy): domain Eukaryota; kingdom Metazoa; phylum Chordata; class Cladistia; order Polypteriformes; family Polypteridae; genus Erpetoichthys; species Erpetoichthys calabaricus. Next base: position 219,364,493 of record NC_041397.2, on the reverse strand, counting down.
GAAGACTGACTTTGGACTTTTCAAAAACTGAAAATTCCTGCCATACATCCTACAGTAACCCTATTAATAAGCTAAGTTTCCATTTATAAATCATCACCTCAATGCTTGGGAAAAAATATATTGGCAATCTTTCAGAGGTAATATTACAAAAGGACGCAAGGTTACAATGAAGCGTGACAGGCACTCTAAGGTAAAGTAATGAACACTTAGACCAGCAGGCATGATTTTTTTTTTTTTAAATTACACTAGAGGAGAAAGCAACTCAAAGCAAAGGTATTAATCTGATGGCCTGTAGTGTTTCTGTAATTTCTCCTTCAGGTGTTTTTAAACAATAGAATTAATTTGTAATCAATTTAGGCTTAGTCGTAAAACCTTTAAAATATCTAGGGAGCCATTTTCCATCTCAGAAATAAATATGGAATGTCATTTGCTTTAAACATATTAAAATATGTTAACCTTAAGTTTCTTCAGGCTTTGTTGTTTTTTAATGTTCCCATTGTAGTGCTATGGCTTTGTTCCTCATTAAGAAGGAGGACCGCCCTTTCATTTTTCCTCCAGTGGGAGCTGTAACCATTTCACATTTAGGATACCCAGAAGGCCAATTGAAAACTTTCCTCATTTCAGAATTGTGACCTCTGTTCCTCTCATAGGTGTTCTACATTTTCTGCAGTTAAGCATATTGATTTCTCTGAATTTCATTCTCTAAAGCTGGCAGCTGTTTTCTTTTGCTTCACAGTCTAATTGGAAGTTTAGAAGCTCACATGTTCAATTAACTGCACATAAAACACCTGCAAGACATTTGGTCAGTAATAATTTTACTTCTTTATGCACAACATATAAGAAGATTTAATTTCAGACTTCAGGAATTTAAAAAATATATATAACATTATTAGGTGAAGTAATATTTTACAAAATCTTAAATAAAATTTGTCCTCAGCACTTGTTTGCTAATAGGTCCCTTTTAAAAAATTGACAAAAACATATTTCTCTACTGTTTTACACAAAAGCATAACCTCTTATGGGCTCTGTTGCAAAAGGACTGTAGTAGGGTCTATTATGGGACCTGCTGTACTTCATGTTCCCAGGCATACTAGTCTGCAAATGCATACAGCAGAGGGCAGTTCCTTAATGCTAAAATTTTGTCTAGGCAGCAGGCATCTTTGGTGTCATCAGGGACTGTTTTCATACTTTACTACTCTGTGTGGGTGATCTGCAAGAAAAGAAGGAGGAAAGGATACCACAAGAGAAACTGAGCTGAAATTAGAAAGTTTTGTCAATGAGACACTCCTCTTCACAGAGACTAAAACACTTGTCAGTTTGAAGCTTTGAACAGACCCAGTCATTTTGCACTTCAGTTCTGTTAATTTTTATATAGTTTTCTTCACTAAGTACAGGTTTAAAGTACAGTAATAAGATCATAGCTAAAATACAATTACAATTTTTTACAAATAGATAGATACTTTATTAATCCCAAGGGGAAATTCACATACTCCAGCAGCAGCATACTGATACAAAAAATAATATTAAATTAAAGAGTAATAAAAATGCAGGTAAAAACAGACAATAACTTTGAATACAGTAATCCCTCCTCCATCGCGGGGGTTGCGTTCCAGAGCCACCCGCGAAATAAGAAAATCCGCGAAGTAGAAACCATATGTTTATATGGTTATTTTTATATTGTCATGCTTGGGTCACAGATTTGCGCAGAAACACAGGAGATTGTAGAGAGACAGGAACGTTATTCAAACACTGCAAACAAACATTTGTCTCTTTTTCAAAAGTTTAAACTGTGCTCCATGACAAGACAGAGATGACAGTTCTGTCTCACAATTAAAAGAATGCAAACATATCTTCCTCTTCAAAGGAGTGCGCGTCAGGAGCACAGACTGTCAGAAAGACAGAGGAAAGAAAACAAATCAATAGGGCTGTTTGGCTTTTAAGTATGCGAAGCACCGCCGGTACAAAGTTGTTGAAGGCGGCAGCTCACACCCCCTCCGTCAGGAGCAGGGAGAGAGAGAGAGAGAGAGAGACAGAAACAGAGAAAAACAAACAGTCAAAAATCAATATGTGCCCTTCAAGCTTTTAAGTATGCGAAGCACCGTGCAGCATGTCGCTTCAGGAAGCAGCTGCACAAAAGATAGCAACGTGAAGATAATCTTTCAGCATTTTTAGATGAGCGTCCGTATCGTCTAGGTGTGCGAACAGCCCCCCTGCTCACACCCCCTACGTCAGGATCAGAGAAAGTCAGCGCAAGAGAGAGAGAGAGAAAAGTAAGTTGGGTAGCTTCTCAGCCATCTGCCAATAGCGTCCCTTGTATGAAATCAACTGGGCAAACCAACTTTGGAAGCATGTACCAGAAATTAAAAGACCCATTGTCCTCAGAAATCCGCGAACCAGCAAAAAATCCGCGATATATATTTAAATATGCTTACATATAAAATCCGCGATAGAGTGAAGCCGCGAAAGGCGAAGCGCGATATAGCGAGGGATCACTGTAATGTTAATGTTTACACACCCCCCCGAGGGTGGAACTGAAGAGTCACATAGTGTGAGGGAGGAACTATCTCCTCAGTCTGTCAGTGGAGCAGGACAGTGACAGCAGTCTGTCACTGAAGCTGCTCCTCTGTCTGGAGATGACACTGTTTAGTGGATGCAGTGGAGTCTCCATAATTGATAGAAGTCTGCTCAGCTCCCGTTGCTCCACCACAGATGTCAAACTGTCCAGCTCCATGCCTACAATAGAGCCTGCCTTCCTCTCCAGTTTGTCCAGGTGTGAGGCATCCTTCTTAATGCTGCCTCCCCAGCACACCACCACGTAGAAGAGGGCGCTCGCCACAACCATCTGATAGAACATCTGCTGCATCTTATTGCAGATGTTGAAGGATGCCAGTCTTCTAAGGAAGTATAACTGGCTCTGTCCTCTCTTGCACAGAGAATCAGTATTGGCAGTCCAGTCCAATTTATAATCCAGCTACACTCTCAGGTATTTATAGGTCTGTACCCTCTGCACACAGTCTCCTCTGATAATCACGGGGTCCAGGAGGGGCCTGGGTCTCCTAAAATCCACCACCAATTCCTTGGTTTTGCTGGTGTTCAGGTGTAAGTGGTTTGAGTCGCACAATTTAACAAAGTCCATTATGAGGTTCCTATACTCCTCCTCCTGCCCCCTCCTGATGCAGCCCACGATAGCAGTGTTGTCCGTGAACTTTTGCACGTGGCAGGACTCCGAGTTGTATTGGAAGTCCGATGTATATAGGCTGAACAGGACCGGAGAAAGTATAGTCTCTTGCAGCGCTCCTGTGTTGCTGACCACAATGTCAGACCTGCAGTTCCCAAGACGCACATACTGAGGTCTGTCTGTAAGATAGTCCACGATCCATGCCACCAGGTATAAATCTACTCCCACTCTGTCAGCTTGTCCCTAAGGAGCAGAGGTTGGATGGTGTTGAAGGCGCTAGAGAAGTACAGAAACATAATTCTTACAGCACCACTGCCTCTGTCCAAGCGGGAGAGGGATCGGTGTAGCATATAGATGATGGCATCCTCCGTTCCCACCTTCTCCTGGTATGCGAACTGCAGAGGGTCGAGGGCATGGCGTACCTGTGGCCTCAGGTGGTGAAGCAGCAGCCGCTCCATGGTCTTCATCACATGTGACGTCAGAGCGACAGGCCGGAAGTCGTTCAGCTCACTAGGACGTGATACCTTTGGGACTGGGGTGATACAAGATGTTTTCCAAAGCCTCTGGACTCTCCCCTGTTCCAGGCTCAGGTTGAAGATGCGCAGTAGAGGACTCCCCAGCTCCAACGCACAGGCCTTCAGCAGTCGTGGCGATACTCCATCTGGACCCGCTGCTTTGCTGGCATGAAGTCTCCTCAGCTCTTTGCTCACCTGCGCTGCTGTAATTGTCGGTGGGGATGTCTCTCCTATGCTGGTATCAGCAGAAGGATGGATGGATGGTGTAGTACTCCGAGGTGAGAGTGGGTTAGGGTGGTCAAACCTGTTAAAGAAGTTGTTCATTTGGTTTGCTCTCTTCACGTCTCTCTCGATGGTGGCACCCCGCTTCGAGCTGCAGCCAGTGATGATCTTCATCCCATCCCACACTTCCTTAATGCTGTTATTCTGCAACTTCTGCTTCAGCTTTCTCCTGTACTGCTCCTTCGCCACGCTGAGCTGGACTCGGAGTTCCTTCTGCACGTGCTTGAGCTCATGCTGATCACCGCCTTTAAAAGCCCTTTTCTTCCAGTTCAAAAGGCCCTTGATGTCACTTGTAATCCATGGCTTGTTGTTAGCATAGCAGCATACTGTTCTTACTGGAACTACAATGTCCATACAGAAGTTGATGTAGTCAGTAGTGCAGGCAACTACCTCCTCAATGTTCTCACTATGTGATCCCTGCAGGATATCCCATTCCGTAGTTCCAAAGCAGTCTCTCAGAGCCTGCTCTGCCTCAGGGGTTCATTTCCTGAATAAGCGTGTGGTTGTAGGTAGCTCCCTCACTCTTGGTTTGTAGTGAGGCTGAAGCAGAACCAGGTTATGATCTGCTTTCCCAAGCGCAGGCAGTGCGGTGGTGCTGTATGCGCCTTTAACGTTTGCATACAGTAAGTCAACAGTCTTATTTCCCCGGGTGTTACAATCCACATACTGGGAGAAGGCAGGTAATGTTTTGTCCAGCGTCACATGGTTAAAGTCTCCAGCGATTAGCACAAGTGCCACGGGGTGTTGTGTTTGTAACTTAGCAACAGTGGAATGAATGATGTCACCCGCTATCTCCACATCCGTCCGAGGAGGGATGTATACAATAATAACAATGACGTGTCCAAACTCTCTGGGTAAGTAATAGGGACGCAGACTTATGGCCAACAGTTCGATGTCCCTGCAGCAAGTGGAGATTTTGACGGTTACATGTCCAGAGTTGCACCATTTTGTATTGACATAGAGAGCAAGTCCACCACCTTTGTGCTCCCGCAGGTATTTGCGTCTCTGTCTGCTCTAACTGTGCTAAACCTGGGTAGCTCCACGTTAGCATCTGGGATGGTTGTAGTTAGCCACGTTTCGCAAAAACACAACAAACTGCATTCTCTGTAGGTCCTTACATTTTTCACCAGAGCAGCCAGTTTGTCGATCTTATTTGATATTGAGTTCACATTTCCCAAGGCTTAAAACGGCACTTTCTCGCAAGCCGCTTCATTTTTAGCTTAGTGCCGGCTCTGCAGCCACGATACCGCCTTCTTACCTCGTCGGGTAAATAGGAAACCACACTGACACTGGCATTTGTTCTTGGCGCTTGAAGTTGACTACTTGAATAGACGAGTCTCGGCATATAAAAATCCATGTCCACGTAATAAAAGTAAAAGTGTCCAGGGAACGAATCCACATAAAAGAAAGTGACATGACTAATTAAATAATGCACACACACAAAGATACTGAAGATCTACACCGACTGTCCGCTTACGTCTTCCTGGGCACTCTATAGTATAAGTTTGTGTTAAGCTTTCATGGTGGAGCTTCTGCAGGTACAGGGAAAATGAAGCCCACATCTCTCCAGGAATGCATAAGGAGATGGTTACACCTTATGGGCAATGAGAGCATTTATCTGATGTGTATGATACACACCACAAGGAAAGAAGGCTGTGGTGTGTGGCCGGCTAAATATTCCAGCCCTCACCCCCAGGCCGCCAGATGGAGCTCTCCCAACAGCGTGGACGTTCCCCGAATTCCAGCAGGGCCTCATGAACTTTGTAGTTTATATGCACAGCCCTGCTGGATACCTTGGGGACCACCAGGAGTCGCTGTGGGGAGACTGCCGGACTCTTACTTACCCTATAACCCGGAGGTGCGTCATGATCACGTGACAAGAGGAAACGACGTGCTTCCGGGTTGAAGAAAGGAGCTTTTTATCCGACCCGGAAGTGTTCATGATCACATGGACAGAAGGGAGAAACACTTCCGGGTCAGGGGGTATAAAGGACTCATGGGTAAGCCCAGACATTGAGCTGAGCTGGGAGGAAGGGTGGCAAGTGTCTGGGCGAGGAAAAGGGAGGGTATTGTGGTGTGTGGCCGGCTAAATATTCCAGCCCTCACCCCCAGGCCACCAGATGGAGCTCTCCCAACAGCGTGGACGTTCCCCGAATTCCAGCAGGGCCTAATGGACTTTGTAGTTTATATGCACAGCCCTGCTGGATACCTTGGGGACCACCAGGAGTCACTGTGGGGAGACTGCCGGACTCTTACTTGCCCTATAACCCGGAGGTGCGTCATGATCACGTGACAAGAGGAAACGACGTGCTTCCGGGTTGAAGAAAGGAGCTTTTTATCCGACCCGGAAGTGTTCATGATCACATGGACAGAAGGGAGAAACACTTCCGGGTCAGGGGGTATAAAGGACTCATGGGTAAGCCCAGACATTGAGCTGAGCTGGGAGGAAGGGTGGCAAAGTGTCTGGGAGTGTGGAGGATTATTGATTGTTTATTGATTTATTATTGAGTATTGTGGAGAGGAGGGTGCTTTGTGCACGTTATTGTCCAATAAATATTTATATTTGGACTTTTACCTGGTGTCTGGAGTCGAGTCAGAGGGTTCGAGAGGACGGCAAGGGCCTCAAACTGCGACAAGGCATACATACTAGAAATGGGTATTTCAGATAGATTTCTACTCCAATATTCCAGCATGCTATTTCAAGGATTCCCACACATTTCAAGCTATTGTGAGACTTATGTAATTTTTAAAAGGGTGGAATGGTTTTAGCAGTTGAAGTTGGTCATGGCTGTTGACCCCCACCCCAAGGGCAAGATGCTTAGTAATGATACCCTACTTTCCACAGTAATCATTTAATTATACACCCACAAAATTAATTGTGAATGCGAAAAATTTTGTATATTATAAAAATACATCCTGCAACTCATTGATGTTCACTGTTGATCCTATGAGTCATGCCACAGTGTGATTGCCATGTGTGGGTGTGATTTGCATTATTTATTTAAATAATAATAAATAAAGTGCTAGACTTAAACATTAGAACATATGTATCTGTTGCAGGATGATGTCCTAAAGTAGTTGTTCTTAAACTTTTTTTTTGCTACCCAGTTCTGCATTTTTGATGCCTTCAAGACTCAGAATCACCTCGGGGTGGGGGTCCTCCTTATAGAATCGCTGCCAACAGACAGTTGTTAGTGTTGTCCCCTTGGGGAATTGTCAGTGCACAATATAACAATGTAATGGTGTTTGCTTACTCATTGCAAGACACAAAAAAAATGTACGCAAGCCTTTCCTACTGATTACAATTGTGAATCATGTCTCTGTGTGACCTAAAAACAGACTAAAGTAACCCAACAGTTTTTTGAATGCTAATATATGCAGTATATGGATTATATCCTTAAAAGTGCTGTAAGGTAAATATTTCCAATTATCTGAAAGCAGGTTTAATTTATAGTAAATGATTATAGGTATCATTCTTTCCTGAAGGTGCCAATATTGATGAAAAATCTTTCAAAACACTAAGAATCACATCGATTGCACAAAAACAGTGACTGGATCGCTTTGAAAAACAAAAGGCATGGTTTAGAGCAGTTTTAATAACACGATCATGAAGGTTTAGATGCTACAAATAACAGGAAGATCTATTATGAGGATTAGAGACATTTTTTTAATGCTATGAGGGTCAATTGTCAAATGTCGATCACAAAGCCACCATTTCATCATCACTAATGTCCACTCTGTTAGAACTGGTTCTGAAACTGTTTCAACTGTACAGCCTTCATCTGGCATTTTAGTTTTTAAGTTTCTTCAATGAAGAAATAACCTTTACCTACTTTGTCCTGTTGTAGATGTACAATGGTGCTGCTCTTCTCAAGCTAAATATGAAAAGATTTGGCTCCCCTTTAAGTTTTGCTCACTATTTGTTTTCAAATATTTGATGTTAATTATGTTATTACTTATCAAAACATATAGTGGTTGCATTTTTACAAGTGTTAAATACAGTATGTAGCAATTTACAAGTTTTGTATTTGAAGTGTATAGCAATTTTTGGCATTGAATGTTGTTACTGTATATAAAGACCTGTTTGACTGCCTTTTCATCTGGTATACTTATGCAACCATGAATGCATTTTTTCAAGGTATATTTTGAATATTTGATGCAGAGCTGTGAACCTGGTTTTAATTTCCAGACCAGGATGCCTTGTATGTGTGATAAGCAATTTTTTAGAACTCTGTGCTTTTCTTTGATATGGGCATAGGTAACGGATAACCTGCATTTGTGTTGATGTATGTGTGTGTTTGATTGTGCCCTGTGATAGACTGGCACACATCTAGAATGGGAGTGGGATCCTTCTTTGTATAACTGACAGCTGTTTAAAGAGTGGACTGATATTTAAAGATTTTTGTGTTTTTCATAGATTTCTATTTTAAATTTGCCATATATACTTATGTAGGAAGAGTCAAATTATAATTATAAAACAACAATAACACTTTGTTCATTTACTTTAATGAGGCAAAAATTAAATACAACAACAACATTTATTTATATAGCACATTTTCATACAAAAAGTAGCTCAAAGTGCTTTACATAATGAAGAAAAGAAAAATAACAGACAAAATACAAAGTTAAAATAAGACAATATTAGTTAACATAGAAAAGGAGTAAGGTCCGATGGCCAGGGTGGACAGAAAAAACAAAAAAAAACTCCAGAAGGCTGGAGAAAAAAATAAAATCTGTAGGGGTTCCAGGCCACGAGACCGCCCAGTCCCCTCTGGGCATTCTACCTAACATAATTGAAATAGTCCTTTTTGTAGTTAGGGTTCTCACGGAGTCACTTGATGCTGATGGTCATACATACTTCTGGCTTTTAATCCATCCATCATTGTTGGAACATCATGGTGCTTTGGGTAGATGGTGGTGGCGCAAGCCACCACCAACAGGACACCGGAAAAGGAAACAGAAGAGAGAGTAGGGGTTAGTACAGATTTTGAATGAATAGTTATTATAATGAATTGGATATACAGAGTATCAGGATTAAATTACAGTGAAGTTATGAGAAGACCATGTTAAAATAATGTGTTTTCAGTAGTTTTTTAAAGTGCTCCACTGTATTAGCCTGGCGAATTCCTACTGGCAGGCTATTCCAGATTTTAGGTGCATAACAGCAGAAGGCCGCCTCACCACTTCTTTTAAGTTTTGCTATTGGAATTCTAAGGAGACACTCAGTTGAGGATCTGAGGTTACGATTTGGAATATAAGGTGTCAGACATTCCGATATATAAGACGGGGTGAGATTATTTAAGGCTTTATAAACCATAAGCAGAATTTTAAAGTCAATTCTGAATGACACAGGTAACCAGTGTAGTGACATCAAAACTGGAGAAATTTCCTGGTAAGGATTCTAGCAGCTGCATTCTGCACTAGTTGCAAACGATTGATGTCTTTTTGGGTAGTCCTGAGAGGAGTGCGTTACAGTAATCTAGCCGACTGAAAACAAACGCATGAACTAATTTCTCTGCATCTTTCGATGATATAAGAGGTCTAACTTTTGCTATGTTTCTTAGGTGAAAAAATGCTGTCCTAGTGATCTGATTAATATGCAATTTAAAATTCAGATTACAATCAACGGTTACCCCTAAGCTTTTTACCTCCGTTTTGACTTTTAATCCTAATGCATCCAGTTTATTTCTAATAGCCTCATTGTATCCATTATTGCCAATCACTAAGATTTCGGTTTTCTCTTTATTTAATTTGAGAAAGTTACTATTCATCCATTCTGAGATACAGGTTAGACATTGTGTTAGCGAATCAAGAGATTCGGGGTCATCAGGTGCTATTGATAAATACAGCTGTGTGTCATCAGCATAGCTGTGGTAGCTCACGTTATGTCCCGAGATAATCTGACCTAATGGAAGCATGTAGATTGAGAAGAGCAGCGGACCCAGGATACAGCCTTGTGGAACACCATATAGGATATCATGTGTCTTTGAGTTGTAATTACCACAACTAACAAAGAATTTTCTCCCTGCCAGGTAGGATTCAAACCAATTTAAGACACTGCCAAAGAGGCCCACCCATTAACTAAGACGATTCTTAAGAATATTATGATCAATGGTGTCAAATGCGGCACTCAGATCTAAGAGGATGAGAACAGATAAATGGCCTCTGTCTGCATTTACCCGCAAGTCATTTACTACTTTAACGAGTGCAGTTTCTGTGCTGTGATTTGTTCTAAAACCTGACTGAAATTTATCAAGAATAGCATGTTTATTGAGGTGCTCATTTAACTGTATAATGACTGCCTTCTCTAGAATTTTACTTAAGAAAGGCAGGTTAGAGATGGGTCTATAATTTTCAAGAGCAGAGGGGTCGAGATTATTTTTCTTAAGTAGGGGTTTAACTACCGCAGTCTTAAGACAGTCTGGGAAGACCCCCGTATCTAATGACAAATTTAATATGTCAAGAACATTATCAATAAGCACACCTGATACTTCTTAGAAAAAATTGTTTCTAGCATTCTTGGTATTTTGATATAAAGTACTTAACTGAATTACATTTGACTATTCAGTATAAAGGATGGCACAGGGGCACTGTTATTATTCAGTGCCCTACTAATTAGAGTTCAATCACAGTCTGATTACTTTCTGTGTGGGTTTTGAGCTTTTTACTAATCCAGATACTGTACTTTGGTTTCTTCCAACATCTCCAAGACATGGAAATTAGGTTATTAGGCAACTCTAAATTTGCACATTTGAAATTATGGTGCTGTCCATAGTTCATTCCCATCTTATGGCCACTACTGCTGAAAACATATTCTAGCTTCCTGAGACTCTGAATTGGAATGAGTAGGTTAAGAAAATGAATGACTGTTGTTCAATATATAACAAAACTGAAAGAGTAAAGTGATACTGTGACAGAGATTAGCACTACCCCTCAAATCTTAAGAATCCTTCATTCAAATATTTGGAGAGTGAATATTTTCTCTATATGTTTATGATGAGATCATTTGCAATTTTAAATTCTCGCACATGCATGCGAAGTGAGGTGGTTAGTATTGCTGCCTCAATTATACATCATCCTAGGTTCAAATCCTGCACCCAGTTGCTGTCTGTGTGAAATCTGCATCCCCGCCAAAGAATGTGTGGCTTTTCCTTTGTGTACTCTAGTTTTATTTTCAAGCCGTACATGTTAGGTTGGCTGACAATTGTAAATTAGCCCGATGTGAGATTAAAGGTTTGCATGAGTGTGCCCTGCAATGGATTAGTGGTCCTTTTGCCAGATGCTCCCAGGACAGACCTGGCCTCAATCACCTTGATTTGAATAAAGTGAGATTCAGAAAGGACTGTGGATATGTACTGAGTGGACTCTGCAACACACTAATGTGGTACTAGTGTAAAAGTTCCATAAATTGTACACCTCTATATATAACTGTAACCCAAGATGGAGTGGCACCCTGTCCACAGTGGATTCTTGCATTATGCCTGATGGTTTTGGGATAGGAGGCAGCACCTTGAGACGGAATTAAAATAAGAACGATCATGAATGACTTCATTAAATTTTAACAAAGATGTACATAACTAAATTTTTATACCTTAATCAGGTATGATGCAGTGCTCCGGGGATAAGATGGAATATGTGAGGTTGAGAAATAATAACGGGCAGCACGGTAGCGCAGTGGTAGCGCTGCTGCCTTGCAGTTAGGAGACCTGGGTTCGCTTCCCAGGTCCTCCCTGCGTGGAGTATGCATGTTCTCCCCGTGTCTGCGTGGGTTTCTTCCGGGCGCTCTGGTTTCCTCCCACAGTCCAAAGACATGCCGGTTAGGTGGATTGGCGATTCTAAATTGTGCTTGGTGTGTGGATGTGTTTGTGTGTGTCCTGCGGTGGGTTGGCACCCTGCCCGGGATTGGTTTCTGCCTTATGCCCTGTGTTGGCTGGGATTGGCTCCAGCAGACCCCCGTGACCCTGTGTTCGGATTCAGCCGGTTGGAAAATGGATGGATGGATGGATGGGAATTAATAACATCTTCAGCAATGGCGAGAGAGTTTGTGTGTAGCTTCAACAAGTATGGGTCACTTGGATTTAATTATTCACAGCTGTTGAAAACTCCATGTCCAGACTAAAGTGTCTGATATTCCCAGAGCTTTGCTGAAGACATTTGCATTTGACTCTTAAGTCAACATTAAGTGGTTATGTGAATGGAAGGGGCTGCTAAATAAGAAAGTAAAAGCACCATTTGAGTGCTGAAACAGTTTTTTAAACTGATGTAATTATTTTTTCATAGCCACAATACAGTTTTGTTTCTGTTAATTTTTAGATTTCTGATATCTTCTTGTTTAGTTTTTTTTTTTTCCCTTTATTTCTTCAATGTTGCTTGTCTTTACTCCAAAATTGTTCTCACTGAATACTATGTGCTACTGGACTATTATTTTGGACTGTGAAATCAATAATACTTTATTTTTTCTTTCTACTCCTGATCTTGTTTTCCATGGCTCAATTTATTTCAAATGCTCCAGCTGCTAAAACTGACCCCTGGGATCTACTTTTCCTCTCCAAGCTATAGCACTTACACTGCTTTAAACACGTTTGAATACTACTGTCTCATGAATGGGCTTTCAGTCTGTTTAGAGCTATTCTTCAGCATGATAAAGAACCTCCTAAGGCAGTGTCAAGTTGGTGCGGTAATGACTTGTGTTACATCCTTTGCTTATCAATTCCTCCTATGCATAACAAACTACCTGATTGTGCAAACAGTGTACTAATACTATTTTGTTTTTTGGCTAGGTAGTGTCCAACAGTTTTTTTTCATAGAATATATTTGATGCAATTCATTTAAAGGAATTATTCAGTCAAATTTCAAAATTTTCAGTTGTTAAATGTGGGTGAGGGGAAGCCACAGGTTTAGCATGTTCAAATCATAGGCCATAGGAAAAGCCTCATGTTTTTGCATCAGCGATAACAGGTTAGCACACCATAACCCAAAACCTCTAAACAGCACCTTCAAACTGAAGAGACGCAACAAACAGATGTGACTAAAGTGGTCAGCTTGGTAAAATGACATTCACTTAAATATAGTGAAAACTATATTTCAAATGTATTTTTTTTTCTTTGTATATTACTTCAAAGTTCCTAAAATTAGTTCAGTGGTTTATTATAAGCAAGGCAATACATCCCTGCTGGAGATACTAGTAAATCCTTGTTTTTACCTCACATCTTCTAGCATCATCTGACAATTTACACAGGGTCATCACCAAATATGAATGCTCTCAATTACAAAGTAATTGCATATTATTTAGCACAAATATTTATTAGTTCAATGGGGAATGCACAGTATAGTGAAATTCCAGCTCCTGAACTATGGTATTAGTTCTTGCTTGTTTCTCCTAAAACATATACTGTACTAATGCTAAATACAAAAAATTGTCTTTTTTCATTTATTTTGATTAAATGTCCTACATAATATCTAGTCCACATCACTTTCTGTAATTGTGATCTGAGTGCTAAAGAAGTTCATTAGTTAGAAGACGGAGAGTATTAAACTAATGAGTATTTTGGAAAGGCCGAAATACACATTGCTGGCAAATATGGACATACTTTGTTAACATTGTCTCTAATGTCTCAATTAAGTACAATAGAAATTTCTAAAACAAGAAGAGACCATTCTGTTCATTATATTTGTTTAATTAGGTAATACGTGAACCTCAATAGGTCTATTTGGGTTTTCAAAAGTCATCAGTATATCACAATCAAGTCGCCTGGAAAATAAAAACAACTGCTTGGTCATTAGATAACTATTTTACTTCCTACATAATATACAAACTCAACTTTACAAATTCAAAGCTGATACATCAAAACTGAAAACACATCTTTCCAAATAAAGGCACCATATTAAATAATAATAATAATTCTTTATATTTGTATAGTGTTGTATTCACTACTCAAAATGCTTTACACAATGAGAGGAGAGCCACTTCAACCATCACCAATGTAAAGCATCCACCTGGATGATGTCACTACACCCACATTGCACCAGTAAGCTGTTAGGTGGTGAAAGGTATGAAATATTACATTAAAATTCACTTCTCACGCTATGTAGTTCTTTTTTTTTTCTTAACCATAGATTGTTCTTATTTTCTAAATATTTCATTTTCAATGATTGTGAAAATTAGTTGGTTTGTCTTTGATTTCTAAACAAATGCTTTCTTTAACTCCTAAACACTGCAAGTTTTCATCTTTTTTCCTTTGTTTTAACCCTAAATTTCACCTCATTTCTTTTATAGCCATGATTAGCCATGAATGGGCAGAGACTCACCTCATTTTCAGTGAGCAATCTTATGATGAAGGCACTCTAGAAAAAGAAAGAATAAATTGGCATCTTAAATGCATTTATCACTAATATACACCAGGGTCCTAAAGTGCATCATTTATTATTTTACTCAAAAATTATTGTGTATTGAAGTCTGACAGAACAAGACATGCGATTTAGAGCTGGGATACACAACCAACTTCTGTTATCATCAGTTTCTTTGAATTGTAAGTTCCAATACATTAAATTCAATACCACTTGTGTATTAGAGAGAATACACATACAGTAGCATTCCTTTATTTGTATTCAACAGTTAGTATAGCTTAACATTTAATTAGCCTTTTTTGTGTTTCTGTAATAATACCAGGAGGACAAACAAAATTGTTATGTTAACATAATCTCTTAAGTACTTATCAAAAAGTGTTTCAATGCAAATTAGTGTCACATACCTTGCAATGTAATTAATGTGCCTTTTACCTACATATAGCACTTTGTGCTAAACTAAAAATATCAGATGGCTACATGTTATTTCCATAATTTTAATAATTTTCCGGTGCCTTAAAATAACTGGCAAGTGTGAAGAGAATATTTACAAAGCCCAGGATGTATATAAAAAGGAAATGAAACAGAAGAAAAAAAAAAAAAACAAAACACAGAGATACTAATACTATTTACCTACACTTCTACAATATTTCTTTGTGATAAATCTGCGTATTGGACTCTTTAGATTCTTTCCATTTCACTTTTGGAATTTTTGATTTTACTGTTACTCTGTAAACGCCATTTTGTGTCCTGTTTGTTAGATGGTCACCTCATTTTGTGAATGCCACAACCATATTTTTTATGACCATATTGTCAGGATTTCAATTGAACATGACCTGATTTAAGATGATGGCATGATGTAACCAATTTCCAAACATTTGGAATTAAAATTATAATAACATCTTGTGCAGTTAGAGGGAAATAAAACAAGTTAGTGTTAAGACCTTTTTTGCTAAATTTCTTTTGACTTTAGTTTTTTTATGATTTGGCATTGTTGATCGGTCCAGATGGCTTTCCTTACTTCTCCAACTGATGCTTGTGCTTTGACTACATTTCTGTTTGCCCCTTTTGACACCTCACATCTGTTGGTCATGTTTGTCTCTCTTTATATCATCTGGACGCTTTAACTTTTCAGCCAAGTTTCTGTAGATGGGTAAATAAAAACATTTATAGACCTTAAATTTATATTTTCATATGTGACCAGCTTTAGCAGTCACATAAAATAGTTAATCAGGGGGAGACAGAGTACAGATAAGTAGCAAATGCTCCATGTGAAGTGAGATCATTAATTTAGTCCCCTCAGGGGTCTTTTCCTGAAAAATTAATTTTTCTAATGTATACAAAACACACAGGATTCCAGTAATCTAGCTACACTATAAATTAGCGGCAGATATTCAAATTGTAGTAATATTATGTAGCTAACAAGAAAATTTTAAAAAATCTGGACAATCTTTAAAACTGGTTGAGCACTTAGAAATTGCAGTTAACATAGAAAAGTGCTATTCACAGGCAAAATGCATATATATTATAAATACAAAATGGGTGACAATGACTTACAGGTGGTAACCACTGAAAAGGATATACTGTATACATTTATGTTGACAAAACATTCTCATCATCTAGGACTTAAAGTAAAGCAATTAAAAATGGCAAATAAAAAGTTAGATTATATTATAAACACTGTACATGAATCAAGAAATATTATGCTCAAACTGTTATGAGAGACAGCCGGCATCCTTATGCAGCTGGGATACCCATAAATGGGAAGGTAGCTTCTATTAAGGCACTGCCTTCCCCAAACCACAAGGTGGCAGCCCCCCTAGTTTGAAACAGTGCCCCAGATTTCCACAGGGCATCATAGGACTTGGTGTTTGCCAACTCAGCCCTGTTGGGTTCATGGTTGCTGCCGGGGGTGCTGCAGGAACAGGAGAACCCTACTTTGTTGGGCTCCCACTTCACCCAGAAGTGCTCCCGGGCCAGTCCTTTAGGGCACCTGAAGTACTCCCAGGTGCTGCAGAAAAGTGGCCAGTTGCCTCAGCTCCACTAGCCACAGTCAGGAGGAAGGAGGACACAGCTTGTGAGAAGGAGTGGAGAAGGCAGTGACCAGTGGCAAAGAGGGGAAGAAAAGGGAGCAACAGTTTCAGAGTACTGTATTGTGATTTATTGCTGTTCTTTGTGACTGTAGTTGTTAAAAGACAACGACTCTGTTGTGCTTTTATACTTGTGTCCGAGCCTACTTGTGTTGGGTGTTTGGTTGGTGAGCAGGAACGTCCTCTGTTGGCCACACTGCATAAGGTGCAAGTGAGAGGCCATGTGGGGCACTTTGTGTATGTCTGTTCATCATGATACAAAAATACATAGCAGCACTTAAAGGAGTGCAGAGAACAGCAAACAAGTGCGTTCTCAAGACTAAAGCAGATGTCCTATTCATATAACTCAGAGAATTAAACCTCTTTTGTCATGAGCAGAGAATGCTGATTGAAGAATTAATCTAAGTCTTCCAAATTGACATCCTGCTGCCATCTCTTGCACAGGTAAATGGCTCACAAGCATCCAACCATTAACATGATTTAAAAGAAAACATGATTCATCAGTTCAGGCCACCTTATTCTAAGCTTAAAGTTACGTTTAGGGCAGCATTAAATCATCATTTTATTTTTTTGTAAATGGAAATGAGGTGGTAACAACTAATTGAAATTTGGATTAAAGATTTTAAAACAACATCAAAAAGCAAAGCAGTAAAACAGTAGTAGACAGACAAACAAACAAACAATCAGACAACAGATTCTATCTAACGTCCCCTACCTAATGGTCTTATACTAACCCTTAATTGAAATTAGGTGAGACCAATTGCTAACAATGAGTTCCCACCTGTTACAAACAGGTCAAGTCTGATTACAATAAATTATAAGCAAATAAGTAAATTAGTTAGTATGACAGGGCTTGGAGTCATTAGAAAAGCTGAAGAGTTGATAGACTATGGATCAATTCCATAGTATCTGTCAACAATAGATTAAAAGACCATGAATGTAAATATAAGAAACTGTTATCAAATCTCAACAAGAGAATACATTTCTAGCAAAACGATTGATGGTAAGTTCTCTAGTAAATTAGCTACCACTTAAGGATTTGACAGTTAAAGTATATGAGGAAAGTTCAAAATATTCTGATCATTACATTACTTTTCAGAGTCAGATTGTAAGACAAAGCAAACAGCAAATGATATGGTACAGAAAAGGTCACTAAATATCTTAAAAGCTAATGGTCTAAAGATTCTTGTGCAAAATACAGTAATCCCTCGCTATATCGCGCTTCGACTTTCGCGGCTTCACTCTATCGCAGATTTTATATGTAAGCATATTTAAATATATATCACGGATTTTTTGCTGGTTCGCGGATTTCTGCGGACAATGGGTCTTTTAATTTCTGGTACATGCTTCCTCAGTTGGTTTGCCCAGTTGATTTCATACAAGGGACGCTATTGGCAGATGGCTGAGAAGCTACCCAACCAGAGCGCGTATTACGTATTAAGTAAAACTCCTCAAATATATTGTGAGCACGGGGGCTGTTCGCACCCCTAGAGGATACGGCCGCTCCTCAAAAAACGCTGAAAGATTACCTTCACATTGCTCTCTTCCTTGCAGGGCTTACTTACATGTGGCTGCTTTGTCAAGCGATATGCTTCCTGCACAGTGCTTTGCATACTTAAAAGATCAAACAGCACGTATTGATTTTTGATTGTTTGCTTTTCTCTCTCTCTCTTGCTCTGACATTCTCTGCTCCTGACGGAGGGGGTGTGAGCAGGGGGGCTGTTCACACCCCTAGACGATACGGACGCTCGTCTAAAAATGCGTAAAGATTATCTTCACATTGCTCCCTTCCGTGCAGCTGCTTTGTCAAGCGACATGCTTCCTGCATGGTGCTTCGCATACTTAAAAGCTCAAACAGCACGTATTGATTTTTGATTGTTTGTTTTTCTCTGTCTCTCTCACTCTCTCTGACATTCTCTCCTCCTGACGGAGGGGGTGTGAGCAGAGGGGCTGTTCGCACACTGGCCTAGAGGATACGGATGCTCCTCTAAAAAATGCTGAAAGACTACCTTCACAGGTGGCGCAGTGGTAGTGCTGCTGCTTTGCAGTAAGGAGACTGTGGAAGATTGTGGGTTCGCTTCTCGGTTCCTCCCTGTGTGGATAGCGCTTTGAGTACTGAGAAAAGCGCTATATAAATGTAATGAATTATTATTATTATTATTACATTGCTGCCTTCCTTGCAGCTGCTTTGTCCGGCAGTGCTTCGCATACTTAAAAGCCGAACAGCCCTATTGATTTTTGATTGTTTGCTTTTTTCTCTATCTCTCTGACATTCTCTGCTCCTGACGTGCACTCCTTTGAAGAGGAAGACATGTTTGCAATCTTTTAATTGTGAGACGGAACTGTCATCTCTGTCTTGTCATGGAGCACGTTTAAACTTTTGAAAAAGAGACAAATGTTTGTTTGCAGTGTTTGAATAAAGTTCCTGTCTCTCTACAACCTCCTGTGTTTCTGTGCAAATCTGTGACCCAAGCATGACAATATAACAATAACCATATAAACATATGGTTTCTACTTCGCGGATTTTCACCTTTCGTGGGGGGTTCCAGAATTCAACCCCCGTGATTGAGGAGGGATTACTGTAGTGCCTACTAAAACTACTGGAAGTTAATTAAATGGTTTATTGCTTAGGCAAGACAAAATTGACATTCCATACATCCATTCAAGAAATGCATGCTTAAAAGAATACATGAGGGGCGTCTTAGAATGGAAGAAGTGCAACAGAAGGGATTTTGTGTACTTACGAAGAATCAATCTTGACGCAAAGACAATGAAAAATGTGAAGCACACCTCTAGTTTCAAAGCAAACAAAGGATCAAAAAATCATTCCTGACCTGTCATTAGAACCAACTGGTGCAGATTTGTTTAAACTAAACAGTATTTTTTATATTGGAAATAGATTAATCTAGATAATTTTTTTATTTCTTTTTGGTTTTATTTTATTGATTTTATTTGAAGAAAACAACATTCCATACACTATTATTTATTTATTTATTTATCTGGTTTGTACAATGCTATATACTGTATATTCTGCCGTTCTTTATTATATTCTGTAAGTGCCTTGAGCATGGGAAAGGCGCTATATAAATAAAATGTATTATTATTATTACACTCAAGTAAAACTTAACAAACCAGAATTCAACTCCTGCCTGAGAGAATGAGAGAAGAGCCAACAGCATGAGTAAATCTTTAACAACAGAAAAAGAAATGAAAATGTCCCTTTCCCTGATATAAATGCTTACTATATGACTTGATTATTTAGAACTTGCCATATTTTTAAAAAGTTTTGAACAGATCCTCTAAGTGAGAATTTTTTTTTCCAATTTCAAATAGTATAGAACATCAGTTACTTAATGAGATCTATATTATTTTTAAATAGATGAACTACCTAGAAAATAACTACATCAACCAGTTTTATTGTTAACCACATTAAACGTACCTTTGCTAGATACAAGGTTTCAAAGTTTGTAACCAATGACAATGACGGGTGATGTAATCGTGGTAGGTGATTCGATTGTTAGAAACCTCAATATCACATGCCCTAATCGGAAATCTTTTGTTTATTGTTTTCCCGGTGCTCGTGTCCGAGATGTGATGAGACGTGCGCCGGCAATCTACGAGAAGCACAAGAAGAGGGCAGTTGGATCCATTGTATTACATGCTGGCGTGAACGACGTAAGGCACCGACAGTTGGAAATTCTCAAGGCTGACTTTGCAGCACTAATTAAAGACACGAAGGAGAGGACCCCATCGGCAAAGATCTTCATTTCGGGTCTACTACCTCTCGTCAGATAATCAAATGAATACTATAGTTGTCTGCTAGGATTAAACAACTGGCTGAAAGGCTTCTGCGAGAACCAAGACATCGGGTTCATCGACAACTGGGATCTCTTTTGGGAAAGGCCATGTTTCTTCAAGTGGGATGGCCTGCATCCGAATAGATTCGGCGCCCGGGTCCTCTCCGAAAACACTGCTAAGGTAATTCGTTTATCTTGACTAGGAGTGGCCGGTATGACCAAAATTCTATATCACGGTATTTTTCTAAAGTATCCTGGTTTCACGGTATTCAACGGTATTTTTTTCCCCATGCATGAGTGGATGTTAACCACATTTTCCACTGCAATTACTGGCTAAGAATAACCTATTCCACTGTCAAGAGCATTGTACATTGTACAAAAAAACATTTTAATGTGCACACAAGTATTAATACAGGTTTTCATGGCCCCATAAAGTGATAGTTTTCAAGGGGGTGGCACTAATGAAGAAAAGGAATCACATTACATGACAGATGCAGTCAAAATATAGAACCTTTTTATTGAACAAATTTTGCAAAAACTTAAACTATAATTTTGACAACATATTTTCAACCATCCAAAGAGGCATTTAGACTTAGTAAAATATCCAGAAGTGCTTGTCAAAAGTTGTATTGCACTGAATATGTCTTAGAAAAGGAATAAATAGTAAATATTTTTTGTAAACCAACTACACTTTCTGTTAATGTTAACAATCTCTGTCCACTGACACGTTAAAGTGACTTTTTAAACAACTTTATCATCATTAAACTGCGTAATATTTAAACTAATAAATAACAACAATAAAATAAATAATAGTCTTATTACTGATAGTTGCACTATTACTTCAAGGCTTCAAGCCCAGGTGCATTACACAGTATTCACCAAATTAAAATAAAATAAAACAAGTGCAACTTGGTGACAACATCTTTACCAACTGAACCATCATTTTGGCAAACTGCATTAATATGGACCTTGCTTCAAGCTAAGCTATATGCATAAATAATAAAACTGCAACTTGCATTTATAATGCTATTTGTGGTATAGCCCTACGGAATTGTATTAGGGCCACGGTGAAGAAAAAAAAAAACGGACACAGGGAAGAAAAAAACAAACTATATGTCGAGAATAAAGTCAACATTTCCACTTTATTCTCATAGTTTATTTCATAATTAAAGTAGAATGTCATAAACTAAACTTCTTCCTAAAATCAATGTTTAATTTACTAGATTTTGTCAAACCCCGTCATAAGTTAATGCAGCACATTAAATGCTTTGTGTTAAGTGTTCCCCGACCCAGTTGTTAATCACTACACTTCTTAAACTGACTTCCTTCACATTAAGAGGTGACAGCGATCACCGCACAGAATCCATTCACTTCATGATATTCCTGCTTTCTGAAAATTTAGAATGCTAAGATAAATACTTGATATCATTTTCATGATGAAATGCATTAATGCAGGTATGAAACATGCACGGTAGTGCTGCTCCCTCGCAGTAAGGGGTCCACAGGTGTATGTTCAGTGTAGAGAACTTTATGGCAGGTGTGACGAGGCTCCAAAAAACTGGATGTATGAATGGGTATCGCACAGGTTTAACTTAAATATTGTGTAAATATTGGGTTTGTGATCAGGTGGTTGGAGACACGAACACAGAATTCAATGCATGTTCTTCTGAGTGGGCTTTCTTTATTGCATACATGCTGTCTCTATCTGACATATCAGAACCCCAGTTCCTATCCTTCCTTTTTCTTTCTCCACATAACCAGTCACCACACGATAAACGTCTTTGTGAAATTAAAACTAGTTATAAACTTAGCCCACGGAGTGTTCAGAACTTTAAAAATATCTTCGTTATACATGTTTAATTATGCCATCCATTCAGGGTTGCACCCATCCCTGAACGAGTCGCCAGCACATCGCAGGATGAATACAAGCAAAACATACACTAGCAGGGTCAATATAGCATAACAAAACTCCACATCCTACATGACTTTGAAAGGAAACTGAAGCACGCCGAGTAAACCCACCAGAAAAACATGCAAATGCAAGGCAGGGTACACCCGAGACACCCTTGCTGCGAGGCAGCAGTGCAATCTCCATGCCGCCGTGCCCCCACATGATTAATGCATGCTTTAATGCATTTCACCATGAAAATTATATCAAGCATTTATCTTAGCATTCTAAATGTTCAGAGAGCAGGAATATTCATGAAGTGAATGTATTCTGTACGGCGATAGCTGCCGGCACCTCCTCTTAGTGCAAGAGGAAGTCACTTTAAGAAGCTCGGGGAACACTTAACACAAACCATTTAAGTTGCTATATAACTTTTGACAGGGTTTGAGAAAATCTAGTAAATTAAATATTCATTTTATGATGAAGTTTAGTTTACGATGTTCTACTTTAATGACAAATTATGAGAATAAAGTCAACATGTCGACTTTAATCTTGATATAAACGGTGAGAATAAAGTAGAAATGTCGAGAATAAAGTCAACATGTCGACTTTATTCTCGTCATAAGCGTCAAGATTAAAGTGGAAATGTCGAGAATGAAGTCAACATGTCGTCACACTATTACACAGTACCCAGGTACATTACACTGTATTGAAAACAAATAAAACAAGTACAACTTGGCTTGCAGTATTATCCAGTAGTATAGAAACAGTATTTACACATTTGAACATAATGGTCCACATCCGACCTTTTAAAACCAAAGTATCTCCAGGCAACTGACGTGACTCCTTTTTTTCTGCAAAAGTTCTTCTGTGTCATCATGTTCAACTTTATCGTCAGCTACAGCTTCAGTTTCGGAATGTTCTCTGTCCATTTTCACCGCGCAATACTTACACTACCACTACCTATTTGGTGGTGTAGCAGTGAAAAAGTGCCCCCGTGCAATAAATCTGTGTTTAGCGGTGTAGCAGTGAAAAAGGTTCCCACTTGAACAGTTTCCCGCTGCGCCACGTTCTGAACGTCGTTTAGGCAATTTAAACCGGTGTTGCGGTATAAGAAAAATCCATATCATAAAAAAAATAAAAAACGGTTTTCGGTATGAACCGGTATACCGTCCAGCACTAATCTTGACTATCTATTTCTACTCTTAACCCCTTCCGTAATGCTATTGCTGTGCTAGGACATGATAATTGCTTAACAAAGTCTTCCGTAAAAGTGCACAACATTAATATTCTAGTAACCAATCTCAATGCACATAGAAAATCTAGGCAATACGGCATAAACACCAATAATTTAATTACAATTACTACTTTAGATGAACAATGTACTAAAAACAGACTATAGATTAAATAAAAATACACACAGAGCGGCGTTAACAAAAATAACTTAGTTCCTGTTCCAAATATCAATAACAAACATAGTATTCATCTCTGCCCCTCCGAAACATTAAATATGGCACTATTAAATATTAGAGCTTTAACTAACAAGATGTTTTTTATCAAAGATCTTATTAGTGATAGAAAAATTGATTTTATTGCACTAAGTGAAACGTGGTTTGGCTCTGATGGCTCAGCTGTTTTAATCGAATCTGCGCCTCTGCATTACAGTTTTACTCGTGTGGATTGCCAAGGAAAAAGAGGCGGTGGCCTAGCAAACAAATTTAGCGCGTCTTTCTTTGGGGAATTCTCTGACTTAATGTCAATTTTAATTACGAACTATGACACACTCTTAATAGTCGGCGACTTTAACATTCATATAGATAATCAGTGTGACCAAAAAGTAAAAGAATTCATGAACCTCCTAGACTCTTTTGATTTGAGACAGCTCGTTAATCAGCCTACACATAAAGCAGGTCATACGTTAGACTTAGTAATTACTAAAGGACTAAAAGTTGATGTAAGGCAGGTCATTGATATTGGTCTATCAGACCATTTTCTTCTACTATTTAATGTAGAAATATTGATAGAAAACATTCATGAGAAGCATATTGTTAAAGAAATGCTTCTTTGACTCATCAGCAGCTTTAAAACTTACAAACATTCTAAGCAATCAGTCCGTTTATAGTGCCAACTATAATAGCGAGGATAATGTAAATAGTAAGGTGGAAAGATTACATACTAAAGTGAGAGCTGCTTTTGACATAGTTGCACCTGAAAAAAATCTTCTAGCATTGTTATACCATGGAAGACCCAAAGAGTGTCTGATCTAAAGAGAACATGCCGTAGAGCTGAGCATAAATGGAGGAAAATGAAACTAACTGTCCACTATGAAATATTAAAGGTTAAAATAACAGAATACAGTAATACAGTCCGTCTTGAGAGGTGCTGCAATTTCTCTAAGATTATAAATAGCAATGCTAGTAATCCCAGAGTCTTATTCTCAGCGATTGATCGTCTGCTAAACCCAGGTAACTCAAAGGAATGCCTCCAAAGTACTTCCCGTAAAACCTGTGAGGCTATTGCTGTATTTTTCAATCAAAAAATTAATGATATTAGAAATAACATAGTACAGTGCATCCGGAAAGTATTCACAGCGCATCACTTTTTCCACATTTTGTTATGTTACAGCCTTATTCCAAAATGGATTAAATTAATTTTTTCCTCAGAATTCTATACACAACACCCCATAATGACAATGTGAAAAAAGTTTACTTAAGGTTTTTGCAAATTTATTAAAAATAAAAAAACTGAGAAATCACATGTACATAAGTATTCACAGCCTTTGCTCAATACTTTGTCGATGCACCTTTGGCAGCAATTACAGCCTCAAGTCTTTTTGAATATGATGCCACAAGCTTGGCACACCTATCCTTGGCCAGTTTCGCCCATTCCTCTTTGCAGCACCTCTCAAGCTCCATCAGGTTGGATGGGAAGCGTCGGTGCACAGCCATTTTAAGATCTCTCCAGAGATGTTTAATCGGATTCAAGTCTGGCCTCTGGCTGGGCCACTCAAGGACATTCACAGAGTTGTCCTGAAGCCACTCCTTTGATATCTTGGCTGTGTGCTTAGGGTCGTTGTCCTGCTGAAAGATGAACCGTCGCCCCAGTCTGAGGTCAAGAGTGCTCTGGAGCAGGTTTTCATCCAGGATGTCTCTGTACATTGCTGCAGTCATCTTTCCCTTTATCCTGACTAGTCTTCCAGTTCCTGCCACTGAAAAACATCCCCACAGCATGATGCTGCTCCCACCATGCTTCATTGTAGGGATGGTATTGGCCTGGTTTCCTCCAAACATGACGCCTGGCATTCACACCAAAGAATTCAATCTTTGTCTCATCAGACCAGAGAACTTTCTTTCTCATGGTCTGAGAGTCCTTCAGGTGCCTTTTGACAAACTCCAGGTGGGCTGCCATGTGCCTTTTACTAAGGAGTGGCTACCGTCTGGCCACTCTACCATACAGGCCTTATTGGTGGACTGCTGCAGAGATGGTTGTCCTTCTGGAAGGTTCTCCGCTCTCCACAGAGGACCTCAAGGTTCTTGGTCACCTCCCTGACTAAGGCCCTTCTCCCCCGACAGCTCAGTTTAGATGCCCGGCCAGCTCTAGGAAGAGTCCTGGTGGTTTTGAACTTCTTCCACTTACGGATGATGGAGGCCACTGTGCTCATTGGGACCTTCAAAGCAGCAGAAATTTTTCTGTAACCTTCCCCAGATTTGTGCCTCGAGACAATCCTGTCTCAGAGGTCTACAGGCAATTCCTTTGACTTCATGCTTGGTTTGTGCTCTGACGTGAACTGTCAACTGTGGGACCTTATATAGACAGGTGTGTGCCTTTCCAAGTCATGTCCAATCAACTGAATTAACCACAGGTGGACTCCAATTAAGCTGAAGAAACATCTCAAGGATGATCAGGGGAAACAGGATGCACCTGAGCTCAATTTTGAGCTTCATGGCAAAGGCTATGAATACTTATGTACATGTGCTTTCTCAATTTTTTTATTTTTAATAAATTTGTAAAAATCTCAAGTAAACTTTTTTCACGTTGTCATTATGGGGTGTTGTGTGTAGAATTCTGAGGAAAAAAATGAATTTAATCCATTTTTGAGTAAGGCTGTAACATAACAAAATTTGGAAAAAGTGATGCGCTGTGAATACTTTCCGGATGCACTGTATATCTCCCCAACACTGAGTATCCTCCTAAACCCCAGTACTCCGTTACAAACAAATTAAATTCTTTCACCAGGATAGATTTACCTGATTTACATAAAATAATTTCTCAACTGAAACCCTCCATCTGTGTCCTTGACCCAATACCAACAAGTTTTTTCAAAGAAGTATCGGGCATGCTAATTGATAATATTCTTGACATAGTAAATTCGTCATTAGATACGGGGGTCTTCCCAGACTGTCTTAAGACTGCTGTAGTTAAGCCCCTACTTAAGAAAAATAATCTTGAACCCTTTGCTCTTGAAAATTTTAGACCCATCTCTAACCTGCCTTTCTTAAGTAAAATTCTAGAAAAGGCAGTCATTATGCAGCTTAATGACCACCTCAATAAACATGCTATTCTTGATAAATTTCAGTCAGGTTTTAGAACAAATCACAGCACAGAAACTGCACTCGTTAAAGTAGTAAATGACTTGCGGGTAATGGAGACAGAGGCCATTTATCTGTTCTCATCCTCCTAGATCTGAGTGCCGCATTTGACACCATTGATCATAATATTCTTAGAAATCATCTTAGTCAATGGGTGGGCCTCTCTGGCAGTGTCTTAAATTGATTTGAATCCTACCAGGCAGGTAGAAAATTCTTTGTTAGTTGTGGTAATTATAACTCAAAGACATATGACATCCTATATTGTGTTCCACAAGGCTCTATCCTGGGTCCGCTGCTCTTCTCAATCTACATGCTTCCGTTAGGTCAGATTATCTCAGGGCACAACATGAGCTACCACAACTATGCTGATGACCACACAGCTGTACCTATCAATAGCACCTGATGACCCCGATTCTCTTGATTCACTAACAACAGAAACAGAAACAAACTAGATGCATTAGGATTAAAAGTCAAGACGGAGGTAAAAAGCTTAGGGGCAACTGTTGACTGTAACCTGGATTTTAAATCGCATATTCATCAGACCACTAGGCAGCATTTTTTCACTTAAGAAACATAGCAAAAGTTAGACCTCTTATATCATTGAAAGTTGCTGAGAAATTAGTTCATGCGTTTGCTGTAACGCACTCCTCTCAGGACTACCCAAAAAAGACATATATCATTTGCAACTAGTGCAGAATGCAGCTGCTAGAATCCTAACTAGGAAAAGAAAATCTGAGCACATTTCTCCAGTTTTGATGTCACTACACTAGTTATCTGTGTCATTCAGGTTTGACTTTAAAATTCTGCTTATGGTTCATAAAGCCTTAAATAATCTTGCCCCATCTTATTTATCGGAATGTCTGACATCTTATATTCCAAATCATAACCTTAGATTCTCAAATGAGTGTCTCCAAGAGCAAAACTTAAAAGAAGTGGTGAGGCGGCCTTCTGCTGTTATGCACCTAAAATCTGGAATAGCCTGCCAATAGGAATTCGCCAGGCTAATACAGTGGAGCACTTTAAAAAACTGCTGAAAACACATTATTTTAACATGGCTTTCTCATAACTTCACTTTAATTTAATCCTGATACTCTGTATATCCAATTCATTATAATAACTATTCATGGTGGTTCTAAAATTCTGTACTAACCCCTATTCTCTCTTCTGTTTCTTTTTCCGGTTTCTTTGTGGTGGCGGCTTGCGCCACCACCATCTACTCAAAGCACCGTGATGTTCCAACATTGATGGAATAAAAGCCAGACGTCTGCATGACCATCATCATCAAGTCCTCCCTTGAGAACCTTAAATACAAAGAGGACTACAGTAATCCCTCGCTATATCGCACTTCGCCTTTCGCGGCTTCACTCTATCGCGGATTTTATATGTAAGCATATTTAAATATATATCGTGGATTTTTTGCTGGTTCGCGGATTTCTGCGGACAATGGGTCTTTTAATTTCTGGTACATGCTTCCTCAGTTGGTTTGCCCAGTTGATTTCATTTCTCTCTCTCTCTCTTGCGCTGACTTTCTCTGATCCTGACGTAGGGGAATTGAGCAGGGGTGCTGTTCGCACACCTAGACAATACGGACGCTCGTCTAAAAATGCTGAAAGATTATCTTCACGTTGCTACCTTCTGTGCAGCTGCTTCGTGAAGCAACATGCTGCATGGTGCTTCGCATACTTAAAAGCTCGAAGGGCACGTATTGATTTTTGATTGTTTGTTTTTCTCTGTCTCTCTTCTCACTCTCTCTCTCTTTCTCTGCTCCTGACGGAGGGGGTGTGAGCTGCCGCCTTCAACAGCTTTGTGCCGCAGTGCTTCGCATACTTAAAAGCCAAACAGCCCTATTGATTTGTTTGCTTTCCTCTCTCTCTCTGACAGTCTCTGCTCCTGATGCGCACTCCTTTGAAGGGGAAGATATGTTTGCATTCTTTTAATTGTGAGACGGAACTGTCATCTCTGTCTTGTCATGGAGCACAGTTTAAACTTTTGAAAAAGAGAGAAATGTTTGTTTGCAGTGTTTGAATAAAGCTCCTGTCTCTCTACAACCTCCTGTGTTTCTGCGCAAATCTGTGACCCAAGCATGACAATATAAAAATAACCATATAAACATATGGTTTCTACTTCGCGGATTTTCTTATTTCGCGGGTGGCTCTGGAACGCAACCCCCGCGATGGAGGAGGGATTACTGTATTTCATTTATGTTAGGTAGAATGCCCAGAGGGGACTGGGCGGTCTCATGGCCTGGAACCCCTGCAGATTTTATTTTTTTCTCCAGCTGTCTGGAGTTTTTTTTTTGTTTTTTCTGTCCTCCCTGGCCATCGGACCTTACTCTTATTCTATGTTAACTAATGTTGCCTTATTTTAATTTCTTACTTTGTCTTTTATTTTTCTTTTCTACATTATGTAAAACACTTTGAGCTACTTTTTTGTATGAAAATGTGCTATATAAATAAATGTTGTTGTTGTTCTTGTTGTTCAATGTATTAGCCATAAATAGTTACAGCACTTTACAGAGCATTATAATTTTAAGCATATTACATCTAGCCCATGACATCCCAAATCAAATGGTTAAGCAAAGAAAGTTGTCCAAAACTTAAAACAACTTCCAAAGAAAACTTAAGGCTATAATTTGGATACCTACTTAGCTCTAAGGAGTTATTGAGCTAGTCCTATTGATTGTGGTAAATCTCCAGCTGAACCTTTAATGGAAAGAAAGCTATACGCTACTATTCCTTTTAATGCAGAAATCGGATCAATTAAAAATAAAGCAAAAGATCAATTATAACGAATCAACAAGATACCTGCAACCCCTGCTGAAACATGATGTACTGAAGGTTGAATATGCTAATTTATGGAACAGTCACAGTTCTCTAAGAACTTAATCCAAGATTATACACAGTAAAAATTGAGGATGGACAGATAACGAACATGAAAATTAAAAACACAAGAGACATTCGTAGAACAACAAAGCACATAAGAAATTTCAATCTCTAAACTATGTGCACCAATAACATTATAGTCATCATTAGCATGGTCAGCAAAGTACATGTTGCAAAGAAACTGAGATTCCTGCTCTAATGAAATGTATAAGACCACATAAAAACAAACAGAATGAATCTGTAATGCTAGTTACATTAATAAATTAAGGGTATGATAAGAGATAATATCGAGGATGTGTCTGTTACAGTATTTGGTAAAAAATGTGGTATCGCAAGTAAGGAGATATGATACTTAGAAATACATGTTAACTATGGGCTGTCAATAAAGAATAGGGATCAAGTTGTGCTTAGAAAGGCATTCAGAAATGTATCGCAAGGTTGTTTGAGTTATCAAAGTAATGCCAGGAACCAGCTATTTTAAAAATAATTTTATGGACTAAACTATTAAAGAACTTTATAGACAGCTGGCTTTAAATTTCTGAATTTCTCATTCAGTTGCTTTTTATGCAAACAAGTTTAGAAATGACATATCATAGAACTATCAGAAAATCAATATTTGGCTCCCTTCACCTTCCATCCATGACATTTATTAAATAGTCTATAAATAGGTATAGATTACTGTAACTATCAAATTTTATTTTGGAGTTTTCCATTGATCTGTCACTAAAATTATTACATTCTGTGTTTGACACAGTAGAAAACAGAATTGTTCCTCAGGGAGAACTTTAAAGAAAGTTCAATATTTGAATAATGATAAGGTATATCATATCTAAATATTTTTCTAATGCAGATATAATGTGACAAATTTGGAAAATATATACTTTATTTTTTATTTAAAGCTTTTAATAATGCAAAGTTAAATCTTACAAATAACATTTTTTTTGTAAGCTTTGTGTAAGTTCTTGATGATCCCAAATTCTTTCTGAAGATAATGAGCCACTCTCTGAATGTCTGAGATGGCTGAGAATTTCTGCCATTTTTAGAGGAACAGTTCATTCAATTTGCAGAATTTTCTTAGACAAGAGCCATGAGGAATACACATTTACACAGTTAATGTAAATTCTTTTTTCAGTATTCTGTTAATTGGTTTTGATGAATTTCAAATAGAAGACCTTAGTTCTATATAACCTGCACTAGAAAAAGAATTGCAAAATCTCATTTCAGCAGATTCAAATTTGAGTTGGCCAGCAGTATAAAATAGTGCAAGGATTTGCAGGTTAATAACAATGAACATTTTTTGTGTTGAAAGCGTAAGTAATACATTTTTTTTACTCTGTCCAGAACTTACTTTGAACTAGCAAAGAAACATGCTTACAGTGCATATAGTTTCAAACACTGAATTGACCAATAGCAAACAGTTTAAGTACCTAAAGAGCTTAGAGAGATTCAAGAAAAATCAAGCACTGTATGTTCCAAATATAATTTCTTTTTATGCATTCTAGACATTACATTTTCAGATTTTAAGTGTATTCTAGGTTTTGTTCTTTTCTCTTTTTCAGCACTGTGTTTATTTGAGTTTATTACAAGATATTTATATGTTCAGAAGCATACATCTAACAAAGTAAGACCAGGGGCCTCATGTATAATGGCTTATGCAGAATTCACATTAAAACATGGCGTACAGACAAAACTGGAAATGTGCATACGCACAAAAAAATTCAGATTCACAAAACCATGCGTAAGCCAACTTCCATGCACTTTCTCCATAAATACTGGTTAGCATGAAATGTAACATACGTGCACATGCCTACCACCCCACCCCGACTCCTCCCAGAGTTCCGCCCCTTTGAATATGCAAATCAATATAACTAGCCCCTTACGTTCAGGTTTTGTGAAAAGATAATGGCAAAAGCACAGGGAAAAAAGAAGAAAGGTGACTGATTGAGAGCGTTTAAAGTTCTTGGGATGAAACTGTTTCTGAGCCTCGAGGTCTGTGCAGGAAAGGCTCTGAAGTGTTTGCCAGTTGGGAGAAGTTCAAATAGTCTGTGCATATGGCTGAGTGGAATCCATGCAAATGCTGGTGGCTCTCCTGAGGCAACTTGTACTACAAATGTCCTCCAGGGCTGGAAGTGGTATCCCAATAATCCTCTGTGCTCTCCAGACAACCCGCTGTGCAGCTCTGATACAACACATACATACAATGGGTTAAAATACTCTGAGTGGTGCGCTGAGAGTAACAATGCTAAAACAGCTATGATATTTAGAATAGCTTGGACATTCCATGTGCCATTATATTGTTACAGGTTGACTACAATCAGGTGCCTTAAATTTATAAATGCTATGCAGTTAATTTCATTGTATTTGATAAAGCCCGTGAATACAATAATGCTGTAACTTCATATATTAGTTTTTGTGAAGATGTTTGCCTTCCAACCAAAACAATTATGAAGTTTAGCAATGATAAGCCTTGGTTCACCCCAGAGTTCAGACAATGCGCCAGGACAGAGTGTGCTTTCAGATTTGGCACTCATGAGAAATACAAGAAACCCAAGTACTTGCATATCTTGGAGAATGGGATTAAAGTGTGCCAAAAGAAAGTATTTTGATAAGGTCCTTGTCATTCAAAAAGTTCAGGGGATGATCATAGATTTCAGGAAAAAGTCACCTGCCCACCTATTACTTTCTATAAATGGCTAAGCTGTTGGGATGACATTGTTATTTATGTTTCTGAGCACTGTGCTGTCATAAAACCTTACATAGTATAGTAATATCTATATGTATTATTAAGAAAGCTCAAAAGAGAATGTTTTTTGCATCATCTGAGGTAATTCAATCTCCCTCAAGCAATATTGGTTCAATTCCAAACAGCCATCATCTAACCCATTCTGACTTCAACTCTAACTGTCTGGTTTGGTGCTTCCTCTGTTCAGACTAAGGCCAATTTGCAGTGCATTATCAGACCTGTGAAAAGATCATAGGTTGTAACTTACCTCACATTCAAGTCCTATATGAGTCCAGGGTAAGGAAGCATGCCACAAAAATATTTGCTCACCAAGAGCATCGCCTATTCCAAAACCTTCCCCCTGGCATATGTCTTTGTGCAATGAACGCTAAAACAACATTTCACCTAAACAGATACTCTGACTAATCAGGTCTGAACCTCTACTCAGTATCTATGTATACCTGCACACTAGACTGCCTGGACATTTTAATCCTACTGTATCTTTACTTTTTATATTGTCCTTGAATATAGCACCAATACAATCAAGACAAATTCCTACTACACAATAGTGTACCTAGCCAATAAATAAATTCTGATTCTGAATTCCAAGTTTATATTTAAGCAATTCTATCATATCACCACTTAATATTTTTTTGATTAAACTGAAAAAGTTCAAGTAATTCATTCTTTTCCTCATGATTTATACCCTGCAGTTCTGGAATCAATTTAACTCTTCTCTAGACTTTGTTTGGCATACTTATGTCAATTTTTGAAACTATGGACATTTTGTTCTTGTCTGTTGTGAGAGATGGACATCTAAAATGTTGCCCTTCTTGCAATTCGAGATATCCTGTATTTAGTCAACCCATGAGGATTTCATTAAAATTATATCTAAAGCGTAAGCAGGAACATATTCACACTAAAACATAGCGTAAGGACAAGAGCGGAAATGTGCGTACACACAAAAAAATCCAGATGCATAAATCTGTGCATTCGCCAACTTCAACGTTCTTCCGCTGCATAAATCCCAGTCAGCGTGAAAAGTAATCCATGTGCACACACCTGCTGCCCCACTCAAACTTCTCCCAGAATTACGCCTCTTTGAATATGCAACTCAATATCAATAGCCCTTAAGCTCAGCATTCTGTGAAAAGGCAATTGCAAAAGCACAGAGGAAAATAGAGGAATTTCAGCGAATACCAAGTGGAGGAAAGGAAAAATGTACTATTTGTTGGTTTAAACAGTGGTATAAACAACAAAAGGAAGTTGATCGAGTGACATAGAGTGTCGGAGAAACTCGAAAGCTCAAGTTCACTAAGTCACACAGTGCCTGAAATAAAAAAGAAGTTGTCAGATATCAAAGTCGCCGTGAAAAGGCAAGTCGTAGCCCACCATCTGAGTGTCATATGAAAGCTTATTAGGGTAAAGAGAAAAGAAAAAAAAATAGGAACACAGTGAGAAAAATGTCAACGTTAATCTCGAAATTTCCACCTTTATCACGCAGTTTATTTTGTCATTAAAGTAGAACATCATAAACTTCATCTTTAAATCGTTTAATTTACTAGTTTCTCAAATACCATCGTAACTAAAGTAACATGTTAAATACTTTGTTTTGTATGTGTTCTTCTGTGTGCTCTACGTGTGTGAATCGCTGTGTGCTTCTTAAATTGGCTTTCTTTTCCTCTGACTGGACACAGAATCCACTACATTCGTGATATTACAGCTCTCTGAATAATTAAAATACTGAGATGTATACTTGATATCATTTTCATGATGATAGGAGTTAAAGCATGTTATTAAACATGGGAACACAGTGGCACAGTAAAAGTGATGAGCTGGCGCCCTGTCCAGACAAGATGCTTGCTGCACTGTGCTTCACCTTCGATGAAATAATTTATTGCAGCAGTACTGTCTCTTTCAAACGTACTAACCTCCAATTCCTGTTGTTCCTTTTCTTTCTCCAGGTAACCAATCGCCACACAATCAGCTCTGTAATAGATGTTAAGCCATCTGTAAGCTTAGAACACCGATTCTTCAAAACTTTTAAGGAACATTGAAATATCTTTGTACCGGTAGTACATGTTTAATTATTCCATCCATCTATCCTTCCAGTGTCTCGCCAGCACCAGCAAGAATACAGCACGAGGCAGGAACAATTCCTGAACTAGCTAGCGCTGTGCCACCATGTCCTCACATGTTTAATTATTAACAATATAGATTATTTAAATGATGCTAACATTTTATCTGTATAATGTAATAAACATATTTTGCTGCATTTCATCTTAAAAATGATATCGTCATCATATGTAAATACGCGCTTTATAAAGTGGCTCAGGTTGTGCAGAATTATAACTGTATCGCAAGCTTACAGTGAGGTAATTGTACTAAGAAGTACAAACAGTTCTACAAGGACCGCTTGTTGGACTGATTGAGTGCGTTTATAGTTCTTGGGATGAAACCGTTTCTGAACCGCGATGCCCCTACAGGAAAGGCTCTCAAGCGTTTGCCTTATGAGAGCAGTTCAATAGACAGTGTACATGGCTGAGGCAGTGTGTGCTTGATGCTATATACCGATAATTCTCTTTCCAATCAGCTGCTGTAGAGCTGTGATTCCACGCTCAGATACAGTGATATAAATATGGTAAAAAAGATGATCTGCTCTGGCAAACCCTAACGGGAGCAGCTGAAAAAAGAAGGTGCAGTGAGAGTAACAACGCTAAAGCAGCTATGGTATTTGGAATAGTTTGGCCATTCCGTGGACCATTATATTGTTACAGGTTAATTACAATCAGATGCTTTAAACTAATAAACAATACGCGGTTCATTTCAGTGTGTTTAATTTAATTTCAGCCACATCAGGGATGAGCATCTAAAAAAGAAAGGGAGACCACACTGGAACAAAAGCACTGCTTTGATGCTGGGTGCCGCCAGTTTGCAAAACTAAGCAGAGAACTTGCGTACGCCAGGGTTTGAGCCAGCGTAAAAATCTGCGCGGCTTTACGCCAAGTTTCGCTTTTATACATTACGATTTGAGCGTGGAAACGGGCTTATGCAACATTTTTGTGCCTACGCACTGTTTATACATGAAGCCCCAGATCTTTTATGTAGTTACATTTGATGTTTATATTGTTTATTGTATGTAAACAATGTAACATCTATTTACATTAATCTTTAACTTGCACATATTTTCCCATGTCTGAATTATGTCCATTTCATTTGTAATGATTTTTATTAACTGTAATGTATCCATATATCATCCTGGTTTAGATGGAAATTCAGTGTTATCTTGCTTGTTAAATATATCATTTACATAAGTAAAAAACAATAGTGGCCAGGGGCCACAGCACTATTTTTATGTATAATCTTTGTAACTCTCTTTCTGCATTTTCCTAATAGAATGTTATTTCATTTTTATTACCTATGTGGTATTATGACTTTGCTATGATTTTAATGTTTCAAATACTTTTTGTTTGAATTTATATTTTTTACTTAAGAGAATATTTTGTTAAAGTTGTTTCCTTAAATGGAAGTCATTTTCATTTAGCAGAATTTTGTTCTTTACCATGGCACCACCATTCTCCTGGATGCCCGTCAGCATGCCACCAAAAGCTGTTAGGGTCATGCCCCTGGGAGTCATTCTGGATGGCATAGCCAACACAACAGATTAAAAGGAGCAACGCAGAGATTCAGTGTCCAAGTCTTTTGGATACCTTACAAATTTTTTGGAATGAAAATTATGTTTTATTTATGTTTTATAGACTTAATTTTAATTTATCCTTTGGTGTGACAAAAGATTGGTTTAAATTCTTGGTTTTGACCGTGCTTTCTTTGTGTTTTCATTCCTAGTAATTTTCCATCTTAGTCTACACACCTTGCCGTTGGCTGAACACCTGGAAACTTTCTTTTCCATATATTTAAATTTCTCTTATACTTCTTATTTATTATAAACTAGTCTATGCCATTTTGCTACTGCTAAAATACTGTTACATCAATGTAATGGCCTCAAGAAGGGCAAGTAGCTCAGTTGTCCATGGTGGAAAAAAATGAAAATCTGGCAATAAAAGGTGCATGTGCAAAAATATGGTGCTTGTTGGGAGAGGCCTGATAGAGAACACTTAACCTGCTGCCACTTTGAAGGTGTTTCTTCAATGCTTTGTTCATTGTACCAGGTGTGTGACTGTGGTGAGTCTCAGTCACACTGTGGCAAATGATGTTGCCTCTGACCCCATATGAGCTTTGTGGGGTGCAGCCAACAATGTGATTGTTCAAGTTGTACTACAGGTAGCCAGGAGCATGAGGAGCTACATGGGAGGAGTTAAGGTAGATTGGGATGAAGGTGTTAGTGGCTGAGGAAAGAAGTGGTAGCTTTTGTTGAGGAATAATTAGTGAACTATTTAAGGGCCACCTACTACCACTGTCTTAGTGCTGCATTCGTTCCTCCATCTCCCACAAAGTTGTTAGACTGGTGTCAGTGGTGTGATTTGGACTTCTTCATTTCTTTTTTATGTAACTAGCTTTGCAGTTATTTGTCTTGGAGGCATTTCACATCTGTCTGTCTGTCTGTCTGTCTGTCTTTCTTTCCTTCTTTTTTAAGTAATCTGTTTAATCTGAGCAGTAAATAACATACTCTATATTTACTATATTTACACATTTCATATAAATATACCTTAATTCTTTCTCAAAACTGATATGATACAGGGACGTTCTCCTGATGTTTGAAATGTTTCCAGTGCACAACTGCGTAAAACATCTTTGTGAGTCTTTGTGCCAGAAAGATAATTGGCAAACATTTGTTTTTCCGTGCCATCTGCAATTTGACAGGAATTTTTTTAAACTACCACATCTGATGCTAACATTTTGCAGGAACAACATTTAAAATAGTCTTAAAATGTGTGTTTCTTTTCTATAATAATTTAAGGTGTATAGTGATATACTACATATATTTTGATAAATTTAAATCAAATGATGTTTATTTCTAACAGGCAACTGATTAAATGTGTAAAATATATGCTTTGTTTGTACTTAATGTAGTATTAAGTTTATTTTAAATTTATTCTACCCTGAAGATCTCAGATGATGGATTGAAGGCAGATGTATCAGATGTCTCACAAGACTAACTCCATCAAATCCCATTACGTGAATCATGAAATCTATGAGGTTTGATTTTGGAATAACTATGTTAGATAGAATGTTCAGTGGGGGCTGGGCAGACTATTGGCATTGGAACCCCTGCAGATTTTGTTTGTTTTTTTTTCCAGCCCAAATTAAGTTTTTTTTTGTTGTTGTTGTTTTTTATGTCCTCCTGGCCAGCTGACCTTACCTTGCTGTGTTGGTATTTATTCTTTAATATTATTGCTTATTTGTATCTGTTTTCTTTTCATGTAACTTTCTTTTTGTCATCTTGTAAAGCACTTTGGTCTACATTGCTGTATGAAAATGTGCTATATACATAAATGTCATTGTTCTTATTATTCTTTACTTTTTTGTAGCAAAATGAATCAATGTTTTATTTTACTAATGCTGCATTGTTTTTAATAGACAAATGATTTTGTACTAGAAAGGAAAGATACATTTTCTTACATGTTAAGTAGAAACTATTTATTTTTATTTTCCTCTAAGTTTAAATGTCACATTTGAATAATATGGTGATGGAAATCAGAAAAGGAATTTTTGCTGTAATTAGTTTTGCAGAATAAAACTATTCTCTCTTTACATCACTTACCACACTGAAGAAGTTTGGTTAACTTGTTTAATTCAGAAATGGAAGTGTTAATCTAGAAGAAACATAGATAATACATAAAAGAGATGAATATTACATCTGCTCATAGTATCCCTTACTGTTAGACAGCACATAGCACATGTCAGAGTAAAACCCTAAAATGAACATACACATAAAGACAATGCTTTGAGAGGCTTGAACAGAAAACAGATGGATGAGCATTAAGCGGATAAAAACAACTTTGCATCTTCCTGCCAAGTTTCTTCTGACTGCATCATCCGATCCTATTCACATATATTTAAATAAACTGCAATACAACATAAGACCAACAGATGGCATACAGAAGTTAACTGATAACACAAACCCTTGACTTATGTAATGTGAGACATTTTACTTTGTAAGCAAAAAGCAGGTGGGAGCTGTAGTTGGAATATGCAGCAGTGTAGCTGCATACAGAATACAATTTAATGGCAAAGCTGGAAAATAGCGGTTTACTGAATCTTTGCTTTCTTAAACTATTCTAAAAATAAAATTAGAACAGTAATAAAGTGTTTGTTTTAAAACCTATATAATTATTTTTATTATTTAGTAAACAGGAAACATAGACATTTTTGATAAATATTTTATTGTATTTTTCAAACAGGAAAGTAACAATGTATATAAATCAAATTTCTGAACAAGAATAAGTTTGTATAACAGTATTTCAATTCTATCCCTAATCCTAAAACACCTTAAGCTTCCATGGAGGAAAAAAGAGAGGATTGAGAATGGAAGGGAAAGAGAAAAGGGGGGCAAGTAAGGGGTCATAACCTATAGTGATGTTACTTAAAAACTGAGATCTATGGTGTTAAGGGAATATTGGTGTCTCAAAATGATCTAGAACAAGCAGCCAAGTCTAACAAGTTTAGCAGTTGATGCAATAACTATATATATATGGTTTAATCTAACCACAGAAATTGCGTCAAATCCCTGATACAATGAGAGAATGTGAGCCAGCAGCTTGCCTTTGGTCCAGTAGAATAAGATGTCTTGCAGGAGGACATACAAACATCCATCCATCCATTATCCAACCCGCTGAATCCGAACACAGGGTCACGGGGGTCTGCTGGAGCCAATCCCAGCCAACACAGGGCACAAGGCAGGAACCAATCCCGGGCAGGGTGCCAACCCACCGCAGGACATACAAACACCAGGCATTCAAATTGTGTTACTGATAAGGAGAGATGATCTGAAGGTACCTGCAAAAATGCCAGTTAGGGGAGTCAGACCCACAACTAAATGGAAAATGCAAGAAAAAGTGTTGAAAATAGATGACCAAAAATTCCCTAATTTAAATAATTTAGCATGTTTATCAGGGTAGGAAGTGCTAAGTGATATCTGTTGTATGTTCAGTCCATATGCTGGTTGTGTACAACCTTTAATTCCATGAAATCATGTGTGACAAAATCAGAGGAAAAGATAACTTGAATGAGAATAAATTCTTATTAATCGTATTGACTTGGTGTTGCAACATCCTGCTATTACAACCCTTTAACTGCAGTATATACAGTGACGGACAGTGTAATGCCAAAAGTGGTGAGTAAATCATATATAGAAAAATATTTTTAAAAAAAGTAAAATTCAGCATCAACAATGAACTCTGTATTTGATTTAGGAGGAAACAAATGGAGCTGGATAAATACTGAATATCTAATTTTCAGATATATAAGCCATCGTGTAATAAATAATGTTTTGTTTTCAGTTGTTCAAAAGACATACTTCTACAAATATATATTAAATTGTGGGTTTGTGCCAGTTGCTGAATGTTTGATTGTAAAGGGAATGAGGAAACAACTACAATTTAGAGGGGAAAATGAGAAGATGGACTTGAAGCCAAACCATTTTCTAAACTAGATCCAGATATGATGTGGCACTGAACTATGGGGCTAAAAAGTAAAAAGTAGCTGAAAAAAGTTAGGAGATCGGCAGAACTAAGATTAGTTTTTTAACCAAGCTAGATTTGACCCAAATGATTGTTTTGGGTACCAGTACAAACAATTCTTAGTATTTACTGACCAATGGTCCTTGTTATTTTTCTTTTTTTTTTTAAGAATTCCTTACAGGCATGTAGGATTTTGTAGTTCTAAATTAAAGGTTTAAGTGTCGGATTGAGTTTATTGAAAAATATTTTGGAATAAATATTGAAATAGCTTGAAATAGACATATACATATTGGGATTATAGTCATTTCAATTGAGTTGACTTTACCCATAACTGACATGAGAATAGTGGAAAGTTTTTTTAGAGATCTTGCTTAGTAAATGTAGTAAATTTGAAAAGAGGTGAGAAACAATCCTTAGGGACATGGTTATGTAATCTTGCAACTATAACTCTCAAGTAGGAGAATTTCTTATGGTTTCAAAAGACTGGTATGGAAGGAAATGGACAGCAGCAGTGTTAACTAGGAATAACATGCTTTTACCAACATTCAGTTTGTTTCTTGAAATACAGCCAAATTGATTTACTAATGACACTGCCAGCTGATTTTTGTGGTGTGATGATCAGAAGTGTAAAGCAGTGAATCACCCTTACATAAAGAAAGTTTGTTTTTCTGTGCATGTGGAGTAATACCATGTAGTTCAGTGGCAAAGATAGGAAGGATTATACAAAGTGGGCATCTCTGTCTTGTTCCATGAAGATGGAAGATATCTTAGAATTGATGTGCAAGTAAACAATTTTTTTTATATTTGTTTTATTTGAAACAAAAATGTATAAAATAATACATATACTTCACACACTGAAAGTTGTATGAAGGAAAGAACTAAGTAGATCTTATTTTAAAATGTCAAAACAACATATATGTACCACATGAAACAGTAATAAAATTGCTTCACATCAGACAGACACACACACATATAAACCAGTAGAACCTGTACTTTATTTTATGCATTTTATTTTTTTTTATTTTATGCATTTTAATGTACAATGATTGATGGTGAACATTTGTATTTTCTATCATCAAATGATGTAGGATTAAAGAAAATAAGGACGCAAATTAATATTGGACTCCTGTGATCACTGCCAATTGTGCTTCTGCCTGCTAGAAAAAAACTGCATGGTATACAGTACAGTATTTTTAGGGGGGATATCACTTAATTGGTATGTTTTTCTGCATACAACATTCAAACCTTTTAAAATCATCATGCTACTCTGATTCTAATATTTCAGAGGCATAACACAAAGGATGCTGTAGATGGTAGACTTCTTAGGTGTAAAACCAGACTGTTCCGGTCGCTGGTAGGTGAGCAAGTGATCACGAATCCTATTGAGGACGACCCTAGCAAGGACCTGACCTGGGACAGAGAGCAGTGTTATCCTCCTATAGTTGCTGCAATCCAAGCGATCACCCTTCCCTTTCCAGATAGGGACGACAAGTCCCATTTTCCAGTCAGTTGGGATGTTGCCAGTCTCCCAAATGGAAGCAAAGATCACTTGCAATGCCAGGAGGACAGTCTTACCAAAAGCCTGGAGAAGTTCACCACAGATCCCTACAGCCTTTCCCCCTCAGCTGGTTCACCACCTGTGCAATCTCAGTGAGATTGGGTGGTTCACAGCTAATTTGAGGATCAGCCTCAAGACACCGTGAACCCAGAGATATCCAACATCCTAGCCGGAGAATTAGCTTTGAACAACTGCGCAAAGTAGCCAGCCCAGCGGGTCACAACTGCAGTGTCATCTGTAAGGGCTGTTCCACCAGCTCCCCTGACTGCAACTCTCCGAGGAACAGATTTAGATGTGCGAAATGCTTTGATTCCTCTGTAAGCAGGACGTGGGTCGCTAGACCACAGATAGTGTGTCACTTGCTCACAGATTCCTCTAACAAACGCCTCTTTATCTGCCCTCAGAGCCCTTGCAGCTGTCCTTTTCAGTTCCCGGTACAGACCAGAGTTGCCATTGAGCCATGCGCTGCGACTTCTCTCGATGATATCCAGGGTGCCTTGGGAGATGAAACACATCCTTCTGGGAACATTGGTAACACCAACACAACCCTCAGCAACCTTCAGGTTCTTGTCACGGAAGGTCTCCCACATTACATTAGGATTGGTAGTTGTACCCAAATCTGCAAGTTCCTCACACAAACTGCATGCAAACTCATTAGAAACAGTCTGGTCTTGGAGTCTGGTTAAGTCCAGGCTCATTTTCCTAGTAGGTGGTAATCTACTGGACCTAAGCTTGATCCTAAGAGTAGCAACAACAAGTCTGTGGTCAGAATTCACAAACAGGGCACTTCTTTAGACCCTGCAGTTTTGCAAGAGCCTCCAATGTCTGCCCACGAGGATGTCGATTTTTGCAAAGCATTCGACTCAGTTGATTGAGCTGTCCTGTGGGACATCCTGAGGGTTCAAGGGATCCACTCAAGGTTGCTGAATATCATGGCCGGCCTGTACACTGGTACTGTGAGTGCTGTGCAGACTGGAGGCAGAACCTCTTTATTTTTCCCCAGTTGATTCTGGGGTTCGTCAGGGGTGTGTTCTTGCTCCTGCTCTGTTCAGTGCTTGTATGGACTGGGTGTTGGGCAAGGTCATGGGGTCCAGTGGCTGTGGGGCATCTGGTGGTGAAGAAAGATTCACGGATCTTGACTTTGCTGATGATGCTGTGATCTTCGCAGAGTCAGTGGAGGCTCTGATCGGGGCGCTTGAGAGACTGAGCGATGAGTCTGATTGTCTGGACTTGCGAGTGTCCTGGATAAAAACCAAGATCCAGGCCTTTAATGACCTCTTGGGCACAGCCATCAGCAGTGTTTCTGTTTGCGGAGAGAGTGTCGACCTTGTCGAGAGGTTTACTTACCTTGGCGATTACATTCATGTCTCTGGTGACTCTTCCTATGAAGTCAGTAGACAGATTGGGAGAGCATGGGGGGTCATGAGGTCGCTGGAAAGGGGTGTGTGGCGTTTAGTCTTTAGAGTCCTGGTGCTTTCTGTCTTGCTATATAGTTGCGAGACATGGACACTATCCAGTGAC
Source organism: Erpetoichthys calabaricus (assembly GCF_900747795.2). Classification (NCBI taxonomy): domain Eukaryota; kingdom Metazoa; phylum Chordata; class Cladistia; order Polypteriformes; family Polypteridae; genus Erpetoichthys; species Erpetoichthys calabaricus. Next base: position 219,321,487 of record NC_041397.2, on the reverse strand, counting down.
CTGAGACAAAGATTGGACTCCTTTGGTACTGTCTCTCTGGAAAATCCTTGGGTACTGTTGGTTTGACTTTGTGTCGAATGAGCGGTTGCTCATGGAGTCCCGAATGAGGCACATTACCTGCATTGTGAGGGAGCATAATTCCGGCTCGTAAGATCCTCATTGTTGGGGACCCGAGTGGCTGGACCAGGCCAAGGTCTGATAGAGGGAAATTTCTGGAGGGTGGGACTGGACCGCGTGTCTGCCTGGGGAGTTGCAAACCGGGATCCCGAGTTGTTTCGTTGTGTAGTGGGTGCGGCAACACACTGCACCAGTGCAAGTTCCCTAACTTGACTTGACTTGATAACACAAAAATAATACAATTACGTTTTATAACACCGTTACATTTCAGATAATTAGATGAAATTCCCAGTATCACTTGATCAGAGCAGCTAAATGTTCTAATTAGGAACTTGCTTTTAATCACAATTAGAGTAACACTTCTGCATTTAGTCCACACAGTACCACTATGCGTTTGTTTTTCAGCACCAGATTTATAGGTGTTTAGTTAAAAATATTTTTTTTAATTCAGTCACTGTTTTAAGCAGATGATATTCAAGCCAAAACCATAGATAGGACGTGGCTCATTTGTCCACTTTGTCTCAATACCTCCCCATAGTTAAGCACTGTAAAATTTCTAAAGATAATCACAACCGTCAGTGTTATTCTTAACCCTCAAGATCTCCTACTGTAATAACCTCCCTCTACCTGAACTTCTATCCATCCATATTGCTCATATTTTACATGCCCGAACCGGAAGAGAATAATCACAACTATTGTCATGTTAGTAATTAAGTAGTTACAAAGGAGTTATAATATACATTGTAGCTCTCCCAATGTAATTACTATTTCAAATGGATTTACATATAGAAATTTCAAAAATGTAAGTCCAGTCAGGAAAGTCAATTTTTGTGTTTGCATTTCTTGTCTTGGACCTTAGTGGTGGGTTGTTTGACGAATTATGACAATCATAAGCAGACTTGTTCTTCAGTGCTACCTTTTACTTTAATTACCTAAACTACTGTACATCAAAATGAAGCCATTTACAGGTTCCAGACTGTATAGCTACAGCATATTCCAATGCAAAGAGAGCCCTGTATTTGTATTATTTTATTGGCTTTTAAGTTTCACTACAGTGTGTATGTTAAAGGTAAGTACGTTTAAAAATACTTTTGATGTACCTTTGATCTTGTTTTGTTTGTATGCAGGTGTAGGGGGAGCATAGTGGTGTCACCCTTTAATTAATGAGTTGTTTGGCATTTTCAAACACTGTTTCTCTTTATTTATAAACTGTGTGGTGGTTCAAAAAAAAGGTGTCCCCAAGATTGACATTTTTTATTGACTTGAAAAAAATTAATGATTAATAAATGTCATGATATCAAGGAAACACTCAAATCAAGACATAAAGCCCTTGAATATATTTTTATTCTTTTTCAAACTAATGTCCAAACACACCTATAGTTCCCTCTTTTCTTCCTTACTTTTTAACACAGAGAGGGGATTACTGTATTGTTGTTGTGTGGTGTACAGCTTCCTGATACACATTAGGACTTTTGACTTCCTCAGAGGTTAAGGTAAATAGAAACAAAAGACAGAGGAAATCTGAGCCAGAGGTTCTAGGGCCTCGTAGTCCAACCTTGCTCCAACCTTGGTAGTCACCCTGAGTTTTGGCTCCAGAGTCAAGATCACGTTAGGTAAAAGTATGCTCCCTGACAGTTCGTCAAAGACACTAGTGTTCACAGGTTAGGTTGAATAAAGGATCACTGGCCAAGAGGAAGAAAGGCAAGAGATCAGAGAGCTTTGAGATAGGAAAGGAGGAAAATCCAGGTGAGACAAAGAACATTATGGTTTTATTAGGAGATGAAAAAATGGGTAGAGCACCCCCTAACAGAATAAAATACCCGTGTTTTTTGCAACAGGGACATTTGACTGAAAGTTGAGTACTTGAAAAATGTCACAGTGTAGGACACTGTGTTGGTTTGTAATGCATAAACTTGTCATTCCACTTTAATGGAAAAATATGATTAAAGAACACAACCTTCATCCATCCATTTTCCAACCCGCTGAATCCGAACACAGGGTCACGGGAGTCTGCTGGAGCCAATCCCAGCCAACACAGGGCACAAGGCAGGGAACACAACCTGTTCTGTTTTAGTGTGGTGTACGGTTTCCTGACATGACTTATGTATACTGATTTCCTTAGAGATTAAGGTAAGTGGAAATAAATCACAAAGCTAAGTCTGGCCCAATAGAGTTTACAGAGCTTTGAGACGGGAAAGGAGGGAGATTCAAGGTGAGACAAAATACATCATATTTGTATTAGGAGGTGAAAGAGTGGGTAGATAACCACGCATAACAGAATAAAATGCCTGCCTATTTACATGACAGGTATCTGTGTGTTTTGCTCAGCTGATGTACAGTAGTTTGTTGTGTATTTATTAAATAAAACATATTTTGAAATCTTAACATTTCGTTCAATCCCTTAGAGACCGTCAGGTATCATTCTTTTCCTATCATAATAAATGTTGTACAGATATTGTCAGTGGGTGCTCATGGCTCGGAACATAGGGAGATATCCAACCAGGAGAACAAAAACACTGATGTACATGGACCAGAGAAAAATAATGACAAATTACCTAAAGAAAATGAAATCCGCACTTATTGGCTTGAATGGTGTAATGCTGTGAAGGAGTGCTCTTTATAGTGCATATAGAAACACAACCCAACCCAAGGTAAATGACCTAATGGGGCTTTTTCCTGGAGCCGCAGTCTTATAAGGTTTATTCAGTGCTGGAGAGTTTAAAGTCTTATTCTCCAAAGAGTTAGGTGGCATTATGGATTCCCAACAGAATGCTAGAGGGACACTGTTTCACCTGTAAAGGAAAATTGGTTCAAGATTTTCCTTGACTGCCTAGCCATTTAAGAGAATATCAGGACTCAGTGGTTTAGGAACACTTGGAGCCATTAGATTTCTTTAATCTGTTAGTTCAAATGACTTTGAAGAGCTCCCTTTTCCTTTTCTGACTGTTTCTAAATACATGCAACAATAGTGTACAAGTTTACAAATTTTACATGTTAGTCCATTTTAGAGAGTTTCATAAAGAGTTTAATCCATGAAAATATAACATCTTCCATGTGTGAATATATATATATATATATATATATATATATATATATATATATATACAGTATATATACAGTATATATACAGTATATACTGTATGTCAGATAGAAGCTAAGCTCAGCAAATGGTAACCAAAATAATTGACAGAATCCCATGAATACAGGGTGGTGGACTGTGTCTGTCAGACTGTAAGTGCCATGGAGGACACGACCAGGATGGAGATGGAGTTCTTGCCCTGACCGGAAGCCATCACAGAAGGACCACTAGACTCGCGACACAACCCAGCCAGAATGACCTATATTTTTTGTCTCTGTTGGGATCTGTCTGTAATGAATGGACTGGTAGAACACTGAATTCCAGGAACAATACATACCCCGATATGGAAAGTAGCAGTGCTCCTCAAGGCTGATCCCAATCAGGACACCCGCAGGGTTGCCTAGAATTGGAGTGTGGAAGTGCAGTCCTGTTGGGGTTCTTGAGTGTTGCCAGAGGTCGCTGTTGGGGGAGGATAATTCTGGTTTCCCCATGACCAGGAAGTGCTCCCAACATGCAGTGCAGTGACACCTGAAGTAGTCCTGGGTCTTGCTTGAAAAGGAGCCCATAGCCTCATATTGAGAAGGCAGAGTTGGGAGGCAGCGGGCGACACTGTTGGGTGAAGGAGGAAAAAAATCAACAGAATTTTGTATTGATTATTTATCTTTTGACAGGTGATTTTTGAAAAGGTGTAGTGGATAAATAAGTATCATTTATTTAAATCCAGAATTATGTTGGGCATTACTGTGACTGTATTTTGGGGATCAGGAACACCCCCTGGTGGTTACAAGACAAGTAACTGGAAAGCACCTAGGCTGTTTGCTGTTCTTTGACCAATGCATAATTATAGTGTTGGAGTGCTGTTATGCCCTTTTATACATGTTCAGAAGCGTTTTTATTTTTGTATTATGGTCTCAGTTACTAATATTTTGTGGGTCTTGATGTACAAATAAACTCACTCTTCTAATATATAATAAATTACAGTATAGTCACACATTTCACAATTACAAAAGGATTGAAATAATGTCAAATAATTAAAGGGGTTAGAAGAAATATTAGTATATAATTGATCATTGATTGTAGATAAATGTAATTACTGTTTTACCTTCTTCCACCACCTCATTATTGAAAAAACAATAATGCATAACTAAAAGGCAATATTTCAGTATTGAAATTCAAGATATGCATAACCTAACTCTAGTACCATGGAAGAAAATGCGCTTAAATAAAATATTCACATTAATCGACAGGCTTGAATTCAACAACATGTACAAGAATAAGCTCTTGATGAACTTGGATTTTACTCATAATTGTTTAGTGCACTTCCAAGATGGGTTTTGTCTTAGAGCATCTTTTTATTATAGAAATGGACAACTAGATAGAAAAATGGACCAGGCCATTTAAAAATCTGTCCTTTTAAAATAGGTTATAGAGTGTGACCACTAGGGGGTGTCTCAACTCATCAAAACTACAGACAAAACAATAATTTGTGAATTTGTATGTTCCAAACAAGCAGATTGCCAGGAATCCTACTCATTACACCAGTTGTATAAAAAAAAAGTAAGAAAATAAAGGGCCGGTATTTCAGGCTGAAAGATCTCTTTGTTTGTAAAGTTCAGGCAAAAAGTAGAAGTTGTTGCAGTGTTTGCCACAAAGATTGGTGGTTGAAATGACAGCAACCTTCTATTCTGGTGGAATTTAAAGAGCAGGAGCCAGGGCCTTGCTGATGTTAAACATCACTTTCCTATGGGCAGTCCTCAGAGGTGTGGGAGGAAGTGGGAATTGAGTCATTAGCTGTGTTATCATAATCTTATTACACTCAGTGCACCATGGGAAAAATCCATGTAAGAGACACACCAGTCAGACAAAAACGCTAGTTTTTTTATTATTATATACATGATGCTTGTGTTTATCATAAAGCTTAGTAGCTGATACTGAGGTTAAAAATAGGAAAATATGTTTGCATTTTCTTTAAGTCAGTATTTTAAAGCTAAGAAAATTTCTCTTAAGACGTTTTTACATCCCTATTCTGTTTGCTTTGTTCCAAATCAAGGATGATTTGTTACTTTGTTTCAATTTCCAGTTTGTTTCATTGCATTTTACACTGCCAATTTTTAATGCAAACTAAAGAGATCAATAAACATCCCTTGGGTATGTTGTGGATCTCTTTCAAAGGGCAGAAACATTTAACGTCTGGGCAAAAACTATCATGGAAGGTAGACGATACCTGTTTTTGCAGACCTCAACTTTTTCCATAATTATTTATTTACTAAATATAGCGCTATGAAAATATTTAAAAGTTATGCATCAAAACATTTGGTACCAAATGGACATGTTTGAAATAGGTGAGTATACAAAAGAAGGCAAGTTCTGCTGAAGGTATACACTGATGTGCTTCAGTTTTATGATGGTTGATTTGTCAGGTAAGTTTCATTTAATTATATGTTGTCATTTATTTACTCTCCAGTAGCCACCATATGAAAGTAACCTTGATATACACTCACTGGACACTTTATTAGGTACACTTGTTCAACTGCTTCTTAACGCAAATAACTAATCAGCCAATCACAAAGGAGCAACTCAATGCATTTAGACATGTATACATTGTCAACAAAGTTCAAAGTTGAAGTTCAAAGTGAGGATCAGAATGGGGAAGAAAAGTGATTTAAGTGACTTTGAACATGGCATGGTTGTTGGTGCCAGATTGGCAGGTCTGACTATTTCAGAAACTGGTGATCTACTGGGATTTTCACACACAGACAAACTCTATGGTGTATAGAGAATGGTCCAAATAGGGAAAATATCCAGTGAACGTCAGTTCTCTGGGCGAAAATACCTTGTTGATGCCAGAGTTCAGAGAAGAATAGGTAGACTGGTTTGAGCTGATGGAAAGGCAACAGTAACTGAAATAACGATTCGTTACAACAGAGGTGTGCAGAAGAGCATGTCTGAATGCACAACACATCGAACCTTGAAGCAGATGGGCTGCAGCAGCAGGAGACCACACCAGGTGCCACTCCCGTCAGCTAAGATCAGGCAACTGAGGCTACAATTCACACAGGCTCACCAAAATTGGACAACAGAAGAAAAATGTTGCCTGGTCTGATGGTAGGGTCAGAATTTGGTGTCAGCATCATGAAAGCATGGATCCATACTGCACTGAATCAACGGTTCAGGCTGGTGGTGGTAGTGTAATGGTGTGGGAGATATTTTCTTGGCACACTTTGGGCCCCTTAGTACCAACTGACCATTGTTTAACTGCTACACCCTCCCTGAGTATTGTTGTTGACCATGTCCATCCCTTTATTACCGCAGTGTTTCCATCTTCAGATGGCTACTTCCAGCAGCATAATGCACTATGTCACAAAGCTCAGATCATCTCAAACTGGTTTCTTGAACATGACAATGAGTTCACTGTACTCAAATTGCCTCCACAGTCACCAAATCTCAATCCAGTAGAGCACCTTTGGGTTGTAGTGGAATGGGAGACTTGCATCTTGGATGTGCAGCCGACACATCTTCAGAGACTGCATGACGCTACCATGTCACGGTGGAACAAAATCTTTGAGGAATGTTTCCAACACCTTGTTGAATCTATGAAGAATTTTGGCTGTTCTGAAGGCAAAAGGGAGTCCAACCAAGTATAAGCAAAGCTTACCTAATGAAATGGCCGGTGATTGCAGGTTACCTCAAGTCACATGCCTACTGTCGTAACTCGTATAAGTATTTGTTAATAATGCTAATCTTGAATGTTTAATTAATATTTAGCACATTTGTCAAAGTAACTGTGCCTCCATATCCACACCATGTTTGAAAAGTGATCTTATTGAGAGGACACCCCACTATAATTAGGTGGTTTGACCATTCATCTTGTAGAGCACTGCTGTTCGTTTCTCACCATCTCTATATGTGTTTTGATCACAAGTACCCAATTTACACTTGTTTTTCATCGATCGTACAAGCGAGAGGCATGTATCAGGTGCTAAGAATGCTCTGATTGACTGTTAATTGTGTGAGTTGTTCTATGCGAATTGTGTCACATTTGTACCTTTGCACCATTTTCTTTATTTATTTTACCTTCTATTGTTTTTTTATGCTCCATGCTAACCTTCGACCTACTTTAAATAAAATTCGATAATTTCAATAAGTACTGACAGCAGACACTTAGCATAACTACTACAACATGCACAATTTCACCTGGTGGTGTGTTGGATCATATTCATACCTCATATAAACCACTCCAGGGTTCGCTTGATACTGCACCTAGACCACCATTTCCTCAGTTCTCAGGGTCTCTCAGTTGTTTTGCTCCGCAACCAAGTGTGATTGACATGTTCATCTGCCTAAATGAACCAGACTTTCAGGAAACCCATGCCAGAGTTAAAAAAAATGGCACCAAACAAACTCAGTGTGAAAACATCTTAACTTAATGTATGTGCATTTTATTATTAGATATTATTGTTTTAAAAATACATTTTGAAATTGACCTAGTTTTTGTTCCATGTATGTCAGTGGTTTCTGTTATGTGGGGAAGTGAATATGCAGTTTTTTGGAGGATGAGTTTAAAAGCTGCTCAAGAAAAACATGCAGTGAACATGGATTACGAGGTTTAGATGCAAAGTGCTGATGGCGAGTGTAATACTATGTTATTTCTTGTTGTTAATGCATCACTTTACTCAGTCTCCAAGTTGATTTCAGGTGAGTTTGCCTCTGTGTTTGTTTTTTTCTTGGTGTGGTTTTCTTCCAAGGAGTCCAGTTTCCTCCAATTGGTCACTGACATGCAGCTGGTTTCACACTAAGTTCAAATGTGTGGGTCTGTGTACACTTGAAACTGCCAGAATGAGATCAAGCTCTACAAAACCACCCACTAGAGAATGAAGTTTGAGGAAATAAATCAATGGATATAAATATAAATGCTTGTTAATGTCTTAAAGTTTGTGAAACACAAAAATCTTTTATTCTGAATATTATTTAGTTTTTCCATCTGGACACCCTCACATCATTGCTTTATGCAAATGATGTTGCCCTCTTTGCCTCTTCTGACTGTGACCTTCACCACGCACTCAAATGGTTCACTACCAAGTGTGAAGCTGCTGGGATGAGAATCATCACTTCCAAATCTGAGGTCATGGTTCTCTCTCAGAAAAGACTGGATTGCTTTCTTCTGGTGAGAAGGGAACAACTGCCCTTAGTGGACGAGTTCAAGTATCTTGGAATCTTGTTCATGTGTGACAGAAAAAAGGAGTGTGAGATCAACAAGAGGACTGCAGTGGCCACAGCTGTTCTGTAGGCACTGTACTGGTCCATGGTGATGAAACAGAAGTTGAGTCTAAAGATAGAACTCTTACTTTTACAGGTCGAGCCACATCTCTGTCCTCACCTATGGTCATCAGCTGTCAGTAATGACCAAAAGAATAAAATTGAGATTGCATACAGCAAAATGGGGTTTCCTCGCAGGTTGGCTGGGCTGACACTCCATTATAGAAGGAGAAAATCAGAGATACTTAGAGCTGCACTAGGCATGTCCAACTAGGTACAGACCCTACGGCAGACCCAGGACACTCTGGAGGTGTTATATCTCTCAGCTGGCTTGGGAAAGTCTGAGAATTCCCCTGGAAGTGGATCTGTTGCCGGGGACAGGGAAGCCAGTGCTGATCTGCTTGGCCGGCTGCTGCAATGACCCTCACCAGGAAAACAGCTCAGAAGATGAGATAAGATGAGATGAGATTTTTTTAGTTTTATTAGAGAGTAATTCAAGTAGTATTAGTTTCTAGTAGTATTATACTGTGGTGATTTTGTAAGTGTAGCAAAAATTAGTTTTGTGTAGTAAAAATATAAATTAAATAATTCTAGCATTTTTGATATACAGTGTATATTTCTTGTTGAAGAACCAGGTTAACGTCAGTGCTGAAAACTACAAAATAATGTATGAAGCTATAGTTGAATTTGCAATACAAGAAAACAATACACTTTTGGAGACTTTATTCTCCCTTAGTCAACATGTACCAGGATGCATATCCTTCATAGGGTCTTAAAAAATGGACCATTGTGGAAAATCTTATTCCCAAATATTGCCTTCATGGAGTTGGTCATTATATGGAATTGAATATTGACAGTGTGTGAGACAGAAGACACTATGGTGATCAGTTAGGGGTCAGCTGAATTTATTTTTAATCAACCATTATACATGAGCTAGGTTTGAACATACTGGCTACACAAAATAGCCTGAAAAATGTGTAGTCCTTTTGATGATTGTAGACTCTTTGTAACTAATAATATAAAGAAGACATAACTTACAAAGGCTCTGGTCACTTGCAGAGTTAAATAAATAGAAAAATGTTATGTCAGCATTAAGAAAGAAGGATTCAAGGTACGTTCTACAATTCAACTAAAGCAACAGTCTTGTAGTTTTCATTTTACCATTTTTAAATTTCTGTTCAAAATGACTGATTTAATTAAAAAAATCATATTGCACATCGACACCATTATTTTTCAATTAATGATCATGAATCATGAATTCAGAAATCCAAAAGTGCTCTTTAGTTTGAGTCACGTCTCTGATCTAGGTCTATGACAAGGATGTCAATAATAAGCAGGAAAATGTCAACAGCAAAAGACTTGTCTACCAGACATTGTAAGCTGACAATCAGGCCTGTCAGCTTGGTAATTTGTTTTAACAAATCTGAATCTCGCCATTCCTTGCAGAACAAGGCTAAAGCAATTTGAATCCATTTCACGGTAAGTACTTACAATCAAAAACCGGAATACTTACTTTACTGAAAGGGTATCTTTTTTGTCTCGTGTGACTAGGAAGGCTGTTTTTTTGCTCCTCACGTAAAATGCTTACTTTTAGGTAAGGATAATTTATGGCTTCAGCTGTCTGAAATGAATTTTCTACTTTTTTAAAGCCCACTTTCATGCTTTGGGAAATTTTAATTTCATAAAAGCATAGTTATGTATTACCTATAGCAATAAAGGGAAAAACCTGATAATTTGAAAGTATGATGCAACTAAAGGCACAGTCCAATGTAAACCATTTAGGACATTTGAAAGGGAAGTATTGCAATAAAAATGTAAATAACACTCCTATCACATGCAGGATTTATACAATTAGAAACTGGCAGGGTTAAAGTAAAAAATTAGGACAACTTCAAGTCATAGTTAGGGTGACTAGTGTCAATCTATATTAATTTAACTTCATGGATAAATGACTGTTACCATTTTACAAGCTCTCCCTAAATTTCCCACACTCCAAACAGGACTTTTTTCACACTGGACATAATCCCCGTTGCTCTTTAATGGTACTTACATTGTCTGTAAATAAAATGTTTATTGAGTTTTGCCTAAAGGGTGGTATGATACTTGATATTTCGGCCATGTTAACTGTTCACTTTAAACAACCACAGCCCCCCTGTTAAAGAAGGGAAAGGGCAACAAGGACCCAACCTCCAAATAAAGCTGATTCCCAACTAAGGTACAACCTTTGATATCAAACCACTGTTCTTTAACAATGATTACAATTATATTGGTAATAGACTTGCTGATAAAAGTAATTGGTCATTCTTATTATGGTTGCATTTATGTCAATATGATTGAACTATATTCAATGAAATCTGTTTTTGAATTCTAATAGAACAAAAGGGAGGAATTGTAAGGGAAAAGAAAAAATGCTTGAAACTGCCTGCCTGTTAAAATGTGACATCCAGACTTCATTTGTGCCAGCACACTTTAAATTAGAAAACAAGATCATGTATAACATTTAACTTTGTGTTTTGTTCTTTGATAACAGTTTAAATATGAGTATTCTTATTTCTTGTACCTAGAACGGTTAATATGCCCAACTAGTTTGGGACTTTACATAATATTTAATTCAGAGGTGTATTTCTGGGGTATACCATTTATCTAATGCTGATTGGTCAAAATTAAAATATATTGTAAATGAACCTTACTGATAAAGGAAACCTCTGTGTTAGAGTTCTGTCATCTGCCATGATTTTTTGAAGAAGAGACATAGTGTCTCTACCTATTGGTGCAAATAAAGGACAGCCATGTTTGAATTACACATAATACATAATGATGACTTCAGACTCTTCTTTACTTAGAATTTTCTGCAACAATGATAGATGAAACACACAGAGATTTTTAGTGACATTTTCAACTTTCCGCCACTTCTCTTTTGGTCAACTGAAGATGTGCTATGGTAATCCACAACAGTGCATGAGATAGATACTAATGCCTAAGATGTTAACTGAAATTTAATGTTTGTCATGACCATTTTTTTGTGCCGCAACACTGTGACACCACAGCTGGAGCCACAGTTAGTGCATTATTACACCACTGCTTGTGTTTTATCTGAAAGTGTTGTATTCTTTTCAGAGATCAGCGTGTCACAAACATCTGCTGCAGTAGCCAGAATGCCCCATCTAACAGCAAATCATTGATGCCCCACACTATTGAACAAAAATAAACTATTTGATTCTCTGGCTTTTTTTGTCCAAAAGTATTCACAGCAATTATTTAGTTAGAAGGGCATTTATAATCAGTTAATCAAGCTTAATCAAAATTTTAAAAAAATAATTTGAAGTCGTGCATCATAGGAGGCCATCTAGTTTACTTTGATATTTGATTCATCCAGAACTAAAAGTTCACCACATCTGCCCTCTTTGTTTATGACATACATCTTGTTGTGAATACTGAGCAGATCTCCATATCACAGGTCAGTGTGGTTTGTTCACCATTGTGTACTTAGAGAAAGTGTTTGCACATATTTCATAAAATTTCATTTCTGTTATGCTGCCCCCATACTTTTACTATATATCAAAGTTTATAACTGGAAAATTGTGCATCAACAATCGTACTAAGAGGTAATGCATAGCACAGTAACACCAGATGGCTTAGAGTAAAACTTGATCAATAATTTAAAAAATTATTTAAGGACTGGCTATCAGGACAAGCTCAACAATGTCCATATCTAATACTAAAAGCAGATGCAAAATAATCATTGATCATTGATTGCCACAGATTGTTACTCAGTTTTTTTTTTACCATACATCAATGTAAAACGTTACACTGCCACCTGAAAGGTTGGATTTGACATACTTCATTTGTATAGATGGACAAGAGAATTCTCTCTAGGCATGCACATGCAGGTTCTTACCACTATCCTACTAGTATGTACAGTGCCCTTTAAATTAGTTTATTTTCCTCCAATTAAAATGCAAGTTCCTATTATATTTCAAACCTATTTAGAAATTTAAAGGCATTGTCCTTATTTTCCCCAGACTGAGAGCTGAGAATCAAAAAAGGATAGGAGTGTATTGATAGAATCTATTGATTGAAAAAACTGGACTAATAAGATACATTTTATCCCCTATAACCATGGCAAGATGGCAATAATTCAACAAAAAACAGCTATGTATAACTACATGTAAAGAATCTGATTCAATCATAAAATCCCTTGACACTACATACATATAACTGAATAGATTCAACTGACTGAAGGACTTTATAGACCGTATGCTTTACTGTTAATGATATCTGATGTTTATTCACTTGTGTTGATTAATTCTTAACAAATACATTTTTAATTAAATTGTTGAGCAAATTTAATTCAGTTTGCTTAAGAGAACAGATATTTTCTAAGTCTCATGTAATTACAAAAGATTTTATTGACTGGAAAGGCAACATAATTGTCTATAAATAAATGGACTGTATGCAGCTAACTAATAATCAATGGAGCCTGGTAGTGAGCTGGGGGCTGCTATCAAAACATACTTTCATTTGATAGTACAGCATTGAAAAAATTATTTTGACTTGAGTAGAATAAAAATACAGTGGCAAGGGTTTTGTATGCAATAGAGCTTCTTAAATAACTAAAACAATCTCAATAACCCCAATAACTGATAACAATTTTTCTTCTCTTTTAATTTCACTTTATTAAAATGTGAAACTAAGTTAAAATGAACTTTAAAAAAATGTTTTCTGCTCAGCCTTTAAGCATTTGTGTCTAAGATAAATATAAGTAATAAAATAGGCAATGGCATATGCCTTTTTTTTCTTCATGTTTCTTCATGTTAACATTTCAGATGTTCCTGGGCTGGTTAATTTTGTTTTTGCTTTGAAAAAGTACAGCCACACTGCCTCATATATGTGGGCTACATCTTTCCTCGCCTTTAATATTTATAGTATATGGAGGATCAAACTATCTCTGCATTTGTGTTTTTGGTATGTGCTAGCTATGCTTTAGATTACATTAGATTTGCCAAATATCCCTGTAAATATTACATTTTTCTTCTGATAGTAATATTACATTTCATAGAGCACTTTTTAAACATTGTTTCTGGTAGGTTCTATATAACTATAATGAATTATTATTATTGTTATTATTATTATTATTACTACAATACAGTAAGTGAGGTTTTCCCTCATGATCTATTACAATACAATACAATACAGTTTATTTTTGTATAGCCCAAAATCATACAGGAAGTGCCGCAATGGGCTTTAACAGGCTCTGCCCCTTGACAGCCCCCCAGCCTTGACTTTCTAAGAAGACAAGGAAAATCTCCCAAAAAAAACCTTGTAGGGAATAATGGAAGAAACCTTGGGAAAGGCAGTTCAAAGAGAGACCCCTTTCCAGGTAGGTTGGGTGTGCAGTGGGTGTCAAAATAAGGGGGTCAATACAATACAATACACAGAACAGAACAAATCCTCAATACAGAATAAAATAAAAAAAATTTTAGAAGTAAAAAAAAAATAAAAATTTTAGAAGTACGGAGCAGAATTTAACAGTAGATGATATCACATAATAAGATTTGGATATTTTTAGTGTCCTGGAGACCTCATCCATCAAGCTGCCTCCCCGATTTGGCCATTCCACGCTGAAACACTGCTGGGCCAGCCAATCCGATGAAAGGACCCCTCTTTCCCACGATTTCCGCGATCCTCCATCAGGGATGACTTTACCTTTGGCAGGCAAAACAACTTGCTAATTGGGTCGTGGCACCAAGTGCCACATTTGAGTACCGAGAAGAGAAACAGAATAGGTGAGGGTTAATATCCAGTTATAACTATCATGATACTTATGTTTTAGTGCTAATGACTAACAACAGAGATGCAGTATGTACAGTTAATCAGCAGCTCTAGTCAGGATATGCTAAACTGAAGTAGTGAGTCTTCAGCCGGGATTTAAAAGCTGAGACCGAAGGGGCATCCCTTATAGTAGCAGGCAGACCATTCCACAGTTTAGGGGCCCTGTAACTAAAAGCTCGACCTCCCATTGTTTTTTTATTAATCCTTGGAACCATAAGCAGATAGAGATATGATATTAATAAGATATTAGAGTTGGTCTCGTCCATTACGGGAGATGGACGTCTGAAGCAGAGCTCTGTTAGCAGCGGCTTTATTTTTTCTCTTATTTTTTATTATCCTGAGGTATCCTGTATTTACCCAACCCAAGAAGTTTCTACTACAGTATATAAACATGAGCAACAAGAAAGGGGGTCAGAAAGAAATGGAAAAGAAATCTAAAGCTACATCCAAGTCTAGACAGCCATTAAGTCCAAGTGCAAGGTATGGCCTTTCAGAGACTGACCTGAAACAGACAGGCAAAAGCACAGACTCCCCAGGACCCTGCTTCGCTGCATCATCTCCTATTGAGAGCAAAAATGGGAGGGAATGTGCAAGTGATGCAGGTCACGATAGCTCGCTGATTTCAGAAGATCACTTGAAACAGGAAATGGCCTTGCAGTCCACGCTTTTATCTACTCTTCACAAGCCGGAAGCATCGGCTGTAATAGAGCCTGCCACTTCACCTGCGGAGCCCGAAAGCCGAAACAATCTGTCCGAACTGAAGGTAATGATCACAACAATGGCCATGGCCATAAATGAGCTCAAGAAAGACATTCAGAAAAATTTAAAGAAAGAAATAAATGGCTTGCACAAGACAAGCAAGAAGACAATCAAGAAGCTGCGGCTGGAGATGCAGGACCTGCGGCAGGATAATAAAGACTTGGAAAAACGTGTATATAATCACTTTGATGCAGCCTTTAAAGGTATGCTGGGAAAAATTAAGGAACACATTCAGGAAAAGGCGTCTAAACTGAGAGAATTTGCCGATCAGCTGGAAGACGTTAAGCAGACATTCACAACTCTAATTGAAACAGCTGAATATTTGGCATCTACTGCTGATTGATAAGCAACAGCTGTGAATTCTGAATGCAAAAAACTTGGAGACAGACTTGCTGCTCTGGAAGATGGATGCAAAAGGAATAATATTAGAATCAAAGGTCTACCTGAGAATCGTGAAAGTCCAAACCCAGTGAAATTCGTAGCTGAACTATTCTCAAAAATAATTGGAGAGGACTTTAAATAAGACACCGAGATAGCAGCAGTTTATTGCAAGACTCTTACTGTGCGCTTCGATAGATTACAATCTAAGTTTAATGTAATGTCACTTCTCAGACAGAAACAAGAGATTATATTTGAAAATAACCACATTCGTATTTTCACTGATTTCTCACCCTCAACAGCTGCTAAATGTGCCACTTTTTACAACATTAAACAGCGGTTACAGAAAGCCAATATCAGATACAGCTTATTGTATCCTGCAAAACTGAAAGTGGATATTCAAGACAAATATTACATCTTCACCACTATGGATGAAGCAGAAAAAGAGTTAAGAAAGCTGATCCTGACACTTTTTTGAAATACGATCATGAGTTGCATCCTGGCATGGCATGGCAAGAAGATATTACCTGTTGTCTGATCTGCTTGCAATGATACTGGTACCATAATTATACATCCTTTTCTCTTCTCGGCCACTTTCTGTTTATGTTTTAATTACAATTATATGCATATGTGTGGAGGAAATTAAAATAGTAACATTTTTCTTTTTTTTTTCTCTTTTCACTATTCTAAAAGAGACTGTTTAACATCATACCCTTGGTTTATTGTTATTATTGCATTAGAGTTTACTATACTTATCCAGGCCACTTTTTAACACCATTCCCTGGGTTTACTATCTTAATATTTCAAGACTGTTGAAGATAATATTTTAAGCTTATAATATTTAGACTATATCGGCAATAGATATCTCTATTTTTAATCCTCAAACGCCGCTGCTGGGGGGCTTGTTTTGTTTTGGATGTGCTCTGTTTCTAGGTTTGTCAGAGGACTGGAAATTTGTGAAGTGGGGTCCAGCCTCACGTGGGGAGGCAAAATGGGGGGTGGAGGATAAGGGGGGGAGAGAAAGAGAGCAAGCTATGTCTAATTTATCCTTTTAATCCTTATAAATATAATTACCAACCTAACAATAGGCTGCATTGCAATAACTCCTCGGAAAATTGGAAATTAAGGTCAAAGCTGTCTCACTTCCAGTTAAGACTACCAAATGATATCAAAAACTCAGAATCAATGATGGGACAGTTAACTTTGTGAGCTGGAATGTTAAAGGCCTGAATCATGAATTAAAGAGAAAGAAAGTATTCTCTCACCTAACAGGTCTAAATGCTAAAATAGTATTTTAACAGGAGACTCACTTATTAAGCAAGGATCAGTTCCGGCTGCAAAAAGACTGGACTGGCCAAACGTTCCATTCCAGCTTTACAAAGGAAACTAGAGGTGTGGGAATACTTATACATAGAACAGTCCCATTTGCAGTATCAGATGTAGTATCTGATCCTGAAGGAAGATATGTGATTGTCATGGGCAACTTATTTAAATGTAAAGAGATTTTGATAAATGTTTATGTACCAAATGTAGATGATAGGGAATTCATGCAAAATGTCTTTACATCCATTCCCAATGAGAACACTCATAAAATTATAATGGTGGGAGACTTTAATTGTGTTTTAAATGCAGTCTTAGATAGGTCTCCTGTCACAGGGGTGATGGCATCTAACACTGCAAAGACAATTACACAGTTTGTAACTGACCACAACTTATCAGAACCCTGGAGGTTTCTAAACCCAAACTCAAGAACATATTCCTTCTACTCACCAGTGGATCATTGCTACCAAAGAATTAATTATTTCTTTATAGATAATAATTTCTTGCCTACGATTTAATCTTGCAAGTACGACTCTATTTTTATTTCTGACCATGCCCCTCTGATCTTGGACCTAAAATCATTATGCCCCACATACTCATCTCACAGATGGTGTCTTAACCCACTTTTATTAGCAGACAAGAACTGTACAGAATTTATATCAAAACAAATCAGTTTTTTTCTAGAGACAAATACATCCTCAGAGATCTCTGCAGGAATACTCTAGGAAACCCTGAAGGCCTTCTTAAGAGGACAGATTATTTCATATCTTTCCCACAGAAATAAATTAGAAACCAAGAAGGTATCAGAGCTAACCAGCGAAATTACTAGAATAGATCAAGAACATGCCAGGTGTCCAAGTGAGGCTCTTCATAGGAAAAGGCAGGCTCTGTATTCAGGGCTCAACCTCTTAACAACTAAAGGAACTGAACAACTCATTTTTAAATCAAGACATCATTACTATGAACATGGAGAGAAAGCTAATAATCCCTTAGCTCAACAAATCCACAAGTAAGAAGTTCGCAATGCAATCCCAGCAATCACCAACATGAACGGAGACAAAATCATTGACCATAAAAATATAATGCACACATTTAGAGACTACTATAAATCCTTATATTCTACTGAGTTTAAAGAAGACAACACGCAATCTAATGTATTTCTGGATGCATTGCAGATACCACAAATAGGTACTCTTAGAGCAGAGGAATTGGATAAACCTCTGGCGCTATCAGAATTATTAGATGCTATAAAGTCACTTCAGAGTGGGAAAGCAGCAGGCCCTGATGTCTACCCTGTCGAATTTTATAAGAATCCACTCAGCTAGCTCCCCTCTTATTGGCAACATTTACAGAAGCTAGAGACAATAAAATTCTACCTCAAACTTTTCGCCAAACATTAATCACCATCTTTTCTAAACAAAATAAGGACTTATTACAATATGCAATGTGCATGTGCAGACCAATTTCACTTCTGAATAATGATGTTAAGATACTCTCCAAAGTCCTAGCTAGAAGGATGGAGAAAGTGCTGCCTTCGGTAATATTACAAGGTCAAACTGGATTTATTAAAGGCTGGCACTTAGCTTCCAGTCTTCGACGCCTGTTTAATGTAACATATTCACCCGCAAAATCAAACACCCCAGAGATGATATTATCGTTGGATGCAGAAAAAGCATTTGATATGATTGAATGGAACTACCTGTTCACTACAATAGAGAAATTTGGGTTTGGCCTGAACATTTGTTCATGGATCAAACTACTGTATACCAATCCAGAAGCTTCAGTCTGTGTTAACAACATTAATTCAGACTACTTTAAAGAAGAGCGTGGCAGTTCACTGTCGAAATGCTTATCAGATAAAGGGGATTATCAGAGAAGGACTTGAACAGAAAATTTCTCTATATGCAGATGATATGGTACTGTATATATCAGACCCACAAAATACTGTGCCTGCAGTCCTAACAGCACTTCAATTTCACTGAATTTCAAAAGATTTCTGGTCTCAGAATTAATTTGACTAAAAGTGCGCTCTTCCTAGTGAATTCTCAAGCATACAGTATTAGATTGGACACTTTCCTTTTTATCATTGCAGACCAGCTTAAATACCTAGGGGTAAACATCACAAGTAAACATAAAGCTCTTTATCAACAAAATTTCGGCATCTGTACGGAAAAAATTAAGCAAAACTTGCTTAGATGGTCAACCCTTCATCTCACTCTAGCTGGCCGAATTAACGTTGTTAAGATGAATATCCTTCCTAAGCTTCTCTTTTTATTTCAAAACATTCCAATATACATCAATAACTATTTTTTTAAGCAATTAGATTCAACCATAACCTTATTTGTTTGGAACTTCCATGTATCCAAAGAGCGACCCTACAAAGACTTAAGGCAGATGGTGGTATGGCTCTACCTAATTTTCAGTTTTATTACTGGGCAGCAAACATACAAGCTATAAAAATCTGGACATGGGCACAAATAGATGAACATACACAGGCTTGGTCCGCAATAGAAATAAAATCCTGCACTACTTCTTTATATTCTCTGCTTTGTGCCCCTATAAATGCAAGTTATCGCCAACATACTAACAACCCAATTGTGCTTCACTCACTCAGAATATGGAACCAATGTAGGAAGCATTTTAAGGTAGATAATCTTTTATCTGTGGCACCTCTGCACGAGAACCACCTTTTTCAACCCTCGCAAACATATGCAGTTTTTAATATATGGGAAACATTTGGGATTACATCACTTAAAGATCTTTACGTAGACAACGTCTTTGCATCCTATGAACAATTACATTCCAAATTTAACTTTCCAGCAACACATTTCTTTCACTATCTTCAAATCACAAATTTTGTTAAACAGAACCTGCCCGATTTTCCTCAACTCCCACCTTCCTCTATGATGGAAAAAAATTGCTCAGTTTTGAGGACTCAGACAGCATTTCTGCAATATATAAAATCATTTTACAGTCCCTCCCTTTTAAAGATCCAAGAGGACAGTGGGAAAAGGATCTCTCACTCAACATATCAGAAAAGGAGTGGAAGGTAGCAATGCAGAGAATTCACTCGAGCTCCATATGCGCAGAGCTCCAAATTATATATTGAGCACATCTGTCTTGTTTAAAATTGTCCAAAATGTTTCCAGGGCAAGATCCAACCTGCAAACGCTGCAATCAAGTTTCCTGCCTCACTGGGTCACTATCGTGCTCAACTGGAAGAATCCTAACTCTCCTCTTTTAAGTTAGTGGGTAACTGATGTTTTATACTATTTGAAATTGGAAAAAATCAAATTCTCACTTAGAGGACCTGTGCAGAACTTTTTCAAAACCTGGCAGGATCTAATCAATAACATTTTAGATTAAGCTCTTAAAACAGTGAGGAAGCAGATTCTCTTCCCATTTCTTTTTCTTCTCCATTTATCTTTATCTGCTTATTAAACTCATCCATTTACTTATTTTTACTAGCTTTAAGTTTTACTCTGTTGATCATGCTCTCTTTCTCAGGGGTGGAGGTTGATTTGTTTTCAATCCTATTTTTTGTAAAAATTGATCTATTTGTATGGAATGATTACAATAAAATCAATAAAATATAAAAAAAAAAAGAGTGAGAAAATGTAGACATATTTCTTCCACGATCTTGACATTACACATTGCTATAGTGATTTAAGTGGGGGAAATGGCTGTTTTACATCTTAACAGGTTCAGGCAAACCATGGGAATTACTTCAGTTGAATAAGCAACATTTTCCTAATAAAAGTTGCATACAACATTTTTATTTTTATACTCTTCTTGCACCCTACCAAAATTTGTTGATTTCAATCCCACATCTGCTTCATGCACTAGCCTCTATATTAAGATACAAACACTTGTATTCTTTCTTTCCAAACATTTAGGTTCTGTCATACATCAAGAAATCATTTAATCTTTGCTTGTGTGAAAGAAAATTTAATTGCTTGTAAGCTACTAAGGATTAAAAGCTGTTTTATTATAACGGCAGGTTATTCATACAGGCGTCTGTCATAAGATAAGGTGATGTAAGCTGAATTTGGGCAACTTTCTTTTTCAGGAACGCGTCTGTTAGACACAGGAAAGATGACCTTTCCTTCTTTGGGGCCCCTCTCGACACGTACACAAAAAAGAAATGGTTGGCCGAATTGATGAAATGCTTAGATGCTTAGGGGGTGGGAGGAAAATGAATATTAAAAGCCGACTGAAACCAGAAAACTTGGCTCTTCTGCTTTGCAAAGCATGAATCCATGTACTGTGACTGAATAAAGACTGATTGATTGTACTATTCCTGACTTCCTTCGGGGTTTACTTCCACACTTGGTTCAAAATTAACTTTAATTTTCCTGTATCGTATCTAGTACATTGATGTTTTTATGTGTACATTATTGATAAGTATCAATAAAAATCACAATATTTATTATAGCAGTAATATTATAAATGCATTTTGTGAATCTTAATATTCTATTTTTCTTAAACTTTAAATTATATGTAACCCTCTCAAACACACACAAAAAGATATCTGACTTTGCTAATGATATGAGAGCAATCACAGTGCAGTGTTTTAAAGGTGTATTGCCACTCTTATAAGGAGCCCCAGTAGTGTTTCATGACACAATTATGTTGAAACAAAATTTGGCTAAAAGTACTCATAGTGCATCACAGAGAGGATGTGCAACATTTATATGATCATCTATTTTGTCTTAATTCTCTTTTCTGCAACTTCTTCCAGGGGGTTGAGGAGTCATATTCTTACTTAGATTGTTGATTCAATGGGTCTGTCTTGAAGTGATGTTACTGGTCCAGCACACTACAGCATTGGAACTTGCAACGGAACTTGTAGTGGCTTTCAAAGAGTTAAAGAACATGTAAAGATATTTCACTACCCACATTAAAAGAACATAGTCTTTTATAAAGAAAAAAATCTTCTCTATCATTTTTTATATAGTTTCCCATGTTACTTGACCAACTCTCAAACCCATAAGAGATTTTTTTTTCAGTTTTCCCTAGTCTTCTGTTCATAGCATATATTTGTCAAATCAGATACTGACTTCCCCATTATATCTATTTGAGATTTAGCAACTTCCTAAATTAAGTTATAATTAATTTAACCTCACTTCTGTTTAGAAGTTTTAGTTTGTATTTACTTTTGTACTAACATTTTTACTTTTACTATTTGTAGGACACTTTGAGCTATGCTCTGCTTGAAATTGACCTATAAAAATAAATTTTACTGTTATATGCCAAGGGAGAAAAATTGTAATCCTTTTTCCATATAGACCCAATAAGAAACAGTAGTAGTCACAGAAAAATTCATTTGCACTTTGCCTATTTCTTTGATTCCATCTTTCCTTTAAATGATTTCTTTAATGTACAATTGTATAGTACAGATCATTAGTTAATTTCCGAGGTTTGCAAATCCATGTATGCAACACTTCTCAACCCCTCATGCATACAAAACCAGTGACAAGTGATATTCTCACAGATAATTACATTAAACAGTTTTACATTTACAGTCTTCTAAAAGTTAAACAGATAGACTCACTTCGGCTGAATGATTTGTTAGCTGAAAATATTCAGTGTTAGTGTGTCACAGAGAATACGTGTAACATTGTTTGTAATGACACTCAGTTTTGCTTTAATTCTCTACTTTGCGACTACCTTCAGGGGATCCAGAGTGTGTCCCATAAATAAGCTTGCCCTTTTAATCAGCATGTTGAATCGGTGGGCCTCTCTTGAAGTGGTGTTACCAGCACAGTACACCAGAGTGTTGAAAATTGCACTGCAAATCAAAGAGTTGTAGAAAATTTGAAGGATGCCACTTCTTACTTTAAAGAAACAGTCTCCTAAGGAAAAACAGAGTACACTGTCTTTTTTATAAACTTCCTCTGTGTCTGTTCAGTCTGTCCCTAAGGCTTCAGAAGGTGCCACTGCCTTTAAAATCACCCTGCATTGTTCCTGTTCCAAAGAAGGCAGACTCCTCATCACCTAATGACCTAATACCACAGACCAGTTGCACTTAATGTCTCACATCATGAAAACATTTGAGAGAGGTCCTGGATTGTATGAGTCCTCTTGTGATAGACCACCTGGACCCATTGCACTCTAATCTTTTTGGACCAAGATTGGAGTGAAGGATGCAATTATCTCTCTGATCTACAAAGCTTATCCACACCTGGACAAAGTTGGCAGGATGTTTTTTTTTATTTCTCTGGTGTCTTCAATATCATCCAGCCATCCCTGTTAAGAGGTGCACTCAGAGACATACAGATGGATGAGCCTATGCTGTCCTGCATAATGGACTATCTGTTGAGCCAGACCGCAGTTTGTGAGACTCCAAGTACTGTGTTTCTGACATGAATGTGAGCACCACTGGAGCACCAAAAGGAACAGTCCTGTCTCCTTTTCTCTTCACTCTGTACATGTCTGATTACAAATGTAACACCAGGTCATGTCACTTGTAGAAATTCTCAGATGATTCGATCACTTATGGGGTGTATTGATAATGGGGATGTGAAAGAGAATAGGAGTCAGGTGGAGAACTTAACATCAGCAAAACCAAGGAACTGGCTATTGACTTTCGCCACACCAAAGAGATTGTGTTACCCATTCAGGGTACATAATACATTTTCTGATTTACTGTGACAGCCTCAGATGTAATAATAATAATGGTAAAAGGGCTCCAGAAAATTATTGCAATACTATTTTAATGTAATATTATGATAGCTCTGCAGTAATGAAAATGAACTCTGAATTGGGCAGAATGTTTTGGAACACTATATATAATTAATCTAGCATCTTCAAGAAATGTATGTGTGGTGTAACATTCTCTTGTGTTTAGAGACTTAATACATTGTTTTGAAAATCTGAGTATTTTAAATTTTTAGTGACTTTATCAAGAGTTAGGTAGTTGGAAATGGAGCCCAAATAGCCTTGTGTAAGCTAAAATAGCTTTCAAAGAAAGCAGATTCTCACTCAGCTGATGAAAAAATATTATCGATTGATGTCTCGTTGTTAGTTGTTGAGGATCTTTTGCTAATTGTTAGCAAGTGTTAAAACTTCTTAAACATAGCATTTTTCAAAGCGGATTTAAAATCTCTGTTGATGTTGCAAGCTGAAATTTTTGGCTGCTTTGGATCATAACGGGTAGCAGGTCATTGAGGCATTTTCCCAATAAATTAAAGCATCCTAATATTTTCTATGCTAATTAAAAAAGGATGCACTGAAAAAGGATACACTGGATTCCAATCCATAGCAAGCATAGGGCAGAAGACAGGAACAATCCACAGGACAGGGCAAATGTCCATCGCAAGGTAAACACACTCATACACACACAAACACACACTACCCACACATAGGCCAAGTGTTGCCAATCCACCTAATCTGCATGTCTATGGACTGTGGCAGGAAGCCGAACATCTAGAAGAAAACTGAAGAACATGCAAACTCCACACAGGGAGGACACAGGAAGCGACCCCTGGTCTCCTTAATGCAAGGCAGCAACTTACTACTGCGCCTCCCCAATAAATTAATTTGTCAGAGAAATAATTAAGTCATTATAATGTGTGGCTTATGCAGCTATGAGTCTTTTAAGTGTATCGGAAATTATGAATACATATTTTTTCACAGTATGCGTAATTTGTCAGTTGCTAAAATATGGTTAGGATGCTCATTTTCTCTTTCACTGATGTCTGCATAAGTTAAGTTGCTTTCATTTTTTAACTTGTATAGTTTTGAACATTATGTAACTTATCTTTTACAATTTTAACAAGCAGGAGAAGTGAACTATTGTAAATGAAGTTCTTTAACCTACTACAGTATACAGTTACAGGAGCTACTTCTGCAGGCAGCATATCAGAAACAGTGCGTGTTCAGCACTTCTGCAGATCATGTTTAGCCTGTGCAACATTTTGTTTGTTGGCTTCATTAGGTTTATTTTCCCCAGTGTTCTTTTGGGATTTTGTTTTCCTCTCTCCCTGTAATGTTATTGGACTTTATAGTGTCATCCTGTGTTTTACCATGTGTTTAATGTGGATTTTCTGAGTGTGTATGTAAATGAATGGCTTAGCAATTTGCTGTTAACACACAGAAGATGTGGATTTGCATACATACTTTGAACAGAAATTAAAACATTTTAACATCGACATAAAGGTAAAATTAACTGCATTTACACCTTATAGTAAATACAAAATGGAGCAAATTTCACTTAAGGAATATTACAGTATGATTTTAAATGCATTTTCAAAGATATAAATTATGCAGAATATTGCATGTTGCCTAAAATTTGACAGAATTGACCATGTACAATCCTTCATGAAAAATAGTGGTTTCTAATACTGTGCCTATTAATAACAGGAACAATATTATACTTTTTGTTTATTTCTACTTTATTATGAAAATCTTGCTCAGAACATCTGAAGATATAAACTGCTGAAGTGAAAACCAATTCCTGAATTGCTAAAAAAGTTAGTAAGTAAAATGATGAATGTCTCACCAGGCATAGTGGCTATATGTTTTTTTTTTTGGCAGAAGTCACTTACTTTGTGCTGAGTGGAACCTATCTAGTCCCAGTGTAGTTTTGCCATGTCTGAGTGAATCTTATCTGTCCAGATCTGTCTTAAGTGTGTGCAACTGTTGCTTTTAACACTTGAATTACCAGGAGCCTACAAAAAAACTCATAGATCCGGCCCACCTTAAATCCATTCGCACCTCTCCATCAGCGACTTTTGTCCTGTAAATGTGCTGAAAAAGACAAGCAGCAAGCAGCTTACTATTCCATACCCCCACAGCTGCAGAATGTGCACAAAGTTTCTCCCAGCTCATGCCTTGATTGATTATCTGGGAGTGAAGTGCTGGAGTTTTAGAGTGGAAATAATAGATCATTATTTGGAACACATGCATTTCATGTGTGTTCCGTTTCTACAATAATCTGTGTAAACACATTGTTAAAACAGAAACATTTTTCATATTTTAGTAGTAAATGACAAAATGTTGGTATAAACTATATAATGTGTGAAATCTGAAGTCCAAAGATCAAATAAACACTTTCACAAAAGGTTCAAGGATAAAACAACAGCTTCCGTGGCGTAACGGTAAGATTTGCTGACTTGTAATCAAGAGTTCCCGGTTCGATCCCGACTGTCTCTTATATTTGCCATTTTCAGTAGTGAGCTGCTCTTATTGTTAATATTATACAGTACACACATACATTTGGTTTGCGTCCGTAACTGATGGAACAGTAGGCTGCTTGCTGCTTGTCTTTATCAGCACATTTACAGGACAAAAGATACTGATGGAGAGGTGCGAACGGATTTAAGGTGGACTGGATCTACGAGTTTTTTCGTAGGCTCTGGTAATTCTAGTGTTAAGCTGTTATGTTCTGCACTTGGTGCTACTCCAAGATTTTGTATTTTCCCTCTTTGGTATTTAGTTTACTTTTCTTATGCTGTAGTATTCTGTTTTCATTTTATTTCAGTCAGTTGTCTCATTATTGTTAATCACTTTCCTTAAGTGTTTTGCATTATGTTAGTTGTGTCTGCCTCGCAATAAGGAGACCTGGGTTCGCTTCCCAGGTCCTCCCTGCGTGGACTTTGCATGTTCTCCCTGTGTCTGCGTGGGTTTCCTCCAGGTACTCCGGTTTCCTCCCACAGTCCAAAGACATGCAGGTTAGGTGCTTTGACGATTCTAAATTGTCCCTAGTCTGTGCTTGGTGTGTATGTGTGTGTGTGTGTGTGCGCACCCTGCAGTGGGCTGGCACCCTGCCTGGGGTTTGTTTCCTGCCTTGTGCCCTGTGTTGGCTGGGATTGGCTCCAGCAGACCCCCCTTGACCCTGTAGTTAGGATATAACAGGTTGGATGATGGATGGATGGTTGGATAGTTGTGTCTTTGCAGTCTTTTCTTAATTAATAATAGTTTTAGTGTGCTTGATAGTAGTGTGGTGGGACCTCCGATTAGGGCACAGACCCCAGGTTCTTCAATAATCCTTTACTATAGTACTTGAAGACTATTTAAACCCCTTCCCTCCACTGCCTCAATACTGTGGCATTATCTCATGTTATGTTTTTTTGCTCCTTTTTGTTTTTGTGTACTTGCTCTTAATTTTTATTCAGTTTTTGTCTTCTGATCTTGTTGTTTTCTATCTTACTGTTTTTGCTTTTAGGCTGTGAAATTACAGATTTGAATTAGAGTTTTACATTAAAGTTTTTTTTTACTACAAAGCTTTTTAATTCAGTTTTCTTTTTTTCTTCATCTTTAATTACTCATTGAAATTCTGAAAGTTTGAATTACAAAAAGTTTGTTGATTTATATTATTAAATTGTGATGTTATGTGAACTTCATATTACTTTTTACAACATATTTTTTACGTTTCACAGGAGGATTAAAGTTTCCCCTTTTAATGAAAGTATTTCAATCGACTGCTTTTTAATCAACTTATGATTTTTTTTGTAGGTGACTTCAGGTGCAAGGTTAACTAAGTAGTACTTTATGCTTGCTTGTAAAGTGGCTACTTAAGAAGGGTTTTGGGAAACACATGGACAAGTAGCTTGTACTTTATGTATGTGGATCACAAAGTTGCTTATTTATCGCTAAGATTAATTGTTTACTGACGTATCCCTGATACATAAGCTGGCCAATTTTGCATCCATATTTGGGATAAACTATAAGATCCAGTTTTGATGGAAACCGCCTGTGTTGAAGAATATAAACATTTCCCAACAATCATAGTAATTATTTACATAGGTTAGAGTTTATTGGCATTTCAGGTTGCTAATCAGCAATGAAGGGGACACAATTATAATTATATTCTAACATTTCCTCTATGCTTTGATGCACACAGATACAAAATTTATCTTTAATACTTTAGACAGCAGTTAGCAGATACAATTAGTAGTAACCCTGCAGCAGTAAGGTTACTTCATTGTCAGCCAGGGAGTTTAAAGTAGTCTGATTGTCAGAAACCTTGGCATATAAAACACTTCTTTCTTTAAATGTTAGGTTTCTCTAGTTTGGGATTCTAATATTCGAACTATAGAATCACCAGTGATAAACATCACCTTATTATAAGCCTCAACACACATGTACATAAGTACCAAGTACCAGCTGTGGATCTGATTTGCATGCCAAGGAACTTAACTTTGACTTGCATCTCAAGGTTACTCAGGCACATTAATATTAAATGTGTGCTGTAGATTTTTTTTTGCACTGATTACAGTGGGACCTGGCAGGACTAAAGCTAAATCAGGGATGGATGAACTTTCTAAACTGAGAAATCTTCCGATTCTCATTTTTCCTAATCGTTATTGGGAAACAAAATCTTCCAAAATGTTTATCTTTCCACCAATTTTTTTGGACAATCATATCAGTCTTTACCATTGTCAGTAAAAGCTATACTATACACACTGCAAAACGCACAGCATGACCTCAATAACTAGTGAATGAACTGACTTTGAATGAACGGAAAAGTTTAGTGCCAAGTCCAACTCAAAATGACTGGAATGTTGCCAGATGTCAGCAGAGTTCATAGTTTAGAGGGAGTTCATAAGGAACATTTGCACTCTGAAATAATTGAAAGATCAATGGGAAATCTTTGATTAACTTTTGTGTTTGTAGTACAGTCGTCCCTTGGTATTCATGGGGGTTTGGTACCAGGAACCCCCGCAGTTACCAAAGTCTACAGACACTCAAGTCTCTTATATAAAATGGTGCAGAATTTTCATATAAGCTATGCACAACCTCTTGTGTACTTTAAATCATCTCTGTATTACTTATACAGTAATAGCAAATACAATTTAAATACTCTGTAAGTAATTGTTATAATGTAATGCTTATGGAATAATGTCAATAAAGGAAATCTGTACCTGTTCAGTTCATACATTCAGTATAGATGCAACCATCATCACCTAAATGCATAGTACATGTCAGCAATAACAAAACATTTTCTTTCTTTCAACACTTACAGTTTCCTTTTGTTTAATAGCCTGAAAAAGCAATACATAGAATAAAGCACAGAATATTTAAAATACATGTACATATAGAAAATATAATTATAATTAGTGAAAATAGAAATTAATTTAAATTCTTTCTCTCTCTCTCCCCCACACATTGCACACAACACAAGTAGCGAATGAAACAGATGCAAGATGAACAGTGCTCAAACAAAGAGTGCTGGAGAGAGACTGAGGAGCTACAAAATGGCAGGAAAGCATAGCAAGGTATGCCTACACATCACTTCATTCACATGGATACAGTATAGTGCTAGGCATGCAGCGCATTCAAGTTTTGCTTTTCGGAAGTCTGTGGATTTTTTTTCTCTGATTATTTTTGATCCATGCTTGGTTGAACCTGCAGATTTGGAACCCATGTATATGGAGAGCAGACTGCATTTTATTTTTTATAAAGCTGCAACAACAATCATCCTCATTATTATTAGCATACTAAAATAATAATAATCCTCAAACTGGATTAGCATAGGAGACTCGTATGTTACAATATACAATTAAACACAATAACATGACTGTAAGTCCAGGTCTTGAATGCATTCTTAAAGGCTGATTACAATCAGCTTAAATGAGCGTTCATTAAAACTAGTGTTAAAATATTTTAATAGTATCCCTTGTTTTTCAATGTCATCTATGAATTGATTGATGACACTTGTCACACTCATTTCTGGCTTGGTAAAATGTTCTCTATAGTCAGTTTTGAAAAAAAAAAAATCTCACATTGTACATTAACTGCATTTTGCTATTTTCTTCTGTGCATGTATTGGTGTGGACACAGTAAATACTATTCATGGGTCAGTGCATAAAATTATATTTGAAGGTGATTATTACTTCAATTTCATGAAAGTGTGTTATTATATGGGGTAGTCATTTTATTTCAGGAACCTAAACTAAATGTATATGTTTCTGGTGCTGCTTCGGTAAGATTATGATTTTGCTGTAACCATCACTGTAGACTACCTACGTTGTATTAGAAAAAGATTATTTAATTTAAAATAATCACTCAAAGATACCAGATATCCAAATTATTGGTCATTGTTTATAACTCAAAACAATTTAAGGGCAACAATGATACATGTTTGCAGGATTCTAAAAGCCTTTTGAATTTTTCCTTATAATGTAGATTTATTTATTTCTATTATAATCAAAATAATACACTCTTTTTCCATTGTGTTAGGATGGATGAAGTACAGTAGAAGTCTTCCATTTGAGCAAGATAAGCCTGTGTGCTAGCAGTGCAGTGTAAATTCCAAAAGAATCTAATTACAATTGCATGTAATTATTTTCAAAGATGGATATGTTATTATACAGGAATTCATTTAAAATGTGCTAAACATTTTCTGAAAATATTAATTTTAACAAAACTCTCATAACTAGTGTAGATGAAGACATGCCAGTTTGTTTAAAACCTTATACTTCAATTTGAATGCATATTTACATTACCATGTAATTATATGGCTGTGAGACATTTCAAGAAGTACCTAGCCTTAACCTTAAACAATGAGATTTTGTAGAACTCCTCCAATAGAATATAGAAGTGTTGAGTAGGTATCAGTGACTCTTTTACTTTCCTCAGTTTTTATTAACATGTTGTTTGTGTCTTATAGTTTGGCACTAATTGTATTCATTTTACACTCAATATGATAATTCAAGCCAATGACTGGTTTATCAAGAATTTCAGTTCCATTTTTCTTTATTTTGTATTAATTTTCTTATTGTGATCTGGTGTAATATTGCACCCTTTTTAAAAGTCCAGAGCAATGATGAAAAGCAAATCATTCATGTTGAAAAGTGCTAGAGTTGGTTGTAATGTGTTGCCTATGCCCCTTCTATTCTGAGCTTTTCTAGAAGTACTTAAATGCAGGATGGCCAAAAGAAATAAATTAAAACTAAATAATTTGTCCCAAATGTCCATACATTTCCTCCGGATGAGATACTGTATTTTTTTACTGGCCCAAGTTGATCAAGACAGAAACAATTCAATACACCAAAACCTGTTGTAGTTTGATGTGGACTGAAAGTGATTGTAATACTCTCCTCTAGTGGCATGGTGTTGTACCATGTTAGCCATTATGGATGCAATGAGAAGTCAAGAAAGATGACATTTTTTATTGGCCAACTGAACCGATTACAATATGCAAGCTTTTGAGGCAACTGAGCCCCTTTCTTCAGGCTTGTAATACAGAAACTAGAGTTCCCTGTGTTTATATAGACACTAGGACTGAGACAGCATTGGAGAACCTTTAAGTGGGTCATCGGTCAATTAGACAATGAAAGGTGTCATTTTGCTTGACTGCTGAATACTCCCCTCTTAAACTGTAATGTATTGTTTAAATTTTCAAATTTCATTAAAAATAATTGTTTTTTTTCTAAGAATTATTATAAGTATTTTTCTTCTTCAGAGAATTTTACTTTAGAATATTAACAATTTCTTCCAAGTAGAACATGTGCTTTGTCAAGCTTTTCACATAACTTTAATTTCACAACTGCATATAAACTTAACACTCTAGATCATTTGCCTTTACTAAAGAATAGATTTCTGTCATTCTTAATTGGCTGATTTCTTCCTGGCTGGATGTGAATAGAACAGAGATAATGTACATCAACTTGCCTATTGTAGTACTTGCTTTTCTTTTAAGCACCTTATTTTTACTTTGAATTGCATATACAGATAATGCCACAGCCAGGTTTTGTCACTGCAGCTGTGAAGTCATTTTGCTGTGGTTTCAAGTGACTACAGAATTCAACTTTTTAGTGTAAATGGAGCTCTATTGATCCTTAAAGTGCTTCTCAAATAATTTGCAATGCACTATGCGTCAGCCAGAAGAATATAAAGGATCTTGTTTTTCACAATTTACCCAAAGGCAAATCAAATGTGGAAAGCAACACAGCCAAAGTATTGAAAACTCAGAATATGAATAAGGAAACATCATATTTTCAAGCTTTAATTTGCAACTTTAAAACTCAGAATAATTACAAGTGCCATTAACTATACAAGTAGGAAACAGAACATTTCAGCTAAAAGAATTACTTTATGACATTCATTTTTTTTATTATTTAGGAAGCAGTTATATTGACAATGCAAAGAATTAATATAAGGCTTTGTGTTATTGTGCTTTTGATGTAATCGGTCTCTATAACTACAGTGGCATTATACTATAGTCATATATACTGACACAAAGATAAATTTATGTTAAGCTTATTTATTTTATATTAAACTTTGAAAACAAAGTATAAATCTAAACTATAATTTCCCTACAGTGAAAATAATTAGCTTTTTAGAAGAAAATTGAAACATTTATCTTTTTATTTTTATGGAAAGAAAATAATTCTTTCATATAATTGGATTGCTCTAAGCAGGCATTTAACATCAGTAAAACCAAGGAAATGGTTATTGACTTTCATCACAACAAAGAGCCTCTATGTCCAGTCAGGGAGTGGATATAGAGGTTGTCAACTCCTACAAGTACTTGGGGGTCCACATTAATGACATTTTGGACTGGTCTCGGAAAACAGGAACTATTTAAGAAGGGGCAGAGCAGGCTCTTTTTCCTTTGGAGACTGTGTTCCTTTAATGTGGAAAGTGACATCCTTTACATCTTGTACAACTCTGTGATGGCCAGTGTGATTTTTATGCTGCGGTGTGCAGGGCTTGTAACATAACTTCAAGAGATGATCACCAAATCAACAAGCTAATTAAAAAGACAAGCTCAGTTATAGGATGCACTCTGGATCCCCCTAGAGGTCATAGCAAAGGAGAGAATTAAAACAAAACTGAGTGGCATTATGAACATTGTTATACACCCTCTCTCCTATATACTAACACTGAGTACTTTTCAGCCAATGAATTATTCAGCAGAAGTGTGTCAAGAAGCACTACTGTGGCCCCTTTATACCAACAGCAATACACCTGCATAATGCCTCACTGTGACAGCAAAGTCAGAACTTTTCTTCCCTTTTAGTCATTCTGGTGTGTGTTCACACAGAGTTTATCTATCTATCTATCTATCTTTGTTACTTTGATCTTGTATGGTTGTTTCTGTACACTGTGCACACTATTTACAAATCAATCATCAGATCCCCCTGTTATCTGTCAAAACACAGTTATTCTGTGGAGTGCTTCAAAAATATATAAACGATTTCTCTCTTAACAGCGCATTGTGTATCAAGCTAACCAATTAGTCCATCTAGCTTTTAAAGATATGCTATATTTTTGGCTCCACACTATTATTTAATATGAATTTGTTATTGCTGCAGCCTTTACATCCTATGCTTAATAGTATTGGAACTAATAATGATGCATATCTTTCTTAATAATTCTCATTCTACGTGTTTATTTATCTGAGAGAGTTAAAATGTAGGGAACCTCAATCTTGGTGGAAGAGGGAGACCTGATATGTGTGTTGTCAGAATAATGACCAAAAGACATCATGAAGGTTTGGGGCAGCCACCCATATAATATTCCCTGGCTGCAAAATAGGTTTAAATAATTGTGATATGTTCACACGTTACAGTCCAAAACCGAATTGAAGTCTTTGAGTTAAGATGGCGGATTTAAAGGCCTGTTAAGGAAGTGATGTCATCTCTAGGGCCGGAACCAACGTTGTCTCTGGGACCGAAACCGGAAGTGATGTCGTCTCTGGGTCTGGAAATGGAAGTGATGTCGTCTCTGGGTCTGGAACCGGATGTGATGTAATCTCTGGGGCCAGAACCTGGTGGAATTTCCCGAGAGTGGTCTGCAAGGAGACAAGACAGACAGTCAGTGCACCCCACTTCCCCCTGGTCTGTCATGGAATTACTATTACATAGGCCCTTTAGCTGCTTCCTACTCACACGTGTGTGACAGTGTTATTGTGACAAAACCTTGCTCCAATACCTGTATGTTGCAGGAGCAAAGAATCTTACTATAGTCAATGTGCTGCAGCAAATAATGTTCAAATTTACTTTATATCTCAACTTTGTAACGCAACGATTTTTTAATTTACATTATGTTCTCTTCTGATAATATGGTAAGCCTTACTACAGACCTTTACAGCTGCTTTTCGTGATAGGCCACAATATATCCATACAATATTTCCATTGCATCTTGTTCTACAAGGCAGCTAGCTAAAAATATTGTTTCATATTGTTTTAACAAGAATATATAATTAATCCACACATGCCACCTACAACTTCTCCTTGTTAAAAAAATATCAAAGGCAGTTTAGCAAGATGAATTATTTTCACAAAAATAAGTCTGTCCTATAAAAAGAACATGAATAAG
Organism: Erpetoichthys calabaricus; assembly: GCF_900747795.2. Lineage (NCBI taxonomy): Eukaryota > Metazoa > Chordata > Cladistia > Polypteriformes > Polypteridae > Erpetoichthys > Erpetoichthys calabaricus. The sequence goes on along the minus strand of NC_041397.2, from coordinate 219,287,475 downwards.
TTTGAGTTAAATCTATAAACACAGAAATTGCTGAGGTCGTATCTGCAGTGCTGCCTCCAAAATGCATAGCCACCTGTTTTGTACTTGTTATTTGTTTTCATTTTGCAATTTGTACCATTTGACTGGTGATAATACACTTTTATAGGGATTCATGCTAAAACAACCTGACATCATGAGAAGTGCATTAATGTAATATAGTGTGAGTCATTGTGTGATGTCATTACAACCATTTTTACTTTGAGTAGAAACATAGTCCTGCAACAGAGTTAGGATAATCAGATCCTCTTTTGTTTTTGGAAAAGCCAGATACCATCATTTTCACATTCTTTTTGTTGTACTATTTGCTATTGATTATTCATTTTTCGAGCATTTTATGTCACTTTTCCACATATTAAACTAAGATGTTTATCTTGCCAAAGTAAGTGTTAACTGATCACTAACCCAGGGTGTGTGTATTTCATGATAGCATGTCAACTTCACTGTGTGAAAGTTTTTAGGTCGGGCTATAACCTGAGTACAGATTGGACATTACAAGATATGACTAAATAGAGAGACCTCAGGGTGAAAAGTCACCTCCAGCCCTTTAGACGGAACCAGACAAGTACTGATTATCATTACTATTTCATACCCATGGTTTCAAGGCTAATGCAGCTTGTAAAATTATAGTTAGAGTGAAAACCACTGAACATACTGTTAACTTAAACTGAAAGTAATAACTTGTATGTCAGATACATCTTTAACTTTTATATGTTAAAACTCATGAGAGCAAAATCTTCTTCTGTTCTACTGACATAGCCACATAGCAGAAATGCACGGCCAGTCTCTATAAGGAATAAATTGCTTGTGGACAACACAGGGACTCACCAGTTTAACTGGCTAACAGGCTAAAAATCCTGCACATGCATTTACAAACTGGAACACAATGAATAATATTTCCAAGTACAATTGCTTAGAAAAATGAGAAAAAATGAAATATAATTCATAAGTAAGAAATGCATTCATCTTAGTTTTATGTTTTGGCTGTTTGTTTATTGTTCTGAAACTGTATGGACATGTATATGTCCAACTTTTATAATTTATAACTTATATAGTTTTTGTTTCTTAATACAAGTATGTTTGTATTATTAGCTGAAATTTAGCATGCCTAGAATAAGCATTTATATTGGGGAGAAGGACTTCTTTCCCTTTTTATTACTCTCAATAGTTTTACTCTGGTTGTTGGCCTTCCTCTCTTTCTCATGGTTGGGGTTGAATTGAATTTAGTTTTTTAAGTTTGTCTTGATTGTATGGAATGTTACATGCTTTTAATAAATTCAATAAAAGATAAAAAAAAAAATAAAATGAGCATGTCATCTACCCATCTGTCATTTTATTTCCAGTCTTGCACTTGGTTCTGTAGGATTTTTAGAATCAATTTTTTTTTACCTTACTTTGAGGTACACATTTGGTGGTTAAAAAACATTTATTCATTTATTATCTTTACACATATTGAATTATAAAGAAACCTATATAACTAGATATAACTAGAGCTCAAGTAAAGAAGTAATTTCTGAAAATACATTTCCTTTTGTAATGATGGAAGTCTTGTAATACTCAGTCCCCGTGTAAAAAAACTGTTTAGGAAAACAGAACAAGACACATTTTTTAACACGGGCTTTTTTCATTCTCTCTTGAAAGCAGTTTTTTTAAAATTGTTGTTGCATGCACAATTAATCCTATTTTCGTTATAGGGATCTGTAAATAATGTACAGCAGGCAAAGCATTCAAGAATATATTTTTCAAATTTCTTAATAATGAACTTCACTGCGGTGTGAGGATTTCTAATAACATGTTCCTCGATCCTCTTCTGCTTCTTCTTCTTACTCTTAATTTTTTCCTACTTCTATGTGGAGTCGATATGCTTGATCAGCCTTCTCCAAACACCTCGGTCCTGCACCTCCTTGAGAGCCAAGCCCTTTTTCTAACATGTTTCTGGATACATTAATCAATTTTAAGATAATCAAGAGTTTGCTTGTAATACTATTTTGTCTTCATGTTATATAAGTGTTGGGCTACACTAGCCAATTATAGATCTTTTCCAAGACTGTATTTAAAATGAACCCAAGTAAAACATTTTAATTGAACAAAGAACAACTCTACTCAAGTAATGATATGATTTCCAAAGATAATTGGTTGTACCAAAGCCTATTTTGATGTATTATAGAAAAAGGAGCAAATTTTGTACTTATTTTAATTTATAATTCATTTGAAATTACATTTTACATTTAAGATGTTAAATTCCTAACATTTTTATTACATATAGAAACAATTTCTCTGACCCACATCTATCTGTTTCATCTGCCATCAGCTCTGAGCAGAAGGCTGAAACCTTTTATGGGCAATTAACCATACTGAGGTTCTGTTTTGCAAAAGAAAATATATTGATATAAAGTCCAATGCATTTTTATATTCAATGTATAACCAATAGAATAGAATTATGGTTTTGGAAACTTATACTGAAATGCGTCTATGATGTCAGAATGCGATCACGTGCCATTTTATTTGTTTTAATTAGGCCTAATTTTATTTACATGCCAGATTTGAGTTGACCTTCACATCTTTTACTGTATTGAGGTCATCACTCTGGTGTTTTTCCTGTTGTCAAGTTTGCTTTCTCCTGCTTTGAAAGACGCGCTAAATTTTTAATACATTCACTTAGAAGTCTGCTGTTACAGTAAGATGGAAGCCTCACATAAAATTCCCTTGTGGTGAAGAAATTATTTCCTTAAGAGTGAAGTGACTGTCTGCTATACACAAGAAGCTTTGTGTGCAAGATGCTGAAACTGTTAGCAGTTATAAATTTGTTTAGTCAACTTATAATTGCTATACTGTATATAGTGCTTTCATTGTTCAGGTTGTAGTGTTTTAAGGAAAAGAATACATGCATTTTGGTCATGAGTAAAGTTTTGGTAAATTGTACCTGCTATTAAATTAGATAATGGTTAGTTTGGTATATAAATTTTAAATCCATCCATATTTGATCCTGCTCAGTTGAGTTCACCACCAGTCCTGCAGCATCAAACCCCAAATCCTTTATAGGGCGCACACACACACTCACACTCATGTAGTTCCATTTTATTATCCCACCCTTCATTTGAAACTGGGAGGAAAAATAGAGTATTAAGAAAGAGAGCTCAAAATGGGAGAACCTGCAAATATCTACCTCACATTGCCCGGACAAGGATTTGTACCAGGGATACTGGAGCCATTAGAAAACAAGTACTAATCATTGCAGCATTGTCACACACAGTTCTAATTTTATGTATGTCATGACAGTGGCACATATTCACATATATGGATGCAACAAAAATATTTTTAAAGAAATGTAAATTGCAGTAAATAACTCAGTTTTTACCTTGATAATCAACCCAGGAATAATTTTAAGACTATCTTTAAAATAATTTCTGGCTTTAGATAAGTTCCTGTCTTATACAGTGCTTGATGCTGCCAGTTTTTGCTTTTTACAGTCCTATAACTGAAAAAGAAAGTTACAAAATGGATGGATGCACTTGTTTGACATGATTAATGGTAACACATGTTCATAAATAAGTTACCGGCTATCGTATTTTATATAACTGGTCTGTTTATCCTTCCAGTTCCATGCTAATGTGCTTTACTTGAGAATGTAATCTGGTAGAGGAAATGACAATGCTTCTACTAATAAAAGCATATTATATAAGTTGTATTTATCCATTGTCTGGCTTATTTTTCCTGCACATTAATATAATGTACAAGTGGTTGCATTCAGGAAGGAAATAAAAACTTGGCCTTATTATACAAATACAGTTACTGCCAGAGGTTTATTCTTTAAATCCTGAAACTGTAATGACGTTCATTTCATTATCAAAGTTATCATCCCTGTGTTACTTACTTTTGTATTAGTTAATGTATTGATAGTTTACAACTAGTACTGAATTAATAATTTCCTAATGTTAGCTATATGTCAATGTCTCTATGTATTACTGAAACATAATTTTGGTTACAAGAGAAAACATAGTGTCCCTATGGTCTCAATGTGGCAGTACTTACTTTTTTTTTTGATTTCTTCTTTGCAGTAATTGGTTTTATTGCAGAAACATTTTTAATCATCCATCCATCCATCCATTTTCCAACCCGCTGAATCCGAACACAGGGTCACAGGGGTCTGCCGGAGCCAATCCCAGCCAACACAGAGCACAAGGCAGGAAACAATCGTGGGCAGGGCTCCAACCCACTGCAGGACACACACAAACACACCCACACACCAAGCACACACTAGGGCCAATTGAGAATCACCAATCCACCTAACCTGCATGTCTTTGGACTGTGGGAGGAAACCGGAGCGCCCGGAGGAAACCCACGCAGACACGGGGAGAACATGCAAACTCCACGCAGGGAGGACCCGGGTAGCGAACCCAGGTCCCCAGGTCTCCCAACTGCGAGGCAGCAGCGCTACCCACTGCGCCACCGTGCCGCCATTTTTAATCAGATTATTTAAAATATGGCAGCATGGTGGGGTCCTGGGTTGAACCTCTGCCCAGTCATTGTTCTTGTGGAGTTTTAATGTTTTCCCTGTGTCTATGTGTGTTTTTTTCCCCACATGTTAGGTTAAGTAGTGTCTATAAAATAGCCCAGTATGACTGAGTGTTCTGTAATGGACTAGACCATGTCCAGGGTTGGTTCCCACTTTACAACCGATTCCTACAACCCAAAACTGGATACAAGGGTGCGGAAATGGATGGAGGGACATAGATTTTAATAAATCTTACATTAGGTCTTAATTATTTACTGTATGTGATAATGCAGCAGACTAAATCTTACTACAGTTAGTATCACTATTGCCTCAGAACTTTGGGCACTTTAAGTAGATTCCAGCTTGGGTTGCTGTCATTGTCGTGATTATCCTTTCTTCTTCTGTGTGCATGGCATTTTTTGCCAAGTACTATAATTTCTTGTTATATCTCAAAAAAAATGTGCTTGTTAATTATTAACTCTAATTGACTGAATGCTTTTGTGTGCCTGTGTCACTGAGCCATGCAATGGCCTGGTGTTCTATACTGGCTTATGTCTTACTGGAACTAACCATGACAAGCTGTAATATTGTAACAGAAAAAGTAGGATTGAAAAATTGATGAGTTGAAGAAAAGGCAGATATAATTCTCATATCTGCTCTTATCTTGCTCAAGATCAGTGAGATCAGTTGTTTTATAGTGTGGATTTGTTTACAGCCAATTTAGACTGTATTAAATTTCACTTGTAACAGGAATGGATGAAGGAATACTTTTCAATATAGTTTTACATGAAGATTGTTTATATGATGTGTTCCAAAATTTTGCCAAGCCTGTCATTTTATTCAGTGTGTTGCATCATTAAGCAACCAACCCAAGTATGCAGATCTTTGTGCTCTCCTGTCATCAGAATTTGGAGCTGTTGCTCATGTAGTATTTTGATGTTTCTGTACTCTCTAATTAAGGCATATATGTCAGTAATGGTTGTGTGCTATTAAAATAGCTATCAAGGAGGTAGGGTGGACTACTTATAGCTAAGTGCTTGATTTTCAGTCCCAAATGTACCCTATAACTGAAATAAATTTAGGATTACTGTATGTGATTTATGTTTTTATGGAAATGACAACAAATCTGAAAATATTTTTAATAACTTATTGAAAACAATTGTTTTTAATTGTATACAACATTCACATACATTAGACAATGTTTCTCTTTCCACCTAACTCCATCCACATTGCCCAGAGTTGGCCCTTCTTCCTCAGAAAAGAAGGGGTTCGTTTGGACCTTAGTCTTTAATGAGGACATCTGCTGATGGATCTTTTGTTAAAGGTTTTTGCAAAGCTTAATCAAGCCACCTTTGCTTGTGCCTGGGCAACTGTTTTGTGGTTTTTTGCTTTACTGATTAAGCAGAGTAGCCCAGTTGGTGAACAATAAAAGGATAAAAGGGATGACCTGGTTGGTGCCCCAAACTTTCTTTTGCTATCTGGAAGACTTGTCATTCCTGCTCCCGGCCACAATATATACTATTATATACTATATATATATATATATATATATATATATATATATATATATATATATATATATATAAAGAGAGAGAGAGAGAGAGAGAGAGAGAGTGAGTGAGTGAGTGAGGAATGACATGCGAGGACCGACATCCAAGCTGGAAATGATTTGGGCAGCAATTGCATGGAAGGATAGGGGAGAGTAATATATTTAGGTTCTTCTTTAACATACACTAGGTGGCTGCATCCCTGTGCTTTGGTACCCATTTGTATACCTGCAGGGAATGCCGAGAATTTTAGTCTGGTAGCACATACCTGCTGGGGTATATAAGTCCCGCTAGGGGGTGCAGCAGAGAGATACACTCCCTATTCTTTGTGGCTTGGCACCGGAAGTATTCCCTTTCTTCCATAAAAATGACTGCATTGTCCAGGGAGTCACAGCTGGGAGTGAAGACGGGCAGCACTCACCTAGGAGGAGTAGCTATATAGCAAAGAGAGAGAGGAGAAGAGTCCCATTGTATAATTTTTATACAGATTTATTTTGTAATAAAAACCCTTTTGTTTGTGTGTTTGTCATTGGGGTTTGGGGCTCTCTGGCACCCCCTAGCTCTTTCACAATGTATATACTGTATATATACATATACATATATATATATATATATATATATATATATATATATATATTATACATACAGTGGAACCTTGGTTCACGAACGTCTCGGTACACGTACAACTCGGTTTACGACCAAAAAGTTCGTCAAACTTTTGCCTCGGTTCACGACCACACACTCGGTATACAAACAAGCCAGGTTCCCTTTTGGTTTGTTCATCTTCAGTCTCTCCCTGTGCATTTCCTGTTCAGCGAGCAAGAGAGAGAGCGAGAGACCGCGACACACACACACACAGAGGCAGCGCGAGAGACAGAGGCACACACACAGGCAGCGTGAAACAGAGAGCCGTGCACACACACAGGAACGCTCTAGAGAGACACACTGTGAGCTGCGAAGCTGATCGCACCCCCAGAGAATACAGACGCCCCTGGGAAAACCCCTAAGGAACATGGACAGACTACCTTCACATTCCTCTTTTCCCTTCTGGCCAGCTCTGTCGTGTAATATGCCTCTCGCGCGGTGCTCCGCCTTCTTAAAAAGCCTGCACGGGCTTCTTTCCGTTTGTTAAATTGGTTGCTTGCTACTCCTTCTTTCTCTCTCAGACAATCTCTGCTCCTGGCGGAGCTGTCATCTCTGACTTGTCATGGAGCACATTTAAACTGTTGTAAAGAGACAAATGTTTGTTTGCAGTGCTTTGAATAAAGTTCCTTTTTTTCTACAACCTCCTGTGTCTCTGTGCAAATCTGTGACGCAAGCGTGACAACACACACAGGCGCTCCAGGCTCGCAAAAGAGAGACGCACGCACACACACACAGGCGGGGGAGAGAGAGGCGTGCGCACACACACAGGAGCGCACTAGAGAGACACAGAGGCGCTCCAGGCTTGCAAAAGAGAGATGCACGCACACACACAGAGGTGCGGGAGAGAGAGGCGTGCACACACACGAGGGCTAGAGAGACACACACAGGCGCTCCAGGCTCGCAAAAGAGAGACGCACGCACACACACACAGGCGGGGGAGAGAACAAGAGAGAGAGAGAAAGAGCGAGCGAGGGACGCATAAGGTAGAGAAGGCTTGTTGTTGTTTTCAGTTCTATTTACAGTGATCGGTTCGTAGCCTGCATTGTTGCAATGTTACTTTTCTTGGTGGTTTATTAAATTACGGATTTTTCAAATGTTCATTTTTTCCCCTGTGCTTAAAACTCATTAAAAAAGTGTTTTTAGCAAGCGGTTCCTAGCACTATAGCGCGAACTATTGCAGTGTTAGTTTTCTCTGTTGTTCAAGGTTTTCTCAGTGTTATTCAATGTTTTTACATTTAGTTTACCATTATGCTGTGCATTGTATGGTATAATTAACTATATTTGTGCTTAAAAACTAAAAAATATATATATTTACATACATTTCGTACGGTCTGGAACGGATTAATTGTATTTATATACAATCCTAATGGAGAAATTGCTTCAGTTCACGACCAACTCGGTTTACGACCAGAGTTTTGGAACGAATTATGGTCGTGAACCGAGGTTCCACTGTATATATATATTCATTGCATTCGTAGTCTGAGTCCTGACCTGAATTGTGTGGGTAGTTACCTATCAGGTAACGCTTGTGGTTGGTCTGCCATTCGACAAACATCCACCATGGTGCCCTCTTCAGTTGCGAGAAGCAGATCATGGAATGTTGCATAGTATACTGTTGAATAATGCAAAGAGTATGCAACATGTGTTTCACCCTCGTTTGGGATCATCAGGCGTACACACTCTACTGCTTCCCTCTTGGGGATTGAACCTCGGATGTCAGCGTCAGAGACAAAGACCCTTTACGCTGCGCCACAGCGTGTGGTTCGTTTATTTGACAGCCTGTATGTCCAGAGTAATTACATTAATTGCATTTGTAATCTGAATTGTGTGGGTGTTTAACTACCAGGTAACGCTTGTGGTTGGTCTGCCATTCGGCAAACATCTGCCACGGTGCCCTCTCAGTTGCGAGAAGCAGATCATGGAATGTTACATAGTTTACTGTCGAAAAATGCAGAGTATGCGACACGGGTTTTGCCCTCGTTTGGGCTCATCAGGAGGGCGAAACACGTGTTGCGTACTCTTTGCACGATCATTGATCTACACACATACTAAGTCAACAGGACATACATTTAACTGGGACAATGTACAAGTAAAATTTAAGACAAGTACTAAAAGTGCCAGAGAGCTGGCCGAATCTTGGCTATCAAATGATAACGCCATCAACAGACACTTGGACATAAATCCAGCATATGCAAACTTAAGAAGAACATGCTCATAATAAATAAACTGTACACCCAATACCCCCCCTCCTGATCAAACTGACTTAGCCACCTTCCTCACCCCCCCCCACCCCATGTAATTTTTTTGCTATATATTGCCTTTGATTCTTGTAAGTCTAAGCATTATCCTCTGATAAAGACCCCTGGCAGGGGTTGAAAGCTCAGGAATAAAACTACTCTATGATACGTGATTCATTTTTCTCCCTTTGTGGATCTCCAGCTGCAAATATGCTAACCGTATCACAGACCTTCTCTTCCATATATATATATATATATATACATATATAATAGGGGGTTAGTCTCCTGCTCGCTTCGCTCGCCAACTCCCTTATCTGCCTTTCACATTGTGAAGTGGGGGACTGAACACATCCCAAGGAGATGCGGTCGCTCCTCCAAAACCCCCTCTGAAACAGTGATACAATGGGAAACAAATACAGTTTTTTTTTTTTTTTTTTACGTCCTCTTTGCTCAATCAGCTGCTGGCTTGCTGCTGCTGCTGCTGTGCCGCATGACCTGCATCTCGCGAGGCTCTTCGAACATTTAAAAGCCTGTACAGCAGCTGTCCTACTCTTTGTCTTTTATTTCCAGCCCTGGGCGTGGTTAAATCTCTTGGCACAAAGTCTTGTCTCGTGGGACATGAGTTCTTTATATTTTTTAGTTTATAATTTAAAAACGGAATAAGAATCTGAAAATCTAAAAACATCACATTAAAGTTCTATAACTTCTGAAAAGAATGGTACCAAACATATATACTGTATGTAGGTTTTAAAATAAGCCAGATTTAAAGCGTGACAAAAACGTCACATAAAATCGTGGCACTTTTAGGCTTAGGATTTTATATATAGAGATTAGATTCATGTTTATTGAAATGTTTGTAGTTAATACATATATGTTTGAATAATATTTTAAAATGCCTAAAAATAAAGCATAGGAATGCTTGCAAATCAGGTAAATTCAGGGTGTTTAGTTTAGTATGTAAAATTAATACAATTGTACCAACACATCTCACACACAAAAAAAAATCTACATAACTTACAGTAGAGGAAATCGAATTTTTTATGTGTCTCTTAAATAATTAAAATAAAATATATAGACTATAAAACTGTATATTTAGAAACGTAGACCTTCCTAAAAACATGTTCACAGTTGCCTCTTTAGACAATATTATAATTCTGTGCAATTGCTGCAGTTCAAGCAATCATTATTTTATTAAAGAATATTAGAGTATACTTTAAAGAGAAAATACAGATAAGTATGAGGATAGTGCTGCACTACAATAAAAGTTTTTTTTGGTAGTAGAAGAGTTTTATGGCAACATTTGCCCTCTAAAACAAAATACAGAAGGAAAATTATAAATAAAAGTGAAATTTAGATTAAAACACTCAAGGAAGGGACTAACCCCTACTGTCTCTTCTGTTTCCTTTTCCGGTGTCCTGTTGGTGGTGGCGTGCGCCACCACCATCTACCCAAAGCACCATGATGTTCCAACAATGATGGATGGATTAAAAGCCAGAAGTCTGTATGACCATCGGCATCAAGTGACTCCGTGAAAAACCCGAACTACAAAGAGGACTATTTCATTTTTGTTAGGTAGAATGCCCAGAGGGGACTGGGCGGTCTCGTGGCCTGGAACCCCTACAGATTTTATTTTTTTCTCCAGCCTTCTGGAGTTTTTTTTTTGTTTTTTTCTGTCCACCCTGGCCATCGGACCTTACTCCTTTCTATGTTAACTAATGTTGTCTTATTTTAATTTCTTATTTTGTCTTTTATTTTTCTTCTCTTCATTATGTAAAGCACTTTGAGCTACTTTTTGTATGAAAATGTGCTATATAAATAAATGTTGTTGTTGTTGTAACACAAAGAACAAACAAACTCTAAGTAATCTGCTATACCTTTTTGGACACACAGGTTTTGCAAATTGTCCATTCAGTAGGGTGGTTTGACCTCTTACCCTCCACAGTGCCACACCAAGGCCCACCTTTACATCCCATCTATTTCTACCACCGCCCCATTCCCCCTCAACAATTGTGCTTTACAACAGATTTTCCCTTTTCTACAGAGACACTGGACAAAAATTTCTGACAAATTTCAGGTTCTCTTTTGCTTTTTATGGGGGGGGGTTAGGGGTTGGGGAGAATGACAGCAATGCTATTTCTATTTTATCCCTTATACACCAATAACTGTTAATGACAACATAACAATACGCTTCATAGCTGCATCACTTGGCAATAATATGAAATCTATGTCAAATTTATTGTATGTACAATGTACTATCTTAACCTAAGACTACAAAATATCAACAAATGTTCAGAAGAAATACTTCCATTACCAAATAATGAACCTTGTGAGTTGGAATGTAAAGGGTCTCAATCGTGAATTAAAGAAAAAGAAAGTCCTCTCACATTTAACAAGTCTAAGTGCCGAGATAGTATTTTTACTGGAGACTCACTCATTAAGGAAGGATGAGTTTCCGTTGCTAAAAGAATGGTCTGGCCAAATTTTTCAATCTGTCTATACTATGAAAACTAGGGGAGTGGGAATCTTAATACACAGAACTATCCTATTTGTAGTGTCAGATGCATTATTTGATTCTGTAGGGCGGTAAGTCATCGCAACGGGCAATTTATCTTATACTAAAATAATTTTGATTAATATCTATGCACCTAATGCAGATGATAAAGCTTTCTTCCAAAATGTATTTGCATATATCCCTAATGTGAACAATCACAAAATTATAGTGGCCAGAGACTTTAATTGTTCTCTTTTGCTTTTTCTGTCATGTTGCTAACATGGTCCACAATGTTTCTTTCTGAGGCTGCCTTTCTTAAAGCAATGAGGTGTTGTTAACTTTGGTTTCTCCCATATTCTTGCAGGTAGATGTGTTTGCCATGGACAGCCTTTTGCCAGCTAGTCACTCCTTTTACTCAATGCATTTTTTCTGTTCATAAGAAAGTGGTAAATTGACAAGCAAAAGGTGAATGAGTTAGGTTAGTTGACAACTTGACATTGACCAGATAAGGAAAAAAGTAAACATCTGTGCAATCGAATAATGGAAAAAGTGGGTCCAGAACATATAAACCATTTTATCCATTTAATTCCACTTTAAACAAGGCCATAATGCCCTCAGCCTTATTTTAACTTCACTGTATTTATTCTTATGAGAGACCTACAATAGATTAATGCTCCAGAACCTTCAATTGTCTGTAGCCTAAAGTCCCAATTTAACATTAATCTCATTCTCCTTCTGTCCTTACTATGTGTACTATGTGTACTTAAGAGTGCAGCTGTGCCTAGTAATTAGAGATGAATGCACACCTGCTAAATGTGTGTCTTTGCGTCTGGCAGTGGCACTGTAGTACTGTTAAATGTAATTTAATAAATTGAATAATAAGACACATGGCAGTGTCTTAACCTTCTTTTATGCAGATGCAGCTCTAAGGTGATATTTGATGTACTTGCAGGTGTTTGTATGGCACCAAGAAGCCTTAGTTAATTTTGCTTTCACTCCAATTGTGTTCTGAGTTCACTCTCTGATATTTACATTGCTCTCATCTCAACTGCACATTTGGCTTAGGTCCAGAATCACTTCTGGCATCATAATTAAAAATAGTTTGAATAATAATCACATAGTTGTGTCTTAACCTTCTTTTATACAGGTGTAGTTCAAAGATAATATTAGAAGTGTTTCTAGTTCCAAGAAGTGCAGTTTATTTTGCCTTCACTCCAGTTGTGTTCTGAGTTGAGTCTCATTAGTTTATACTTTCATCACACCTGGACTGACAAAACAATTATTTCAGATTTCATGCAAATTAGTTTAGAACTAAGAAAAATCCATGATGACCTTAAACAGTGTGAATTAAACACTGGTCCCTAGAAATGCACATAAAAAGCTTGATAAATGATCACAATCAACTCCTTTCATCAAAGTTAATCTCACAACCTGATAACATTGGTCTACAAAACTTTTTTTATTTGCCACCATGAAAAAATCCTTCTTTGTAGATTTGAGGGTAGTAAATTCAAATCTGGCAACGGAATTTCTCCATCCCATCCAGTATTTGAGAGATAAAGATTTAAAATAAGAAAAGACTATTTTAAAGAAAAAAGTAATATATTATTAAAATTGCTTAAACCTGACAAAATTATAAATTGTTTTAATAATCATTTCTTACAAAAAAGTAGACACTTGGTGTTTTTTTTCTATTATACTCCTTTGAAGGTGTTTCACAGTGGAATGACCAACAGTTGTCTTCTAACATAGACTTAGTCCACTTTCCACTGCAACATTTTCCATTTGAGTGATGTCCTGGGAGAACCTCTACCCATGTTCATCAGAGACTGCTGTACTGTTCTTGGGGAAAAATCTGAATGAGAGTGTAGGAAATTCATTTTTAAACATATGTCGCATACTAGTGAAGGTAGGAAAAGAAAAGCGTTTCAACTAGTTCTTCATCATTTTTTTCCTTTGTATTCTGAAGAAAATTGTAGAACATGCTTTTTTCAGTTAAGGAATGAGATTCTTTTACTTGTTTCCTTACCTGTTACCTGGTCAAGACAATAGATTGATCACCCCAACCTTGTTTATTTCTGTAAACACCATTGTCACACACGTGTGCATGGAAGTGAGCTAAAATGCTCGATGTCATGTAATTACACACCAGAGCATGGGATGGCAGTGTTCTCTAACTTCCTCTCCCTTTCTTCTGCAGACCAGCTGAAGGAAGTCCCGCCTGAGCCTAAAGCCATTAGTTCCGGTCCTTATGATATCACTTCCTGTTCCACCCAGGATGATGTCACTTCTGACCCCACCTATTCTGACATCATTTCCTCCAGCAAAAGATAAAGAAAGGTTAAATGATAGCAAAAAATGTACAGCAAATACTCGCTTTTGCATTAAATCCACATCAACTAATGTTAAGAATGAGGAAGACTGATATTTTTCAGCTCAAAATATACTTAAAAATATACAGTGCATGAAAAATACTAATGCCATGGAACAGATGCAACTTACTTTGAAAAAAATCAGCAATTTATATTTATAAAAGCGCTTTTCACTGAAACAGATAACTCACAGAAATGGTTTGTAGTAAAAAAAATAAGAAATGGATTCAGCCCACCTAAATCTGTTAAGTACAATGATTTTTTATGTGTTGTAGAATTTTGTGTAACTGAGTTGTCCAAGTATCTCACCCATATGTTTTTTACTTACTTTTATTACATATTATTTGGCTAATGCCTTTATCCAAAGTGACTTACAACATTAGTTGAGTTTTCTGTTTCAGTTTTCTTCCACATTCTCTTGATCTAATGTGTGAAGAAGTAATTCTTTGCTTCTGTCTTAAATGTACTGTACCACCATATTACACCATAATAGAATTTATTCTTATAATTTAATATAGCATGGCCTAACTATATTGACGCCTTTAATTGCATGTAGTATTGGAGGACACAGTGAATTAAACCAGACATATTAAATACACATATTGGATATCAACGAGTAGAGAAAATGTATACAGTATAAAAAAACTTTTTTTAAATTCAGCATAGAATTTATGTGCCGTTAAACCAAATTTGAATTACTGCATACAGATACTTGCAAAAATAAACAAAATTGGAGTGATAAAAATTAAAAAGCATTTGGCAAAGAGCAGTTGAGAGAGTTATTGAAAAATTGATTCATCTGTAACCTGAGGGTCTCAGTTGTTGATCAACTATTTTTTGTGTGACCATTGTCTAGGATATTCAATTTAAGAAACGTACTGGTAAATGTAAAAGTTTGTAAAAATTATCTTAAGCCAGGCACCGAAATACTAGATTTAGGTATTAAGCATTAGTACAATTAAAACAAATGTGATGAGAACAGGCCGTTCAGCCCAACACGACTCATCAAGCCTATTTAATTAATTTTTCCAGAATGGCACTAAGTCAAGTTTTGAAGATCCCTAAAATCCTGCTGTCTTCCACACTACTTGGTAACTTATTCTGTGTGTCTGTGGTTCACTGTGTGAAGAATAACTTTGTGACATTTACCCTTAACCAGCTCCATATCTATCCCCATTTTCTTGTGGAAGATGTAATTTTAAAATAACAGCTGGGATCCACTGTTCATTCCATAATTCCTTCCATAGCTGCAAACACTTAAGTCATACCAAATCACCACAGGATATTGAACTTATTTCAGTACAGAACAATAGCCTCCTCATCTATTTTCATAGTGTAAATTTCAACAATTCATTTATAAAGTATATTGTAGCTACTTCAGCCATTTCATTTCATTAGTTTGTAATCAGATGCTCAAGTGGGTGCTGCACATCAACTACAAAGTAAATCTCATTTCATGCAGTAAATTTCTGATGTGCTGGAGTTGAATCGAAGCATCTGATATCCCTCAAGTGAAATACTTATGCTTTTGTTGAAGTAAGCAAAAGACACAGTTGTCTATGTGGTAGTTCCAAGTAATGACACATTTCTGAAATAACCGTGTGCTATTAGTGATATTTATACAAAGAAAACTAACAATGTATACATTTAAACAGATGTTTTAGTACAAAGTAATGACACATAGGAAGAAAGTATTTCTCAACTATGCAAGTGCCTTTATAAAAAATAAAATGCATAATCTGACACTGCACTTGAACAGAAACTTGTAATTACATTTTCAGACAAATGTGTATCAAACAGTCTGCTGAAATATAATATAACTGAGCCTAAAACAGAACATCACACACACCTTTTTCCAGTTTAGACTGTCTAACTAGCTATCTAGGCTTAGTCCCTTCCTGAGAAAAAAGATCTTCAAGTGCCTGTTAATTATTTTGTTCTGGTTATTGCTTAACATTTTCTAAAGGTTTTCACACATTTAGCAGTGTTGGCCTCTTAAATCTCTCTTTGCATAAGAACAGATGGAGACACCACTGTTTAGTGAAGGCTCCACCATAACAGCATTCATAAAGGTAAAAAGCTTGCCATCTCATTCTGCTCAACTGCCTCCAGTACCACCATGGAAAAGCAATGTTCAGTACAACTTAAAATAGGAGAACATTTAAACCCTTTCTACAAGGAACAAAAGAAAAATAATTCAATATGCAGTAGACCTTTTATAAATGCTTACCTCAGCTAGCACTCTACTTAAAGTAATCCACATAATTAGTGTACTCTCTTTACCACTGTAAACCTTCTGACCATCCTTTATTTATTCATGTATTTGTTTAGTTAGGAGCCCCTTCAAATATTGTATCACATCTCCAGTTAATTCAAAACTGTGCTGCAAGAGTCCTTACACTGACCAGCAACAGCAAGCAAATAGCATCCATTCCACTTCTCCTCCACTGGTTCCCTGTGTCTTACAGAATTGAATATAAAATTCTATTATATACCTATAAAACTTTAAATTGCCTCCCACCAGACTATATCAGTAACCTTCTCCATCACTATGCTCTTGTTCACCCACTAAGATCCTCTGATTCTGGATATCGTCTTGTGCCCCACACTAACCTGCACTGTATGAATGACAGGGCTTTTAGCTGTATAGCACCCAGATTTTGGAATGACCTCCCGAAATAAATTGGATCAGCTGACTCAATTCATTGCTTTAAAAAACAACAACAGGAGGCTTTAAATTAACCTAACTCTCTGCCCCTTCTTTCAGTTTACATCTAGATCTAGATGCTTAGGGTAATTTAGATAGATAGATAGATAGATAGATAGATAGATAGATAGATAGATAGATAGATAGATAGATACTTTATTAATCCCAAGGGGAAATTCACATACTCCAGGAGCAACATACTGATAAAGAAAATATTAGGTAGGCAGGTATACAGACAGACAATAACTTTGAATAATGTTAATGTTTACCCTGAGTGGAATTGAAGAGTCTCATAGTGTGGGGGAGGAACGATCTCCTCAGTCTGTCAGTGGTGCAGGAAAGTGACAGCAGTCTGTGTTGTGTACATTTGTGTGTGTGTTATATCATAAATTATGTGATTTGTTCAGGCATTTCTTTTAGTATTGAATTTAGTATTACATTCTGGTTTATTCTTTCTTTTATTCTATTTAATGCTTTTGTATATCATGTGCTTATTTGTTTATTGTTCTATGCAGAAACTATTTGTATCATTTTGTTTTAAGTGCCTTGAACATGGGAAAGGTATTATATAAAACATGTATTATTATTATTTATGATTACAGATAGATAGTAATGCACTTGTCTCAAGTAGGAAATGCTGGAGTGGAAACAAGGAACAAATCAGCCATGGACTGATGGAAACAACATACATGACTATGCTCTTTTACACTGGCTTAATTTAGAGTCATTAGGCATGTTTTCCAAAGGAGTTGAACATTTCTGGTGTTTGCTCTGCACCTGCACTATACAAAAATAAACTGAATTGAATTGAATGTTATGCCAAATCATGACACCCTGCTGTCAGCCCTATGTCCACAGTAACCCTCTGCATTTGCTTAATCGTGCACACACTGTTTTAAAAGTTTTGCCTTTAAACTGGTAATGTTCCCACTAGTCTTATCTCTTTGGCAGTCAACTCACAAATAGACCTCAATCAACATGAGCGCATTTGTGTTTGTCAAATCTATCATAAAATAATTTGACATTTTTGCAGGTGTACCATTTCCCTACTTGGAACTAATTACTGTCAGAGTAGATGTTTTGTGTTATTATTAAAAAGAATTATTATTTTATGCTAAATTTGGTAAACACAACAGTTCTTTTTTATTTGAAAAGACAGGCATATTGCCAGTTTGGCAGGCAGAATTCTAAATAAGGTGTGTTTACACAAATATGTTGGAATTAGTTTAACTACCTGACAGTCTGACTCCTCTCAAAAATAAGATTAATGGCTATATATGAGCAATGTACGTATGTATGGTGACGCTCAGTCAAAGGCTTATTTCTGGCTTACTTCGATTCCTCCTTAGCCTTAGAGGGTGGTAGAATGAAAACAGACAGCTATGCCAATTTATCATAGTTGTTTAGTGGAGGTCCTGGAATTGTAAAGTACACAGTCGGAGCTAAACTGTCTTGGTGTTCAATGGTGCAATGTAGAAAGGAGTGATTTAATAGCTTTTCTTTAATTAATTTAGAATGGCATTATGGAAGCTGAAACCAAATTTGAATGTCATAGTCCCTTTTTTGAGGTGTACTTCAATAGTTACATAGTATATAATTATGATAAGTTTATCTGCCTTTTTAAATTAATAAAGAGATTCCAGTACGCATTTGATTTCTACTATCAAACTATCGTCGGGCAATAACTTGCACAACTTTTCCTGTTCAGAACAGTATGGCCTCTACTAGAAAAGATTGTAAAAACTAAACTAGGAGAAGTAGAGATATTGCATACATTGACATTATTAATAAAAACCTGAAGGTTTTTCTTCTTAACCATATTCTCATCAGATATATCAAAAGTGGTTAAAGAGTACTCCTGCAGTACCATATTTAGTTCATTGAAACTTGAGAATATATCAGCTGAAAAGATCATTTTAATAGACATACCAGATCATCCAATAGACTTGCCTAGTGAAACTTGTGCTCATGCAGAAATATATATATCTTGAAATGGACTTCATAGTACCTCATACTAGTACAGTACATCATTAGAACGTTAATCCTTGAAAACCATCTCACTTCATAATTAAACAAAAGCTGTACAGGTTCACTACCCATTTCACTACACAGTTGTAAATTCATTAGATGAGCCTCGATAAATGTTTACAACGTTAACAGCAGAGTCTACTACAGATTATAATCCTCAAGCAATTCCTTGACAACCAAGGCCTCCTGATAGGTACTGCAGCACATCCACTTCACATCAGGACAACCTGTCTGATTCAAGAAGATACATTGCCCAGGCAGTATTTGCACAAACTCTGATGCATGTTGACAACAAATGCCACGCTCTTCAATAAATGCATCCATAATCTGAAATATATGCTCTTCCATAGTTTGTGTTTGTGGCAGTTTACAGAACAGAATAACCTCATTGGATGAGCCCTTAAACTTATATCTAACATAAACTGGTAAATTGGCCAAATTGGCAACATTTATATAGATGTACAGTAAAGCATCTGTTTATTTTAATGCACTGTGTTTCAATGTATTTCAGTTATCATTGGCCATATCATTTATTGTTGAAAAGGTGCACTAGGTCCTCCTGTTTAGCACATTTTGTTTCCCCCTCACACAATTTGTATTGGCTCTTTTGCTAATAATAAGCAAAGCTCTAGTTAATAATGTGGAATTTACCTGCCATAGCAAGGTGCTTTCTGCTGTCTGGAATTTGAACTACTGCTGCTAATTATGATAGACATTTGCTGCTTCAGATCTTTAAGTTTTCTTTCAAAAGATCAAGAAGATTATATTTCAGTAAGGCATGTTTTGTTATAAAATGCTCTGTCAGATGTGGTTCCTTCATTCTTTTCAATGCTAAGAATTTCATAGCACACACCACACTGTAACCTTTTGTTGTTTCTCCTTTCCAGTGTAAGTAAATACTAAACTGAAATAATTTTGATCATACTGCCTTGTGCCTGTTTTGCGATGCTTGCCAGCACTGTTCGTGTTTTCTGTATCAGGCTCAACAGCAGAGTTAGTACTAGAGACCAATGCATCACACTCATTCTCAGCAGCCATGTCTGACATGGCATCAGACTTCTTGGTGTCCTGCCCTTTCAGCCATGAGAAAATGCTTTTTGTAGGTATTTATTTTTGACAATTTAGTAACTGTGGCTAAGGTGGAACTCAGTGATGATGTAAAGAAGTCTATGTGAGCTGATATTCTTATATTCTTTCTTATATTTAATTTCAGACACCACAGCAATGTAATATAAATTCCCACATTGACAATATGCAGCTTCGAAAAATGTTTCTTGATTTTTATCCAAAATTATACTTTAACTAGTTTTGTGCATGTCGTGACAAACAGTTTGAAAAACACTGCTCTGGCTTGTCATCTGTGGATTTGTCATGTGTACTACTGTTTGAGAAACACTGATCTAGTTGATCTGATAGCAAGATACAGTACTACTACTATGAATAAAAATAATAATGATTTGCTTTGGGCATGAAATTCAGACTAGCAATGGTGTATAGCATGGTAAATGAGTTGATGATATTCCTTGGCTAATGCTGATACTGAAGTACAATTCAGTGAACAAGCAAAGCTTGCTAACTACTTGCAGAATACGTTAGCAAGCTAGGTCACAGTGGGAGAAAAGTAATCAAATATAGCCTCATATTTTCATAAATTGAAGGTGTAGTTCTCATGTGCTGGAGTTTCCATCTTTTAGTGTACAAAAATGACAAGACATAATATAACTGTTTTGATTTTTTAATTTCACTTTAATCATTGTCTAATTTGAAGCCTGGGAGGTTCACTCTAGCTATTTTGCAACTCTTCCATTGCTCAAATTTACTAACCACTAAGTTAGATCTTCCAGAATAAATAATTACAATGTTTTTAGCATATTTTCCTGATTTTCTGACTGCTAGTGGAACAGTAGTGATTGACTGCCAAATGCCAATGATATTGTTGCAATAAGTCATCAGGAAGTGACAAGGCTTTGCTAATGGCTGTCAATACTAGAAGGGAATGACCAATGGAATCCATAGAATAAGCCAATTGATGGTGAGTAGTTGTCACTAGTTCTTTGCAGCAAAAGAGACTTACAGTATAAAAGGTAAAAATGTAAATATGAAAAAATATAAATGTATTGGTAATGAAGATGGCAGACGTGTAATGGAGTAAAAGTAACTTTTTTGTTTACGGTTACAAAAACTACTCTGAAAAGCACAGTTCTTCAAGACATTTGTACAGTGTCACACATGAGCATCAGAGGGTCACTATCCAGGCTCTTCCCAGGTATTTAATACCACCATAGAGCGAGAGGGAGTGCTGCTGCTAACTGTGTTGTCGTACTTTAATTTACAGAGAAACTGCCAAGTAAGGCCAACTGAATCTGCCCCTTCCAGCCCCAGGACCATAAGAGCCCAGCTGCCCAGAAGGAGACATCACAGGAGAGACAGAATTTCTTCAAGCCTTAATAAGAAGCCTTGCTAGAAGCTGTGGTTTTGTTAGAACAGCAGAGGGCAACATTTCTGCTAGTAATCATGCCATCAAGTGTAGTTTTATTTTGTTTTGGAAGTTAATGGGGACAGTTGTGTTGGCACACCAACATTTATCACAGTTATTGGCCCGTTATTACCTGATATGACCACAATAAGTAACAAAGTAAATCAAATAAGTTATTACCCACCACTGCCCATGAAATGCGTATGACTCCACTTTGAGCTGCTTTTCCTTTTTAAGCTGAGTCTCTGGGTTCAAGTCTGCCAATATTAGAAGATAAGGGTTGCTATAATACATTATATAAAGGTCTGCTCCGTTTTGTGATGGCAAGAAGAAACAGATGCAGCCAGTATGCTAATATTTGACATTTTTAACAAGTTTACTTTCAAAACAACATAATCATTTGAAGAAACAAGAGCAAAGGTTTTATTAAAAAATGTTGATGGACAGATTGCAATTAACAAGAAACTAAAGACTGATGTTATTACCAAGTAAAGACAGGTTGTAAGGAGACTGCTTATATATAGGGTTAAATATGGCTGAATAATTTGCTATATGTTTATAATGACATGTGAAAGATGTGATTAAGTTTGTAGTCAATAGTAATTTTAAAGCCACAACAGTGGTTCTCTAATGCAGTGTCCCATCTCCACTCTGCTGTCTCCTTCACGCTAATCCGAGACAGAGGCTGCGGGCAGAGAGGAGGGGGAAGAGTGACGTCAGGAGTAGAGAGCTGGGCGGGGCCCTCCTCACTGTCCTGTTTCACTAATAGCTAGTCTGAAATATATTCTAAAATGTTTCACCCCATTAAATATCAGCTTAGTAAGGCATAAATAGTGTTAACTATTTTAAATAGATGTCCACGCTATTCTTTTAAATGGTATCTGTAATGTGGGCAATTGAAAAAGCCAAATAAACAATTCAAATGTTCATTGCTTGTTAAAAAAAATAGTCTTGAAGTTCTATAACTTTATATTGAACAAAGGGTCAGTAGTCTAATTTGGTTTAAGTTAATAATGAAATTACTTTTGTGCATGGGCAAGGATACAAAACGTTGATATTTGCTTATATGCAAATACAGATGTGCCATTCGCTGTTTCTTCAGGGTTATTTAGGTGAGTCTTAAAATAAATGAATGCACAAAATATAAAAATACAAATATGAAAAAGCTGTAATAGACAATTAATGTAGATTATTACATTTCTATCTATAGACGTTTTACCTGTTCTCTAGCTTACAACATGTAGGTGTATTTATCTGAAGTTAAATTTACATGCAGTACATATCTCTACACTAATATAAAAATACTGAGAAGTTAGATGTTGCCAAGGATAAGGTGATTATATATTCACTAATTTTTGCTTAAGGAACAGTAGGTTTCTACTTCTAGTTTAACATGTTTCAGAAAATTAAAGATATTTTTAATACACTTAGTAAAGGTTTTACTTTAGAAGCAATTATTCTTTGTTGATTAGGAATTTTTCAGATTTTTTTAACTGTTGCCAGATGCAATTATTTGTTCATGTTATTAAAAAAAATGAACTCTCACTTATGGTAGCATGAAATCTTCAGCTTCAGAAATTAAAGTGTAATATAAAAAAAAACTGTTCTGTTCCAATATGTGAAATTAACAAGTTGGCCTTTGAATCAAATGGGAGAAGGGACTGGAGACTCCTAGAAAATATTTGATTTAGTGACTAGCCTTTGCTAACAGGTATTTATGTATTTAAAAGCTTTTGAGTGCCAAAAATCTAATAATGGTCTGCACATCTCTCACACAGATAGAACTTCATTCTTCTGTTTATTTTCATTTAGAAGTGAGCAATAAACACATACCCTTGCAATAAAATCAGTAAAATTGTTCTCTTCTACTGCCATCTGGTTCTCTGTTAATTTTTTTTACTCAAAGGACATTGCAAAATATTAATAATTTTATATGCACAGTATATACTGTATATTTTTAGTTACATTGTTGCAAGGATGTGAAGAGATCTTTTTGTCTCTTACTCAAACTAAATATATGAAATATTACAAATAGAATCCACTCCAATTTGTATGCAATTTGTTTATTACTTAGGACCGCTAGCAGTCCCTCCTACTGGGGAAAGAGAATAGTAGCTGTTATCATGAAATGCATAAAATGCAATTTTATTTACTATTTTACAGACTGGTGATTATAATCACTACTTTTGTGTGTGTGTGTGTGTGTGTGCTTTTTTTTCTGTTATTCGATGACAAGCTAACTTGGACTTACTTTACAGCAGCTACATGTAATGCTTCCAAGGTGAGGAAAGCAAAATCCGGTGACACATTTATGTCCTGTTAAATGAAAGCTTGCAAAAGAGGTGGTCTTTTGACCTTGGAATCACAGGAGGTTTTATTTTTCCAGCATCCCATCAACTGGAGTTTTCATTTTCCTTTCCTCCCTGGCCATCTGACCATAGTTTCTGTTATTAAGCTGGATTTTTTGATTCTCATTTCTACTGTTTTATGTAACCAATTATAAACAACTTCTTTAGCTTTACTTTCTTTTGTAACTCTGTTGAGCTCTTATTATTGTAAAACTCTTTCAGCTACTTTCAGCTATGAAAATGTGTTATATACTGTAAATAAATGTTGTAGTTGTTACTAATACTCATGTATTTATGTCCATCAAACTGTCTTTTAATAAAAAGTTTAAAATCAAACAGCCATAACTACTGAGGATGACATTCAATTTAAAATCAGGACCAAGTATACCATAATTAATGCAATTTGCTTTTAATACAGGTGACACAGAGGCACATTGTCCTGGGTTATCCATTGTCTGGTTGTTGTCTGTGTGCATTTTCACACAATTCCTATGTTTTTTTTCTGCATCCCCCAAAATGTAAGTATAAATTTCACTGGTGATGCCAAACTGGCACCATGAGAGTCTGTTTGTGCATGCCTTGTGGTGGATTAATGGCCTGTCTGTGGCTGTTCCTCTACTTGTGCCCACTGCTGCTGAGATAGCTGTGAAGTTACATGGGACTGAACAGGTTCGAGACTGTGAGGACGCGTGAATCCTTTTAATAAGTATGTTTTCAAATTTATTCTATTGTTTCTTGGGCATTATTTGCATTATGAAAATATTCCCCACAGTCCTGTAATTACAACACCTTGTGAGATGTACTTGTGGCATATGCTTTAAGAAAAGTCTGCATTCTTGTTTGTCCCAGTGTAATTGCTGCCAACCATCTTAATTTTTGTAAATGCAATTATGAAAGTTTGCACCTACCCTTTGTGACTGCCCAGGCAGCCACCATTAGCAACTGCTATTTTCACTGTGGAATACTAAAGGAGACTCTCACTATCCACTATGCATAATGTCATATCCATTATTAGTGTTGCAAGAATGGCAAATTCTCCATAGTGTTACTCTCAAAGATACCCTTGCACATGTAAAAAGTAATTTAGCACAGAGACAGTCTCTGTTAACCCCACTAACAAACAAAAAAAAAAAAAAAGAAAAGGAGTGAAAAGCTTGGAATCAAAATGTTTTATTGGGTGATCCATCAACCATGAATAATAAGCAAATGAATAATGTAATCAGGCCATGACAGATATTTTTTATATCTATCAGTAACTAGATCTAAAAGTATTAGCCTATGTGTAATAGTAAAGTTTACTCAAAAAAGACAAGGTTTGCTGTTGCTGCAAGGTTTGTTTTTTTTTAATCCGGCTATCTTTCCATTGACAATTTGAAGGAATTTTTATCTTGTATAGTTTTATAGAGATAAATGTTTAAATCTCAAAAGAGCTGTATTCCACAGAAGCCCGCATATCAACCACTGATCTATGGAATGTATAAAATGTCACCAGGTAGGAAAAATCCAAACACATATAAATGATAATACAGATCAGACAATAGAAAAAATATACCTTTGAACATTTTTATTTAACACTAGCTGATTACCCAGTGGCTTCACTCACTGAGTGCAAAGGAAAGAAATAAAATGTAGTATTTATAAAATAAGTTTGTTAATTGCCAATTTTAGTTTTCAACAAATAAAGAGCACTTACAATAACATAGAAATCAATATAAACAACATTATTAACATGATTATCATATGAGAATATTAAGTAATATATAAGAAGCACATTGCATATAAATATAAATTATTAAACAGTAAAATCTTCTTCTATAATACGCTACCGTGGCTGTTAGTTTGTCCAGGATTTTAAATCACCTGTAGCTCGCAAACCGTTTCACCTATTGACTTGAAATTTGGTACACATATACTACGTGACGTCCACTATCCGCTTTCGGGGTGATGATTTTATTACTCTTTTTATCTTTATTTTATTTTATTGTAGAATCAACTCTTGGCAGCACGCTGCAGGGCGGCCATGCGGCAGATGTGTATGGCACCGTTCTCATTCCCTACCACCTTCGCTAATCATTCTTGAGGCAGATTGAAGACTTAAGTGCCAGATTAAGTGAAAAGTTAAAGAAAACGTACTAAGTAATTGCAACACAAAAACTAACTTTATCAGTTTTAACGCGAAAAGATGCAGACGAAAGAGAAGCAGCGGGCCGCTAGGGTGGAGTAAAGAAGAGCTGCTCAGGAAGCAGCAAGCACATCAACCTCTGAGCAAATGAATGCTAAGCGTACAGAGAAAGAGGATGGATACTATGAATGCTCAAGTCAAGCGTATTCGTGCAGTGCACCGTTACTGGTATTTTAATAAAAGAATTTGAACAACATATGAGAAGCATATAAATTATTAAACAGTAATACATTAACATTTAAGAAGTAAAGATACATTGAGTACTACTGCAGTGCTTTTGGGTATACTACATTTTTTTGTTTGCCCATTACATGTATAAATTTTTTGGTGTACCTACCCGAGAACACGCGACATATAACTGACTGTGGGAGAAGCATGGATTTTAAACACACGTTGAGTTCATCTGCTGGTGTCCCTCATGGAATAACTGGTAATGTTTGATGAAAATCTCCTGCGAGTAAAACGACAGTACCTCCCATTATTTTGGTAGGATCTCTGAGATCTTGCATTGTTCGGTTCAAGGCTTCATAAGCTCTTTTATGTGCCATGGTGCACTCATCCCAAACTATTATCTTTGAATGTTGCAAGACTTTTGCCTTTCCAGAGCCCTTGCATATGTTACAAATTGGATTTTCGTCGTGAGCGAGGTTTAATGGTAATTGCAATGCCAAATGTGCTGTATGGCCTCCGTCTAATAATGTAGAAGCAATTCCCCATGACGCTACAGCCAGATCTATGTCACCATTCGCTCTCGCGGCAAGAATCAGGTTTATTAAAAATGTTTTTCCTGTTCCTCTGTGGTCATACGTAATTTCCGTTTCAAACGCTCATATGTAATTTCCGTTTCAAATGTGAAAAGAATTTTATATATATAGATGGTGCAGTTTTTCTTGCTGCTACTTCACAACTCCATTGATTAAGGTTTGATTTTCCTCAGCCTGTGTTAAGCTTGCATGTTTCCCTCATTCCAATATGCACTTCCTTTGTGTATTATAATGTTGTTTTTTCTCAAATAAAGATGTTACAATTTACATTGACAGCATCTCTAAACTAATTTGGTATGTGTGAGCATGAGTCAAGTGCATGAATCTGTCCTACAATGAGGGGGTTTGGTTTCATTCTTATGCCCCATATTGCCTGGATTAGCTTCAGATCTCTTTAATCCTGGGATTCCCAAAGTTTATGTAGAAAGTGAATGGATAGCTTTTGTTTAACAATGATAATTATTTGCTTAGAGAGTACAGATGTATTATATAGGGAAAATGTTGAGGTATTGTGTTAAATTTGTATTTTAGAGTCAACATTTGATTACATTTCTTTTGTGTCTCTCAACAAATTGTAAAGTGCAATTCATAGATTGTTCCCTTGGTTGTTAATAATAATACATTTAATTTATATAGCGCCTTTCCCATACTCAAGCAGGTATATGTAACATTAGATACAAATGTTCCCTGAATAGGACACTAACACAGATAGATACAGGATATACAAAGGCATAAAATAAAATGAAAGACAATGAACCTGAGTAAAATACTAAATTCAATACTAAAAGAAAAGCCTAGCAGATAGCATAATTTTTGATGTAACACACACAAATTATACTGAGTATCTGGACTGAGAGTAAAACTGAAAGAGGAGGCAGAATGTCAGGTTAAGTAAGGGCTCATTTATACTTCACGCTCAGAACGCGTACGCGCCCGGATCATGGCTGCCACGCGTTCTGAGCATTCATTTGATGCGTCCTCTGAGCAGGTCCTCAGAAATTAATGCGACACGTGCGTGAGTTGCAGTACCAGCAAAAAGTCGGAGGGTGCAGTGTGCTAAAAGTTGGAATGTGACGTCAGAGTCTCTGTTTACTATCTACATGTGACAGAAAGCCGCTTTGCGGATCCTACGAGATCAGTGTGCGCGCTTCAATTTTTGATAAATGGTTCGATATGGTGAAGCAAAATGCCGACATACAGATGTATTCACGGTGCTTTTATATTCAAGCGTCGCATATTCCCGATCGTAATGACATGATACGTTTTAAAATTCTCACATACTGTCTTCTGTGCTATCTTTTTTTCTAGGGCTTCCTCTGCTCCTGACAGCAGCGAATCGCCAGCAATAGATCACCACACTGAGCACATTAAATGTATGATATTCCAACTCTCAGCACATTTAGAATCCTTAGATTTATACTTGATATCACTTTCATGATGAAAAGCATTAAAGTATGTATATTACATTTTACAGATAAATCGGTAATTTCGTTTAAATAATGAATTCTGTTAATAATTACGCACATGGGGTGACACAGTGGCGGAGCGTTAGCGCTGCTGTCTTGCAGGGAGTCACGTCGCTGATATTCCCTGCCTGGAGTTTACACGTTTTCCTGCTGCGTTTCCTCAGTGTGCTCCAGTTTCCTTCCAAAGATATGCAGATTTGGTGCCACTAAAATGACGCTAGTGTATGTGTATGCTTGTATTCACCTTGCGATGAGCCGAGGCATCATCCAGGGATTGTTTCTCACTCGTGCCCAATGCTTGCTGGAATGGACACATCCCTGGATTTAATCATTAATCATCCTTTTCAGAGAAATTGCGGTAAGGTGTCATCGGAATTTAATGGGTGTTTTTGGCAATTCACAACACAGAGAAGCTGAACATGTTCTCACCGTGATAATATCTCGCACTGCCACCTGGCGAATTCCTCCAGATTTACGTAAAATACGCGCGCAAGTATAAACACTTCAACACTTGCGTAGCAGGAACGTCCACTGCAGCATGCGTTGCGTGAAGTATAAGTATATTCCTGAATATATGTGGTTTAAGTTGTTTTTCAAAAAAAATGAATGGAGTCAGCTGATGTAATTAATTTCAGGAGGTCATTCTAAAGTCTGGGTGCTATACAGCTAAAGGCCCTGTCACCCATAGAGTGCAAGTTAGTGTGCGACACAACAAGATTGACAGAATCAGAGGACCTTGGTGGGCAAACAGGAGCATAGTGATGGAGAAGGTCACTAATGTAGCCCAGTGCAAGGCCATTTAACACTAGAATTACCAGAGTCTACGAAAAACTGTAGAAACGGAACACACATGAAATGTGTGTGTTCCAAATAGCGATCTATTATTTCCACTCTAAAACTCCAGCACTTCAGTCACTCCCAGATAATCAAACAAGGCATGAGCTGGGAAAACTTAGTGAACATTCTCTGGCAGTGGGGGATGGAGTAGCCGGCTGCTTGCTGCTCGTGTTAATCGGCACATTTAGAAGACAAAGGAGAGGTGAGAACGGTTTTAAGGTGGGCCGGATCTACGAGTTTTTTTGTAGACTCTGGTAATTCTAGTGTTAAAGATTTGTAGGTTAATAATAGAATTTTATATTCACTCCCGTAAGACACAGGGAGCCAGTGGAGGTGAAAAGGGATGGTTGTTATGTGTTCACTGTTTCTGGCTCCTGTAAGGACTGTTGCAGCAGAATTTTGAATTAAATGGAGTTATGATATAAGATTAGAAGTGGCACCCGCCAATAGGTAGTTACAGTAATTGATGTGGGATATAATAAAGGCCTAGACAAGCTTCTCAGCATTAGAAAAAGAGAGGATTGAGCAAACACAGGATATGTTACGATGGTGAATGCCGCACACTAATTTGCACTCTATGGGTGACAGGGCCTTTAGCTGTATAGTACCCAGACTTTAGAATGACCTCCTGAAATTAATTACATCAGCTGACTCCATTCATTCTTTTGAAAAACAACTTAAACTACATACAGTATATTGAGGAAGGCGTTTAACGTAACCTGACCTTCTGCCTCCTCGGAAGGCGTTTAACGTAACCTGACCTTCTGCCTCCTCTTTCAGTCTTACTCTCTGTCCTGTCACAAGAGTATTTTAGCATAGTACATAGCAATACGTATCTGATAATAGAAGAGAAGCGGCACAGCACAGTGGAGAAGATGAGATGGCACAGATGAGCGGCGATAGCAAGCAGCAGAAGAAGCATAGTAGGAGATATTACAAGATGCACATGAAGATACCAGAATTTGGAGGTTCCAATATACAGCCACATACATATATAACACTGGGTTATACAGGCGTGATTGCCCCAGATCTGCAAGCCAGGTGGGTGTAAAATCAGATAATTTCTCAGTCATTAAGCACATATAGAAGGGATTGAAAACAATCCAGTATGTCCTTTATAATCAAGAAGAGACCCCATCCCCAGTTTCTAGATCACGATGGTGCAAGGAAATGTTCATAAGAATCATCCCTGGAACCACAGAAAGAATCAGTTGTCCCCGAGGCTGTGAACCCAGTCAAGGCAAAGTCCATAAAATCTATAAATATAAATTTAAATCAGTACTGAGTCAGATGCATCTATGAACTATACATACAATAAAAAGGTGAAAGAAGTGCAAAAAGTTTAACGCAGATTTTTAATAGGGAGGAGTGGCAGTAACTTGCATGCACCAGCGTCCACTAATCTCATCTTTTGTATTCTGCAATATTTTTGTTTTATTGTTTTTTGTGACACAAAAAATCAACTAATGAGGTACATAAATGTCCTGCAACACATTACTAACAGTAAAATGATTCAGTCATAAATGAATTCATTACTTTCTGTATCCATTTTGTCAAACTCAAGATCACAAAGCCTGGAGACTATCCTGGCAGCATTCAGCATAAGGCAGGAACCAACTTTGAACTATACAGTCAGTTTACAGTTACCAGTTAACATAATTTATATGTCTTTGGGATGCGAAAGGAAAAAATAAATGCCCAAAGAAAAATCCATTCATGCACCGGTAAGACCATGGTATTTCTGCTTACTGTATTTATTTGTAGGTGTTAATAAACAAAATAATAAAAATATTTACTGTAGAGAAATCAAAGCCTTCACTCAGTAGTATGGCAGCTCATGATGAATCAGTAATAGAAAAGGTAGTTTCACAAAATCCATCTATTCACCCATCCCTTATACTGATTTTAGGGTTTTAGGGTAATGTTAAGGTTATATGGAGCTGAAGTCTTTTCTGTATCAGAAAATTTGTAGGTGAAATGGAAATTAATTGAAAATGGAAATGTCTAACTAAACACAATAGTAATGACAAATACTAGAAATGAGCACAGGAGGGTCCAAAGGAAAGGAGGGTCTGAATTTTCCCAGAATGAAATAGAGCACATAATGACATTTGAAACACTGCTATTTAAATATTGGACAGGCTGCATAACTATATTAGATAAAGATAGATAGATAGATAGATAGATAGATAGATAGATAGATAGATAGATAGATAGATAGATAGATAGATAGATAGATAGATAGATAGATACTTTATTAATAAGTACATGGATAAAGGAATTGGGCAAAGAATCTTAAGAAGATCAGTTTCAGGAAACAAAAAAAATAAAAATTAGTCATTCTAACATTTAATTTTTTGTTCTCTAAAAATTTAGAACTAGTTTAGGATTTCTGTTGGCAGTTAAAGGAGCAATTGAATTTGAATGATCATATTTGTATGAAAATTATTTTATAGAGTATTTTGCATTCAGTAGTGATAGCTGTTGGTGACATGAAAGGAACATGTGCTTTATTCGATGATCCTTAATAAAGCTATGCTCAGAGAAAAGCACTGCCCCAGGGAGGAAAGTGTTAGTAGAAATGGTGCTGGTAGCTGGAGATGAGATTGCTTTACAAGGATATACAGAATTGATAGTTTTTTATATGAAAAAGCTAAAAAAAATACAAAGTGTGCTTGAAACATCCAGTATGAGTTGCTTCTAAAGATGTTTTTATAGTGTATAGAAGGGCAGCCACATCTGAGGACAATTTAAAGACTAATCCATCATTCAGTAAATGCCCATTCAGAGTAGTGTTTTTGTTGCATTTAACATAAGGTCAAAATGCCATCTCATTGCAAAAATCATTTCAATTTAAGTCAGTTTATTCTTGTATAGCACTCTTCATTGAGCTAAAGATCAGACGGTATGCTTTTCTGATTAAATTTCTAAATATATGTGAAGTACAATGTATTACAAAATTACATTTAAATACTGTATAGCAACACACATATTAAGGTAAAGGTATCAAAATCAAAGTAACATAGCTTTTTCACAGTTTCAAGAGATGGAACTAGAATCCTGACTTACTCGTTATCTTTATTCAATTTGCACATTCTTCATGTGGCTCTATTTTGCTTTTCTGGTTAATCCAATTTAATGTGCTAGGTTAAGTGAAAGCATACCATATATGAATAACCAAACCATACCATGGTCTGAGCTTGCTTAATTCCTCTCATGATTACAGAGTTTTTGACCCTTTCCCAACAAACTTCAGGCAAAAGGCAAGAACAATGAGCGAGCCCATTGCATACACATGGGGAAAACATGCAAACTCCACACAAGGAGGACCAGGAATGTGAACCCTTGTCTCCATACTTCAAGACAACAGCACTACCACTGTGCCATTCTGCATTTGAATAAATCAGAGACTTCTGAAACCATAAATATGCTCTAAACCTTAACTTGAGGGATTTTTTTTACAATTTTAGTTAAAATTGGAGAATAAAACTGTCCAGGTGACAATTTAGAAGACCATCCAAGCTCCACCTGTGTTCCAAAAGAGCAGACTGATTATTATCCCACAATTACTTTTGCATGGCCCCTCAATTACTCTGGAAGGGAATCTCAAAAATTACTTGTTTGCATCAATTCAAAATCAGTCATACATACATTTTTAACTAGAATATTGAGATCATAATTTGATTTAAATTAAGTCAGATCTATCTCTAAAACAGTTTATTTAAATAAACTTCTAACGTATTAGTGAAATACAACCTCTGCCTTCAAAATGTTGACTATTTTCTAACTTTACATGGTTTGCATAGTTTTGTCATTAATAATTGCTTCCTTTCATTTTATCAAAATATATAGTATGATAAACTGGTCTATAGTTATTAAGATTGGCCCTGCAACTTCTTCAAAATAATGGGATAAGGTTTGTGTGCCTTTTAAACTATATGAATTTCCATATTATCCATCCAGCCATCCATTATCCAACCTGCTATATCCTCTAACTACAGGGTCACGTGGGTCTGCTGGAGCCAATCCCAGCCAACACAGGGTGCAAGGCAGGAAACAAACCCCAGGCAGGACGCCAGCCCACCGCAGTTTCCATATTATTCACTGATTTAAAAAAATATATGTTAGGTTTACATGTAGAATCTTCGGCTTCCTTGAGCACTTATGATTAAAATGCTTTGTGATATATTGTTTAAAGTTATTTTAGTAGTACGTCTCTCAACTTCTGAGACTTGGGGTTAGGGTCACCTCTTTCGTGTCTACCAAGGATGTTGGAGTGAGAAAGGAGTGAGAAAGGATCTTCTGCCAAAACACATCAATATTTGGGAGCACCCTGTCAACCTGTGTGAACTCAGAAAACCAGCTGAGAGAAAGAGTAGTACCCCTCTGAGTGATCTTCAAAGCATTTAGTTTATTTTTATATTCCATTTTAACTGCTGGTGATTTTTGATTTCTTCACGGGCGAACACTACAAAAAAATACATAAATTGAGTGCACTAACTTTTTCCTTTTTTGTATATTTTATTTATGCCTTCCAGTTTGTGATGTACACTTCACCTACACTTCTCTCTCTGACATTTCTGCTTTCTCGTTGTTCCTCTTAAGTCTTATGGTAATACTGATGTTATTTCTCTTGTGAATTTTAATAGACAAAATTATTCACATTTTCTCTCTTAACCCCTCATCATCTGCTGGGGAGTTCTCTTAAGTTTCATATTGTTTCTAAATTTTGAGATGATTTTGTCCTAAATTGTATGTAATATACAACCATGCTCAACCATCTCCACAAGAGAAAGTTGCCAAAATGTATTTCTTTTGGACTTGCTGCATCTAATATTAAACATTTTTGTGTATATGCTTTGCCAAAAGACTTAAAAGTTCTTCAACATCTTAGAAAATACAACCTTTATGTAAAAACAAATCAGATATGCTTTTGCCTGTGTCACTGTAGTAAGACAGCTTTAACTCAAAATGCAAATAAATTGTAGATTTCAGCACAAGCTTAGATACTGTTCACCATTTATGTCATAATAAAACGCTAAGGTCTGTGTGTGTCCAGTCCCTCCAAGCAATCTGATTGATCAGTTTGTCTTTAGTGATGCAATTGAAAGAGGAAGTGTGAGACACATGAGAAGGAGTAAAGGCATAGGAGGCACACTGAGAGTTGCCTTTAAAAGCAGATAGGAGGTGAGCAAGGCATCTCAAAATCTTGTTCGACAGAAGTAGCTCCAGTCAAAATAGGTTTAGTCACGCAGAGAAAAGTTGCTTAAAATACATGTAGTGCAAGAGATATCAATTTTTAAAAAATGTATTCTATTCCCTGTCTTCAATAGGTAACATGGCTAGTGGCATTATAAAACATAAGCTTCATAATTTTTAAACTGCCAAACTCAGCTTTTAACTGGTTTATTCACAGTTTTCAAATCATTTTTATTATGTACAGAGATGTGATGACAGGAATAAGATTAATTCTTTTTTCTGTTTCATGTTACTACCAGGAGATTGAAGCATAAACTTAATATTAACTTTTATTCACATGATGATCACACTCAGCTGTATTTATCAATGTAATGTTTCAATGTAACAGTTTCCTTGTGCTTTCAAACACGCAGTTGTACATCCAATCGTGAAAAAACCTGATCTTGACCCTGCCGTCTTCTCCAATCTTCGTCCAATTTCCAAACTACCTTTCCTGTCAAAATTACTCGAAAAAGTAGTTTATGAGCAATTAATTCACCACCTACAGGACCATCAGGTAATGGACCTTTTTCAGTCAGGCTTTAGGCCCCAACACAGCACAGAAACCGCGCATTTACGTGTCCTAAATGATGTCCTTTTGGCATTGGACTCAGGACTCTACGTGATTATGGTTCTTCTCGATTTATCTGCTGCCTTCGACACAATCGACCACGACATCATGATCTCCCGACTCGAATCCTGGGTTGGTGTATCTGGCTTAGCCCTCGACTGGTTCAGGTTATATTTCTGCAACAGGACTCTTAGAGTCATGCTAGACGATTTTTCATCTGAATCAGTCCCACTCCCATGTGGTGTCCCCCAGGGTTCCATTTTGGGGCTACTACTTTTTTCAATTTACATCCTGCCTTTAGGTGCAATTTTTAGAAAACATGCAATCTCGTATCACCTATATGCTGATGACTGCCAAATTTATTTCTCCCTCAAGTCAACTGACTCCACTAAACCTCTTCTCAACTGCTTATCTGACATTAAGGACTGGCTGGCTGTAAACTTCCTTCACCTGAACGATTCAAAAACCGAGGTCATTGTTTTTAGTCCCGACCGCAAACAGACCCTACCCCTTGGCCTCGACTTTCTTCCCATTCCAGTAACTTCGTCTGTTTCCAATCTTGGAATCAAAATGGATATGGTCCTGAAAATGGATGCTCAAGTCAACAGCACAGTAAAATCCTGCTTTTTCCATCTCAGGCAAATTGCCAAACTCAAACCAATTCTGCCTTACCACCTCCTGGAATCAGTAATCCATGCATTCATTACGTCCCGGCTCGACTATTCTAATTCCTGCCTATATGGTATTAGTAAAGCCACTCTTTCGAGACTCCAATTGGTTCAAAATGCGGCTGCAAGGCTTTTAACTGGAAGCAGCAGAAGCCAACACATTACACCGATTTTAAAAACCCTACACTGGCTGCCGGTTAGCTTCAGAATTGATTTTAAGATACTCCTCTTAACCTATAAGGCACTAAATGGTCTAGCCCCTGCCTACTTGAGTGCCTTGCTCCATCGTCACAATCCCCCTCGTGTTCTTAGATCCGCAGATCAGCTGCTCCTAACCGTTCCCAAGGCACATTTTAAAGCTCGTGGTGAAAGGGCTTTTTCTGTCTGTGCACCCAAGCTCTGGAACTCCTTACCTTTTGTGGTTAGGCAAGCCACTTCAGTCACCACATTCAAATCACACCTAAAAACGCACTTCTTCACATTGGCTTTTAATTCTTAACCTGTCTTATTCCCACTTGCTTTTTGCTATTTCTGTTTTATTGGGTCCCCTGACCTGTTTTTTAGTGTCTCTGTTTTAATTCTCTCTTAATGTTTGTTTTTAATATTTTGCTTTTAGTCTTGCTTGTTTTAACTGTACAGCGCTTCGGTCAGTTGTAATGCTGTGTTTTTAAGCGCTTAACAAATAAAAATGGTATGGTATGGTAATCAAATGATGCTTCCTCAGTTTCAGGTTAAATTAAAAATGTATTGAGATTATTCAGTGGATCAGAGTATTTATCTTAAAATCAGGAAAAAACAGGTTATTTTATTTTACAGTAATTCTTTAAAATAGGAAAAACTGGTGACACAGAATATTAGTTCCTTTGCATGTTATGAGATGTTCCTGGGGTGCACCTGCATGTAAAAGGGCACTAGATGCATTATTGTAAACATATGCCAGAGATTCCATTTATCTTCTAAAGCTGGATTTATAGATTTTGTAACTGGCTGAGTGCAAAAAGTGGGTCTGTTAGAATGATCTAAACATAGCAAAAAAAGCAAAAATGTGGTATATATTTGCAGCACTTAAGTAAAACATGCAACACATAACTCTGTGATGCAGTATAGAAAGGAGGGTACTGGCTGTGTTCTCCACCTACTCAATTCTTTAACTTTGGAATCACAAGTTATAGACTGTCACATGAAAAGGTCTGTGTTCAATAAAATACAATGTGCTATGAGGAATCCCTTGTGGCAACATTTCACCCCCATAGTAGAGTAGGCAAGAAAGTATTACAAATTATGCCCTTTTTTAAACAAATCACAAAAGGGAGGGACAAGCACATATACACTGCAAAGTATGAAAAAAATGAAAGCATAATCATAACCTGTCAAGGCTTTCCTTAACAAGTGTTACACCCCTTCTTCACAGCTCTAAACTTAATGTACACTTTCTTATCTAAGTCAGGACTAACTTTCAGGAATGTAGTTGAGTTGATTATGTCTTAAAGCCACCAAGTCACAATGCTGTGTGTTGACCCCTGAGTCCATATCCCAGACTGTTGACCACCAAAGTTCTCCTTGGTTCCTCTCCTTTATTTTTGAGGAACAGGTGCTTCTTCCTAAAGGGCTGAACTGTAAATAAACGCCTCTGGTCTGTCTTCCTAGGCTCCAGCTTTAAAAGGTCAACGTGAACCCACTTTTGAGCTGGGATTGTGTGCCACCCTATGTTGCCCAGTTGTTTACACTTCCTGTTAAACACTTTGTGGTCTCACCCTTTCTTTACTTAGAGAGGTACACATTCATAGCAACTACTTGGCTACCTGGGGAAACATTTAATCTTTAATCCCTGCCTGTTGCCTTCTCTCTCTCTCTCTTTCTTTTCTTCACTGGAGGTCCCAGGTCTTCTCCTTTTGAGATAACCAATAAACTTACAGGACTTAGAACCCTAATGACATCATTATTAACTGAATGGCATCTGTACTGACAGTAAATTAAGTGAGAATAGAAGTACATAGAGAGAACTTTCATGGGCATGCAAGTAATGTCATGGAATCAAGTTATGGCGAAACTTTAGGGCAGAAAGATGTCAGGGAACGTATCTAACAAATGCAAGGATAATATGCCAGCTGCTTTGAAGTGGTTCAGTGCATCAAGGAGCCCCTTGTGTAATGGAAGCTGTTGAGTCAAAGTTTTTAAATAGATTTTAATTGTATTCTGTTAATGTAAAAGCAATCTTGGGGGGTTATGGGCAAAAGTTCAATTTCTCTAACATAATGTAAAACAAAGTAAGACCTAGAAAATTATACAAAAATTACTAATACGTACAGTTAAGAGGAAATGTAAAAAGACACATTTGCTAATCCATCTGTGAAAAACTATTTTTTAATAGAATATGTATCTCCTTTAACTGTTTTAATTGTCAGATACAAAACAATGTATATTTTCAAGGAGGCAGAAACTATTCTAACATAGCTAGGTGTAAGGCAGAAAGCAACCCTAGACAAAATGGCAGCCTTTGACAGAGTGC
Organism: Erpetoichthys calabaricus; assembly: GCF_900747795.2. Taxonomy (NCBI): domain Eukaryota; kingdom Metazoa; phylum Chordata; class Cladistia; order Polypteriformes; family Polypteridae; genus Erpetoichthys; species Erpetoichthys calabaricus. Next base: position 219,249,858 of record NC_041397.2, on the reverse strand, counting down.
ACTTGTGGACATGCGAACATCCTCTCATCCTAAGGAGTAAGCAATAAACCTAACATTTCAGTCTTTAAGATGTGGTAGAAAATGCCAGTACTAATAAGTTCCTGGGGCCTCAGTTATAAATCTTGCTTACTCACAAAAAGGCTTAAAATATGCGTACATAACTTTCCACACAAACATTTGTAAAAGAAAACTTGAACATGAACATACTTTATATTTACGGCAACTCTGACCTACTGTATGTGTAAGCAATATTTAGGGGAAATTGGGAAATGACAACAACCTTGATCAAGCAGGGAAATGTGGGCAAATCAGCTAAATGACAACTTGCGTACATAATAATTCATATCACTGATCTTATATTATAAAACTAGCAAAATACCCGCGCTTCGCAGCGGAGAAGTAGTGTGTTAAAGAGGTAATGAAAAAGTAAAGGAAACATTTTAAAAATAACGTAACATGATTGTCAATGTAATTGTGTTGTCATTGTTATGAGTGTTGCTGTCATATATATATACATATACACATATACACACACATATACACACATATACAGATATATTATATATACATATACACATATATTTTTTATATATATATTTTATATATATATATATATATATATATATATATATATATATATATATATATATATATATACACATACATACATACATATACACACATAGATGCACTTACAATAACATAGAAATCAATATAAACAACATTAACATCATTATCATCTGAGAATATGAAGTAATATATAAGAAGCACATTTCATATAAATATAAATTATTAAACAGTAAAATCTTCTTCAATAATTTGCTACCGTGGCTTTTCGTTGGTCTGTCCAGGATTTTAAATCAGATGTAGCTTGCAAACCGTTTCACGTATTGACTTGAAATGTGGTACACATATAATACGTCACGTCTGCTATCCGCTTTATGGGTGATGAATGTATTACTCTTTTTATGTTTATTTTATTTTAGAATCAACTCCTATCTGCGCACACCAGGGCGGCCGTGGGCAGATGCGTATGGTGTATTCACTCGATGTTATCGTGCATTGCGCTGTCACTGGTATTTTCATAAAAGAATTTGAACAATATATAAGAAGCGTATAAATTATTAAACAGTAAAACATTAACATTTAAGAAGTAAAGTTACATTGAGTACTACTGCAGTGCCTTCGGGTATACCTAATTTTTTCTTTGCCCATTACATGCTTAAATGTATACATTTTTTGGTGTACCTACCCGAGAACACGCGACATATAACCGACCGTGGGAGAAGCATGGATTTTAAACACGCGTTGAGTTCATCTGCTGGTCTCCCTCGTGGAATAAGTGGTAATGTTTGAGTAAAATGTACAGCGAGTAAAACGACATTACCTCCTTTTTTTTTTTTACGATCTCTGAGATCTTGCTTTTTTCGGTTCAAGGCTTCATAAGCTCTTTTATGTTCAATGTTGTACTTAATAAGTACTAATTATCCCAAACCATCATCTTTGAATGTTGCAAGACTTTCGCCTTGTATGTAGATCGGGGTAATTACATTCATTGCATTCCTAGTCTGAATCACAATCTGATTGTATGGGTGGTTACCTGGCACTGTAGGGTTGCCACCCATCCTTTAAAATACGGAATCGTGCTGCGTTTGAGAATGAAATTGCGCGTCCCGTTTTGAATCAATACTGGACGGGATTTATCCCATATTTTTTTTATCATTTTTTTTTTAAAGCAGCGTCTCATGCAAATCATCCCACACGCATTTTATGAAGATGCCTCCTTTCCTACTTTTGATTGGGTAATACTTGATGTCATCGTTACTTTGATTGGTGTTTTTAACTGTCCAGTGAGGAGGGCGTGTCTTTTAAGTACAGTCTGCAAAGTGTTGGCACTGACATGTTGCGTCAGCGGCATAGTTGAAGCCCCTAACGTTGCGGTCAGCAAGTCGGCTAACATCCGCCATGTGCCGTCTTTCAGTTGCGAGAAGCAGATCATAGAATGGTTGAAACTGTTGCCCCTAACGTTGCGCCACGGCGTGTGCTTCGTTTATACCTCGTGTCTTCTCATTAAACTTTTATCTCGCGAATATGTTATTGCAATCCGCAGCGGGAGCGTTTCTATTAACTTAATTTAAAGTTACGTTTTACACCGTGCTTTGTTTCCCTTATGAACATGCTTGTATGCTTAACTCGCTCCGTTCTCAATTGTTTAATTAATTTTTTGCTCTTCGCTGTTTGCGGCTGTTCCTCCATTTCCCCGTACTTCGTTCTTTTATCTCGCGAATATCTTATTGCAATCCTTAACGGGAGCGTTTCAATAAACTGATTGAAAATAGTTTTGCATTTACCTTTTTAGTAAAAGGCAAGCTTTTAAGCCTGAGAAATCACCCCGTAAATGCACACGTTTAATTGGACATGTGTTAATATGTATGGTTACACAGTATTAAAAGACAGTGAACAACGTCAGTTACCTTTGTTCCCGCGTTTGATAAAAGGTGAGCTTTTAAGCCTGAGAAATCACCCCGTAAATGCACACGTTTAATTGCACATGTGTTAATATGTATGCTCACACAGTATTAAAAGACAGTCAAAAATTAACGTAATTTACCTTCGTTCCCGCGTGTGACTCGTGCTGTAAATGTCTTCCTTGTTTTTAGTTCACGTGATTACGTAGGAGGCGTGATGACGCGATACGTGACTCCGCCTCCTCCATTACAGTGTATGGACAAAAAATATGTTCCAGTTATGACCATTACGCTTTGAATTTCGAAATGAAACCTGCCTAACTTTTGTAAGTAAGCTGTAAGGAATGAGCCTGCCAAATTTCAGCCTTCCACCTACACGGGAAGTTGGAGAATTAGTGATGAGTGAGTCAGTGAGTGAGTCAGTCAGTGAGGGCTTTGCCTTTTATTATTATAGATGCATTGACGTGAGAAACATATTAAAGCTCAAATGTGATGAATATGATGCACAGACTGCATTTTAGCTCGTTTTTAAGAGGGCCAATGCTACATATTTGAACTGAAAAACATTTTTGGTTTATAATCAGTTTATATCGGCTACATGTTGATATTTCTCAGGGAACTGGCGGACAGGTCAGGAATATTTCAGTCAAGCTTCACTCCGACATGCTTGCTGGGCTGGAAGACTTTAACCTGCTAACAAAGCGCAACATCCAGTCTTCTTTTGGTGTGTGTATGTATGCGTATAACATAACATGTTGTTACCAACATCAAAATTCACTTAGAAGCAGTGTCTGGTGTTCTTGAGTATTCAGAGCACTATAATGCACTCATATTGCCATAAGGACACCTAGTGAGAATGAACCTGTTTTTGTTAACCTTAAGCACTTACATTCTATTAACATACAAGTCATCTGTGATGCCAAGATGAGACTGCCTATTGTCACGACGGCTCTGGCAAAATGCCGCATAAAAACGTATCTCCAAATACAGATGAGCGTTAATGTGTTTTTCTCCACCCATTACACGCACACTCTGCAGGTGACCAGCAATCCTCTTGCTCTCCAGAGATTAAAGGTTTTTTCTTTCTTTTATTTCAGTAATGGCACAGCTGGACCTCACAGCATTTATAGCAACAGTAACATGTTGCCATTCAACATATTTGCTGACATACACGCTTAGGCCACCAAATAAATGTTCTTTGTGTCTCTAGTTTAGAGATTAGAACTTCTGTCTTATGGTACTGGATGCACCATGTAGGAGGCAGATCTACCAGCCAATTTAGGTCTGCAGCATTGTGATTGCATACAGTATGTATGAGGTTGATCAGCATGGACCATATATGGTTGTTTCTGGGTGTAACTGGGTGGGGTTTGATTCGTGTTTATGAATGCATATTTACAAGATGATTGATTTATAAAGGATAAATTGCATTGAAACATGTGTACACATTGTTTTATTAATAAACTAGCAAAATACCCGCGCTTCGCAGCGGAGAAGTAGTGTGTTAAAGAGGTTATGAAAAAGTAAAGGAAACATTTTAAAAATAACGTAACATGATTGTCAATGTAATTGTGTTGTCAT